>NC_140777.1:179484356-180684356 GCF_044657685.1 Stegodyphus dumicola | reverse complement strand
TATTGCTTTCATCTGTTAGTAGTTCTTTAAATGACTTTTAGTAACTAGAGCTTTTCAGTAAAATATTTTAGCCAAACAGGTTATTTGGCTGATGCACACTTTTTTACTTTTCCTTCTACTTTCAAATTAACTTTGCCCTAAGTATAGATACCTATGTATTCTAGGCCTTGATTAGCTGCTTTCCATATTACTTTGTTATTTCAAAAACTTTGCAAACTTTTTGCCTTTTTAAAAATATGCTTTCTAAATCATGAAAAATCACGATTTTTTAAAAACAATTATATTTTATGAAAAGTAATATCTTTAATAGTTATTAGAATTATCACAAAGGAATTTATACTAAAAAATTAAATCAAGTTTAACATGACTAATACATATCTAATAAAAATAAAAAATCCACATTACCTGTGACAAATTCATATTAGGTGAAAACGCAGCTCTCTTTTTTCTTAATCCTGGATCCCCCTCAGTCAAAATATCAAACGTTTTCTTACCAATCATTTCAAGTGTATCTAATCCACCCATAATGACTTTTGACCCCTGTAAAAGATAAGGTATATCTATATACTTCACAAAAATTAATACTATAAGCTATTTCAGTCACTCAAGGAGCTGTTAAGGTCTATTTATGTAATTTTTCAGGTATTTTTTATACATATTTTGAAAGTTTTCACAATACCTTTATCATATACTCAAAAAAAAACTTGTTAATAATACATGTGTCCATAACAAAGTCGACAACAAATTTCTAACCACATCTTCACTATACTGCTCAGTAATTTTTCAGAACCCCATGCAATACTTTAAACCAGGAGTTCTCAAACTTTGTACCACATAAATATAAAACAAATATATATGTACCACCATAAAAGCATTTCACTATTAAAAATCAATGCATCCTAAATGGAGGGTATATAATCAAAGAATAAAACCTTTTAAATTTATATTATTTATTAATATTTGTAAATGAAACTTTTACATTACAATAAAATGTAAAGTATATTACGAATATATAACAATTGTGGTAAATAAAGAGTAACCTGAGTCACAAGGCTAGCACTGGCAAGATACATTTGAAAAAATATATATTCTGTCTTTTTAACATTTTAGATATTACAAGGTTTAAAAAAATGGTGAATATTGTGAAATTTAGCCAGTTTTCTCGGCCTATCATTTCTAGAGCCATATCATTTTGAACATTCATTTAATTTTTTTTTTCTGTAAAAATTGTACCACTAAAAATATTGTAATGTATCACTAGTGGTAGGTGTACCACAGTTTGAGAACTGGTGCTTTAAGATATCTATATACAAATTTAAGATATTTAAATCTGCATTTAGCTTTTCTCTAGGTTTTTTTTTTCAAAATACAGTACATTTTTGTTTGCACGAAATATATATATAGTTTCAGAATTATTTTCCAACACTTACTTCATAAATATTGCTTCCCCAATTGTGTAAACAAGTATAAAAGTTTAAGATATGCTCGAAATTTCCCTCCTTTCAATTTCAAACTGATAATTTGTATTAAAAATGCATGTTTTCAGTACTAAAGTAGTGCGAAATTAAAGTTTATACTTTTCTTTTATATTTCATATCTTACATATATCTATTAACTTACTCAAACAGTCTATCAATTTACCCTTGCATATCTACTGCTACATAAATAATATGAGATTATTGAAAATTATCTACAGAAAAATTAAAGGAATCAACTTTGCATTATTTGTAGATTGTAATTTTCTCAAACAATCCTCAAAACTTGAGATTTTGATAATTCACTACTATCATACATTTATTCTGACAACAAAAAATTCAAATCATATCATAAACATTTGTAATGAAAAGCACTATTCTAAATAAATAGTTGTTTGAAGTATTCCAATAAATCTGACAAGTAAAAAACAATTATTCTTCTAAAATAGATATACAGCAATTAAATATTTGCTCAAAAAACCTCTTTTGTATCACCAAGAGAATTTTGTACTTGACTAAGTAAGACACATCCTTACTATGCATATATATCACAAAGAAATTTCATAGAAAACTGCCATTCATAAAAAAGGAAAACTAACAGTATTCTCCAAGACTTTGGTCCAAGAAGGTAACAAGCTCGGTCTGCTTTCACTTTTCTCATTTTCCTCTGCCTTTTCAGAATTAGAACTTTCTGCACCTGTCAATAAATATTTTCTTCTGTTTCAAAATATTATAGAGACATATTCACATATATAATACAAAATATGTAATTAGATACATGTATAACTTCTAAATAGACATAATATTTAATAAAAATGTTTTAATGTACTTCTATCAAACGTTTTTTACACAGATTTTAAAAATTAAGTAAATTATTCAGATCCTCAAATTCATGCATACAAAAAATAAAATGAAGAATATAATTTTAATATCATTGGAAAAACAAATGATATTAAAATTATATTCTTCTATGGAAGCTGAGACAGTATTTCTGCTGCTTATACCTAATTTAGTACACATCAAGAAATATTTTAAATAGCAAAATAATACAAAATTGTTCGTATTTAAATAAGCTGTTATCAGTGAATGGAACAATAATTCATAGATATCAATGGTAGACATCTTTCTTAACTAGGCAAATAAAGCAAGTATCAGATTAAATACATATTTGTTTAGCTAGCACAAATATAAATAATTATTAAATTAAGTAGCAATTTTTAACTAGAACAAAATTTTCCTTTTATGGCATGAAATGCTAAAAATGAAATATTAATTAATTTTCTAAAAAGGCAATGTTCCAAATTACATCATTTAGAAAAAGTAACACTGAGAAAAGATAATGCTTTGACAAGAAAAGAGTGTTATACCGAGCAAAATGTATTTCAGTTGAATGTCTAATGGGGGGTAGAAAGTTATGCAAACTTTTTTATGAACTTGAAAACCTAATTGTACAATGCAAATATAATAACTGTATATAAAAACAATATATATACATAACAACAATATATGTATGAAAGTGCTGCAGTTGATTGGAGCAATTACATGCGATAAAATAATAGTAATAAGGATTAGGATTCTTAAAAATATTCTTAGGAAACGATATGTGAGTATATGTGCTATCAGTATATATTCTTCCAATAAGTTACATCTCTTAAAATGTAAACTTAAAAAAAAAAATTATTTATTATACCTTTGAGTCTATGATAAAAGCAACTGTTTTATGCATCCTATCACACAGTCTGATCATACACACAGTTGCAGGAGCAATTCAAATTCATTTGTTTATGAAATAAATCTATCTGCACCGAAAGGACAACATTCTCTGGATTCAAAGATTACCCTCAGCAGTGTGGTTTTTCTAACATCCTTGCTCGATAAGTCTCAGTATTTTGTCATATGTAAAGACTTTATTAGCAGTGCTCAAGTAAGTGCTCTTAAGTGAAATTGTTAACAAATGAAATTATAAAAATATTAGAATTATAATCTTAGGCAGTATGTCATAATATACCAGACACATGAAGAGGGGGTTGCTTTTTTTTTTTTTAATTATTGACAGCCAGAGATAAAAGATTAATAACTGATTTTTTTAACTAAAATATTTGATATCAGCTGAATATTTAGAAAACAGTAAAGAGGATGAAATATTACCAAGGATTGCTTCCTATGGATAAGAAAATTCAAAAAAATTTTAAGGTATTTAAATGTTTCCCTACTAAAAATGTCGCTTTACAAAAATATATACTTTCTGAAATGAAAAAAGAACTTATGCTAATATTAGATTCTAAAACATGCTGGAACATTTTGCTTTTAATGATGAAATTAAAAAATCTAATTCTAAAAGCATTAGACTTAAATTTACAAATGAATTTTTCCAATAGTGAATTTGATTTAATTTTTAAAACTGTGTCAGCTCTGCTTCCAATAAAGCTGGCTGTGGAGGCATTATGTCTGAAGGATTCCAATATGTTAACTTTGAATGCAACAATAATTTGTATGTCATGAACACTTAAAAATTAAGACACAGATCCATCTGATGAAATACAGTACACTGGAAATGTACACAGAGGAAAGACATAGAGAAATAGAAAATATTTTGAGGTATTTGCATAATCAAAATGGCTTTGAAAAAGAAAAAAAATAGAAAGAAATGAGGCTAACAAGTTCAATTTTAATTAAATTCATTGTAAATTTGCACAAAAAAAATTATGAAGAGTAAACACAAGTTTACCCAAAGGAATTCATTGAATATGATAATGATGTTAATATTGGAAAAGAATTGCCGGTACTTCTTTGTTATAGCAGCCCCCCCCCAATCAAATGAGACATCACCAAAATCTAGCTATGCGTTCTTATACCCCACCACATTATCATATATTAGCACAAACTGCATGTTCTTATACCTCACCATATAATCGTATATTAGCACCAGCGTGTTCTTATATCATCCACTTTTGATGAGGTTCTTGAATTTGCATTGTTTATTTTAAAATATATTCATTGCCCTTTTTCTTTCCCCCCTTTTTTGTGTGTGTGACTATTACATTAACAATTTTTAATTTACCAAGTAATGAGGTGGATGCCATATAATTTTTCAAGAAAGAGGTCTATTACCTGACAACTGAGTATGTGAAAATGGCCACAACATGAAATTTTATGTTAACAATGAGCCCATTTGGAGGTGCAATGTCAAAAATTGCAAAAAGATGAAGGGCTTCCATGTTGGAAACTCGTTTAGTGGTTCCAGAATATTGTTTGTCACTGCTATTAGATTTTTGTAGTCTTGGGCAGAGGAGGTGACATCCATGAAATGATGTAACACACAGCTTACTATGTATGAAAGTGCTGCAGTTGACTAGAACAATTACATGCGATAAAATAATAGTAATAAGGATTAGGATTCTTAAAAATATTCTTAGGAAACGATATGTGAGTATATGTGTTATCAGTATATAATGTGTTGTTTATTTTTACATTCACGCTTCACGAGTTTGGCAAAATTATAGCTGAGATCTTGGCGCAAATCTAAATCACCAAATATGGTTGGGGGCCACTACAACAAAGAAGTACCAAATTGCCTCTCGAGAAGAAATTACAATTAGGTATAAATAAAAAAATTGCCACAAATAATAATACAAAAGTGATAATAGATTTATTTCAAACCATAAGATAAGAGACCAAGTTGTTAGAAAATGAAGGACTTTGATGCAAATATTTAGAGGAAGTACATGTCTCATTATTAGCAATACCATTAACTGACATAGATGCAGAAAGATCATTTTCAACTGCAGGTAATTTGTGCACAAAAGTACATTCCAGGTTTAATGACAGTTCAACAGATGTATCTTTTTTTTATGATCACATTTTTAAAAAATGCATTTAAGGAATTAGTTGTCCCCACCACCACTAACAGATATTATAGAATATTTAGTAAGATTTTTATGATATTTGCTCCTCTTAATGATACTATTATATGTTTTGTTCCTTTATTGAATTATAATACTAAAATGGTTTATTTTCTATATGATATTTTTTGCTTCTAAAGTTACAAATTATTATTTTACTGGTGTTATTAATAATTTGATTATAATGTTTGGTCCTTTATTTTATATTTGTACATAAAAAAAGGTTCTTATTTTTATAGTTTGTTCTTGTATAAACAAATAAATATGGCAAAGAGCCAACTGTGTTTATGTACTTAGGAAAAAAAAAATCTGTGTTACCCCAGCACAAATTAAAAAAAAAAAAAAAAGACTTAGAAAGAAACTGTTTAGAAAACACAGCCGACACTGGCAAGCTAGAGAGTCCATGCAGCCGACTTCCAGTGACTAAATTTCTTTTCTTTCCTTTCCTTTTTTTAATGCTTAATGTTAGTCATTTTTTTTTACCATTTTCCAGTTTTCCAGATGTAGTTTTTTATTGTAATGAGGTTAATTACTGTTTTCTCTTTTTGTAATTCTCTTTTTGTATTTTTTCATGCTCCAATTTCATGCATCTTTGATGCATAAGGGCCAATGATGTATAATCAAGTGCCTTTGCAATTAAAAAAAAAAGTTTAAAAAATTCTGAATACCAGTACTATATTTTTGGTGTAGCATTAACAAACACTAATGATAACTGTCAATTTCAAAGAGTTTGATTAATACATAACATTCTTAAAGAGCAGGGAATGTTGTGTATAAAATAGACACAATGTTCCCAATCCATCCAGGCATGCTTAGCAACTTTATTACAGCAACATCAATATTTCTTTATGACACAGAAATTGCCCTCTTAATGAATGATAATATTTACAAATTCTCAGTTCTAAAAGCTGCTGAATTATTTAGCAAAATTAGCTGCTTGGATATTATTCCGCAGATCGGCTAGGTTGCATGATTTAGTGCCAATTATGGATGACCATATCTTCTACAATTCTGCATAATTACTGACAACTGTTGCTGAAATTCTCACTAATGGTCAATGGAATAATATGCAAGTACCTAAAATTATAACTTCTGAATAATTTTACTGGTATAATGTTCTGCAGAATAATTGTGATTAAGAATCAAACAATAGTTTTATTCAGTTATTAATATGTAATATATAATCTAAATTATATTTTCATATTGAAAGAAAAATAATTACTTTGAGGAACTTTTGTCTCAGATGGAGAATCATTTGTATCTTGCTTATTCTGGGCAGTAGCTAATTCTTCTGGTGGTGGAACTCCAAGTGTATTTTCAACTGTTTCAAGTACAGTGCCAATACCCTGAGCTAAAGAAAAAAGCATATGACTCATTGCAAAATCTCAAAGGGAATATATATACATAGAGGCAAAAAGTACAAAATTTAGAGCCTATATTACACAAACATCCAAGGAAAGTGAAATTCAATACCAATACATTTCAAAATATACTATTAATATGCAAAATAAGAATTTAAGAAATGTGAAATTAAAACCTAAAAAATTATAAAAACCTGAAAATGTATATCAATACCATAAAAATATAAAAAGAAGAGAAATTCAATCAAATCTCATGTAATGTTATCATCAAGAGGAGGATACATCAAACTGACTTACAATTCACTATTGGATTGCTACTTCGTCCCCTAAGTAAGTTTTAAATTCATGTTTTTTTGTTTATTTTTGTTTTTTATTTCAATTTTAAATTCACTGCAAAAGTCTAATTTTATTCTTTTACTTGATTTAACATTGAAATTTTTTTTTTTTTTTTTTTTTTTTTTTTTTGCGTTGAGAAGGACTTCAAAATTTTCAGATAAACCATTCATTAAAATACTTAAATAATTAAATGTTAATTAAAAATAAACAACACATTACCAATATAATAATAATACTCACATGTTGCTTCCTAAGAATATTTTAAGGATCCTTATTATTATTTTATTGCTTATAATTGCTCCAGTCAACTGCAGCACTTACATAGTAAGCTGTTTGTTACACCATTTCATGGACGTCATCTCCTCTGCCCAACAATATATAAACCTAATAACAGTGACAAAAGATATTTTGGAACCTCTGAACCAATTATAGAATAGTTCATCAGCTAATTTTAAGTACAGAAACGAAAGAGTTTTCAACTCGAAGAGGGACTGTAATTGAGTCCGATGTATCCTGTGCGTATCTTCTTCACAGTAGTTTTTTCAGATCGTTGAGCATTTTCCTGCACTTGACTAGAATCAGGATGTGTAATCATACAAATATTTGATGCCCCATTGAAAAGAAATAAGATTCAGATCTGATCGCCACACTCACCATGGATGAAACACAGATTCCTGTATTAGGGCTAACCGGACCAATATGAAGACTGAAGCCCCACAGTCGGCTTTCTCAAGAGCAGATACTTCGGCACACCCAAGCTGCCGACACTAAGCTCAGGAGACTAGCCGATTAATGTCCATGAGGATGACAGAGTGCCTCCTTTTTAATTAAAGCAGAGGCCAAAGCAACATCTTGGCAACAGTACTTCACTCCTACCAGGACCCTCCTTTACAATGCATGGCAAACATGTGGGCAGTTTCCTCGCCACTTGAAGTCAGAAACAAGAGCTGTTCCAGTTTCTCATAACAAGCCCCAACCTCCGAAGAGGAAAACCACAAGGTTTTCCATTGTTAAGAAAAGTTTCCCCTTGTTGGGACAAAAAAAGTTACGATTTAGAGGACAGAACGCAGAAAAGATGATAGATCACTGAGGTTCCAGGATCGTGATACCCGTCTCACCAAGATGACGGTGAGAAGGGGTGGCCATTTTATTGTGGAGGCACCTAATAGGCAGCCACCATTACATCTTATGAGAGGACAGACAATTTACATCCATGCCTTCTCAGAAATTCAAACCCTTTGGTGTCGCAGTCGACTCTCCTAACCGTTATACCGTCTGAGCGGCCAGCTTGGCCGTCGATGTAGAATCACAGCCAGGTAGTCCCCATGATTTCTTCTCCTTTCGGTTATCATAGTGAATCCATTTTTCATCACCAGTGATTATACAGTGGAAAACAGTCTTTCGTTTATGCTTGGCAAATAGCATTTCATGCGTAAAAAATTGGCATTCAATGTTTTTCAGCTTCAATCATACGGAACCCAATTTCCTTGCTTTTGAATCATTCCCAATGATTTTAAACAATACAAAACTGCTTGTTGAGTCACTCCTAATGTAAGTGCAAGTTCTGTTTGCATTTGGCATGAATCTTCTTCCAATAATGTTTCCAATTCTACATCTTTGTACACTTTTATCTTTCTGCTCCGTTCTTTGTCTTTGATATCAAATTCATCATTCTTAAACTTTTGAAATCACTCATTACAACTTCTCTCACTTAAGGCAGCCCCACCAATCTATTTCTACAACCAATCAATGTGCCTCAGCTGCAGATTTCTTCAAATTAAAGAAGTAATTTCGGATTAAAATAACATGCCAAATAATGATTATTGGAGAAGACAAACAACAAGAATCAGCGTAATATTTGTAAATCTTTGACTTCTCCAGTTAAAGAAGTAACTAAAAAACTTCCTGCAAATGATGCTCATTCAGCTCAAAAGTCAACATTTTTACAGGAAAAGTATATGATGCTAATATAAAATCGCTAATATTTCAATGTTATATTGTTAGCAGATGTGCAGCCTTACAATCTGACATTTTACATCAGACAATTTTAAACATAGCTTACTGGTGGCACTATTTTTTGTCAAATGGCAGAGACTTATTTTTATTCCCAATGCAAGCTACATCAGGTTAAAAACAATAACTCAATGTCACATAAGTAATCTTGAGTCAATCAATGTCATTACCTCTTCACTTCGATTATTTTATTTTACTTACATTTATTATTACTATTATTATTTATTTATTAATTTTCTCTATCAGGTCTATACAAATAGTACCAATAGTAACCCTCATCTAGAGGTAATAAGATTTCTGGTTTACATTTCGTTCCATTCTGAGCTCTGATATCTCATTACACAAATATTTTTTTGGTATTCTTCTGTTATCAGGACCTGAGTTAGAAGTGTATGTATGCATGTATGTATGTGCATTTATGTGTAAGTACACACACAGATACATATGTATATACACATATACATGCATACATGAAAAAATACATTCATACATACATTTCTGGACCTGGTCCTGATAACAGAAAAGTACCTTTTTTAGACATCTTGGTCAAAATGTTATTTTTAATGGAGGTTCTTTTTCACCTAAAACATTGACACATAGCCGCTGCAACATGACTCTTCATTTTACTTTTTAAATTCCATGCCACTTTTATTATACTTTGCCAGCTATGTAGACAGGAAATTAAAAATTAGCATTAACAATTCAGAAATATTAGAATCATTTAATGTGTAACATATAACAAAACCAGCCTATAGGAAAAATTAGATTACACTGAGATAAATAAAATTAAAAATAAAATTTATGCTTCAGAAATGTATATAAAATCCTTTTCGATAAAAAACAATTTCCTATTAGAGATAAATTTCTTAGTTCATACAATAATTTGAAATCTGTTAGGCTGATATTGAAATTACAATTTTAGTAGTCACAATTAATTTCAGTTACAATGCAGTCTTTTTTAGAGGTGGTCATCTACAGAAGGCGGTTGCCACAGAAGGTTCAATGTATTTCGATAACTACAAAATCTATATAATAACTACACATTCTCCTTATGTATTGCATATTTTTCTTACCATAAGTATTTATCTTTTAAATACCTAAATTAATTATTAAGATAGCAATGTTGATTAAAATCATATCTTAATAAAAATTTTAATTTGTTAATTTCATGTAATGCCAAAATTCCTTACTTTAATTTAGGATATAAACTAAATTTTGAGAAAAATGAACATAGGATGTTATTAAAATATAAGATGTTGATTAAAAAATGTTAATCAATATGCACTAATCAACAATAAATTTTCAAATTTACTTACACACTTGACTTGTAAATGTTGTAACAGAAGATGCAGCAGTAGATAGCAAACTGGTACCCCAGCTACTGAAACCCCAAGAAGATGATGACTGAAAAAATAAATATGTATTAAATATTTTAAAAAATGAAGTAATACTTTTCAAGTGCTACAAGTATTTTCTATGGCATTACCTTGTATAGCATCAAATTTTAAATTAATATTACATAGGCTTTATATATTCAAGTACTTACCTATTTAAACTAAGCATCAAATGTTTACATTTGACATACAAAATTTGGTGTAACTTAAATATATTTAAATTAAGCGGTAAAATTAAATACTAGTAATTTTACTCTCTTTGATTTGGCATTTCATTAAATAAAATGGCAAAAATAAAAATCTTCAATATGACTATAAAATAAAAACTAATTCACTAAGAAAACATAATGGCAAATTTATCTATGATGTCTAAAAAATCAGAGAGTTTAGAGAATTAACTATTTTGATAAATCTCATAGTGTATCAATTTTTTTTATCATTCAAAAGATTTTTAAAAGTCTTATTATATATTTAAATAACTTTGCATAAAGCACATAAATAAAAATTAACAATAGAACACATGTATATATCTTATGTTCTCTGCTTCAGGAAATTAAAATTTCGGCAATTAGCAGACTACTGAATCATTCACTCAAAAAAAAAAAAAAAAAAACACTCAAAATTAAATATATTCATATTTGCTTATTACTATTCCTCATTTTGTAAATGATGCCAAGATTATTGATAAATTACAGCTACAAACCATTCTAAAATGGTTGGTAACCCCAATCATGATCATTTACAGTTTGCTCATGACAAGAAGAGCTCCAAGAGAAATTTTCCTTTCTTTATACAAATGTAACAATCAATGATCACTTATAATTCTCTGGTCATGGGAAGAGTTGAGAGTATCCCAGCTGCTAACTTATATTCTTTTTTTAAAAAAATTTTTAAAATGTTTGATTGACTGAGATGTGAGAAAAATGTTGTGTCTTTCTCCCAAGCATGACACTTTTTAGCTTACATTTGAACATGCCAAAGCGGTCATTAAATAAAATTACATATCAATGAAAGCATCTGGAGTGCAACATGAAAAGTTGCAAGTGAAGGAAAAGCATCAATTTTGGCAACTGATTTAATGGTTTTTGAATACTATTTGTAATAGTACAGTTATTTAATTTACTATTGAAATGACAGAGAAAATGACATCAATTACATGATCGGAGGAGCAACTCTTCGGATATCTTTTCAACTTTGAAATACAACTAATGACTAAAGCAGTTTTTTGACAAAGATTTTCTATATCTGATCTAACAACCAAATACGTGGACCTGAAAAAATTGTGGATGTTAATGAAAAATCAGTTCCTACAAAATAAAAATAATGGTGGCAGAGTCCTTCCACTTGGTGCCTTATTCAGAGAAACTGGTGAGTTCTTTCTCACACAGGATCTGAAGAGAGAGGTAACCACACTCAAAGAAAGATGTTGACTATGTACAAAAGCTATCCGCAATTTATCCAGACTATCGGTAAGCACATAAAGCATACCTGGAAAAAGCAGGTCAGAAGCATTTTACCATAAATCATAAATTTAATTTTGTTGATTCAACAACAGTTGGTAATACACAAAATGTTGAAAGACTGCAGTGGTAGAATAAAAATTAAAGCACAGCCTGCCATTATCATTAATCTTGCAAAGTTCATTTCGAATCATTTGAATCAAGAGTTAATTTGGTTAATTTTTTAAGAGTCCTTGGGACAAGAAAATGTTTCTGATGCCAAATTTAAAGCAATTCTGGAAACATCGCAGCCACAAAGTGTAAGTGAGAGGTAAACATAAACTTGGCAATAACCTTTGTACTAACTTCATGTTTAAGAAATAGGAGCCATAATAATAAGAATATACGATTTAAGAAACATGCTAATATTTACAAAACTCAATGGTGCAACAGCCCTAATAAGCCAAGGCCTGCAGTGCCCCGAAATCTGCTTTCTTGATTGTGGGCCCCGGGGTGCGTGAACATGCCCTGAACAGCAGGGCCTCTGGTGTTTAGTCCCCAAGCAAACTTGGTACTCATTTTATCAACCCACTCAAGGAATGAAAGGCTGAGTCAGCCTTGCCCAACCTGGGAATCGAACCCCGGACCTGTGGTGCTGCTGTGCGATGCACTAGCCACTGGCGTCCCTTGCTAATATTTACCCATGCTTATTATTTCTGAAATTAAAATCTCAGCAATTTGCAAATTGCATTATTAAACCATTCCTCATTCAAAAATAATTAAATGTTTTCCATAATTCCTAAATGCAGTTTTATATTTCTTCATTTACGAAATTCTTAAAATAAATAATTTTTTACAGTTCTTTATTTACCAAATTCTTAATAGATATACATATGACTTACAGTGGTGAGAACAAATCAAAAGAAATTTAAAATACTCAAGAAAGTATTATATGAATAACATAAAAGACTAGTAATGATGAGAAAACCATAAATATGGTAGTTCTAATATGCCTATAACTAATTTCTTACCACATAAATCAGATGAGAAAATATTTTTACACTAAAGTACATCATTAACAAGTTGAAAAGATGTGATGCATATCCCGTTGCATACATATATATATTCAGATGGGGCAAGAGGTTCAATAAGCATTAAACTAAGCACTTGTACAAGACACATGACTAAAATTACTTCCTCAGTTTCTTACTCTGGCATTTCTCAAATAGTGATCCTCCTACATTTAAAAATGCCAAAAAAATAAATTTCAAATGACATCATTTCTGCTGAATGCATATCTGAGCTTAATAAATGGTGATTACAATATTCCAAATTATGGTATCAACTTTGAACTCATTTAGTAAGATAGTAACTAACATTCAAGTTAGTAATTAATACCTACAGGGTGATTCGCTACCAAACTGACAAACTTGCAGGGTGTGTAGGGGATACAGAGAGAAGTCTCGGAATCACATAGGAATGCAGGGTCGCAAATGCAAGTTATGGTGCAAAGAAGCAGAAAAAGAACAGAAACAGCAACACATTAAAATATTTTATTGAAAGGTTGTACTACAACCGGTGTTCGAAATTGCGATCAGAAGTGGTCTGGGAGGCCTGAAAGTGGCACTGCATGGAATTCCTTACGTTCTGGAATACTCCTGGCATGTCACTTATCTTCCCGATAGCTACACATATTCGAGTGACTAGGTCTTCAACTGAAGGAATGGACATCTCATACACCAAACCCTTCATGTGACCCCAGAGGAAGAAGTCCATGCATGATAGGTCCAGTGTAGGTCTGTGTGGCACCAGTATGACCGGGCTTCTCCATATTACACGACTGACGTCCACCGACACCTGGGCATAACCTTTGGTCGGTGGGTAAGTCATGGTGGCCTGGTTCATTAGCCCGTCAAATCACTGGACCTATCATGCACGGACTTCTGGGATCACATGAAGAATTTGGGAACCTGCATTCCTATGTGATTCCGAGTCATTTCTGTACCCCCTACATACCCTGAAAGTTTGTTAGTCTGATAGCAAATCATTCTATATATTAATTAAAAATTAATGCTAAACTTAAAATACCTGCAAAACTCGGAAATTTATTTTTTATCTTTTTTTTTAACTTTATAACAACATACTCGAGGAAATTTTACACTTTGATAAAGAACTGTTCTATTTGAATTTGTTTTGCATTATTTATCAACAGTTCTTCAACTGTATTTCCAAGTTTGTAAAACTGTTGGTAGCTTTATCTTTAATACTTTTTCTTTTCTTTATCTTCCTTTTGGGGAAGATTAAAACTGTTGGTAGCTTTATCTTTAATTCAAAAATTTTTCTTACAGTTTGAAGTGTTTCTCTCAATTCATTTGAGCTTGGCATGTAGTCACTTTCACAGTCATTTTCAGCAGCTCCTTTAATATGTTCTATAATACTATAATCTGCATTTTCTCATGCTGTCTCAATATTATCATCAACTGTAATGTATTCTAAAAACAAATATTTATTATTTCCTTCACTGGTGTCTGCAATATTAGAAATAGCTTACAATTCCTCTATTGCTTCTTCTAAATAAAAACTTCATATTCTAGAGCAATTTCTAAGTATGTTTTGGGAGACTGCTTCCCATGCATTGACTATAATATGCATAGTCTCTAACAAAGATATCAACACAGTTATCTCCTTCAAAGTGCTTACATTTTACAAGATTCGATTTTGTTTATCTTTTTTTGAATGACATCTGTCATGTTATTAAATTTGAAACCTTTTATAATACCTTTGTCTAATGGCTGAATGATAGAAGTCATATTTGCAAGAAGAAATACTAATTTAATGTTTTTCAAAATCAGGGCAATTACTAGGCCATTGGCTACCTGTACATTTTCCTAAGATTGCCATTCCCATATTTAAAAAAAAATTATCAATGATTAATAAAAAAATTTTTCATACTCACTACATACTTACAATGATTAAAATATTAAATTGTGATTTCGCGAGAGTCCAGCTGCATGATTTCCGTCACCTGCATACTTTTACATGCCGCACCTCCACTAGGAACGGCCCTGTTCAGAACAATATCAGAGGGATGTGCAGCACAGTTATCTAACAGTAAAGCTATTGTTTTCAATTTTCAGTTCTCTGTGCCATTTCAAAAAGAAATCGATAAAAATGCTGCTTCTCATCCATGAGTTCTTGTTATTATGGTAAGGTAAATTAGACTTCTTTTAAACATCAAGGTTTTCTACTCTTTCCAATAACCACTGGTGTATTTTTAATTATTACATCCATATTGCACATTGATAACACAGTAACTCATTCTTTTAATTTCTGAAGACCAGCTACTGTTTCACATTTAAACATTAATGTATGCTCCGATAATGCTTTATAAAACAGACCAGTTTCATTTGTGCTAAAAATTTCATAGGGCTTGGAGAAGCTTGGGTGAAGCGTCTTCCATACATTTCTCAGCTGAATGATGATCAGCTCCTTGCTTCTTACTGCATAGTTTTCGATAAACAATGTTATTTCTCGCTTTCCATCTTGTAAGCCATCGATTAGTTGCCACAAAATTTTCTCCTTTAATTTTAGGCAATTCTACAACTTTTGAGGACAAAAGAAGTCTAGAAATTGGAACATTTTTTATTCTCATAGCTTTAAACTACTCTAGAACAGTACTTTCAACTTTTCTTGATTTTCTCTCCTTCTTTCGTCATTCCTCCTTCTTTCGTACTTTCATTTTTGTCTGCCAAGTCAACCTGTCATTTCATGGTTATTAGAGACATAATCAGTGCTGTGCTCTCTTTTATTCAGCCTGCAATGACCACGCTTCTTTTCCGAACAAAGCCTGACAATGTACGATAATATAAGGAAGCATTTCATGATGTTTTCTAAGAATATCTTGTAAACTTAATGTGTGTTTATGCACATCTATCCTGCATCGGCTGGGATTCAAGAAGAGAAACACATACTATTCTTCAATCCTAGAAACACTCTTTTATTTAAAATAAAAGAACATGTTTCCAATGCCTCTAGAGCTGGGGTTCCTAAACCTATGCCGGTGGGCACCATGGCCCTGCTGACTGTCTAATGTGTGCCCACCACTATGTTCTTTCTATGTATGTTTCTTCACAATAAAAATGTTTTAGTTTTCAATAAAATTATATGTGAAAGTTTTCTAATTTTTAATGAAATAGAAATTTTATTCAACACAGATACCAGCACAAAGCGAAATATGACTGATCTCTTTTTTATATGCATGTATTATTAATTCTATCCATCCAACTATAAATTCACCTTGAAAAAGTAAATGGTGCCCACCATCTAACAGATATTCTAGAATAGGGTCCCAGGTACAAAAATATTGGGTATCCCTGCTCTAGAGAACTTCTTTTGTTATTTATAAGATAAAGGTATTATGTCGCTTTCAGTTCTAGTCCAGACAAAGAGATTTGCAAAAAGTGTCTGACAAGAACTAGGGAATTGTACGCAACACCCCACTGAGTCTTGGTTCTAACTACATGAGCCAAAATTTATGTTAAACTCATTTTATTGAAGCACTACATAATTAATAGATCAATGAATGAACTACAAACAGCTTTTATTGGTCATGAACAGTTTATCCCAGATCTGAATAATCAAATTTTGCCAATTTGAGTTTTAGAAGTAGCAGAGATGAGTTTAGTAAATGGTGGTTTTTCTACTGATTAGTAATTTGATTGGTTTGATTAGTAATGATTTGGTTCCTGAAAATTTGAATGCATTAAGGGGCTAAGTTTATTAACCAGTGATTTTTATTAGTAGTCTGCACTGGATCTGTATATATTGCACTGACTGATAATCTTAGAGTCTAGTAAACAGTCTCGGAGTCTTACACATTCCGATCATCAATTGCTTTGTCTCCCAAGACATTTTATGGAACCTAAGGAATTCCCACTTTAGTCTTAGCAACAGAAGATGGATTTAAAGTACTATGACTGTGGTGCTTATCGCCTTGTTTGCAACACCTGGCACTGCTGGGCTCACTACCAGTGTAAACAGAATATAATGAACTGTGCAGTCGTACTTTAAAAATTGTAACTCAGTTTGCTTCTACACATCTGTGTGCGAAAGGGTTTTCATCACTAACTCAAATAAAAACAAAGCACTTGACATACTTTATGATAATTCCAACTTAAAACACATCCTGTTTTGATGTGAAAATGTTTCTCTGGTATATGACATTTTTTTGGATTATGAATAAAGTTCGATGAGTCGACACTGTGTGCACTAAATTTGCTCATCTCTTTTGCGGCAATACTATAACCAATTTTACACAAGGGTTCACTTTCCAGCAGAGTCGTTCATAGGCCATTGGCTGCGTGCATACTTTCCAAAGATTGCCGCCCTCAAATTAAAAAAAAAAGTGCTGGCTAATCTTTAGAATATGGTAACTGGTAGTTTGGTGACATTTTGGAGGCGATAAAGGTTACTACCTGGGACTTTGGTAATAATGTGAGCAGTACTCAGTTCCGATTACGCATTATTTTGTGTGAGGGAAATGAGAGATCATGGGATATGTCATGTGATATTAATGGACGAATTACAGTTCTTTAATCGGAAAAGGGGGGAAATCGGGAAAAAATCTGGAAATTTTGTATTTGGCTTTATTCTGTGTTGTGTGAAACAGTGTTCGTTAATTTTTGGATCCAATGGCCCTAACTAAAGTGAATTCGAAATGGGTATTTAGTAGGATTGAAAGGGGTAGTAATAAGTGTTTCTTTAAGGCTGTGCGAGATAGAAGTAAAGATGTTTTATTAAGTTATTTATTTTACCTGGTACCTTGCTGTGAACTATAAGTATGATTTTAAAGATCCTGAAACAGAAATAAGAAAAGTTTATCGGACACGTAATCAAGATTCTGAAGAAGATTAGGTAAGTTAGTATTTTTAATTATTTGAGGATATTATTTTTATGCATTGTTCTAAATGTAAGGTGGAAGTAAAGTAATTTGCGTGAACGTGCATGGAAATAATTTAAATATTTGACACTAAGTATTTGTAACCATTTGTAATGTTTGCGGTATGAATTAGTTAGTGACGTTTGTAATATAATAGATAATGTAGAGGTAAAAGTTTTTGGATATTTTATTTATTTTATACGGGGAAATGTTCATATTTGGAAAGGGTATATACTTTTTCGCGATCAGGTAATTTCATATATGTTCTTTTTACCGGGTTTAAAGATTCAGAAAATTGTTATGCATTTTCATGAAATTTTTCTAATTTATGAGAAAAAAGCAGTGTACATGGATATAGTGAAGAGTGTGCGCAATGCCATTTTTGTGCAATTCTGAGATTTTTTTTAAGTAAAAATAAGTCGACGTGTACATGGTTTAGTAATATTTTAAATAAATGATAGTTATTTTGTGAATTTTATGTTTGTAGGAATTTGGTATACGTTTTAGTTGAAGTAAACGTGCATGGAAATAATTTAAATATTTGACACTAAGTATTTAATGTTTGCGGTATGAATTCGTTGGTGACGTTTATAATATAATAGATAATTCAGAGGTAAAAGTTTTTGGATATTTTATTTATTTTATATGTGGAAATGTTCATATATGGAAAGGGTATATACTTTTTCGTGATCAGGTAATTTCATATATGTTCTTTTTATCGGGTTTAAAGATTCAAAAAATTGTCATGTATTTTCGTGAAATTTTTCTAATTTATGAGAAAAAAAGCAGTGTACATGGATATAGTGAACAGTGTGCGCAATGCCATTTTTGTGCAATTTTGGGATGTTTTTTTTTAAGTAAAAATAAGTCGACGTGTACATGGTTTATGTGTATGAGTTATTTTGAAAAACGCGTAAGGAATATGGTATTGTGCACTTTTTCCCAATTTTGCAGTGAATATTTGTCATGATTAAGCAGTTTTGTTAGATAAAATTTCTAGCATAAGTGTAATTCGGCTAGTGGATTGTTGGAAGAAGTGTTCAGTAGATAAAAAGAAAAGAAACATGTCTTTACTTCGTGAAGACAAAATGGCGGTGGGAAAAAAAAATAGAGAGTTGGTGTAGGAGAGTTGGTCGCCAAATTTTCGCCAAAAAATCGCCAAGTTACCATAATGTAAAAATCAACCAAAGTGCTCAATGATTAATAAAATTTTTATATCATACTAAGTACTTACATATGAGATACTGTATAAAAGATGCTTACATATGACAAGTACCTGCAATGAATTCAAAATATTTAGGCGTGGTATCGCCAGAGTCCAGCCGCCCGACGTCGTCTGCCCGTGTTAGGTTCCTAGCAGGTGTGCAGCGTTTAAAAGATTAAACGCTGCACACCTGCTAGGAACCTTTTGAGATAATGCTGAAACCAATTTTACCCAAGAATACACTTTCGAGACAATGCTACAACCGATTTTGTATGACAGTACAACTTCAGATGTGCAATATCGCACTCAGGCTTAAGCTTACCAGCATGCAACGAAAACAGAGCAGCTAAGCAACAACTGTAATGTTCATCTATCTCTTTAATGTGAGCATTAACATTTATTTTAATTTTAGTTCAATAGATAAAAACTGGTGAATTTATAACAGTTTTGAATTATTAAAAATGAATATGGATTTTCTTCTGTTAATTTACTTCTTAATACCAATATAAAATTAAATGAATTTTAATTTTTAAAAATATAACTATTAGTGGTAACAGCATATGCTAAAAAAAATTGCTTTTGAAAGACACAAGAATAAGCTGGTCCTCAGAACATCCTAATTTAAAAAAGTGGTCTCCACTTGGAAATTGAGAAATGCTGTTCTACACAGTTTCCCTTAATCGAACTACTCTCATATGCGCTCTCAGGTCGCCCTTGCCAAATATTTTTGGCGAGAAACTCCACATTGCCCATATTACTACCTACATTTTTTATCTACATTTCGAATTTTAAGCCTAAAATGTCTGCAAAAACCACGCTTTGAAGACACAATTTAAGCTAAAAATCCGAAACAAAAACAAAAAATTTAGATAGCAAAAACATAGTTTCCAACCAAAAATATTTGACAAGAATCCATGTACACAGCGATATGTTTTAAACTCTAAAAAACATCTACGAATTGCACATTCTAAGCAATGAAGAAATCTACGAACTATGCATACCTTGCTTCAATCAATTAACATAACAACAAATAAATTTCAAAGAATACCATGTACACAGCATTCTGTTTAAACATTTAAAAAAATCTACGAATTGCACAATCTAAGCATTGTGCACAAATCAACGAATTAAACTAAACTAAATTACAAACAATTCAAAAAACAATAATAACAACAAAAATTCATAGTAAAAAACAATGAACATAACATTTTGCAAAATAAAAACAGTAAAATAAAATGCACTTAGAATAATACATTCCTGAATAAAATTTCGCCAGTCGCACGTCTCTGAACAAAAGTGCCACGATTTTGCTATATCACGTCTTTCTAAGATTCAAAATTTCAAAAGTAACGATAAAGTTAACTTACTACACGAAAACCATAATCCAAATCTTAAACTCTGCTGACAGCCACATACTTTAGCTGCAACCATTTAACTGCAAATCCACACAAGAACTATCAGAAATGCCCTTCTTCGTCCAAGTTCTCATAGCGGCTCTGCATTTCGGACTCTCTTTTAAAAGTCCCACAGAAATTCCAAAAATACACTTATCTTAATTATTATTCCAAAAATACACTTTATTCCAAAATATCACTTAGATCCTCATAAAGACACCCGTGAACAAAAGACTCGTTAACAACTCCAACATCGTACCTTTTAATACTAAATTTACTTTCCACACAAACTAAAATACGCGACTGAAATCTTGCCACCACGTCTATCATTGCAACATAGGCTATTTCAAAACAAGCATGACACAAACCAATGAGCAATTAAACAACTCCAACAAAAGGTTTTTCAACGTCAACAGGGATTCCATACAACACGCAATCATGCCAAAAACCAGTGCAGAACACATATCACCACATTTGGTGATATTAGGGCACATATAAGAGTAAAGACTCCTTAATTAATTACATGCTGGTTTCCAGCAAAAAAAAAAAATTCATTTCACCTTTCAAACTGTTCCTGAAAATGCCTTTCAAATCATTATCCTTGCAACCTGCATCAAACAAACATTGCTTTAATTTTTTAAACAAGAAAATTCCTCTGTGATTAGGTTTGGTGATTTAAGTACACAGATGAAGAAGCTGGAATTTGCATATTTATATACCAGCCTGGAAAATCCAAGTACAATATGCTTCAATACTTATGTATACAAGTAACACTTTCCGGTTGAATTCAATAAGGAAATTTACCCTTATGCTGAGCTACAGTCATAACACATGTTTATTATATTGGAAGAAAAGTAATTTGCCAAGTAAAATAAAGTAGTAGTCACCTTCACAACATAAACATATTTATATTTAACAAGTTAGAACGATACATGCATCTGCATGCCAGAACCACACTACTAATTGATATAGAGATACGATCTCATTTACACACAAACAATTTCTACTGCTTTAAGTACATGAAATAATGTAATTAAATAAACAGATAGAAAACAATTAAGGGATCAGAAGTCCAATCATAGTTAAACGCCACCTACTGCTTTAAGTACATGAAATAATGCAATTAAATAAACAGATAGAAAACAATTAAGGGATCAGAAGTCTCCAATCATAGTTAAACGCCACAATATTTTCTCCCCCTACACATCATACGTCGTGAGGATTAAATAAAATTAAATCTCACTATTCTACCAGAATGAATGGTTTTCTTTAGAAGCAAAGACAGGACTTCACTTGGTGATTCTACTGAGACAGTGGTCAGGGTTGTCGAGCAGAGATGGGCAAAACTGCTCCTTTATGTGATCAGATCGGAATCATTCGCTCATTGAAATGAATCTTTTTTTTTTTTTTTTAAACGATTCACTACTCACTAACAATGACCTTAATGAATGCATCTGGAACACGCATGGATCAAGAGCGGTGTGCAAAAGATGGGGGATTGCTGGAATCAACTCAACCAAACCATTACAGGGTTACAGTTGACTTTAGGATACCCCTTGTATTATCGCAAAGTTGTTTCATTTATCGCCAAGTTTATGGTAACCCGAGTACTTCAATGTTATGGGAACTCTATTATGATGTGATTGTTTGCATTATTCCAGGAAATTTTGAATCTTGGGATGTTTTGTAAGGGCTTTTGTGGTGTGTGTTGTTAGGAAGTACATTGCTTGTTTCATTGTTGAAACTGTAGAATGGCTGAATGTTGTAAGATTAATTTTTTGTGTGATTTGGAACGAAAGGGAAAAAGTGCATTAATTAACTGGCATGTAAATGAAGGTTTACTTAGTAGCCATTTTCTGGACAGTACGGAACTACGTACGATATTTTTGACTCTTATTTTTGAGAATTTATGTGGCGACACCGAAATACGGATTTGAATTCCGATAATTTTAGGAAGTTTTTGGATGCTGTTAAGGAATTTTGTGTGCCACAGACTGAAGACGAAGAAATTTCTAAATAAGGTAAGTGGATATTTGCTTTGTGTAGTGCTTATATGCATAACAGATTTTTCCTTTTTTATGTTATTTTATTGTTTGATTTAAAATGTAGTTTGTTGAGATTATGCATTTTTTGTCTACCTCTACTGTAGAATTGGGTGCTCCTTTGACTTTTTAAGTGAAAATATATCGATGTGTGCATGGACAAACTCAAGGGAGTGCGTAATGCCATTTTTGTGCAATTATGAGATTTTTTTTTAAGTGAAAATAGGTCGATGTGTACATGGATAAAGTCAAGGGAGTGCACAATGCCATTCTTATGCAATTTTGGATATTTTTTTTAATGAATATAGGTTAATGTGTACATGGATACTGATTTTGTGCAATTCTAGTGCCGGCGATTTTTGGCGAAGCCAAAATAACAAGTCAAAGAATTGCACAAATTCGGTATCCATGTGCCACCAAGAGGTACCCTTAAATATACTTTTACCGATTACAGATATATCAAAAGATAAAGATATGGAATGCATGAGCTAGCTTATGCATGCATGGAATTTAAATCTAACCAAGCATGCTAAAAAAACGTTAATGATATCAATAAAAAAAAATGAATGCTACCAGGAAATAAGCATTTTAATAGAATCTTTTATCTTTTCAACATGACTATCACAAATATTCTTAGATTATTTCATTAAAACTATCCTAAAGATGTACCACAATCACATAAATTATATATTCTAAAGAGATATTTATATTGCTTTGTTTGTTTGTTTTAACACATCCCACTACAGTTGGCTATTGTGCAGATATTTAAATAAATACAAAAGTAAAATATTTGTTTAAATTTTTCTGCATTACAGTTTCATTGTTGCACCTTTTACAAAAAAATTTATAGAGGTAGAACGCTAGAAATTCGAAATTCAGTCGATAAGAATTTTTCCAATGGGATTGGTTATATAACTACATTCATTGCATATTTGAATATTATTCGAAATCTTTATGTGCTAGTCCGGGCTCAGAATGTGCATAAATGTAAAATTTACAGAAAGCACTTTCTGCTGAATGGGCATGAATGTATAATTTACAGACAGCATGTATGACAGCAAGAAATTGAAGTTCTTACAGCAACTAAAATATTTACCTTTCCTTCACTTTGAGTGGGTGTAAAAGTAGACGAACTTTCTTCTGTCTCGCTGGAAATCTGTTTCGGTAAATCATGCTTTTGCTTAAGTTTTTTCTCGAGTCGCAAAGTTACTCTCTGTTTCTCAGGCTGTGAATCGTTTGGAGCACTTTCTGTTGTATTTTCAATAGTCGACGTGGAAGTATTTTTCGCCTTTTCATTAGTAATTTCATTAAACTGTTTTTCATGCTGAGGGTTATTGGAAACACACTTCCCTGTATTTTCAGCCGCTGGTTCGGAAAATACGGAAGACTTGACTCGCCGATCAGCAGCATTTTCATTAGGTATCAATGCAGAAGTTTCATTTGAAACTTCGTCCTTTTTTATTAAGTCTGAATTGTTAGCAGATATATTAACATTGGATGAGAACTGCTCATTTAGATTTTTCTCTGCATCATTATTAGCAGAAGGGCGTACTGCTACGTTACTTTTCTCGCTTAATTCTTGCTCTGTGTCCTCATCTGCGCTCTCAAAATTTAAATCACTATCGGTATCAGACATTTGGGGCAAATTTTAAAGAAATGCTTTTTCTTCTAAGTTCAGTAATTGGTTCAATGTAACTGAACGAAACGAAATCCTAAAGTACAATACTTTAATACCAGATCATCTCAGCTCAGCATAACTTAATACCCAAATAATTAAACCACCACTACGGAACTAAATCAAAACATATGCCGACACAAATCACTACGACACACCGCAAAATAAAAGCATACATACATGACACATAACGTAAACATAGACACGTCATACGATTTTTTTTTGCCCCGCCTTCTTTATTTTCTTCTGATTGGCTGACAGTCTTTGTGTACACACCAGGAGCGAAGTTCTAGTCTATGACTAGTTTATGAGTGTCTAGCTGGAAATTACTTCGGTAAATTTTTCTGTCTGGCTATGACCAACTAACGAATACTTTTCCAAAAATGTATTAAACACCAAAGATAAAATTAAAAACTGGAGCAAAATCCCACCCAATTTACTTCTTCACGACAGTACTTTTTGGCGAACTCATAATTGACTTGCTCTCGGTATACATCTTAGAGTTTCATTTTTCCTTCTGTTACTTAAATAACATAATTGAATCCCTTCTTTACTTCTGAAATACTTATCATGAAAAAAAAAAGGGGAGGGCTCTTTTGTTGCTATTATCATTACAGCTTAAAGACTTCCATAAATCGTTTGTCACTAACAGATTGTTACTAATTTCTGAATTATTGTTGAATTTGAAAGCAACAACAAGCTAATGAGTTGTATTATTACTCATAAAACATAACTTATGCATTCCTCAATTATTTTGACCGTGATCAGCAGGAAATAAACAACTCAGCCCTATGAAACTAGTTTGTTTGTAAATTGACGAGAAAGTGGTATGTATATCATTTAATGAAAAATTAATATTAAGTATGCATTTATAATTTTAATTTTTAACAAATTTATAGAGTTTAAAAAGTCGAAAATCTCTTATTGAAATGTGTAATTTTCCTTATAGCATCAGTATATGTTTATATCTCTTACCTGGATTGGAAGATAATTCCTGTAATTTATTTCTTATTTTAAAAGTTTCATACGTATTTGTTTTTTTACTTTATTTTTCTGTATTCTAAAAATGCTGTACCGATAACAATGAATGGCATACTTCATGGTATAATTATTGAAAAATGCTCGATAAATGTTGCTCAAAAAAAATATCTCAACATAAAGTTAGCAAGTATTTTGTGATATTCTTCCTGGAAGTTATTTGATTAAGGCCGATGTTGTTTTATTAAAATTAATTAATTTCTTGGTTTAATCCTAGTATCCGGTGCACACAGGATTTGGCGAGTTTATGATGAGCAGTAAAAATGGGACATATACGATGAGTAGTTAACGGGTCATTCAAAGAAAATATATAGTTAAACATAGTATACACTATGTATATAGTATATATATACTATGTATATACACACTTAGTATATAGTGTATATATAGACGTTCTTTGGATCATTTTTGGTGTTGGCGATAATTTTCAAAGTCGCGCCAAGGCTGCACCGTAAACTAGGATTTTACCAATTTCTTTTTAATATTATTTTTTTTAATTTGAATTAGATATGTATAGGTACATATTTAATATTAATTTGTAAAAGTTTCGTTTCATTTAGTTTGGATTTCATAAAGATGGAGAAAATTCAAATTAATGATGGATGAATTTGCTGTTGTTGAACAAGCAAATTGATATCGGGTTCAATAGACGAGGTTGCAGTTCGTAATGCATTTTCAAGATGTTTGCCAATGAGCTTTGTCCTTTGTATGACCTAAATATGAAATATTTAAAGCATGATTGTTCCCATAAAGGATGATTGTGAAAATTTGGATATTTATCGCGGGGTAGGTAATCTTTGTAAAACTCCAGTAAAGAAATATTTTGAAATTTTTCTTTCAGTTGAATGTCACTTTGCAGTCACATCATGACATACTAAGATGTTTTTATTTTAAAATAAATGCCACCAAATTGATTATGTATGAATCAAAGTCAAACATTTATTTTTTAATAAAAATGTGTAAATTTAAAAACTCATAATTTGCATTTGGGCCACACTTTAGACACCCATGCTGTAGATCCTAAATTCTGCTGTTTAGTGCTTTCCCAAATTTAAAATTTTGTCATTTCTACATTTTGTTGCTCGGTGTGTTAGTAAATTCCAAAAATTCTGCTAAACCAGCTCTTACCATATATAATTTCATATTTAGGTTAAAGTAGACTGAAGGGTACCCTTGTATTACAGTGAAGTTGTTTCATTTATCGCCAAGTTCTTATTTCATTTATGTCAATGTGAGTAGTTGAATGTTCCGTAAATATACTTTTACCTAGAATTGAGTGCTCCTTGGACTTTTTAAGTGAAAATATATCGATGTGTACATGGATAACTTTAAGGTTAACGCCGTGCCTAGTTTGTGCAATTCTGTGATGTTTTTTTTAATGAAAATAGGTAATGTGTGCATGGATACCGAGTTTGTGCAATTCTTTGACTTATTATTTTATCTTTGTGTAGTAGATTTTTGGCGCTAAAATCGCCGCTACACAAAGCCAAAATAAGTCAAAGAATTGCACTAACTCCGTATCCATGTTCTGCCAAAAATCACCAATTTTCGCCAAGGGGTACCCCTAAATATACTTTTACCCATATTTATTCTGAATGTTCATATTACTAAAAAAATAAAATTAGCATCTTTTCCTATAAATTCTAAATGCATTTAGTTTTTTAGAGTAACAAAAATCTTTAATTAAATCCAAAAATTCTAAAATGAAGA
This sequence comes from Stegodyphus dumicola, assembly GCF_044657685.1. Taxonomy (NCBI): domain Eukaryota; kingdom Metazoa; phylum Arthropoda; class Arachnida; order Araneae; family Eresidae; genus Stegodyphus; species Stegodyphus dumicola. The sequence goes on along the minus strand of NC_140777.1, from coordinate 180,657,435 downwards.
GGAGACATATTGAAGAAAGAAACTGAATATGTAAAGATAATGAAAAATATTCTTGAAAGATATGTACAGTTATTATTATGTAAATTAAGCAGTTGTTTATAATTTCAGCCCATGCTATAATTTTCCTTTTCCTCATCAGAATAAAAATTACTTAGATAGCTTTTAAACTGAGTTTTTTTAGTAAGACAGAATTTGTTTTTATCCTCCGCTTGCACCCTACATTAGTTTCTACCAACTCTGGTAATTTGTAATTATTCGTCTTTGCGGTATTGTTACCGATATTTGAATTTGTTATGGAATAACTGAGCCAGTTTATTTTAAAATTAAATTGTGTAGACTACTAGTCTATATTTTTAGTTTGAATTTGACTGTTCCTGTTTAATTGGATCACCATAAGCTGTAGTTGATTTTGCTAGCATAAGAACATGCCTTTATGTTCTAAGGTCTTTTTAAATAAGAAGTTTATTTAATCCTTTATCAGACTTTTTAGTTACTTTCAGACAGCGATAATTTGTTTCACGTCTGACAGAGGTATTGGACTATTTAACTTTTTAACTTTATTTTTAAGTTAGGAGATAAATCACGTAGTAACTAGTAGGAATATTGGTTTGCTTACTAAAAAAAATTTTCTAGTTGTTAGAAAACATGTTTAAAGAGAAGAAAATTGATATAAATTAGCCAGAATGTCTGGGAAGGCTTCCATTTAAAAAGATGCATAAATATTTTGTTGAGTATTGTTGCTACAAAGCATAAATGTTTTTAGCTTTTAATGTGTAATTATCTTAATTTTGTCTTAAGAATCAATGTCATAAATTACATGTATTTTAAACTGTGTGTGACATGTTAATAGATTGTGATTTTAATAGTACTTTTTAATAGATATTTTTTAAAAATAAATTTAATAGTGTCCATGTAAATCTGTAATGACTAAAGGTAGCTAACTAGCTAATTTAATTATTTGCAACTAATTGGTCACCCTTAAAAGTTATCTCTGCATATTAAAGTGAGTTATTGCTCTTCATTAATCTTTACCGTAGTCACAAGATACAGTAAAAAAATGTAAAACTTAATTATTTGCATCTAGTGAGTCTTAAAATAATTCAAAACAAATTTATCACCTATGGTGCTTTAGTGGCTTATTGGAACCTTAAAATATATTAAATGGATTACAACCCTAGGAACTCTACAGGAAGTTATGACACTAACTGCGTCAGATGGGCAGAGCACAATTAACTTTCAAAACTTGCCAACTGTGCCTACATCGGGCTTTCAGGTTTGTTCTAATCAGCAGATCTCTCTCTAGGCAAGCAACAGCCAGTCTCCTGTTACTAATAGGATGGAACCACAAAAGTGAAGCCATTTGTTTATGGATCCTTAAAATTTTTGGAACTACTCTGATATGCGCCCTGATAGTCACCAAATTTCTTGCCAAACGTTTTTGGCGAGAAACTTCACGCTGCCATATTACTATCTAAATTTTTTGTCTATATTTCGAACTTTAAGCCTAAAATGTCTCCAAAAACGCGGTTTTCGCACATGCAAAAACTATGTTTTGAACACACGATTTAAGCTAAAAATCTGAAAAACAAAAAATTTAGATAGCAAAAACGTAAGGTTTCTAACCAAAAATATTTTGACAAGAATATATGTACACAGCGACAAGTTTTAACTTAAAAAAAAATCTACGAATGACACAATGTAGGCAACGAACGAATCTACGAACTGCGCACACCTCACTTTAATAAATTAACATAACAATAAATTTAAAAGAATACCATGTACACAGCATCCTGTATAAACTTTAAAAAAATCTACGAATTGCACAATTTAGGCAAGGAACGAATCTACGAACTACGCACACCTCGCTTTAATAAATTAACATAACAATAAATTTCAAAGAATACCATGTACACAGCATCCTGTTTAAACTTAAAAAAACATCTACGAATTGCACAATTTAGGCAACGAACAAATCTACGAACTACGCACACCTCGCTTTAATAAATTAACATAACAACAATAAATTTCAAAGAATACCATGTACACAGCATCCTGTTTAAACTTAAAAAAACATCTACAAATTGCACAATTTAGGCAAGGAACGAATCTACGATCTACACGCACCTCGCTTTAATAAAATAGCATAATAACAATAAATTTCAAAGAATACCATGTACACAGCATCCTGTTTAAACTTAAAAAAACATCTACGAATTGCACAATTTAGGCAAGGAACGAATCTACAATCTACACACACCTCGCTTTAATAAAATAGCATAATAACAATAAATTTCAAATAATACCATGTACACAGTGTTCTGTTTCAAAAACAACAATAACGACAGAAATTCATACTAAATAACCAATGAACATAACATTCTACAAAATAAGAACAAGAATAAAATAAAATGCACTTACCATGAATTAATGCTTTTTTCGAGCAGCAAAAATACCAATTTCATACTGACTTAAAACATGCCACAACGTAATCACTATCCTATTTACATGACAGCCAGACACACTCCAGAAAATTCATACTATGGTTCACAAATAAATAAAATCACAAATCCCTACTTCTTTCATGCACAGCCATTAAAAAAAATCTCCCAGACCCTCTTTCCACACCTCCAAATACCCACTACCCCTGAACAGGATGGCCACAATGATATTCCCTTTTGCCGAACTTCAATTCAACAACTTCTACCATTTTATCTCTCCCTCCCATCTACTCGGACACAGATGCGAATCAACGAACTCCAGCGAAAGATTGTTCAACGTCAACAGGGTTGCCATAGAACACGCAATCATGCCAAAAACCAGCACAGAACATATATCGCCACATTTGGTGAAATTAGGGCGTATATCAGAGTTGTACCATTTTTTTTCATTAATGGTCCTTTAAGTACTTAATTTCCATGTGCAGAAATGTGTACAAACCCTGTATTAGTATCCCTGCTGGAATTAAGGGCTCCAAGTACTGGATGATAAACATGCTCTTTTTTGTTCTTCAGATAAAAGTACTGCTAATATTCATACTTTCAATGAATAGTTAAAAAAAAGAATCCTCTTAATTTAATTAATTATTATCTTTAAATATAATTAACATATACCCTGCAAGCTACTCTTACCAGCGCCATCTGTTGGCAACAAATTTATATTTTTGGCGAGAAACTCCATGGTGCCAAACTACTATCTAAATTTTTTGTCTACATTTCGAATTTTAAGCTTAACCCTTTAACTGTCAAGTTATTTTGATGATTTGGGTACACAAATTGTCAATTTTTTTTATTGCAAAAATCCAATCAACATCCTCTAACCTTTGAAATCTTCAGTAAAGAGCTGTCATCTATTGAACTGAGCGCACATTAACTTTTCCCGAGATACAGTCGGGTTTGACAAAGAGATGAAGCCGAAATAAACGTCTCCCAATATATATTCGGGTATAACAATACGATACACTCAAAAAAAATTACCCCGAGTAATACTCGGGCGTGACATTTTCGAACACCAGCTATCTCGGGCATGACATTTAAAAGGTTTAAATGTCTGCAGAAACCACATTTTTAACACAATTCATGCCAAAAATCCGAAACAAAAAAAATTAGATAGCAAAAACCTAAAGTTTCTAACCAAAAATATTTGACTAGAATCCATGCACACAGCAATCTGTTTTAACTGGAAAAAAAAAAAAATCAGAGAATTGCACAATCTATGCAGCGTAGGAATCTAGGAATTGCGCTCACCTCGCTAAAATAAACTAGCTAGCAACAATAAATTTCAAACAATACCATGTACACAGCATTCTGTTTTAACTTTAAAAAAATCAGCGAATTGCACAGCCTCGTCATTGTGCACAAATCAACAAAATAAATTACAAACAATTCAAAAAACAACAACAACATAAATCCGTAGCGAAAAAAAATAATGAACATAACAGTCTACAAAATAAGAACAGTAAAATAAAATGCACTTACCATTGTGAATGCTTTTTCGAACAGCAGAAATATCAATTTCAAACATCACCAAAACTCGTCAATTTTCACCACTTTATCCTTTTTTCCTATCTTCTGAAACACAGAGCATACATTCATGAATAAAATTTCGGCCGTACCTTTTAGTACTAAATTTACCTTGCACACAATCCAAAATGTTCGATTGAAATTTTGCCACCACGTCTTTCATTGCAACATAAGCCATTTCAAAACGCCCACCAAACAAACCAAGGAGCAAATAAAACCACTCCAACAAAATCAAGTTTCAACGTCAAAAGGGTTGCCATATAAACAACATCGTGCCCAAAACCAGTGCAGAACACATATCGCCATATTGGGCGACACCATACATCTGTGGGTGTATATAAGAGTAGTACTGTATGCAGAAGTATGTATTACAAGAAAAGTATCCCAACATGACAAATAAAATTTTAATGTTTAATATTCCTATTTCTTTTTTAAAAAATAAATGAATTTCCATTGCATCAGTTTTTCATATCTTTCTTTTCTATTATATCAGTTTTTAAGTAACTTGTGTTTCTTTTGTAGATATTTTTGTAAAGTCTGAAAGCAGTTAAACGTGAATAGTTAGAGAAGTGAGAAACAGTTGAGAAATAATGGCATCCTCCAGTGTAAGTATTTTTCAAATGTATTTTAATTAAAATGCAAAAACTTAGACTCTGAGAGAGAATATCATGTGAGACAATACGTTGGAGTTACTTTTTTTGTGTGTGCATGTATACCAGATCTCTATAACTGTTTTTATTTAATCAAATTTTGATATTTCTGTATATTTAAAAATTTTTTATTGTTGTGGTTTTCTTTTCATAATATTCTGTAAAGATATTCGATTAATTGCTCAAAATGAAATAAATAATTTATGGCACCTTACCTAATAAGTCTGCTTAGTGCTGTCTAATTGTCTGCTAGATTTTATTGTTTTTCCATTATAGTGATATCCTCATGCACTTGAATTTTAATTATTTATTCTTATTCAAAGAAAAGAACAGTGTGTTTCAAGTGAATCAGAAAGGTGTCACATATTTTCCAGATGTCTGTAGTTTTCATTTTGTGAAATTAATATTAAAAAAAAAAGTAAAAATTATTTTATTTCACAGTTGCAGTCAACTCCCTGATTAAGTTAAAGTGATTAACTGGGTCTTGCCTCAAAAAAATGTTTAAGTTTTTTTACTGCACAGTGTTGAAAAATTTATTATTACAAACCATTAGAATAAAGCAAAATTTCTGTGGGAAAAGATTAATGGAAAGGAAAAAGGAGGAAAAAATTCATGGGATAACAGCGGTAATAGATAGTCTCACAGTATTTAGGAATCGTTTTTAGCCACAATGGGATGCAAACTAATCGTAAATAACTTAGAATATATAAATATTGTTAAATATTCTACTCCTATACACTACTTTCAAAATATGTACAAGAATAATATAATCATCAGCAGAGTTTTTTCTGTTTTAAAGTATGTTGTTCTCATTTTGAATGCTGATTTAATTTTCATATCCAAATAAACTTATTCTCCATATCAAACTGCTTCAGAATACAGAAAAGTATAAGTAAGAGTATTTCTGTTAATTATAATATAGTTTCTTTTCCAGATTCTGTTGGATTAACCTCATTTAGTATTAACTGTGTGTGTAATTCCTTTTATTACGTCAGTTAATGGGGAGTCTATTGCATAATTAGGATACTTATTGATATTTATGAGGAATAAAATTTTAAAATGTGGCCACAAACAAGGTGGGGCTGCAGCTTTTGCCTGGCAGGCTTTATGATTGCAAGTACAGCCTTGCAAATAGCAAACTTCATTTCATTAGAATGTTAAATGTTTATTGTATCTGTGGCGACATCATTTGTGATATATACTCTGGGGAAAGAAAAATCACACACAAAGAGTTTCTGGAATATGGGTATATTTGTGAACTTTAGTTTGTTGGCATTGAAAGCATACTCTAGACTGCAGTTTACAGTCTTTGTTTATGCTAGACCAAATGAATGTTTTTGTCACCAGCTTTGTTGTTGCACGAATTCCAGTATGGGATAAGCTATGTATAGAAGAAAATACTTTTTCCCAAAATTCTTAAGGAATGGATGTCTGGTGTTAAAATTAATGGAGATAAAATGCTATCACTGGAAAGGGGGGTGTGGACATAATTTGTAATACTGAAGCACCATCTGTGAAACTCTTCGCATGTGATTTTTCTTTTATTAGAGTGGTAACACTAAGCCACCAAAAAATCTGAAAAACAGTGACTGATTTTCTGTTTGTGGAATTCGATGTAAAAAAATATTAATCTTATCCGAGTCGAAGAAGTGTTTAGCATTTTCATACTTTCTAGACACTTCAGTATCTAAATGTATTTAATAAAGTTTCATTCATGCTTACTAGAAAAATAAATAAATAATCTATATTTATATATTTGAATAACTAAAATTGTCAGAAATATCATTATTAATGAAGTAATTTTTAATAATCAATAAAATGTATTTGGATTGTTCATTATCAATAACAAATTGTGTAATCTTGTTACATTAAAAAGATTATATGAATTGTTTCATTCCTAAAGCCGCGGCGCACAATGAATTGGAAGTTGATCTGTCAGCACTATCCTTATCTTCAGGGCAGATGTTTTTATTTTATTTGGCTTATAATTCCTTACTAAATGTAGTATTTCATCTCGATGTACTCCATCTTTGATATGATTTAAATCAAGTTCCTCGTCATTATAATTCGCTTCCAATAGTGAAGAAAGTGACACAGAGGTTATTGGAAACGAAAAAATTTCTATTGACAAATTAGTTGGTATTCTCAACACAGCAATTATAGGACTTGAACAGCGGAACTTTGTAACTAAACAAGAAATTATGTCTGTTTAATAGAATTAAAGAGAAAGTATTATCACGTGAAACGAAGCAACTTAAACAACTTACATTGAAAGAAATGTTTAATAAAGTAAACAAATAAATATTAAGCTTTTTCTTTTTGTAAATTTTGATACCCTTTAGATCATAATTGTTCTTTATTTCATAAATTACGGTTTCATATTTTTAATTTTGTAATTTCTGCATGCCATCTTACCATATTTAAACTGATGATCTATAATCCGGAGAAATCGATAATCCGGAATCGTCCAAGTCCCGACGAGTCCGGATTAACGACTTTTGACTGTATAAAATTACTATTAATTTTGTTGGTCAACAAGGTGTTATTTTCCAGCTCATTTTCTTTATTCTATGGTAATATAATCAACCAGTTTTGTGCTTTAATCATTACTTATTTTCTTTTTCATGTAGAGAGCAGATGATTACCGAAGGAAGTGGGATAGAGATGAATATGAGAAGCTGGCAAAAGAGCGGTTGTTGGAAGAGGATGACTTAGATTTAGATTGGAAAACTGAAAAACAGCCTCCAGTTCGTCGTGAATTTCTCAAGCCAAGAGATTATCGGGTAAAGTTTCAGAATTTCTGTTTGTTATTGTAAATGAAATAATTTTATTAAGAAATACTCAAGTAGAAATACCAACTTTATATTACTCTTTTTTTGAGGGGGGTGCACATACACAGATTTTCCCCACTGTACATGCGCCCCATAAATTTGTTCGGAAAATTTTACTTGGTTAATAAATTTCATTGTAAATAATGTAGTAAACAGTATATATCTTGGATTATTGTCTTTAAGGCATATGTGAATGGGACGAGGCTAATGTTTGATTCATCCTGTGAAGGCTCTTCCACAGGTAAAATAGGACATTTATGATGAGGAGCCTATATGAGAGATGGAAGAAGTTAGCCAACAACAAATTTCTTCAGAAAATACTTGGCTAAACAAGTTGGCTCTATAAATAAGATAATAGCATTGTATGACATTCTGTACAACTGTTTATTTTCTTTTTGACTCCCGAACAAATTTCACTTTTTGAGAACAGGTTTGCTTGTATCTGTGAAATTTCATTGTAATCTATAGTTTAATTTATAACAGTTATTTTAATTTTGAAACCCTTTCCTATCAACTCTTGTTTCGACTTACAACTCCCTACCAGAATGAGTTTTTAGAGTCGCATTAAATGCAAATGAGTTATAATAGTATTTAAGGAAGGTTCAACGTACTTCAATAGAGAGTGCTAGGAGTCCTTAGTAGTGCATATTTGCCTTCTGGCTAAGTCATTCTTGAAGCTGTTACGCTCAGCTATATTGTACATGCCTACTGGTATTCGGCAGCTAGTTTAATTTAGGGGCCAACTATGTTAGAAAATTGTGTCTAGCTTCGGCTAAGACTCGTTTAGTTTTTTACTTTTCTTATTCTGAGTTAAAGCCCGAGTAAAGGCTTTCCTGTAAGCCCGAGAAGGGATCGACTGTCATTCTTATGTGTGTGAATAAAGAGGAACTTTAACCCTTGAGTCTATATCTTAGTTGTTGGAACTCAATGATAAGTGGCTTCATATTTCACTAGGTTCCTCGACGTTTCATTTTAGATGAGGTGCGAGGAACCTTATATCATAAAGTGGAAAGTGTCTCTCTCTCTCTCTCTCTCTCTATATATATATATATATGCACACACTATAAATGTAATTAAGGAAATGTAAAACTACTGCAAATTAAAATTAGAAAATGTTAGTATTTAAAACTATTAAAAACTAAACTGGTTTAAGTAAAACTGGTTTACCAGTTAGTAAAACTGGTTTACCAGTTAGTAAAACTGGTTTAAAATTTGTAATGGTATGCATGTCTGTGTTTACTTGCATTGTGAAAAACAAAAATTATATTAAACTGAGTATAGTTCAGAAATATGTTTTATCTTTTCAGTAGTATGTAAATTTTTTATGTGTAATAAGTTGTGAAATATTATGTAGAATTTTTAATTCCTCTAAAACTTGAAAAGTTATTTAAGCAAGAAAAGTATTATACACTCTGAAAGAATCATTGCTTAGTTATTATTATACTTATTTTTAATAGTCAATAATTTTGGTGTTTGTTTTAAAAGAAAAGACAGTACTTTTTCATTTCGCCGGCGCAAATCTCGCCAAACAGACTTTATTGGCGACAACACACAGTATACACATAAAAAATTTTTAACAAATGTTAGTTCTATGAATTTTTTATTTTGAAGGCATAAACATTTTAATATTGTTTAAAATTTTGTAAAAAGGCATTAATTTAAGAATTTACTATGCTTTCATGGTACAACAACCTGATTCGCCGGTTGTTAGAATTGCTGAATTTAACCCTAGACATTGCCTTTTCTATATTTTCGCCTTTGGGCGAGCGGTGTGATTGCATCCTAATTGACTGAATTGCCGCGAATGGCCTTAGGGCATAAAATTGAACTATCTGGTAAAAATTCTATGTAATTGTATGCCAGTATTGAAAGAAATGATCAATCTGATCAGAAATGGCTGCGACTTGTTTTGAAAATGAGGCGTAATAGGTTACCAGCAAGTATTTGGCATCGGTTGTACCATTTTTGGCGACTTTATTGCCTGCGCTGGCAAAATGGAAAAGTACCTACTAATAAGAAATCCTGGTATAAAACACAAAGAATATAGTACTGCATTTATCTATCTGTATAGTAATGGCTGAGCTGAAGTATTTTAAATCTATAATTAAACGATTTCAAAATGAAACATTTCAGTGGGGGTATTTTCTATACCTTTTTAAATTCCAGTGTCCTTTAGATAAGTATAATTTCATACACACAATTTTTAGGAAAGCCATTTGCTATGTGTTGAATCCTTTGCTTTCATAACAATTTTCTAGTTTATTAAAATAATGATTTAAAAATATCATAATCAGTTAATTAAATTATTTAATGCACTAAATCTTAGATTTTTACATCTATCTTTTATCAATAAAACCTGGTCTAAATTTAAATACAAAAAAAATTTAAAAGAAGACATAAATAATTTTATCAGTTAATGGTTTGTGATAAAAGAATGTTTTCTACATATGGCCACATAAATAAAATGCATATAAACAGGCATTAGTATTATAATCCTTAAAAATAGGTAAATTGTAAAGATAACATGTTATATGCATAACATCAAGTTTCCAACTTCAGCTACCATCATGATGCAGCAGAAAATCACTATCATATTATTTAAAAAGTTACATGATATATATCTATAATAATGATAACATCATAATGTTCAAGTAAAATTTCTAATCACTGAAGGGCGTAATAGCTTACCAGCAAGGATATTTCGTTTGGCATTGTTTGTACCATTTTTGGCGAATTTATCACCTGCGGCCGCAAAATGATACCAAATAGACTATGTAAAATTTCTAGTAAATCGTAATTGTCTCCAATTTGCTATTAAAATTATACTTTAACATTGTTGGCAGAATTTGAGGTACAGTCTTGTTTAGATAATTAATTTTTAGTTATTATACAGTACAAAGTCCGAAATCCGGACTTTGTACTGTATAATAACTAAAAATCTGGAATGATCTAAAATCCGGACCTAATCGCCACAACTTTTTTTTTGTATGCTTTACGCATACGCATTTGATTTTTCCTTCCATAATACAACATGTGGAGATTTTCACTTAAAAATTCCAATTCTTAATTTCACTTAGGCACTAAATAAAACACCTCGTTATGGAAAAACAATTGTGTAAGCATAAATTTGTGAGATTAATAATTTGGATCTGTAGCCGAGTATCTGCTTGGCATACATCTCAAACCAAAACATTCACTTATTTTATATCCCTGACGCTGACCTGGCAAGTCATTATTTATTATATTTTGCTTTCATCACCGCATGTTTATCAATACATGACAGCTTCAGCAATAACTCATGCAGTGATGTCTAAGTGGTTTTTTTTTTTTTTTTTTTATATTAGTAATTGAATAACAAGCATATGGCAACCTTTTATGCTAACATTATGCATGGCAATGATTATAGATTTTTAAATTCTCTAAGAAATGTTCATGAGAAAAAAGTCAACAAAAATTTCTTTTCATATGCTAAAAATAGATTTTGTTATGAAACTCATAGGCCAAAAGATTACATTTAGTGCTATTTTAATTAAGAACAGCTAATATGTTATTCACCATAAATCCAGAAGCAGCTGCAGAATATGTTGTCACTGGACGGCAAAAATTAGAGAAGACAAAATTTTTGGAATTCGGGAAAGCATTGAGATGCAAAGTTTAGGTGTAGTGAAATTTTAGATAGTAGGAAGGCACTTTGTAGCAGAATTTAGGACCCGTAGAGACTGCACCAGGCGGTATGGAGCACCGGCCCTATATAAAACGTTAAATATATGTGGGAGTTAATTTATTCAGGACTCAGATTAATTTTAAGCATGTGCAAGAAATAAACATAGATATAGTAAATAACTAATACAATTAAAGCTTAATTCAGTACGCAATAGGAGCAAGACTAAATTTAGCGAAACAACTTGGCTTTCGTCGCCAGTCTTGTGATGCACGGACGCTATTAAGCTAGGCTAAAATTATCTTTACTGAATTTAAGACATTTCAATTAATGTAGCAGACTGTGCTGTTCCCTAATCTTCTAGTTTGATCCAGCTTATTATTTTTTGCAGACTGTTGTTATTACGGCAATTTTATAAAAACTAAGCTTAAACTTTCGATTATGTTCAAAAGAGTTTCCAATTCTGGAGCTGCCAAAGAATCTGCAAAGCGAAAGCATGTTTCGATGTCCATTAAACAAAAAGTGGAATTGCTGGGGGGGGGAATGGATAAAGACATATCCGTCTCAAAATTATGCGAGGAGTGTGGTATTGGAAAGTCAACTGTGACAGAAGAAAAAAGAAAAAGGAACTTTTTGAATTTTTTGTGGAAGCAACTTAAACAACTTACATCGAAAGAAATGTTTAATAAAGTAAACAACTAAATATTAGCCCCCCCCTTTTTTTGTGTGTGTGTGTGTGTGTAAATTTTGGTACCCTTTAGATCGTGATTGTACAATTTATACATGCCATCTTACCAGATTTAAATTGATAATCTAATATCTGGAAAAATCCCAAATCCGGAATCGCCGAAGTCCCGACGAGTCCGGATTTTGGACTTTGTACTGTATTACTTTCTAGCAGAGAAATTTCATCTGGACTAGCTATTGTGAAATCATGCATTTTTATTTTGATAATGTAGAAAAAAAAACCATAGAGTTGCTTACCTTTCTTTGTGAAGGATTATTTAAAACTTTTGTATGGAACTTATTGGCCAGTTGTTGCTGTATATTGTTTAAAAATAAATATATAAATAAAAGAAGTAAAAACATTCAAGTTATCCATAAGATTAGACATTACAAATTTTTATAACTGTGGTGTTCTATTTTTGTAGTAAATACAATTATAACTAAAAACATCACAAGTGAACTACAAAATTAAATCTTATGAATTTAAAATTCATTTCTTACTAATAATTTTAAGGATTTGGTGGGAAGTTTCTTTTTTAAACCATGAGGATTTTTTAATTTTTAAATGGGCTGAATTAAAGTCTTTAATAAGCCAGCCTGCAGCCTATGTACCATATGCTGAATAAGCCAGGCATAAAATATAGTTTCCACTAATGTAGGGGTTAAGAGAATCTGAAAAGGCATTATTAGTCTAATGCAAGTATGGGGTATTGAAGAGTATGCTTGAAACATCTAGCATATAGACATGTTTTAAATGAATGCTTAAATATTCATTTATGCAGACAAATGTTACAGACATATCCTTTTACTAAAGTATGCTAAATCACGTCAATGAATCCTTCATACATGTTGGTCCATATTTCATCAGTATAACATTCACCTTTTATTCACACAATCATATAGGGTGAAAATTAAATATTATCTATCTTAAATTTTAAAAACCAGAAGATTTGTTTGTTTGAATGTTAACATATAAAAATTATAGCTTGCATTAGATTGATTTCTCAGTAATGATTGATTTCTCAGTAATGATTTTTTTTTACTAAATTCTGTATGAACCCATCTTCATTGCTTGAATATAATAAAGAACTTAGTTTAAAATTATATGTTAATGTTTTAGTTTTAAATTATATGTTTAATAGTTTTATATTATTATTATATTGTAATTTATTATGTAATATTATAACTTATTATGTATTTAATATTATAATTTAATTTTTTAATATTTAATATTATAATTATTATGTATTTAATATATATTTTAATTATTGTCTGTTTAATTTTCTAAGGTTAAAAAATTGCATATATAACTAATTTTTAAAATTTTGATGATAGCAATTATTTGGATGCCAGCAGGCAAATGAAATTGAGAAGCTATGAGATAAAATAATGTTATTGATGCAAAAAATTTTAGAATTTAAGTAAAACTTAAAAGAAGTGTTGAAAAGGGAAAAGGAGAATTTTGTTAACTTGGGTATTATGGGAACATTCTTTTCAGATTTTGCTTCAGATTCTGAATGTGTAAAAGAATTGCTAAGCAGTTTGAAATTAAAATGCTATCTATCCGTCTGAAATCAAATTAAGTGAACTTTTCAATAATTGTTGCTAGAGCTTTAAAAGTTATAGGAAATTCGTGTGTACTTCATTGCCTAATCTTTGCCAGTAAAGTTACCGGAAATATTACAATTTAGATGCAGAAAAGTAGGTGAATTAAAAGTGCAAAGTGAAAAAAAGTTTAAAGTTCTGCATCATGTTAGTGGCCTTTTTTGGTCATATAACTATTGCATTCACGATGAACAAGTTTTATGTTATTTTGACTCATCACAAAACATTCTAGATGTAGCAATTATTGTTAATAATATATAAAAGAAAACAGATTCAAAATTATGTTATTAATATAAATATATTAATTATTTACATTTTATAACCCTTGTTTTAACATACATAGATTTTATGAGAATTTTTTTTGTGAATACAAAAAAAAATTAATAATTGATTGAATCTAAAAGAAAAAGGTACTCTTCTAGGTATATTTATTGTATACTGCTTTTAACATCTGAAGGTTTTATGAGAGATTTCTTGTAAGTTACTGCAAAAAAAAAGTGACTGATTGAATATAAAAAAATTATTTTTAAGTAAAAGTAAGGGGAATTCTATTTGTTATGTTGTTTGACAGATATTCTGTTATGTATATTTAACTTAATGCTTATTGAATTATGTCACTTTCTATGCAAACTCATGCCAAGTATTATTTTATAATAAACCTTCATTCTTATTTTGATTAGTTTAAGAAAATTTGTAGTAAGAATAGTATATTAATATTTTTAATGTAAATTTATATAATACATTATCAGAATCGTATTTTTCTTTTGTGTGCTATTCAGAATATGCACTATTTTACCTATAATAAATGTGTAAAGTTATACAAGCCAAAATAGTTTTCTTAGATTCATAAATTGTGCACATATACTTACATACATTATGTATATTTAAATTATAAAAGTATTAAACTGTGCACTGAAAAAAAAATATATTACTTAGTCAGCAATAACAATTGCAATTGCTTTTTATAGGTTGATTTAGAATCAAAACTAGGAAAAACAACTGTAATCACCAAAACCACACCTGCCTCACAAACTGGAGGGTATGTTAAATATTTTTTTTTATTATTATTTATTTATTTATTTATTTTTGTGTTTGAATTAAAGTGCATGTTCTTTAAATGTAATGTCTTGTAAGCTTTCTTTTGTTTGACCATAACGACCCAGAGGGCCTTTTATTCTAACGCCAAAATTCTGATGTTATTTTCTTCCCTCCCCTAAGGTATGCAGTAGCAGGTTCAGTTTCTCCAAATACATTGTATCAGTTTATTGCAGACAGCTTGCCCTAAAAGGATTTATTTGTGGTTACTTATCTTTATTTGTTAGAAAGGGTGTCATCTGAAATCTTCACTCTTCTTTGTGCATTAAGGGATGGGGAGGAGAGGAAATTGCTGTGGCTGTCGAAAACCACTTCCAGCGGTTCAGTATTTTTAACTTGAAGTTAAAAAGAAGGGAATAATTTGTAATAAACCTTTAAATTCTATATACAAGAATACAAGAATATTCTATATACAAGATCTGCCGTGCTGAAAAATTAGACAGTTGAAAAAATTTTTAAGTTATTACATATGTAATTGATTTGCAGTTATAAAGATTTAAAATAAAATTCTGAGAAATAATTCTGAGAGAATGGTGCCTGAGAGGCACCATTCGACTTGATGTGTTTATTTGTGTTTGACCTAAGGAATATTGCTTGAGAGATCTACTTGGCCTTTTGTAGGTCATATTACAAGGTGTCTGAATAGCTATAAGAATGTCTTAACTCAAATAAAGGTTGTCTTTGCAATGCCTATGCGATTAAATGTCTTATCTCAAAAATACTTGCGACTGCGGGTAGGACTTTGTCTTCGACATCAGTTCGAACTCAACCTTCTTGCTGTTCGCAGTATTTCTTTCAAAGTTACTGAGCCCAATAAGTATGGAACACGACGAAGAAATTACTTCTAGCGAAGATGAGTTTAATTTTTCGGCAATAACGAACGAAATTACATCACTACATAGACAGCTTGCCCATGAGAACAAAAATGGAAATGATAAATATAGTGACGACGTTAGGGGAGCAAGAAGACAAAAATCTGAATAATCAATAGTGAATCTGGAAGCCAAAGTGATTGTACAGAAGAGACTGAACCTTCAGAATGGACAGTGTGAACAAAATCCGAAGAAATCCCCAGAAGAATACCGTTTGTATCCGGTGAAAGACAAGTTGGACCGCACGAATTTGTACACATAAAAGTACAATATTCAAATTATTTTTCACCAAGGAATTAGTTACTGACATAGTGCAGGAAACTAACAATAACGCTGCAAGGAAGGTGGAAGGGAAGACCTTATCATCCCGTTCTATATGGCGATCATGGTACGATGTAACAGTTACTGAATTTTGGGCGTTTATTGGGGCAATCATAAATATAGGGACAATGCCACTGGCAAACATACAAAAATACTGGTCGAAAAATGATACTAGTTATATTCCGTTTTACTCAGACACGTTTACGAGAGACCGATTTTGTCAAATGTTTTGGAGACTTCACCTCAAGACAATACCCTCAGAAAACACAAACCCTAGAACCTATTTGCAGTTAGTATTCGGTTTTCTCGAGTATGTAAATGAAAGGTTCTTGAATTATTTTGTACCCGGAAAGCAGATTTGTGTGGATGAGTCGACTGTCAAATTCAAAGGCCGCATATCATTCATTACGTACAATCCAATGAAACCTACAAAATGGGGTATTCGGGTTTATACACTCACATATTCAAATACCGGCTTCATTTGTGCTATTCTGTCGTATTATGGATCTCTAAAAACAAAGACTTTAATAAGACCTGATCTACCGGTATCAACCAGAATACCGCTACATCTATACAAAATGATACAGGATAAAATTCCCGGTGTTCAGGGACACCACATGTTCACGGACTGTTATTATACGAGTTACATATTGGCGGAAGAATTACGCAAACAAAAGTGCCACTAAACTGGGACAATCATGACAAATAAAACGCACCTGCCATGTGAAATACGAAAGCCAAAATTTGAGAATCGAACCACATGTGCATATCGTAAAGGTAATATTTTGGTTCTCGCGTGGAAGGACAAGATGATTGTGACAGCTTTGACTACTTGGAATAATGCGGGAATAACTCCTGTAAGAAGAACTCTACGACTCGGTATTGAAGTTGTTATGAAAAAGCCCAATGTTATTGTAAATTACATCAAATTTATGAGCGGTGTTGATCGAGCTGACCAACTGGCTTTGACATTTTTTTTTTTTAAGAAAATCCGTAAAATGGTGGCGAAAACTATTTTTTAGGTGTTTGGAGATCTGCTCCATCAATTCATACATTCTTTATAAATCAGTAAAGAAGCAGAGAAACGAACGGCCACTTAGTCACCTACAATATTTGAAAAGTTTAGTGGATCAACTGAGAGGAGACTTTCGACAAAAACAACCCAGCACAGCTTCTACTTCACACAGCATTTCTGAAGCGATCTGACTAAATGGGAAGCTGCATATTATTTTGATGGGGCAAAAAAAAAAAAAAAAAAAATTGCAAGGTTTGCTCCCAAAGAACGTTCCAAAAACTACTGTGACACATTCCCCGACAAGCCAAGGATGCATATTGGAGATTGTTTTGTAAAATATCATACGAAGCAAAATTTTAGAACGTAATGTTTAATACATATGTTTCATTAAGTTAAAAAAATATGTATAATGTTAAAATATATGAGTTTAAAGTGTTTTATTGTGCCTAAAATTATTTTAAGTTAACAATAAGGAACTCATGATATAAGCGGGAGTGGCTGATTACTCTCAAGTTGCTGGTTCACCCGACAGAAAAGCTCCTTGAGTGCAAAGGGTTAATATGTACTATCTCAGATGATTTCTCGCTTAGATAAAAACTTGCTAAAGCATTTTGATTTTTAGAAAGCCACTTGTCAAGTTTGGCTGGATTAGTTTCAGAAGTTTCTGGCTTGACCAAATGCGTACTTCCGATTTCCCAAAGTTCTGACTGAATTAAAACCATTTTCACTTTGAAATCACCATAAAGTTACCGTTATCCAAGTCCTCCATTTAAATATTTGGGTTCATCATTTTCATCAGTTACGTACAATTTCAGTAAAACCAAGGAAAGGAGAAACAGTAATTTTGCTTACCTTGTTTTCTACCAAAAAACACTGATGTTCAACTTATTGTTTGGATGTGTTTCTCTGTTGGACTTCTTGAGCATTTGGGGGACATGAGTACATTGGCCTATAAGCTGTTATTTTAATTTTTGAGGTTCTTGAGATTGATATGAGGTAGTGTCAACTTACTTTGTGGTTCCCTACCAAAGGAGTAAGTACACTTGCTGTAAGTTGCAAATAAAAGATTTAATTGTTGCCTTGAGTTTAACAAAACAGATGAGGATATCATGTCAGACTATGACACATTAGTAAAACCATATGATGAATGATTGATGAATGTACTTGGCTGATATAACATGAGTTGAGTCTACATAACAGTTCATTTAATTAGGCAGGTACTTCACAGCATAGTAAATTATCCGGGAGTATGCGCTCGATTTTTGTTACAATCTAATCTTCCACAACTATATTCCACGCCTTGAAATCACCACATCACACTTTAATGATTCACAGCCATTGACCACATCAATAAGGCAACAACAACAGAACATCTTCACCTCATTTTGTGGATTCTACTATGGAAATATATACTTTACCAAGGCCTTTAGATTATGAGAAGCTCATTTGAAACAAGTTCTTATTCTTATAGGAATATGTTATGACTAGTAATCGTAAACCACGCTATAATATTTTTGTTTCTGTTTTAGCTTCCATATAATGTTTCATAAAGAAATTCACCACTTTAATTGTATTTATTATATTTTGCAACAATTTTTCGTAGGATATTTTTTAAATAAACAATTTTTCATAGCATATTTTTTTAAATAATTACATTTGATACACAAATAATTATAGCTTTATACATTATCAGTTCCACTAGTTAAGCTAGTTATCATTAGTTAAGCTTTATATTATACATTGCTTCATTAATATAATATTAAGCTTTTTGTTGTACATTGCTTCATAAAACCTTTATAAGTAATGAAAAATATCATTGCATATTTTTATGTTTAGTTACTGTTGTGTATAATAGTTCATAAATTTAATTAAAAAGATTTTTTTTTTTTTTTTAATTTCAGTTATTACTGTAATGTGTGTGACTGTGTGGTGAAAGATTCCATTAACTTTTTAGACCATATCAATGGCAAAAAGCGTAAGTAACATCACATTTCTTATTAGATTTTATATTTCTTTATCTAAATAAAAAGATTTATTTACATAATAATTTATAAAACACTTTAATTTATAAAAAAAATGCATATTTAATTAAAGGTGTAATGCAACATTTAATTTCAAGTGTATAATTTCAAATTTGGACACAAATCCTACATAGGTGTGCTCTTTTTTTAAATCATAGTATCAAATTCATTATTATAGTAAATAAATTGATCAGTTTTATTAATAAACATTTAACTTGGCCCTAAAAAATATTTTCATGTTGAATTTGAGTCCCTATTTTAATGTTATTTTCAGTTTTATAGCTCTGGTTTATGCACTTTAATTTTGCTAATAAGGAAATGACAAGGTGAAATTGCAGTTTGTGATACAGAATATTATGCTGAAATTGATAAGGCTAATTCCTAAGTCATTGTTTCACCCACAGTGTGTGAATAAAGTTATGCTATCAAATGTCATTATATGACTAGAAAAATGTTACCCAGATTATCTAAAGAAACTTCTGCTTTTATGTTTTGTAGCAGAACCAATACAAATGTTATTTGTAATAGCTAAAGAGGTATGTATTATAGAAGAATTATGATAATCCACACACATTAGAACTAAGGGTTTGTGTGGATTATTGAATTTTAAGAATTATAGGGTTTTTTTTATTGATTATTATTATTATAGTTTTGAGTACACTTCTTAATCATGTTTTCATTCAATTTGGATTGTACGCACATAAGTAACTAACAGAAAAATACTTTAGGAATTATTTAATTGAGATTTGAGTACACTTCTTAATCATGTTTTCATTAAATTTGGATTGTATGCACATAAGTAACTAACAGAATAATACTTTAGGAATTATTTAATTGAGATTTGTTTAACAAAATTACTATCCTTTTTAATATATCTTCATACAAAAAAAAAAAAAAAAAAAAAAGTCAGTACAAGAGAAAAACTTGGCTAGGAAAAAAGAGATAAATGAAAAGGATTTTTTTTTTTTTTTTTTTTTTTTTTTAAGAAATCTTTATAAAACATCAAAATGTAAAACAAAAATTATATATCAACCTGCGATATTACTTTTTAAACAATGTATGTACTATTAAACAAAAATAAACTAGGTAAATAAATAAATACTCTGCTTACAAAAACTTCAGCACTACAGTATTCCCTAAGCTGAATCCCCATGCCAATTCCACCATTAAATTCCATATACAAGTTGTTGGATTAATAGCATTAAGAACGGCTTACAAGTGCTAGAACTGAAGTCTCAGTTTATCAAAAGAAAAATGACGTCTCGCCCCCTTTTTTTAATACTACTGTTACCATGTTTTAATTTCTAATGCCATATAAATCTAATCTGTATAAGGGCTGTTTTGAAGAAACCTAAACTCTGTTGGCTTTTAGTGTAAGCAAGTTGGCATTCCATGCATGAAATGTAAACAAAACATTTATGAAGAGCATTTCTTTTGAAACTCAGCTTCTAAAAAGAGGCTGTAAATACTGAATGTTTATCTTATATATATATATACATATGCATACAAAATGGAAGAAATTTAGAATTAGTTTCACAAAGACACAAAAGAAGCGAAATTCAATACCAATAAATTTCAAAATGCCCTGCAACTATGTAAAATAAAAATTAAAGAAATGTGAAATACTAAAAGCCTAAGAATTAGAAAAACCAGAAAAAATACAAAAGAAGAATTCAATCAAATTTGATATAACATTATCAAGAGGATGATATACTAGAACTCAACTGCAATCCCCCTTCCACTTGTAAACCACTGTGTTTCTGTATCCAAAATTAGCTGATGAATCATTCTAAAATATTTAATTACAACAGTTCATCTGAAAATTTTAAAGTCCTCCCCGATGTAGTGCAGTAAAAATTCCAAGTCCAATAAAGCAATTGAAATCACTTGGGCAATTTCAGTTGAAATTAGAATTGAAAAATACAAAACTTACTGAATGTTTGCAAAGTCAGAGACATATACAAATATTTCGTATGAAAAAAATTCCAGTTTTAAAACAATTAAGGAAACTTTTTAACAAAATATAAAATTAAAATTGAAATAAAAAAGTAGAAATGTAAAATCTTCAAGAAATAAATAGAGAACATTTTGAACCAACTACAAATTTCAAAACAGAGACAGCAGCGAAAGCATTAGAATCTAAAAAGATGCCTAGGGTTTGATTCTAAATTTCTTACTTTTTGACTGTGCTGATCAATTTTCGGCAGCGTATTGCATGAAAGTACTTGGAATAATTTGTTTTTAAATAAAAAATTGTACGGTAATATATATAATATGTATGTATATATATAAACCAAAAATTCATAATTTATAATAATAAGGCCCACCAGCGGCCGAGCGGTAACGTCGCTGAACACTTGTAGTTCAGTCCGAGGTTCGAATCCCGCGAACGGGCTGGCTGCATGTGCGTTTTTGTGGTTTTCCCCATGTGTAACGTGTATACGAGCCAGTTTCCCTTAGAAAGTCCTCCAAGAAGGCATCACTCCTCTTAGGCAGATAGCCCTCGAGGCTTTGCCATAATTACATACACACACACACACATAATTTATAATAAGAAAACTTTCCACATACCATTTCTAAGAAACAGAAATTAAATTTTAAGCCGTCAATGAAAAAATTTTAGAATTTAAATTAGAATTTTAAAATTTCAACTTCTTGCTTAAAAATCTGCTATTACTTTGCAGCTTTAGCGCAAGTCATAGGCTTTTTATAATTTACTTTTAATTACTTTATTTTGAATATATATATATATATTAGAAAGTAATAGAATTTTTATGTGAAATTCCAAGGAAAAGGTTAATTTATGCTTAAGCAGTAAAATTTATTTGAAATTTGTTTATAAATATTTTTTTAAGTTATACAAATTGCTCTTGGTGAGAACATGCTCAAAACAAAGAAAAATTGCCCAAAGCTAAAAAATTATTCTTTTATGTATGTTACAGACACACACACACACACAAAAAAAAAAAAAAAAAGAAAGAAAAGAAAAGAAAAGAAAAGAAAAAAAAGTTCTATATCTATCTCCTATTCTACTGAGCTGATTTTGATTTATAAATAGCATTGTTGTAGGGTATTTTGGTAAAAATCAGACTTTTCTGAAATGTTGTGCTAATGTTTTCCATATTTCTATTTTATGTCTCAAATTATGCTTAAATATTAAAATTTGGTGAGAAATTCAAAAACTTATCTTGGTGAACTTTTTTCAGTTTGCACCAAGAATAATTTGTCGAAATTCTTAATTTATAGTAATTAATTTTCCTTTCCCTTTCATTTTGCAGGAGTGAAAAAAAAAGTGCATCATTCATTTTTTTTTCAAATAATTTTTTTATATTATGTTTTTTAACCATAGATTGTATTCGATTTTTTTTTTCTTTTTAGAATTTCATTTTAATTGAGTTGCATATTTTAAGTATGTTTATTAAAATAAATATTTTGAGAATTTGATTTTATTTATGTTAACTACGTTTATTTTTTGACAAACTCAGAATGAAACTGAAAGTTTATTTGGAAATTTAAAGTTCAAACTAACTGTTGCAAATCATTGAAAATTGTAACAAAATGCATAAACTACATTAGGCATTATCATCACTTATAACAAATATGCTTACAAAAAAATTTGATAATATATAAATTCACATATATCTTGAGAAATTTTGAATAAAAAATTCTAGTTGATTGCTGGTATGCCTAAAATATATCTACTTTTAATGTTATGTTAAAAATTTTATAGTTTATAATTCAAAAAGTTTTTCGAAAAATTTATAAAAAATTAACAAAAAATATAAATTAAAAAAAAATCAGCAAATGTGTGTGTATTTGATTTCGATTGAACCTGAATTTTGAATTGCAAAAGAAGGAATCAAGTAAGTTTAATTTAAAAAAAAAAGAGATTAATAAATATATATCAAATTTAATTAACATTGAGTGACTAAAATGTTGAGAGGTAATTTTTTACAGAACTAGACACTTTGCCATAATTTGAGTTGTAGAATGGAAATATGGAAAAAATCGGGATGTCGTTTCAGAAAAGTCCAATTTTATGTCAAAAAAATATATGTTAGAAATATTCTATAAATCTAATGTATATCTTAAGTTGCGCTTTCAAGACATGGTAGTTTGGCGTAATTTGAATTGTAGAATTGAAGCATGGGAAAAAATTGGTATGTTATTTCAGAAAAAGACCCATTTGGGGTCAAAATACCTATGCTAGATAAATGCTATATATGTCTAATACATAGCCTAAGTCGCGCTTTTGAGACATGGAGAATATAATTTGAATTTCGTCCGTCGGTCCAGTAGAATGAGAGTTATAAAACTGTCCCCCCTTTTTTTTTTAACCTTTGTGCAGAGTGTACAGTTTTATCGCTTGAATTAAGACGTTATCAAAGCTATTTTTATGTTTAATTTGTATTTTTCTTTTGTTTTTATTTTATGTTTCACAATGATTTAAAAAAAAATTTAATACATGAATTTTAATACACTGTTTTAATTCAGGATTATATATATCAACTTTAAAAGATTAATATTAGTTAAAGAACAAAACAGAAATAAACACTTTTCTATCATATTCATTTGTTTGATATATAAATTTCATTTTCTTTTTTATTAGATCAGAGGAATCTAGGGATGTCAATGAGAGTAGAAAGATCTACTCTTGAACAAGTGAAACAGCGCATGGAAATGAACAAACGGAAAAGAGAAGAAAAGCAGAAAGAATATGATTTTGAACAGAGATTACAAGAACTTAAAGATGAGGTAAAATACGTGTTGTATATGTTACTGAAAAAATATACGTTTAGCATATTTTTTAACTATTAATAAGGTTTTGTTGAAGTCTTTCCAAAAATTTTTGGAAAGGTTAATGGAAAATTTCTCTTTTGTTAAGAGACATTACATTAAATTTTTTGTTATCATGCATTTACATATCATCCAAATAATTTGGCAAGTGCTCCATTGTACTGAACATAAGAAAGAACATACTAAAAGAAAAAGCATTTATCTTCTATATCTTTCAAATAGTTAAACTTCCGGGATGATACAATTGGGAATTTTGTAACTATCTTTAATTTTTCTTTCAGATTCTAACTGCTGAATAGATTAGAAGTAAATGTACTTCTTAAATCTTTATTTTTTTAGCAATTTAATTAATTGGTATAATTTACTATATATCCAGTTGCTAATGTGAAAATTTCACCATTATTGTAATTGATAAAATATGCTTATAATGCCGTATGGTACGTACTTTTGGACAGAATGTTTTGGTATCCCTCCATTTGCCAAATGAGTAAAATCATAGGGCAATTGCAGTGTAAGTTTGGTTTCCAACAACTCAATAGAATGGGCAGATCGAGTTTTCATGATCCTCTTCCCCTTATGTAATTTGGACATAACAACAACGACAAATTTTAGGCTTCCCTGCCTCGTGAATTAATAACACTACAGGTCTACTCCGCCTTTGGGCACGTCGTGGAGGTTCAACCTCCACTATTACCCTCCAGAGGAGCAGCGCACCACCTGTAATTCACCAGGCTCCTACCAGTCGCATGGGCAAGCCCGTCGCAGTGGGCCGTTACCCAGCAAACCGGGGGGAACCAAGCCCTCCGGCTACGGTTCCACACCGCTCAGGACATGCCAGTCCCCGAGGCCGGCCAATAAATGACCTTTCCCAGGGGCTTCAGAACCACCAAGTTCATAAATTTTATCCCCCGTGGCCGAGACTGCCTAGGTACAGATCCTAGCCAGTAGCTTCGCAGAGTTCTCTATGTCGACCCCCGGGGTGGGGTAATTTGGACATAGGAAATTGCCTTCATAAATTTCTCTGGGAGTTCAGTGCAGCAAGCCGCCTAATGGCATATTTTGGAGCTATTTTTTTTTTTTCGCTTGCAGAATGAAATTTCTGCTCTATCTCTCAGTCTACTAGGTAATATCAGGAATGACAGACATAGTTAACTCAAAATTACAATTAATCCAGGGCAGTTAAGACACTTTAATTCTAAAATGCTACCCATTTGTCTCCTGGATAAAGCCCATAACAAATAACCTTGCCTGCTTTCAACAGGAATCAGGACATATGACTCAGTGCCTTCATATGATCAGCTGCTATAGATAAGGACATTTCTTACCGAAATATTATCTCATGTAGCATTTTTTGAACAATATTCGTCTTACCAATGAATGGTTAGCTGTAAAGTTTCATTTCAGAATCCGACTTAGGTTCATTTCTGTGTTGCCTTGAAGGTGTCGAAGAGTTTTCGCAGAGAAAGTTTTTGGGATAGACCTGAGGCTCTCTGAGAGTGGTTTTGTTTCTTAATATGAATCAGAGAAAGATGATTTTGTTGAAGTTGAAAATCACAAATTCTCAGGTAGCGGCAAAGATGAAAATGAGGAATTATCATTTGGCAATAAAGATGAAGAAGAAACAAAGCTTGAAAAACAAACCCAGGAAGATGAAAATATTAATTTGAAATATGAAGCAAAAAAAGAAAGTGCTAAACAAGTTGAAAAATTGAATTTAAAATACAGAGCTAAAAAAGTTGAAAAATCTATTATTTACCCCGGTAAAATTCATCTCGGTGGTAAAGCTAAGTGGTCATCTGGTGCTGAATCAAGCAACACAAGTACAGCATCTTACAATATTGTTCAGTTTATTAAAGAACCAAAGGACTGAGACATAAAAAGGGACTGCAGACAAGACACATTGAATCAAATATGTAACAGTATGTCATGTAGTAGAAAACTCGAAGGCCTCTTGGCATTATTGAGGGAAAAAGTTTGCAATAAAGCTAAGTGAAGATGTTCTTGCTCCATGTATGAAGAAGTGTTACAATATACCAACTTTGCCTTGATCAACAAGAACAATCATAAGAGGGCTGTTAAAATTAGATTTGAACGTTTAATCTTCTGAGCAATCTGACAGTAAAAATAAAGAAAAATTTGTACATTTTGCATCTACAATTTGTACAGAATGATTCCCAACTTTTGTCAAACATATTCCAGAGTAATATGCAAAGAACAACATGCTAGTATGTGTAAAGACTGCTTTGAGAATAACTAAATGGTACTTTCTTGCTAACTTAAAGTTCCAGAGTCCTGAAATCATTTACGGGTAGTATACTTTTATTTTAATTAACTTTTAAAATAGGTTTTAAACATGCTTACGCACAATTCGTCTCGGAGATGAATGGTTACCATTCTCGTAAGTTTTTCAAAGGGTAGCATTCTAAGGTTAAAGAAAATATGTATTATAATTAGCGGAAAATTACTATTAACTTTTCGCATGTATTTTCAAGCAGTTTAATCCAGAAAAAATTATATTTAGATAGATAAATTAATCAGATTTCAAAATAAAAATAACAGTAAAATCAACATAATTTACATTGGAACAGATATTTGAAAATAGTATTTGTAAAAATTTGTGTAGTGTTAACAATGGAAAATACAATAAAGAAAGGGGAATAAGGATGATAAAAGTTTTCTTTTAATAAATCCAAAGTTTAATTTTCCATCACTTTTTGTAGCATTATTAATGCAATTGCACATGCACAGAATGTAACATAGGGATTCAGTTTATGGAAATCATTGCTGCTGAGGGTTTTGTAAGCAGTATATTTTTTCTGTTATTCTCTCCAACCTTAAAAATTACTTTCAAGATTATTTTGTTCGTGGATATATAATTTTTTGATACTTTCTGATTACCTGCATCCCCATCAAAAATTCACAAAAAAAAAAAAAGGTCATGAGGCAATGCAATATGTCACCAAAATAGTTATAGGGCAACCCAGGTATGAGGGTAGCGTATGTCTATTTAAGTATACATGGATTTGCACTTCTGAAATTCAATCATTTTTTATTATTATTTATTTATTAATTTATTAATGTTTGTCTTTGCAATTGAACATGTTTGAAGGAATTATGGAGTATGCTGGCTGGTGAAAAAGAAAGCATTGCATTTTGCAGAAGTATGGTTCCTTTCTGGACAATAGGGAATGCAGAAATTTGCATTCATTGCAGTTGTTCTTAACCAAATTTTCTGGAAATGCAATGTGAAAAATTATAAGTGTAGTCTTAAAATGATAGTTGGAAATTGGTTTGAAGACAGCCATATCTCATTTACAATAGCTATTCACTTTATTTATTATTGCCCAGCTTGCAGTGCCAAAGTTGTGGATGATGCTGAGTTTCTGCAATTCTCTGATGCTTTTTTTAGCAAAACCACATCTCTATACACATTGGGAGGACAACAACACAAAAATATTACAAAAGGATTTCTTGAAAAAAGTAAAAAATTTATTACTAATGTTTTCTTCCTTCTCCCCCCCCCCCGGGATGGGAAGGTAAATAGTAATTAGAATACGCCATTATGCCCTCTCTTTTTTTTTTTTTTTTTTAATGTGTGTGTGTTGTTGTTTGTATAAAATTCTTTAGTAATGTATATATGATGAAATAATTCAATTGATGCATATTTGGTAAAATTTGTTCTCTAAAAAACAATGTATTTATTTTTTATAGATATTGTTGTAATAATCTACTTAATTTGAGATTTCACGAGTACTTAAATGTCATGAAAGCTTAAATTTTGGACAATAGTAATTATTTTTGCTGAGATTTTTAAATTGTTTTCAGTTCTGAATTATGTTTAAAAAGAAAAAGAAATAAATGCCTTTTTTTGGGGGAGGGAATAAATTTATACAAGTATTTGCCCTTA
The DNA here is from genome assembly GCF_044657685.1 of Stegodyphus dumicola. NCBI lineage: Eukaryota > Metazoa > Arthropoda > Arachnida > Araneae > Eresidae > Stegodyphus > Stegodyphus dumicola. Next base: position 180,629,915 of record NC_140777.1, on the reverse strand, counting down.
CAATGAACAACATGTATCATTATTTTCATGTAAAATTATGTAAGAAATTATGATTTGGTAATAATTATTATTTCTAAAATGCATATAGAGAAAAATTATATGTTTTAATATCTGAAAAAATTCATAATTTCTCAGCTTATAAAATTTATTATACAACTTAGGAATATTTGATTAGAATATGTATAAAATTACAGTTGAATGAATATCCTACCTTCATTTTTCAGGAGGAAAAATTAAAAGAATATAGAAGAGAAAAAAGAAAAGAGAAAAAACGGAAAGCAATTGAGGCTTTTGATGGAGAAGTTGATTCAGATATGGCAGCAATAATGGGTTTTTCTGGATTTACTTCATCAAAGAAATAACTGCCAATAATGTACCTGGACTTCAGTTTTTGTATAAGTTTAAAAAAGTTGTCCTTATATACAGATGTAAATATTTTTCTTCGTATACATAGCTATGTATAATAAATACTTTTTATCTTGAAAAATATGTTCAGTTCAATGAAATCATGATGCACTTTATCAAAAGTAAACATATAGTAATCTCAACTAAAAACTGTACATTACTCTTTGTCAAAGAAATCGCAAAGAACTCCAGATCCTGGTGTTATCTGCATCTGAAAATAAAGTTATATTTGATTTTTATATGTTAGTGCAAACTGCATATATAATCTGAATCTAATCATCTTTTGTATTTAACTTATAGAACTTAAATTTACTAAAACATTTACTTTTGCTGTTTATCAAGTTATAACTTTATTTACTCACTTTTACTGATTATAGATATATAGAAAAGAATTTGATGACTCTAATTAAATATTTTGTGTGAAAATTGTATGGTGAATTAAATGTTTATCTACTACTCATAATTTATTATGAATGCTGAAGACTATTTTGATTCCTCATCATCTGTGGCTGTTTTAGATATTTGTAATAGTCAAATAGTTTTCTACTGAATGTGTACCTACCTATATGTACATCAGACGTCAGTATCTAAGTGGACCAAATAGTTGCCTAGTGTACAATACAGCAGGCTGCAAGGACAAAAAGTCATTTTTACACATAACGATGTGTTTAAAAAAGTAGTTACTACATAAGATCTTATCTAATAGCGTAGTTCTTTAAAAATTAGAAGGAACGTAAGGAAATTTTGATAGTGGAATGATACCTATTGTTTCTTTTCTGAGGTCCATCAACGTTTTCCTGCAACAAGCGCTTTTGGATGCCTGGGGACCTGCTACTTGCACTAGCAATTTTCAGGGCAGGAATCAGATGTTTGTTTGTCACCCTGGATCTCATGAGGAGGGACTTGTTCCGGAAATCACATACAACCATTGAAATTTGTGGCTTTCTGGGATCCATACAGGGCAGTATTTTTAGAATTCGGGTATACCCACTTCCCTGAATTTTTGTTTATTCTATCTGTAAACAGGCTGGCACATTATCAGTGCCAGGTTTATTTTTGTAAAGAATCTGTCTCAAGAGTCTTAGGTCTTGAAGTTTCATGTACATCTTCATCTTGGGAGGAATTCTAGTTATGTATATATATCAGTAACTATATGTGTTATAATAATGCTAATATATCAATAATTTATATGTGTTATAGTTTAAGGGCTTCAATGTTTCATCTATGTCATATAAATGAGAGCCAATTTTCCATGGAAAAGTTTTCCACAAAGTTATCCCTCCTCTGGTATATATAGTACTGTAATGAACTGTCTGAATAAATTCTCTATCTACAATTTTCTATAAAAAGCAGTTCTTCTGACAACGATATTGTGTGCTTGACCATAATATTAAAAGCAATTAATGTATATTATTCCATTTAATTTATAGCCATAAAAAATGACCAATATAAATTTGTGAGGGACCTGTAAGTGAGTTTAAATAGTGTTTTTGAATAGATTGCATAATTAAGTACATCTTTTGCAGTTGTGATAAACCCATGATTCCACTGAAAGAAATGAATAAGGTATACTTTCATATTATTATAGCTTTTCATGCATGCCCATTACAAAGAATTTCATTAGTAAGAAGTTTCTTAATTTACCAAAGATCTTATGGAAACTAAACCAATTTTAATGTGCGAAACTCACTCTGAAAAAATTGTTAGTACTTTTCAGATGTTAAAGTATCATTTAGAAATTGACATTTTGAAAAGGGATATAAATAGCTGTCTTAGCTGTCTGTACATAGTAATGTTTATGTACAGACACCGTCAGAGAAGAATATCTCTGATATAGGCACAGTATCCTAATTCACAATTTGTAAAAATTAAACATATTAATAATAACCAAACTGCCACCTTCCAAAATTCTGTGCGCTAGGTGGCTGTTTATTTTGCCTATTCTTGGAGCTAATCCTGCTGAGGTATTTTTTGTCAAATGAGAAAGTTTTGTTGATTGACTATTTCATCTATAAAACCTTCTTATGTCACTTTTCCCCAAAAGGCCTACATGTAATTTCATATAATAACTATTACCTGATGAAAGCTCTTAACATCTAAAGTATTTGGCTTATTTCTGAAATTTGAATGATTAAACATTCCAGAGATATTTAGCCAGGTAAAGATGTTTAAAAGTTCAATCTTTTTTAAACACCTTGTGTGGGTATATATGCATATATCAAAGCTGCCAATTATCTTGCTAAAAGTGGGAAATTTCTAACATTTCATCAACACTAGAAGAATCAGTGTTCACCAAGAGCTGAAGAAAAAGTAAATACTAAAAAGAAGTTTTGATGACAAGGCTAAGGCAACACAGCATTTGATCTCATAATGAAATTTAAATTGTGCAGATTCCTTTTCTTTTCTTTAGTGATCTTCCATGCAATTCTTGTAACTAATTTTTATTCATTCTGAAGTAAGAGATTTTTTAGAGCATTTTATGAAGAATTAACTAGCTTTTAAATAGATTATGTTTAATTTTGCTTTAAATCTGTATATAATCTACTAAATTTATCCACATTTTAATTGTTGTTTCCATCATACACAAAAGGACTTTGATTTCTTCCCTACTCGGGTTTTCATTAGTATAAAATTTTAAGAAAACGATTAATTAAATTAGTCAAAAACCATAAATTAAAATTTAAAATAGAAGTTAAATATTAATGTATATCAAAATTGTTATAATTAGCTTAATATTCCAAATTGTGTATTGAAAAATTATTTTAAATAAATTTGTGAATTTTGAAATAGCATCCCTATCTAGCATGAAAATCTCCAATTTTTTTATAGCTTGAAGTTTTCGTATTTATTTATTAATTATTGTTCATTGAACTGGAGTTGGTTTGTTCCCCATGAAACGTCAACTAATTTCCGATCAATGACAATGATTACATGCATTTAATTTAATTCTTGCCTTTAATTTATTCCTTTCACAATCCAAATTTTGTTATTCATGAATTAATTTCAGTCCCCGTTAAAACATTTTTAACATTTTACTTTCAAGTTACTTCAAAATATAACTTACTAGTATGCATTCACTCTTTTAAGATAATCCTACTATAATTGAAGTTATGAGATAATATAAACAATTAATCAATATTTTTTAGTAAATAAATTATTATTAACTTACTTTGCTGCAATTGTGCAAGTAGTAGTACCTTGTTTTTGCACTAAATGAATTTAAGATCATACAACATTATATATATATATACACACACACACACGGGTCAACCAAAACATTATTTCATTTCTATACTGTAAGAATATGCTCACTGAAATTATGTAAATGGCTCATAACAGTGTGGGAATGTTAATTAACAATTTTTAGGAATTTAGAGGCTTTATTTTGTTGATTGCATTTGCAAATAATGGGAAGGCTGCTGAGTTATGCAACTTTGATAATGGCCTGAGCGCTTGGAACACTAAAAAAGTGAAGAGTGAAATCAGTAGTTGATGCTGAGATATTAGACATCAAGTCCTGATCAATTGTTGTGGGTATCCTACTTTGTGAAGGCAAAAAAACAACTACCAATGACTTAATTGATAGCTGAATTCAGTGCTGTATCAGTTACAATTCTATACACTGTTTTCTGGACTCACTTAAACATGAGATTTTGCAGCAGATGATTTTTATGTGTCTATGTTAATACTCTAAGGTATGTTGTCATAGAGTACCTGCAACGGAATTCTTTGTCATGACTGGAGATTATATGAACAAACTACTGACCAATTAAACTCTTTCATGGCTCCAAAAGTTGTTTCTTTCAGCTAAATAGGTTTTCTCATCACAACTCCAGAATTGTGTGCAGTAGTTAGTATAACATGATGTATCCAACTGTAACATGAGCTATTGCCTCCTAACTCAGCAGATATTAATCCTATTGAACACATTTGGAATTTCATGGAGCACGAGCTCAGATTTTGCAACCATCTTCTTATTATATGCTGAAATTATATAAAGTATGCTTGTAAATCTGATGCAGTCTTCTTCCAGACACTTAGCAAGAACTTATAAGAGTCCATGCTATGATGGGTTGAAACTGTTATGTGTGCCAGAAATGGAGCAATACAGTATTAGAAGAGTGATTATAGTGTTTGGGTTGTTTGGTATGTGTATGTTTATATAGCAGTTCTTTGATATAATAGATATTCATACTTATTACAATTGTAGAGTCATTAGGTTATTTAGAAAGCAGGAGAGATGAAAAATGAGCAACGACCTCGCCAGGACTCGAATACGTGCCTAGCGCGCCAACCACTACACTACAAAACCATGCTAAGAAGGCAGGATAAATACCTTATACAAAAAAGGTCTGCATATAGATGCATTTTATTAAACAATAAAAGAAGTACAAAAGTTTCAAATTTGCAAAATGAGGTGCATGGATTTAATTTAACTATGATGTTCTTAAATTAAATGAAATAACTTCAGTAATACTAATTCTATATTTTTATTCATTTCTAAATAATAAAATTGTTATTTTTAATATTGTAGGATTTGTACTAAATAAGTTAAAAAATAATTATGTATAAATTGATATTATAGTACATAGGTACAATTTTTCATTTTCTACTATTTAACTTTTCTATTTAATGTATACCCTATGTGTTTCATTTAAAGACTTAGATTTTTCTGTTGGCAAGGATATGAAATTCTGTAAGCTGCAGAAATTGCATTTATCTTTATAGATGAAAGTATTTGCATTGAAATAACATAATTATTTAAATATTCAACATATTAATGTTTATTTTTAAAAAATTGAGTATTTCAATAATAATTTTTGATATTCCTCTGTTAGCCAGAAGCAAATGAGGACAGCAAGACCATTTTCATTTACCAACATTGACAAGAAATCCAAGTTGCCAATTTATTAATTCTATTGAAAAATATACAGTGCAAAAAAACAACTCACATTGCATGAGAGTAGACTGCAATTATTATGTACTTAAAATATCTGAGCTCCTTCATTAAAGAAACATCAGTTAAAGTGGTACAGATGTGATCTTTGAAGATGGTTCAAGAGTGTTCACTAAATTTAAAAAGTAAGCTAGCTTAATGCTGCAAGAATTGGATATTTTTGAAAATTATAGTAATCAAATTTCACCTAGTTTAGTTGATTACCTTCAGTAATAATTACTCTTAATTCTTCTACAGAAGTAAAACTTTTCTTTAAATTTTTATAAAGTGCTTATTACAAAAATCATGTATTAATAATTGAATATAGGAACTTCCTTAGTGTATGTCCTTAATATCACAAAACTCATTATCATCAGGAAAGGATTTAAAATAACAGAAATATTTATATTTTAAAATTCATCATAAGATTAAAATTTTCTTATGTCACTTAAATAATGAAAAGATTTGAAACATAATAATAAATTAAGGAAATAGAGTAAATAGTAATAAAAAAGTAGTTTCGTGCTAATTAAGAAGATTAAACATAAAATACTTAAAAGTTAAATTTTAAACAGGAACCTGCATAACTTACATTATCATCAGATGATGTGAATGTGCTTGAATCAGAAGAAACTGAAAATATTTCATGATCTGCAATTAACTTGTTTTTGTAGTTCATGCTAGTTGCAGTTTCATTTGTAATAGCATTGTCTTGTTTTAAAACAGTCTGATCTTTTGTTTCTGAAGTAAGTCTTATTTTATTTTTATTCTCATGACAGTTAGTACCTATAATACATTGACCACTTTTAAAAAGCTTCTTCAAATATGCTTTGTATTTTCTGCTTGCTTTTGACATATTTTTGTTACCTCTGTGGGTTTTTAATCCATTATCATTCTTATCTCTTTTCATGAACTCAAATTTATTGAATATTTTCTTAAGAAATGGAGTAGTTTTATTTGATGCATTTCTTTTAAGATGTGAGAAAGATGAAAATTTTTGTTCACTCCTATTTATTTCTGTTCCATTCATATTTACCATTGTTTTATTTTCTGCACTATTTGTTTTTGGTTTATTTAAGATTTGTTTTTCATTTGATTCTTCAGTTTCAATTTGCTCTTGAATAGTCAAATTGTCTTGTAAATTTGTTCTGTGTTGGTTATACATTTCAGGGATTTTATCATGATTTGCATTTTCTTCAGGACTGCACAATTTTTTGTTAACTGATTTACAATGTTTGCTTTGAATTTGTGAATAGCCTTTATTATTACTTGATTTTTCATTTGTTGTTGCACTAGTAGTTTTCTGGAAATATTTTTGTGAAGCAGTGTTTATATCTTCTTTTACAGCTGACGTTTTGGTTTTAAAAAATGTTTCGGTATGTGGTTTCTTGAATTCAAACTGTGTAATAGAAGAAGATGTGTGTTCATAATTCTTATCAACTGTGTCTGAAATGCTTTTTCTTTCAAATGGCAAACTGTGTTCATTTTCCATTAAGTTAGGAATTTTCCTGTATATTGAATCACTTTCGTGATTTGAAATATTTGTATCTAAATTACTTTTTATTTGAGGTGAACCATGAAACGATGCATTTTCAGTTAAATTATCATCATTTCCTGTATTATTTTCTTTTGTAGTTTTTATTTGCTTGCTGATTTCATTTACATACTTCTTGAATGTCTTTTGTTTATTTTTTCCTTGTTGATTCAAGCCACATTTTGCTACTGTTATGTTGTAATTTTTTTCCTCTCTTTCTGTAGAACAGGGTTCATTACATGTTACTTTAGATTCAATGTCTTCAAGAACAGAATTTATTATTTCATCTGTTATCTTTTGTTTTTCCTGTACAATGTTTTCTTTCCCAGTGGTTATAACATCTCCAGCACATTTTCTCTTAGCGAGATACTTGTCTTTATGATATCTATTTTTATGTGAGTTTCTTCTTTTCGGAGAGGAATATTTTGAGACATTAAATTCTGTTGTATCCAGAATACTGTTATCTTTGCCTTTGGTATACTTGTTGTCTAATTTAAAATCCATATTCTTTATCTCACTTTCTTCTCTAACTTTTATCGAATGTGTCCTGTTAGATTTTCTTGCTGGTGGTAAAGGCCATTTCGTTTCAAAACCTGTCTGAGGATTTTGTTTTGTATAATTTTTTTTTAAATCGCTTGTTTGTTTCAGCATTTTTGATCCTTCGACTGCAAGTAGCATAGATGATTGTATTTGTAATACTGTATTGTTATCATGGCTTTCAGAGAAAGTATTGATTGAAAAATCTTTATTTTTTGACCATTTGTTTAGTTGAGGAGATTTTATCTGCAAAATAAAGTATTAAAATCATTATTTATAATAAGAAAATAATTAAATTATGAATTCTGAATGCTGTAAATTATTCTGGTACCAAATACTTCATATTACTCTTATATTAATTATGTATTTCAATAGAAACTTTTTTATGCAATCTAAAAACTGTGCCACTCAGGGGTTAATGATATGGATAAGAAGATATAAAGCAATCCTAGGGGGAAAGGATAAAACTAGTAAGGGTTAGCATTAATTGAACTGAGACTCTGAAGAAAAAATTAAATGCTAAAATGAGTTTTTACCTTAGAATTCTAACTACTTTTTAAAAGGAGATAATATATTAAATAATCTTGTAGCAAATAAATAATTATTTTATTACTTTGAATCTTTAGCACAAGTATTAGGCAATTTATTACAATTACCTAACTTATATATATATACAGGATAATGGTTTTATTTTAGTAAAAATGAGTGATTGGATTTTTTTTTTCATGCTTCTAATCATACAAGGTGTGACACACACACACACAAAAAAAAAAAAAAAAAAAAAGAGACTAAGTATATAGCTTGAAAACAGAATGGAGTTGGCAACTACTGTTTTGGTGACATCAAACATTTCAAATGCTAACTGAGAGATGAAACTTTATCTCATGCATGTGTGTTTGAATGGCATAAGCAGTTTTCAGGAAAAAGGACAGTGTAAAAGATGATGCGTGTTTATCATGATTGAATGGGTTCCCAGTGGTCAGACTGTTAATCAATACTACTGCATTTAGGTACTAAAAAGTCTTCGTGAAAAAATTAGGGGGAAAAAAAAGGCTACTGTTCTGGAGTGATGGATGGCTGTTGCACCAGGACAGTGCACCCGCTCACACAGCCGTATCTGTCAAGCAGATTATGACCAGCAAAAACATTACTGTGATAGAGCAGCCTCCTTATTCACCTGATTTGGCTCCATGTGACTTTTTTTTTATTTCCTAAAGTTAATTCTTACTTAAAGGGAACCCATTTTACCTCAGCTGAACAGGTTCAGGCAAAATCAAAGAATCTCCTGAAGGGCCTTCTAAAGATATCGTTTCAGAACCATTATCAGCACCGAATGCAGAATTGTGTAAATGCTGAAGGGAACTACTTTGAAGGTAATAATGTCACGGAGAACTGATTCTGTAAGTACAATGATTTATTGGACGAGTCTTTTTTGTTTTGTTTTGTGTGTGTGTGTCACACCTTGTATATGAATGTATAGACTAAGTTTCTTATAGCATAAGAAGTATTCCTTTTGAGAGACAACTACCTTTTGAACATGTCTCATGAAGAACTGTAGCATTTTTAAAGAAATCTACAAATGTGTCAACAATTATACATTAGTTATATAAATAACTTACTTTCTCTTGGTAAAGTACAACACTCCTGTCCATAGCTTTCATAGCTTTCTTCAAAATGTTGTTGCTTTTCAATTTTGATTTTCTAGATTCTGTATTATTGTTCTCAAATGTAGTGCATTTAGTTATATCCGCTACCTTATCTTGAGTGAATTGCTTGTCATTCAATATGTTTGTAAATAAATTTGGCTCCGATTTATTTCTTGATAAATTTCTGTTTCCAATATTTCTCTGTGTGTTATAGCCATGGTCATGTAATTCAGTTTCAGTATGCTTTAATTTTGATTCATTGTAACTTGTAGTGTCAGACATAACACCTGAAGAAGATAATAACTTTTCTTCAAGGCTTTCCCAAGTTTTTGGCTTTTCATTTATTTTATTGTCAATGAGTTTGAAGTTATTGTTATTATCTTTGCTTATATTCAGCCAGTTATGCATTGCATTATTTGCTGTCTTTTTCTTACTAATATATTTTTGTTTCGGTATGATTGTTTTATTGTTTGTAAATTTTGTCATATTTTCGTATTCTAATTGATAATTAATATCAAAATCAAAAAGTAAGTCATCTTGAAAGTTACTATCATTATCAGATACCTCGTGGTAGAAATTTAGAGGTGATAAATCTCCATTATATTGATGATCATTTTTATATGTGGGGCTTTTTAAATTTTTCCTTCTAGATTGCTTTACCAGATGTCTGTTTTCTTCATCACTTTCGTGCTGCAAATAACTTTCAAGTTCATCCAACAAAAAGCTGTCATCTTCTTCAACATTTCCATATATATTTTCAGTATCTTCGTTACAATAAGGGCTACTGCTGTTTTTTTCCATAATTCTTTTTCTTGTTCTCAGATTTATACTTTTAGATTGCTTTATGAGCATATTTTCTTCATCATTTTCATATAACAGTGAATCTAGCTCTTCTAATAAAAAATCGTCATTTTCTTCAGCATTTCGATGAGTTCTTTCAGTTTTTTCATTATGTTTATTATAAGGACTTTTACAGATTTTTTGCTCAATTCTGTTTCTGTTTCTCAAACTTTTTCTCTTAGACTGCTGTTCTTGTTGCATGTTTTCTTCATGATTTTCATGCAAGAATGAATTTTCAATATCTTCCAATAAAAGATCAATATTTTCCTCAGTATTTCCAGGTGCACTTTCACTTTCTTCGTGATGTTTATTATAAGGATTTCTGCTGGTTTTCTCCTTAATTCTCTTTCTCACTTTAGTTATGGGTGATTTTTCTTGCATTTTAGAAATACTGCCATGTTGATTTATTTTATTCTTTTTCTGATATTTCAGGTGTTCATCTTTATTCTCACTTTTATATGATAATGGACTTTCAAAATTTTCTACTAAAACATCACAATTTTCTCCATTACTTTTAAATTCAAGTTCTTCATAAAGTTTATTTTGGGGGTTTTTAGTAATTCCTTCATTTCTATCTTTCTTTCGTATGTTGTGAATCACAATTTTTTCTGCCATTTCCAAATTATTAGGCTGAGTAAAAGTGTCTTCCTTTTTGCTATAGTCTTGACCAGGAGTGCTTTTATAGGTTTGATTTACAATTATCTGAGTTTCTGTAATGAAACTGATACTTGAGATACTGTGTTCATTCTCTTCAAAAACAGAATTTTCTTTATCTTCTGGGTGATTGACTGTTTTAAAGTCATCATTTTGTGTTTTAATTTGTATTTGTTTATTCTGGGTGTTTAATTTCTCATTAGGTAATGCTACATCACTTCCTTCTTCTATAGATAAGCTTGATATTATTTCAGATTCTTCAGGATATTTAACCTGTATATTTATTTTTTTTCCTTTTATGAATTTCTTAATTTTTTTACTATCTTTGGTTACATTTTCACATTGAGGCTGAGTTCTGTTTCTTGAATTTTTTAAATAATGAGAAGTGTTATTTTTTGTATTTATTTTATGTTGTTTCTCTATGTAGAATGAACGATTTTCTTGCTGCTTTTCTGATGAAACTGAGTGATTTAAATTGCATTTCTTATTTACATATTTATCAACTTCGAAATTGCTGTTAAAAAAATTGTTTAAATATTCTTCATCAAGTAAACTGCTATTTGGAATATCGTATGTATTATTTGGATCAGTTTCACTTTTGGCAGCTATTGGATGTGTCTGTGTACCATTAGATAAATTATTTTGTATTTGTTCAGTATTTTCATTATAATCAGTTTCTTTATCAGGGAGAATATTATTTGTAATTTCATATTCAGTGTAATCTTGTGGCATTTCAAGCTCTTCACAAACTGATTGAATTTCTGCACTGATATTCTGACATCGCTGAAAAATTTCCAACTGTAGTTGAGGATCAAACTCTTCATCTTTATGCTGTTTGAGTTTCAGGTTTTGTTTCTGATCTAAAACTGTTGTTACTTTGTGTCTACCAGCTTTCTGATCACTGTCACTTCCTGATTGACAATTAGGACTTGATGCTTCTACACTTAAAGAATCTACTATTATAGATCCATTATCTTGTGATTTTTCACATGTAGGAAGTATATTCATGGAAAATTTTGTCGATTTTTTCTTATTATCAAAACATTTGACAACTTTTACATCAATATTTTCATTAATTGTTGTTTGATCATCCTGTGGAAGCATTTCTTCATTTGTATGCAAAGGAATTTCAGCTTTCACATTATCATATAATTTATCTGATTTTGAAAAGTTATTTTTGTCCATGTCAGTGGAATTTAAGGGGCAAACATTCATATTAATAACAGAATATCTTGTTTGTAAAATCATTTTATCTTCACTACTACCGTCTGAATCATTAGATGATGTGAACTCTTTATAATTTATTTGTTTCGAACATCTCAGATTTCTACGTGTTGCTTTGTCTTCTTTGGTTTGTGAACTCGTCTGCTTGTTTTCACGCTTATGATTTTTTCTGAGTGAAATAGCTGATAACTCATTGTTTGAGAGTTGATATTTTTCTGGTGTTGTTTCTTGTTTCTTTTCATCTCCATTTTGTTTAACTCTATGAATATTTTTATATTCAATTTTTAATCTCTTTTCACTTTGGGTATCTGAGATTTCACTTGGTGAACTTGGCAAATTGTTTTCATTATCTGCTGTGGTATTCCTATTTTTCTTTGTGGTGGTTATTACTGCAGCTTGTATTTGTGTAATGTTACCATTAGTAATTTTTTTCCTTGCAGATGTGATTATATTTGTTCCTTTCGGTTTTCTGTAACTCCAAGTGCATTTTTCATTTAGTAGAATATCAAATTTTTCTTCCATTTTTGACACAGAATTTTTCTTATATGTTGCAGTGTTCATCATACCTATTTGAGCAATATTAACTGTGCTTTCATCACTTTCTGTACAGTATTGCACCTCTGGCTGACTATTAAAGCTCACACGCCGTTTATCATTATTTCTTTCGTAACTCCTAAAAAGTATGAAGAATGCTGATAATAATGTTGAAATAATAAATATTATAAAATTTAAAATACTTCAAAAATAAAATTTTGTTTTAAAATTTAAGAGCTTGAAAAATTATGTTAATTTTTTAAATTATTCATGATTTATATCCATTTGATATATTGTTTTGTTTAAATTCCTGTCATAATATAAATTTATATGAAATGTATAAAAAGTATAACAATTTTAAACATAGAAATTCATAAATATAACTTTTGCGCTCCTTCAGTGATTAGAAATTTTACTTGAACATCATGATGTTATCATTATTATAGATATATATCATGTAACTTTTTAAATAATATGATAGTGATTTTTTGCTGCATCATGCAGGTAGCTGAACTTGGAAATTTGATGTTATGCATATAACATGTTATCTTTACAATTTACATATTTTTAAGGATTATAATGCTAATGCCTATGTATATGCATTTTATTTATATGGCCATATGTAGAAAACATTCTTTTATCACAAACCATTAACTGATAAAATTATTTATATGTCTTCTTTTAAAAATTTTTTTATTTAAATTTAGACCAGGTTTTATTGATAAAAAGTAGATGTAAAAATCTAAGAATCTATACTTAAGATTTAGTGCATTAAATAAGTTAATTAACTAATTATGATATTTTTAAATCATTATTTTAATAAACTAGAAAATTGTTATGAAAGCAAAGGATTCAACACATAGCAAATGGCTTTCCTAAAAATTGTAAGTATGAAATTCTACTTATCTAAAGGCCACTGGAATTTAAAAAGGTATAGAAAATACCCCACAGAAATATTTCATTTTAAAATCGTTTAATTATAGATTTATAATACTTCAACTCAGCCATTACTATACAGATAGATGAATGCAGTATATTCTTTGTATTTTATACCAGGATTTCTTATTAGTATTATTAAATTGGCCAATAGAAAGTTTTCATTGAATAATTTATTTCTATAAATCCATTTGAAACTCGCATATCAACACAACAACCTTAGTAGAAGTTGCCAAATTTTCAGAATGTGCTGGGCTCTGGCAACCATGCGCATAAACATTAGGACGCCCATCCTCATAATAATCCTTCAGTCAAGCAATGCCGCCATTTCCATATACTTTTTTTTTTTTTATTCCAACAATTTTTATAAGCAAATCATGATATTTTTTGCTTTAAACCTAAGTTTTAAAACATGAGCCTATAGATTTTGCCAGCAGTGGAAGAATCTGCGGTAACAAAATTTACGCAGAAATGCAGAATTGTGTTTAAAATGTTCTAAAGGGAGCAATGAGGAAATGCCTTTCCTAGATAGCGCCTGTTGCCGAGGGCTGCAAGAAGCCAAGTCTCTGTAAATCTCTAATTTTTTTTAAGCGGAAACCGATCACTGTATACTCCGGGAGAAGAAAGTAAGTATTTTATTTTTTAATGTATCACATAATCCTTATTTAATAATTGAAATTTGTATTTAAATTGCTAATTTTTTTTTTTTTTTTTTTTTTTTTTTTTCATATGTTGATAATGTTTAACGACGTACGATAAATATCGATAGTTTGGGAATCTTTCTAAAAACAATGCGCGAAAACCACCAACTTGCACCTGATAAGTAACTTTTATCTTTTCATATCTGAAAATCATTAGACTGCTCCAAAGTGGTTGCTTTATAATACTATAAGCACCATTCATTTATGTAGTAAATGTGACAAATCGCAAATATTTTTTTAAAAATTCAGAGCAGCTGAATTTAAATATATTTTTGAGAAAATGTTATAGATTAAACAGAAATGGATTTCAGAGTGAGTATGAGCTTGCTAATATACTTTGTCAAATTTTAAAAAATATAATACTATTGCGAATAAAGTCAGTTGTGGTCAATGCTTTAATAATGTCTTATTTTTATTAAACTTAAAATAATTTACAATCTCGGCGTACAGTTACCTGAAGTAAAACTTGCAAAGTGTTTAAATTAATTTTTTTCCGTGTGTTCATTACTGTGTTTCATCTTTTATAAAATTAAATTAAAATTTTGAAAAAAAGGAAAAATGTCCATTTCTAATGCCATCTATTATTTGTGGGAGGAATATATTTGGAATAAATTCTTTAGACATTTTATATCGAAAAATAAACTTCCAAAGCTAAAATGCTGAAAATGGATATTTGATAAATTAATACAAATTCAAAATTTTTTATTGAATCTGTTGGCTATTAAAATTGCACTATAAATGAAGAATCTGGTCAACCCTATATTTGCACTGGAGAATATGTAAGTGATTGGCATTGCAATACACATAAATCACAGGTGCCAATAATGCGTTCTGGAACGGGTAAGTGAAGAAAACAGAAAGCTGGGCACGTTCCCTGAAATTTCAAGTTATATTTTGTAATATGTGGTTAGTTCCTGGTTCTTAGAAAAATAATTAGATGCTATACATATTTCAGAATCCTTATACTTTGATCATGCCAAGGCCAGAGAATATCAAAGTCTTCCAAATGGCGATGCTGTCCGTTTTATTTTAAAATTCTATTTTATCGAGGGTCCTGGAGCACTGCAATTAAAGACTTCAATTTAATTCTCCTGTGCTGAAAAGTGATGCATCATTACGATCTACGCTGCTGTTTCTTACAGCAGACGATTTAAGTTACGCTTCTTCAAACAGTATAGCAGCTATATCAGATTTCCGGCGTTGACTGCGGAAAACCTGTGGCATATCGAAACTTTGGCTTTCCCTCCCAGAAACTGTGCGAAAAGCTAACAAAATGGTGCGAAAATGGAGGAGGGGAAAATTCACTAACGAGGTGGATCCGAGTTGCTCATTCGTGGCACGGAACGTGAGTACAGATGCCTTGTGCTCATAGATTTCCAAGTTCGCGTTTCCGAGCCAGAAAACTGTGTTTCACTATAATCAGTTTTCACGTGTACAAGTTCGGTGTCATTTGCAGCATAAGAGAATTTTTGCAAAGCGCCTGTTTCATCCATTGCCTTTGACATGCGCAACAGTCTGCGGCTGCAAGTGCTAGTCTGCGGCTAGAATATTGTGAATAGAAGGATGATTGGTTTGTTGTCCGTTGGTTGTTGATTGGTTTTTCAGATCTGCAGATGTCAAGTCAAAAATCAATCTAAAAGATCTTAAGATCTTTTAGATTGGTATCGCCCTCTTCTGTTCTTCGCACAACGATGGTCTCATCTATATCTGGCTTTGCCAGACGCTACAGGATATTATTATATTCTACTTCAGACGGTTTCTAAGCGTTGAATAGCTACCATTAGATTTCTAAAGTGTACAGTAGGCCTTTTTTAGAGGCCTGCCTGCAACCAATTACCAAAGGATAGTGCACTATCAGAAAATCTAAAAGTTTGTGTATGGCCTCCACTTCTATGTTGGCTTTTGTATTCACAGGCTGTGTCGCCAATGAACACGTGTAATCCACTGCTGCACGATAGCTCCAATAGTTACAAACTTGAGCCTACAGCAAATGAGTTCTGACAATTAAACGAAACCGCATGCACAGAAATACTCAAAGTACGAATCCAACGTCTCTTGCTCTGCAGTTACGGAGGGCCATTTTGGCATTATGAGATATTATGCACTGCAAGTTGAACTAAATTGTATCTGTAATTTATGTCAAATAACTGTCCTGAGTCAAATGTACAGATGAGAATCATAAGTTTTAATTTGAACTCGCTGATCATGGCATCAGACTGACAGATATACGGAGATTCACCTACATAAATATTGCTTGGAGCTCACGTAGTTTGACATTGCTGAAGGACAGAACAAAGGCAGAATCCAGAATTTTAGCAAATTGAAACAAAATTGCTTTGGTGTACTTTGAGAGTAAAATGGGAAAGAGATGCCTTAATCATGGTGTCTCTACATAACATTTTTAGATGCGTAAGTTATGAAAATTAGAAATATAAGGAATAAGAGATCTTATTAAGAGGAAACTCTACACGTGTTAGAAAGAAATTAAAACCTGACTAAGGGGGAGGGGGATATTTAAAAGTAGACTGTATATTTAAGTAGAATAAAACTTTTAGGTACTATTCCGTTTTGAGGACCGTAAAAAAAATTGCAGCGAAAATGCATGCGCAAAAGCATGCGCGCCAAATCTAGCGTACGCGCTGATTTCAAATTGCGTACGTTTACATAGTTCTATATATCTTAAGACGTCATTGAAATACTAGTTTAATTATTAAATCTTTTTTTTTTTTTTTTTTTTTTTTTTTTTTTTTATATCCTACGGATTTAACAATTTGGCAGTTGCCCATATCGAAAAGTCTGCAATAGAATTTTTTCAAAGAAAAGGCATCTTTCATTATAGAAAATTATGTTTGAACAACCAACGAGATGAAATTATGCTTTAGCGATAACTCGGTAGCGAAATAGCGATGCAGGAATCCATTCAGTTATGTTAAGTCTTTTTTTATATAAATTATAATAATCTGAAATAGTTATCTACTCTTATTCATTATTATTACTACTTCCATTCAGTTATGTTTAGCCTTTTTTATATAAATTATAATAATAAAAAAGTATTATATGAAATTAACCTTTCATCTAAATTAAAACAATAATCTTAGTTATTTACTATTATATTTCCTTTCTTGCGTTAGGGTTGCCGCAATTATTTTTGGCAGCACTGGCATCAACAATAGTTTGGCGATTTTTTACGGTCCTCAAAACGCAGTAGTACCAACTTTTAATGCTAAAAAGTGTGTTTAATAGAAAATGATATACTTTAGGTAAAATTAAGAAATGGTAGATAAACACTTGAAAAAAATGCTATTTCTGTTGCGATTATGGATTACACTTTTATATCAAATATGACTTTGAGCACTGTTGGCAATGTGATGTGATTTTGTTGGGCAAAGTTTATTTTTCAATTCTTACTGCTTTTCATGCGGTTCATTTACCTTACTATGATGTATAAAGTCAGTTTGTTTCAGTCATTTAACAATTAATTATATATTTTATCTACTTAACTGCTGACTTTCCCAAAAAGTATTAAATTTGTGTACTAAGCATTTAGAATCATAATGGATATGCAAGATTCTTTACTCACCTCTTTAAGACGCTCTTCTTCGGAGCAGATACAACATCTATTTGTAGAGGAACTAACGCTCTGTGCTTTGGAAGCTGTGGTGATTTATTAGGAGATTTCTTGCTGTGAAAAGCCGTTTTAGATTTTCTTGTTGTTTTTTCAAAAGATTTGTCTTTGTATTTCGTATTTTCCTTTACCCTACAAAATTAAACAACCGATATTAAAACATTTTTATTTTAAAGTTACACGGGCCAGCTAAAATATTTAAAACGCCTTTGCATTTTGCAAATCCGTGCTTCGGAAATAAGTATTATTCCGTTTGAGCGGCGTCAGTTAAAATGGACCGCTTTTTTTCTGCCACCATTTGTTGCCGAGTATAAAATTAGTGAAATAATAATAGAGTTTAAAAAACTAAAAAGAAATTAGTTTTGTAAAAAGTAAATATATATATTTTTTAAAATTCTTAAAGAAAGTAAATTTTTCTTTTTATTTTTTAATCTGAAATACTCTACACAGAAATAAAAAATAACAAAACAAAACGAAATTCAATCTAAACAGATGACATAAAATTTGAAATATCACTCAACATTGCAGAAAAATTTTCAGTTTTTGAATGTAACCGACGCCACATAAATTCTATCAAATACGACTGTAAATTGTGGCGAGCAGTTCCCCCCCCCACCCCCTGACATTTATTTCTCCATTTAGCACTGCCCCAGAGTTTGGGTATGGCATCCAGTTTCAGGGTTTATAAAATTAAATGTGATTCACAGGGAAATGTTCATATCCAGCATTTTTTAATTCCACTTTTTTACATCCTTTTCCAGCAGTCCGAAAATATAATACTGCCATCAGCGTTGCTTTCGCGTCACAAACCCCGAATACTTATTGTTCCGGAAGAAGACGTCCAATATATATATTTTTCGTAAAGAGACTTTAAAGTAGCTGTTCCAATATATTGTCGTATTAATGGCTGATTATCAAAATGCAATCGATGTCAATTCTTGATACCACAGACAGATAAAATAAATGGCATTGAGGAAAGAAAGACGCGATTCTTCAAACCATGTTTTGGTTCTCAATCCTTTTTTTCCCACAGCAAGAATGTACACAACATAGAAGCTTTGTTTGAGTCAAAAGTTAACTTCAGCGGATGATTTTGAGAACAAAGTCTATTGCCATAAATTATTTCTTTGTCCTGAAAGAATCTTATGACAGCCTTTCGGTCATTAGGTAATTGCCAAATTGTGCAGGGGCGTAGCCAGAGTTTCCAGCGCCCGGGAACAACTGAAGAATTTGCGCCCCTTTCTGTGTGCCAAGAATGGAAAATATTTCATTAAAAAATTTCGTAGCCTCAATTTGGCGCCCCTTGGATGCTGCGCCCGGGGACACATATCCCCCCTTGCCTCACCCTAGCTACGCCACTGAAATTGTGTAATCCATCGTACTAAAAAAATGCCGAAATATGGCAAAAAATAACGAGTAATGATATCTCAAATTAGAACTAGAAATCTCGAGCCGCGATATTTAGCTTGTTGTTTTAGCATTGTTTCCTTCTCATTTTTTACTTTATTTTTAACTGATGTCGCTCTAACGGAATAGTATCCGGAAATAGTAATTGAACGCCAAGCATCAAAGTTGTGATTGATATGCATAAAGTATTCAGCATATATCGCCTTTCTTTGCTAATTATGATCTTTATTTTTATAACAGTCTTATGCCTTTCCATTCCCTTACAGCCCTTGACGGTAATTAAAAGATAAAAGCGTAGTGCACTGGTTCTGAAGAGGAATCGAAATATAATTTTTAGACCGTTGTCGGTTACCATTTAGCGGTGACTATTTCACGTATAAAAAGATGCAAAGTTTGATATTGTCAACTACTATCATAAAAATATTGCAAACTGCAATTTTTTTTTTTTTTTTGGGGGGGGGGGTAACTGCAACTTAATCTAATAACTTTTTTAAAACTGCACTTTCTGATTATCGGTCTCCTCACGAAAAATCGCCTACTCATTGCGCCTTAGAGAATTGTGAGAAGCACCGGGCGGCAGAATTTAGGAAAACACGGAAACTGCACTGGAAGGCAAAAACCCTAATGCCGACTCTGGCTGTAGTAATAACAAAAACAAGCATTATATAAAAAACAAAAATTTTGTAAGGAGCTACAAAACTCTGTATGGTCGATATTTAAGTTTTTGCAACCGGTGGATTTTGTTTAGCAAATTGAAGGTTAAATATAAAGCGAGTGCACTTAAACACGTGTGCAGCACGCGCATGCATGGAATGGCTATTATTATGTGTATATTCGAAAATACTCCTAAGGTACAATAGTTGTATCGAAAGTTGAAATCGGAGGTTTGGACAATCAGAAAGTATCAAAATTGTTTATAACTGTAGCATAATTTAGCATTATGATTTGAGTATAAAAATTACAAGCAGTAACAAGAATATAATCGATCTTAACCTTGTAGTGTTCTGATGTAAACAGCAAGGTATATCCTGTATTATATATAACGCCATATAGTATGAAAGAATTGTTCTGAATTTGCAAATATATTTAGGTATCTGAGATTGTGGACAAAAGTAATTAACACTTGGTTCGAAGTTCTCACTATGCTTCGTTTCCTCTCAGAGGGTAAAATAAAATATTTATTTGATTTAAATAACTTTCATGATGCCTTAATAAGAACATTTACAAGGTGATGTAGGTCGTTTTTTTCAAACTGTTTATGTAAAGATGTAGGAAGACCTACATCTTTAAGAAGTGGCTGCAATAACAAGACGAAAAATTTCCTTTGTATTCATTGCTCTTCAGTTTCGCAGACACATATGTATTCTGTTGATTCGAATTGAAAAAAATAGTTATAAAAGCATCATCCCAACCACTTAGTTTATGGGTTTTCTGTTGTGGTCATAGTCTCAATATCTATTTGAATTTATATCTTATCAGGCGATAGGAAGACCTACATCTTATTAGAAATGCAGTTTTATGTTTTCATTGCTCGGTGCACATATGTTAAAAACAACGACGGTTACTTGTCACTGCTATAATTGTTACAAGAAGTGTAATGTAGAGAAAATACATTATGTACCTTTTTGTGCATTCTGAAGTAGTGTTTGATTTCATCTTCTTCCACATACACACAGCTCGTTGTTTGATTTGTCTGTCTGTCAGGAATGTATATTTTGCAGCCAAGATTTTGCACTGCTTTTGGAGGAATAATTCAAACTCTTTTTTCTGTGACGAGATGCTATTTTTACCATGATAGCCGATATTGTTACAATTTTCCTTCTTCATTTCGTCAGTTAGATTCTGTGAGAAATTTAACAGTGAAAAATACAAATTATTGCACTCGATAAAAGTATTAAACAACTGCATTCACTCTGTTTTATTTAAGAGAACTTTTATTACAACCAAACCATGTTAATTTGACAAAAGTGATTCCAGCGAGATAGCCTAATATGTGGGAAAGGACTTTGAAAACTATAAAATAACTATACATTAAAAATTGTACAATAATATAAAGATGGAATAAAATTTAAAAGTAAATGTTGACATTCAATTCACAATTTTAAATATTCAGTGTAAAATTTAATACAATTAGTGTAATTAAAATTTAAACAAATAACAACATTCCGTTTAAAAATTAGCGATTGCTTAATTATTACAATTCAAGAACTCACAATCCTTGACATACAAATAAAATATGCGTCCGAAGAATACCGTTTAATTTGGACATTCATGTGCAAGCTTAGAAACGGAACGTTTTATTTTTAAATGTACATTGCTTAATATACTGCGCGGCGTTCACCGAAGACAGTTCTTGAAGTCTCGTAGAAGTCAAATTCTACAATGGCACATAAGATCAATGACTTCTTCCGAATGTCATTGCGTATCAAGGGGTCAACGAAGTAATCAGTTAAGGGAATTATACGCGACACAGTAAACATCACTGCACAGGATAAGTAGAGCAGATGTGAACTTTTTTATTCAATGCATTCTTAAAATTTTTCAAAATAATTTTTTTTATTGGGTCTGATGGCATTTTTTCACTATAGATATCACGAACACCGTGAAGCTGTTTTTCAGATGTATAGCGCTGTGTGACTTTAGTATGTTTCTTTAGATTAGGCACTTCAAGGCTGTTGCGAATCTCTCGGTTGCCATCGTAACGCGTGCCGTTATCACTGCATACGATTTTCTCCACTTCATCTGAGACTATAGTTGAATAGTCTCCATTAGCGCGCTTTCCTGAACTGGCCTCCACTGGCGCGCTTTTCCTGAAGCGAAACATACTAAACGAAAATGGAATGTGGAGGAAAAATCAGGTTATTCAAACCATCTGTGCAGCTGTCATGGTACTTACATATTATCCCGTCGATCCCTGAAATTTTAGCAATGGCAGAAATTTTAGCAATGGTTGCCAATCTCCAGTCATTAGTAAGAAATTCTAAAGGAAGTGGTCGTCCAAAATTTACGCTACTTGGCCAGAATAATACCCTAGTACCATTGTGGTTCCCAAAATTATGAGGCTAGCAGGGAGACGGAAAATGACGTAAGTTCCTGTTTTAAAGTAATAAACCATGATTATTATCCATCCACAACCAATACATCAAAACTTTCCTAAGCGAACTAATTGAATTTGAGTACTTCTGTGAATTAACTGTTCATATATTTAGTTTCACTGAACCTGGGAACCATAGTTTAAGATATATATAAAATTTAGAGTTATTTATATTTTAGCAAAGAGCGTAAAAAATTTATATTGGCGACAAAGGAATAGTCACCAATTTAGTACCCCTATCGAAACAGAAGTGAAATAATTTAAATATATTAAATTCATTATCATCATAATCATAAACCATCCTCAACCAATCTACAGGGTGGTTATGATTAAAGTTCCACTTTGAAATAGTCATAAAACTAAAACCTACTGGACCAAACGTTATCAAACTTGATAATCTTGTAAAAGGAGGTCATAGGAATTTATTTTCCGCGAACAAACGAAAAGTTCAAAAACTCACCACCAGGGAAGGAATGGCGCTGTATGCGATATTGTTAAACGAAACAAGATATGAAGACATCGGTTTAAAATGTGTTTAATCTTTTCTGACACGTGTTACAAAACATATTCAATGTGGCGTCTACCAATTAAATCGTATTATTGCATTCTCAACTTCCAGCTCTTAGGCGATACGTGTCGGTGTATCGCTTAGGACATGTCGGTGTATCGCATCTTTCAATTACGCCAAATTGTTAGATTATTTGCGTAAATCATTTGCTTCTACCTGCCGTAAGCCAATTACAAGCCATTGCGGTTTTGCCTCACCCAACAAATAGTTTCGTTTTAACGATTAAAAGCGTTTTAAACCGACATATTCAGGTCTTAGAGCTGAATTTAGGCTTCAAAAATCACAAATTAAGCGATCTGTAAGAAAACGATTTTCGGAATGCGCACACTTTTGCGAGTGATTAGCGATCTCTTATTTTCTAATCGCTAACTTGTTGTTTTCACGGACGGATTTCTCCGTTACACTCGGCTTTTATCGCCTTTAAATGGTAATTTTGTTTAGGTCAGTGTTTCTTAAGGGAATACAATATGTTAAACCCATGTAACAAAAGGTTAAGTTAGATTCCGACCCTTATTTCGTTTAACAATATTGCATACAGCGCCATTCCGCCTGGTGGTGAGTTTTTGAACTTTTTGTTTTTTCGCGGAAAATAAATTCCCGTGACCTTCTTTACACGATTACCAAGTTTGATAACATTTGGTCCAGTAGTGTTCGTTTTATGACCATTTGAAAGAGGAACTTTAATTATAACCACTCTGCATTTGTACTTTCCTAAACGAATAGCGCATTGAAAGAATTTCCATTCATTGAACTTAAGTACATCTGTGAATTCAAAACCATTTTCATATATTTAGTTTCATTGAACCTGGGAATTCATAGTTTGAGATATATATATGTAAATCAGAGTTACTTATAGTTTTACTTCTTTATTATAGCGGCTCCCAAAATTTAATCGTTTATCGACCCAATTGTAACATTAACGAGGTATAAGAACACGTGTCGAGATATCTCGATTGATTAGCGATTCAGTCTTGGCGGCCGTTATAATAAGGAAGTACTTTTATCTTTTAGGTAAACGCAAAATGATAAGTCGTTAGTTATGACTTTTGAGATTGTAAAAAATTGATATTAGCAACAAAGGAGAAGTCAACAATTTAGTAACCTTACCGAAACAGAAGCAAAATAGTTTAAATAGATTAAATTGATTATTAGTTGTAACACATGTTGTTTCATAATGATATCTTTGATAATTTAAATTTTTTAGGCATGGAAATTCAGGGTTCAATTTTTTTTATGTAACTTTTTATAAGAATAAGCTATAAGAATAGATAATTTGCTATCGCTTCTGTAGACATTTGAAATTTATTATGTTACATATTCTGTCATTAAGTTTGCTAAATTTTAATGACTAAACGCAGTGGCTGCTTCAACAAGTAAGATTTTATAATTAACAAAATGAGTGACCCTAAATATTTGCTGATTTCTCGCATCCCTTATTCCTAAGCATCAAAAAATCATTTTACACTGCTATCGAATTTGGTTATGATAAATTTGAAACATTTTATGATACATCTGAATTGAAGATTCACATATTTATCTCTGTATTTTGTAAACATATCTAGTGATTATGACTTGTTCATTTCAACGTAAATAGTGCAAAATCGATGTAACTTTTTGCGATGAAAAACAAGCACAAGCATTCTCTGGTTACCTACTACTAAACAAAATAAAAGCGATGGGAAACTTAATTCGATATTACATATGGTATTTTATCTTCTGTAATTTGACAAGTAATATAAGTACTATAAAAATTTTTAAATAACCATCAGGAAATAATGATATAATTTCATTGCCCTAATTTAAGTATAATATAATTAGAATAGAACACATATTAGCAGCTTATTTGTAATTTATTACATTTTTGTATATTCATATGATGTTTAATAAATAAAAAATTAATATTATTGTTTCCAAATTCATTAAGACTAATATAATAGTACACTGAAATATATAAAAGAGAGAGAAAAGCAATTAAAAATATACTCGCAAGAACTTTCATCGTAAGCTTCATTTCTACATCAACAAAGTTTATAAATAAGAATGTTTGGAAAGAATTGTGGGTAAAAGCGGCGCAAGTGCTGCCAGATTTGAACTGAAAGAATCATTTCGGGATTAAATATGGTTAAGAAAAACAAACGGAAGGGGATATTGTTTATTTTCCCTATATTTCTTATTGAAAAAGTTCGTTTGGTATAGGTCGCTGGGACTGGAACGAATTAATGATATATACCGAGGTGCCACTCTATATCAATGTTGCAGGTACTTTTTGTGGAGGGGGATAATTTCTTTGTTATTATTGTACTCATTAAAGCAGATCTATTCCGTGTAAATTTAGATAACAGTAAAAATACAAAAAAAATTTTAATATAAATATTAATAAAATTAATATTTAGAATAAATATTACTAAAAATTAAACATTAATAAAAATATTTAATTATTTCAGTTGTTTAGTTTTGCGATTTGCGTGATATTAGAAAATTCTTCCGAATTTTGTCTCACGGAATACATGACACTAAAAAAATTCTTCCGAATTTTTGTTTCACGGAATCCCTGGATGAATTACAGATAATACCAGTGCGAGGGAGCTTACAACTTTCTTGAGAAGCAAATATGCGGAAAGTGGTAAATATACTGTTTGCAATCTAAGGTAAATAAATATTTTCGTTTGATAACCCACGTGATATTATCACAGCCAATAGGAGTACAAGCGCGCTTTTCACCTCATCTGGTTTTGACACTTGGCTGCGAAAGCTTCTGTCACTAGGTCACAAACAGCGAACATGGCTTGGTACGAACGACTGAGGGTGATTGTTGCATCTTACTATATGGCGGCCAAATACCTCATCTGCGAATTGATAGGAAGAAAAATCGGTATATATCAAGGCCTTGAAAATAAGAGTAAGTTTGATTTGTTTTATACTTGTATAAAAAAGACTGTTGTGTTTGTTTATATGTCTTTCGCTGTATGCACTGGAAAATTTATTTGTAAGAAACTGAAAAGTTCGTATACATACGAATCAAAATATAAATATCAGTATCCAAAATATAAATATCAGGTTCCTTCGATCGGTAATTTACAGTTGTGAAACTATTATTTATTAAATTTTAGCATTTTTCTTTATTTTTCAGCATAGTTCCACATCAATTACATTAGATTTCTAATTATACTTCCCATTTTTTAAATCTTGTTTCTATTAAAATCGGTGGTTCAAGAAATTGTACTAAATTATATTTAGTTTTAAATTTGAAGATTTATGTTAGAATTTGTTAGAAGTAAAAAAACGAGAAAAATATTGCTGATTATGTTTACGTTAAATGTTGCATTTCTTAACTGATTATTGCTTGAAATTTTCACTAAACATTTAATCGCCAAATGTAAAAAAGCGCATTTTATCGTCTGTAGAAATGAAAGCTAACGTTATAATGTTTTATAGTATGATTTTTGTTACTGAGATTAAATATATTTATTCATAAGAAATTGCTTATATTAGAATAATTTCTATTTCTTTTAAAGAATATAACTTTCTGGCAGTAATAATCCTTTCGTTTTTTCATTAAGAAATTACCCGCTTGTCAATATCGAATAATATTTTATATGTAATCAGATTTAAAAATAAAATTATTTTATTATTTTGGTTTATATTTTGGAAGCGCAGAATTAATATAAACTTCAGATATATACTAATATATTGTCTTAGTTTCAAGAAAAAGTAAAGCAAAAGAAAGTGCCAAATTTCAATTGATTTAAAGTATAATATTGTATCTTAAGATTTAACTGTAATTTTTTTCATGTAGTAAAGCGTAAGTCCTGCGTTTCACTACTTAAATTTTTTTGTCAAGTAAAGAACAATTAAAACTGATACCGCGTTTCGAATAATCAGTTAAAAACTGATTGTTATCCTAAGTTAATAAAAAGAATTTATTAGACTGATTTATATGCATAAACTCTCTGCATGCTTATAGATTTTAATAATCAAAAAAGGGGAAAAACTATGCCACTGGTATTATATAATTCATTGCCACACGGTATACTTAAAATTTTAAATGCAACCTAGAGAACCAGTAAGATTTTTAATAATATTTTGTTAATATTTCAATGGCAACAAGCTTTTTTTTTTTTTTTTTTTTCTTTTGCGTTGCAATTTTTTATTTTTCTAGTATCACCTGTGTGTATATTATGGATAGTTTTGATTGTTTCAATTTGTATATTCATTTCATCTCACTGATATTTTTGTTGTATTTATTCAGCAGTTCTAATTCGTCAATATTCGCCAAGGCTACATTTTTTTTTTTTTTTTTTTTTTCGCTCAATTTTATTTTGCCTGTCGCCTCAGGTGTTATAATTTTCGATTCAGTTGTTGGTGCACAAATATCACTTTGTATTATTTTAAGCGTTTTCTTATGAAATTCTTAAAACTTATTCTTTAAACTGGTTCCCTTTTTCATAATCACATATTATTGTCTAATTATTCTACAATCACTTACGTCGATTATGAAACTGTCGCAACGGATCGCGATTTAGAGCCAGTCGTGGGTAAGCGTGGACAGCACACTTGTAACGTCTGCGCTTTCGTTTGATGTAGCTCATTTGATTCTCGATAAACCATCTTTTGTTTTTATCTTTAAAGATGGAAATTAATTGTTTATTGTTGTATTTTTCTGGCATTTTTTTGGGGGGTGGGAGATTAAAATTTTGGACTTGCGGCGTTCTACAGAACAGCTAGCAGTGGGTCATTTTCAAGGTTATGGGATTCTAACTTAAAGTGTGCATTGGATATACACATTATGGTCAGCTGAATGTAGCCGACAAGATAGTAGCATATTGGAACAATTAGCTGCGAGAAGTTTGTGCTAATGGCATTCTAAGCAGATCTGATAAAATCGAAAAGCTTAACAAAATAGTTGACTTTTGGTAAAAGTTTACAATTGGGTGCTACTTGTTTATTGGCGATTCTTTTTTGACGCCAAGGTCGGCCCCAGGAAGGCATACTTGCAAGATGGCCGCGGCATAAAACCAAAATAAGAAGTCAAAGAATTGCACAAATTCGGTTTCCATGTATGTACACATCGATCTATTTTGGCTTAAAAAAGTCAGGAAGCTAAAACAAAGTTAAAACTATCATAGTAACCAGAATTGGGATTTCATCGCCAAAATTGAACAAAATTTGTCGCTAATCGAAGGGACACCCAATTCTACACTAGAGCCAGACTTTTTAATACTGACTGTTTATTAGAAAAATGGACGTTAGTTCTTCAGGATTCTATAAGACCAAATTTCACGGTCGATGGAATAATACGCAAATTATAAGCGTACAGTTATAGGTCCAAAATAGCCCATTCGTCATGAACATTTATTACCACTAGATGTTCTGCGCATGATTTGACCTGAGTGACCGTATTCCCAAAGTTGCCTTCAAACCATCTCCGATTTATTTCACTTCTATGGATTGGCAATGATGCTTTTACCCTGGCTTTGTCATTCAATTTTCATAATGATATACGTAATCTGATTATTCACATGGACTCAAAAGTAGATCCGTTGGGTACTTCCTCATTAAAGGGGCCATCGGGTTTAGACTAACAAACCAGCAAACTTAACTGCCGAATCGGTATCGTGCAAATTTCAAATATCGCCTTAACAAATAAATGCCTTACGTAGTACAGAAGTTGTTCGTAAGATCGCATATTTCTTACAGAATTTAAGCCCTTTTAAACGAAGAAATTTTTCAGTTATTAAACTATAGCGTCTACACTAATGAGATATTTAAAAAGCCAGTGAAATGTTTTCCATAATGTCAACTTAACAGTTTATCCTATTATACTACATTTTACGTTTTATTTTTATTCATTTTTATGTTTTATTTTTTATTCTTCCGCAAAGGATCACAATTAGGAAAATTACTATTCTTTATGTCTGATATTCTAGAAACTTTCAGTTACAGTTTTTTGCCGTTAATTTATATTTATCAATAGTATAGTACAGTAAACTTTTTCTGAGACAACCAACCATGAATCTAGACCAGCGATTCTCAACTGGTGGTACCCGTACCACTGGTGGTACACAAGGGAAAAATTGGTGGTACGCAAAACAAAGTATTTTTAACTATTAAATTCAAAAATCTCCTGAAGGAAAAGAACAATTGATAGAAATTTCCTGTGATCGAACTCTAACTGAAGATTTCAAAAATAACACACTTGTTAACTTTAGGCTTGGGGGAAAAAAAAATTAAAGGCGTTTCAAATAAAACTGTTAAAATTTTTTTTGCCTTTTCGCACAACCTATTTTTTGTGAGCAAGTATTTTCTTCCACTTTTTATTTGAAAAAGAAATACAGAACAAAATTAAAATTGGATCCTAATTTACTGTTAAAGTTAAGTGAAATAAGACCATGCATTAAGAAATTGATCTTTCTTATAAAGGCCCAAATTTCACAATAAAGTTTAGAATTAAAGTATTATGAGTTAAATTTTGGTAATTAAAAAATGGTAACCAATTTTTAATCTAAATATTTTTTTTATGTGTGCACATTTAATATAGCCAATAGGTTGTGCAAATGGCAAAATAGATACTTTTTGAATATTTCTATTGAGAAACTGAACAACAATCATTGTAAAATGTAGTGGTGGTGCTAATTTTTGTTTAGATGGTACGCATTAGTCAAAAGGTTGAGAACCTCTGATCTAGATGATTTTTGTCATTTATGGTGGTGAATCTCTTAGAAAAGATGATTATCTGTGATAGCGATTATTGACTACTAAGAAATGATTAAAATTTTGAAACAATTTAGAGTAGCAATTAGCATATTTCAAATGCTGTTACGTACTTGGGGGGGGGACATATGTACATTATGGTGAGGCTGAAATTGTAAAGAGCAAATATACGAGGGCCATCCAGGAAGTAGATTACGTTTCCGTCTGTGTCCGCTAGGGGCGGGGCTAGCGCGGCCATCTTGGGGTCAGAGCGTTGCGCAGCTCAGTCTGCATCTAGCCGTGCTAGTGAGAGGTTCGTCCTGTGCTCCGTTCAGATACTGTGACGGTTTGAAATGTCTGCGTTAATTGAAAATCCCGCGAGCTGCGAGGTGCGCTCAGTAATAAGGTTTCTGACTGCAAAAAACTGTAAACCGATAGAAATCTATCGGCAGCTTCGTGAAGTGTATGGGGACAACATTATCACTGAAGGTGGAGTGCGTCAGTGGGTCATAAGATTTCAAAATGGCCGAACCAATGTTCACGACGAAGATCGAAGTGGGAGACCCAGCATAGTGACCGCCGAACTTCTCGAAAAAGTCGATGCTAAAGTCCGTGAAAATCGAAATTTCACAATAACGGAACTTTCTTTGAGTTTTCCACAAATTTCGCGAAGTTTGTTGCACGAAATCATCAGCGAAAAGCTTGGTTACCACAAGTTTTGTGCAAGATGGAAGGCAAGAAGAGGTAACGAAGTGGTTGAAGGCGCAGGCGGCCGAATTTTTCGACGAAGGAATTTCCAAGCTCGTACATCGCTACGATAAATGCCTTAATTTGTATGGTGACTATGTAGAAAAGTAGTATTTGAGTGTGGCTTTCATCTGTATATAATAAAATTTGTTTCCTATACTTTGTTTATTTTTTTATTCCAAAACGTAATCTACTTTCTGGATAGCCCTCGTATATAGAAACAAACTTTGCTTCGACTTCTTCAACCTGTCTTAGTATTTTTTTTTTTTTTTTTTTTTTTTAAATGCTGATGTTATTCGATTAATTACATGTATATGCATTCTTTCTAACAAATTACTAGAATATGTGTTAAGGCTCAAGATGATTAAATGCGAAATTATTGTGTAAAATGAGCAGATTTAAAACGTGCATTTATGCGCCTTTCTCTGTTCACCCCCTTCCCTCATTTATTTGCGCGAAATAAAGCTAGTAATACAACGAAGACGGTCATTGACCTTGTGGAAAAACCGGAAGATAACAGACGATTCTTTTTTTCAACCTTGAATGCCACCTATCGGATGAGATGTTGTAAACATTAGCAATGGACCAATTACTTCTATCTTTTCAAGGTTAACCTAGAAACGCACGTGAGCCTTTCTTTGTAACAAAAATATGCAGCAGAGTTATGCATTGCGTGAGTCAGATAGGAGATAAAAAAATTGTGCAATACAGATCTGGGGGAAACAAAATCAACTCCGAAGAACTCTAAATAAAGAATAGATACTCATTTGTTATTGGGATTGGATTCAAATATCTATCTAATATATGTGTATATGTATGTAGTACGTGCATATATGTGTGTATACACATACGCAAGTATGTGCATATACACATGCATACATGAACAAATACATCCATACATACATCAATTAATATAAATTTCTGAATCCGGTCCTTATAACAGAAGCGTTCCAAAGAGGATTTATTAGCCTAAGGACCGTTAGTTAATTTCGTTTTGGCCTTTCACTATTCAAATTGTTGCCATCAAATATCACGTATTATATTATTATATTTTAAGAAATTAAATAATTAAAAATCTGCATTAAACGAATGTATGTTTCTCGTATTGTGATAAAACAACGGAACCTAGTGCCATCTAATTTTTAATAACGTACTTCTCCACCCCAAATATGGGCATCTGGAAGCCCGGATTTGAGATTTGTTTTATTATTAGTCCAAAGGGGCAATTTTCCCAGAAGGACTATTGATTTCGTTTTTCCATTTTTCATCGATTCACGATAAGCGTTGTTTCACTTTTCAGACTGTTGCCATCAAATATTATCGCCCAATATTATATTTAAAGCAATTAAAAATGAAGAATCTGCATGGATATATATATATTTCTGGCAGTGTGATAAAACAACGGTACCTTGAGCTCAAAATTTGAATAACGTAATCTTCCATACAATAGGGGCATGTGGAAGCCCTAATTTGAATTTGAAATTTGTTTTATTATCGATTTCAGATTTTGTAACACTTTAACGAATTTTTGATTAGTAAAGTGAACGATTTCAAAACGAGCCATGGCTACACTGTACTGAAAAAATAATTTTATCTCCAGCTCGCGAGACTGTGTATCGGAAATTCTAAAGATATGTTCATTTTAAAATTATTTTGCGATATTGCTGTTGAACTGAATTTTATGGTTTAATTGCGAAGAACATGATATTTAATAGATAAAGCTAACACACAAAATGTTTAGAAAAAAAAAAAAAAAAAACACGTTGTTTTGGACGTCATTTAAATCTGAAACCTTTTAGAGTTTTTTTATATATCGTTTTCTATGTCATATTTTGTAAAGCATTTATAAGTTTTTGATTAAGAAACTCAACGATTTCGAAGCGAGCAATGGCAACACTGTACGAAAAATATATATATGTATATCTCCAGTGCGCGGGATTGAGTATTGGAAATTCTAAAGCTATGTTCTTTGAAAAATATTTTGTGGTATTGCTATTGGATTGAATTTTATGGCCTAAGTGCGTAGAAGATGATATTTAATAAATAAAGATAACACATAAAAAGTTTTTAAGAAATTCTGAAAGGTTTCAGATTTTAAATTAACGATCGTTTTTTAACGTTTTGTGTGTTATCTTTATTTATTAAATATCATGTTCTTTGCACTTAAACCATAAAATTCAGTTATATAGCAATGTCGCAAAATAATTTTAATCTTTGGGCGTAATATAAAATCTGAAAGCTCTCAGATTTTTACTTCCTTGTACGAAGTAAAAAGGAAGTATTGTAATCGCGAAAAGTTTCAAGCAGCATATTTCAACAAAAATTTCCCATTTTGACCTCTTTCAAATGCAATTTAACGATGCATTTCCATGATATATGTACGTAAGGACAGAATAAAACACTCTTTTCCTCCAAAAAAATTATAAAACTGCTTTAAAATGAATTCTGAAGAGAATTTTTCGTGGCGTCTGTACGAATGTATGTACGTACGTATCTCGCATAACTCAAAAACGAGTAGCCTCAGAACGTTGAAATTTTGTATATAGGACTGCTGAACGCTGCTCAAGTGGACTGCCGCCCTTAACTATAGTAAGCCTTACGGTATTTGTTTCCACTTGGCAGATGCTGTCTAATCATGACTCGCTGATCCGACAGCATTTATTATTTCAAAATCTTAGGTTTCATGATCACTCATTATTTTACCTAGGTTTTAGTATCTATAACTGCCTGGTTGTTAACTCAAATTATATTTTAACTACTACGCTGCTAACTATACTACACTACTTTAACATGAGCAATGTTGCTATAATTCCTTTACACTACAATACTACTTCAATGTTTTACACTAGACCGCACTACATTTTACACTGAGTACTATACATTGTAACAATATCATATATAAATGCAAGACATAGAAAAATATATAAATGCAAGACATAGAATATCCTATATAAATGCAAGACATAGAAAACCTGGTTATTAATATAATACGATAATATTAGATCATTTTTCTATCGCACAATTTCGAGTACAATACAATGCCTACGAAACTTTATACTCTAGTACTATAAGCTACAAAAGTACAAACTCGGCTAGAATTGCATTTTACATTGGGTACATTACATTGTGATTCTATTATATATATGTACAAAATTTACAAAATATAAAAGCATTAAAGTCGCATAACCTCATACTACTACTTATACAGATATACTGAACAATTACTGTAAATACAGTAGCTCTATATCTTGATTACAATTCACACTGTACTAGTTAGCCATATTATTGCAAAATTTAGAAATAATATACAATGTTAGTCAGACCATACACTGTTCTTCATTATTGATGCAGGTACCCAGAGATAATACTATAAATGAAAAATGCTAAGGTTAGGTTACAATACACTTTTCAAAACCATTCCTCAACAACATGATTTAAACATTGATATTTCAAGCATAATCCAATTTATATTAAAAAAAAAGAGTAAATAAATAAATATAATTCTGCCAATAATGGAATAGATACAATTCAACAATGATACAGTTATATAACTAGTAATTTTTACAATACGTTTTAATGATTCTTTCAGTTATGAGACTTATTAATTGTAGGGTAATCTAAAAGTCACAAAGATGTGTACAATGAAAAATTAAGAATATATACACAAATGTGGTTAAATCACACAAACATTGAACAGTTCAAGGTTCTGCAATGGTAATAAAGCTAATGTTATGTCTTTCACAAGGAAGTCTTTACCCTAAGATGATCCTTTAATTGTGAGCGTACAAGGTACACATGTGTGCAGTAATTGTCAATTATTCTGAAGTGTTCGCTCGGTTTATGCCTGCATGACTCTGTGCACAGTACTTTAATACCTCATTCAATTTGCGTTTAGCAATACTATTCTTGCAGATTGTTTCTGCCCATTGTAGCCAAAATACATCACTTGGTCTCCTCAGGTGATAAGGTTTGGTGGATGCACAATGGAAGAGATAGTGATCTGGATCACCTACCGCTCCACATTCACAGAATTCTGTTCCGCTTAAGTGGAACCTCTTTAAATAGGTAGGGAATGGTCCATGTCCAGAAAAAAAGTGGGTCTGTGCACCGTTCGTGACTTTTGATACAGTTCCCACGTTTGGAAAAAAAGAGTAGGTCCTTCTACCCGTGGGTGCTGAGTCCTACCTTTCCTGCCACTGGCATAATAAATTTTCAAGAGTACTTCTCTTGAGATAAGAGGTTGGGAGTTTCACAGGATATTCTCTCAGGCTTTTATCATTTGCTGCCGATTTGGCAAGCTCATTTGCCTTTTCATTGCCTGTGATGCCCACATGAGCTGGGACCCAGACCAAGTGTGGACGTAAGGAGGGAGGGCAATGCAAAAGAATTTTTTTGAGCTCTTGTACATAAGAGCTCCTGCTTTTATTTCCTCTAATCGCTGCCAGGCTAGAGTCCGAGTCACTGAAGATTGTTGCTCTGAATCTAAGTGAATAAACTGCAAATTTAATTGCTGCTTTTAGCGCTGCAACCTCTGTCTGAAAGACTGTATTTCTAATATCTAGTCTTCTTTTCCATGTTTTAATAATAGTCTCCCCTTGTAAAGCGCAAAATGCACTACCGGCGCCTCGCTCCGTTTTGGATCCATCCGTGTAGAGGCTGAAGCTGTTCTTTTTTGAAGATGCGTACACAAGTTGGATGCTATCGGACAAGTCTATGTCTGCGGGGTGCCCTAAAAGAACTGGTTTGTGCTTTTCATAGTCTGTGTGATAATAGTTCTGATTCCATAATGTTGCATTCTCATCTAGTCTCAGCACTCTTGCCAATAGGGATTCCCGTTCTGCTTGTAAGTCTAATGGTGGTAAACCAGCAAGCACTTGAAGTGCTGCTGTAGAAGTGGTTCTGTATCCTCTGCATATCAGTAATAATTGCATTCTTTGTATTGTGAGCAATAGTTTACTCATATGTGAGGAGATATTTTTCTCCCAAATTGCTGCACCATACAAGATAATCCTCTCGGATATAGTACGATACCAACTTCTCAGAATATTAGCTGGCGTTCCCCACTATATTCTTGCTGTTTTGAGCATGTTATTTGTAAGGCTGTTTATTTTCTGTTTCACCTCCTTCAGGTGTGGAACCCAAGATAATTTATTATTAAAAGTCAGTCCCAAGTACTTCAGATTGGGCGCGCATTTGATCGGTATACCGTTCATTTTAATGGACGGATTTCTTTTTGGAATACCTTTCCTACCTATGTAGAGCAATTGGGTCTTCGTTGCAGAGATGATCAGTTTGTGACTCTTGGCCCAGGCTGCAAAGTCGTCGACTGCCTTTTGCGCCTTTTGTACCACGTCTTTCCTGCTAGTAATGACTAGAAGAAAATCATCTGCGAAGGCTTGTATATTCACATTTGGATTATTATCAAACAGAGTAAAGGCTGTGTTAGCCACCAAATTCCATAACGTGGGTCCCAAGCAGGAACCTTGGGGGCATTCTCTTTGCAGTTGGTAATTGATTACCCCTTTATTCGTAGTAACCTGTACTCCTCTATCTTGCAGATAACTTCGCAAGAGCTTGATTATTTCAATAGGGATTTGTGCATTATCCAGGCATTTAATTACGTCTGGCCACCATAATGTATCGAATGCCCCTTTGATATCCATTGCCACTACTATTGTGTATCTGTCATTGTTCCTGTTGGCTTCGATATTTTCCAGAAGGTTCTTAAGTGCCCCCTCCGTAGACTTCCCCTCACTGAAACCAAACTGACTTTTGTTGATGTAATTTTTAATTTTAAGAAAGTAGTTGAGCCGCGCTAAGATGACCTTCTCTAGTACCTTGCTAATGGAAGGGAGAAGACTAACTGGTCTATATGCTCCCGGATCCGATGGATCTTTACCTTGCTTGTGGAACAATGCTACTTCTGCCCACTTCATGGCCCTAGGAAAGTGTCCTATTTTCCAACAAGCCCTACATAACGAAAGAAAAAGTTGAGGGAACTCATGATGAATATATTTGATCATAATATTATCGATGCCATCCGGTCCCGGAGCTTTCTTGTTTACGAGGCCTTTGACTATTCTAGTAATTTCCTGAATGGAAGGGAGCTGATGGTCATGCTTATTGCTGGTCTAAAGAAAGTTTCGAAAGTTATATCTTGTTTGCCCATGCTCATCAAAGTCATCCCTTACATCATCCTTGGGAAAGATAGTGGTGAGCACTGACAGGAGGACATCTGATATGCTAGAGGCACTTGGTGCCAGTTTTGCGACCAGCGGAGTTGGGCGAAAGACTCTATCTGTTGCGATTTTTTGCACTGGGCCATAAGTCTCTTTTAGATTGGAACAATGTTTTTTCCAAGATTCAGTTTTCGCTTTCTGTATGCACTTTTTGTAGAGAGCACGTTCTTTCCTGTACTTTAACATTTTTACGGATCTTACTTCTTCTTCTTGTTCTGCCTGTGCCAGCCTCCTCAAGGCCCGTACTTTGCTTCTATGAGCTGTGAGACTGGGATTCCACCAGGACAATGGTTTGTCAACTTGAATGGCTTTCCTTTTGTAGGAAGCACTTGCTGCCTGAGTGATATTCTTTAATAGAGTATCATACGCCTCATCTAGTGTGGTACAATTATTTAAATTTTCTTGGTTAGTTGCGACATGCGGCCTGAGCTTTTCTAGAAATTTCTTGTGTCCCCCAAAGCAAGTCTTAAATCTTTGTTTTGTTTCGAAAGACACTGAATTTACCAGTTCATACTGGATTATCTGATGGTCACTAAAAGAAGGGAGGTCAGAAACAACCCAGTTGTTCATATACTGTACAATTGGGGAGGATGCTAAAGTTACATCTGGCCAACCTACTGCTCTAGATGTTCTAAAGGTTGGAGGGGAATCCAGTGTGTTTACAACTGTAAGCCTGTGCGCTGTGGCAAATTCTATGACAGCTCGTGCTCTATTATCCTCTCTGTCAGCTCCCCATAGTGGACTGGTTGCATTGAAGTCCCCAGCCACGATAGAGTATTTTGTGAGCCTCAAGATTGCTGGGTCTATTTCCTGTAACAGCCCCTCTATTGGGAGACTGGGGGGGGAATAAGCATTGTTACTACGTACTTATTATTTTTGTCCTCCAGCATGATTGTTACCGTATTCTCTGTCTGGTCTATCAACAACGGAGCCATAGGTCCATTGTAGACTGTTGCCGCCATGTTAGATTTGGAGAGAAAAACAATGTGCGTTGATGGTAAACCCGGAATGATGCTATTCGAGGTGTACGGTTCTTGTAGTAGAGAAATGGAGATTGAAGACTTTGTTAATATCTGTGCCACATTGAGTGTCGCGGCGCGTGCTCTTTGGAGATTGCATTGTAAAAAGCTTATTTTACTTAATTCTTGAGTCAAACTATGCGAATTTACATTGGGAGGGTTCTGTTCAAGCTGAGCCGTTCCAATTCTTCTCGGTAACAAGAACATTTCGAAAAGTTGGCTGGGTGATGGAAGTCGTGAGAAGTTCCTTTTGCCTGGTTAGAATTTTGACAGTTAACACAACTTTCTGTGTCTGTTGTACACTTTTGTGAGATGTCCTTTGCTGCACCTTGCACAATTTGGAGTTGACTTGCAGTTTCTTCCAAAGTGCCCGAATTCTTGGCAGTTATAACAGCGCTGAACCTGGAAGTATTCTTTGAAAGAGCAAGAATTAAGGCCTATGAATATCCTCTTGCAGTTCAGAATTCTGACAAAATGTTCCGAGGCGATTTCTACCAACCAGTTACTGTAACCGTCTGTTCTGGGCAGAGGTCTTCTAGGGAAAGCAATATCTCGGGATTCTTGAGGAATAAGCTGCTCAAATGCTGTAGTTACCTCCTCAGCCGTGGTGTCCTGCGGCACTCCAAAGACTATAAGTGATTTCCTTATCGGAAATCACTTATAGTCTTTGGACTTATATAGGACTGCTGCTTTGGTCTTATATAGGACTGCTATAACATGTAGATGTGCACCTCGTATTTTGGTTGCAATCGGCCGCACCAAACGTACTATATTACTATATTTATATATATATATCCACTCTGTTACCCGACTCAGTGATCTCAGTTTCTTTACTCTTATATGTTTGTAAATTGTACATTTTTTGCTTTAAAAATGATTGAATTATGTATTTTTTATCTTCCGGTTAAAGTTTTTATGCCTTTAGTAAATCTGTATGCATTATTTTTAGAATTATCAACAATTTTAAAGTTGTTTAAGTGCCGCTAAGCCTAATAATGTTTTTGATGGCGGCCATTGCTTGCTTACATTTGAAACAGCAGGATAGTGCATTTGTTGCCTATCTAGAGAAACTTAGCTTCGCAACAACAAAGATAACGCCTTCATTTATTATTGCGAATTAAATCATGTTTAATCCTTTCTGGAATTTTTTCGAGGAAATAAGTGTTTAAGATTTACTTCGTAATTTTTAATATAGATATTTTGAGTTTTTATGTATTTTTGCCTTCTCGCAAAGTGAGAACTGAATTAATTGAATGAGAAATACTCAATCGTCTGTGAAAAACTGTTACCTTTTTGTTTTGTTTGCTTAATTTCTTTTATACATCGTTCTAGCTTTATTATAGTCTTTGAATAGAACCTGTGGCAACGATTTGATAATTCTTTAACTGATATAAATTTTGTGCATTCTGAGTTATAATATGAACGAAATATAATACTGTTAAGTGAACCTAGCGCCAGAGAGTCGCTATGGTAAACAAAGTGAATTTTAAAGAATGCATTTATTCTATTGTGGTTTATGCGGTGTCGGCGAAGTAGGTTTAATTTAATCTAATAAGTTTAAATGAAATGCAAGAAAAAATGTGTATAATTTAATATTCCGTACAAGTCATGTGATAGTAAGGAAGTCATGTGGTGTACACATCAGATTTTTTTATAAATTTTTCTTTCTTAATAAATGTTTTAGGCGGTGGGCTACGTGTATGGCCAATTTTTCAAATATGTCATCAGCAAGCAAACTGGCACTACAACAATCAGCTCTGTCACAGAAAATCTCGGTGCTATCTGATTCAACCTATGTCTAGTTTCCTAACGGTGTCATCCAGTTTTAAAGACCTTGAAAGTGCACAACATAATGTCACATTAATTACAAGTTCGCACATTTCACCATATGCCTTAGAATGCATAATACATAAAATTCAAGGGTTGCACGGTCCTTTAAATTACTTATCCGGCTCACCAGCGGCCGAGCGGTAAAATCGCTGAACACTCGTAGTTCGGTCCGAGGTTCGAATCCCGCGAACGAGCTGACTGCATGGGCGTTTTCGTGGTTTTCCCCATGTGTAACGTGTATACGAGCCAGTTACCCTTATAAATTCCTACACAAAGGCATCCCTTTCCTTAGGCAGATAAAAATTAAATAATGAAGAATCTGCATAAATGTATGTATGTTTCTCGCATTGTGATAAAACAATGGTACCTAGAGCCATCGCATTTTGAATGACGTAATCCTCCTACGAATACGGGCATGTGGAACACCAAATTTGAAACTTGGAATTTGTTTTATTATCAATTTCATATTTCGTAAAACTTTGACGACTTTTTTATTAACGAACTCGAGGATTTCAAAGCGAGCCATGGTAACGTGGTACAGAAAAAACATTTTTATCTCCAGCGCGCGAGACTGTGTATCCGAAATTCTAAAGATAGGCTCAATTTAAAATTAGTTTGCGATATTGCTCTTTAACTGAATTTTATGATTTAAGTGCGAAGAACATGATATTTAATAAATAAAGGTAACGCTCAAAATATTAAAAAAACTCTCCTGTCGACGTAATTTAAAATCTGAAACTTTTCAGTTTTTTTTTTTAATTCGTAGTCAAAGGTTTAAAGGTCTTTAGATATTTTAGAACGGATTTTTGGCCCTTAAAAGTACTTAATTCCGACCCATACGGGCGAAAGTTCCTTAATTTTACTTA
Organism: Stegodyphus dumicola; assembly: GCF_044657685.1. Taxonomy (NCBI): domain Eukaryota; kingdom Metazoa; phylum Arthropoda; class Arachnida; order Araneae; family Eresidae; genus Stegodyphus; species Stegodyphus dumicola. The sequence continues at coordinate 180,589,883 of NC_140777.1, read as the reverse complement.
TCTAACCATTTCTTTTTTTACGATTGCCATTTTGAATGTGAATTAACATTTTAGAGAAGTATTTTGGCGATGCGTTTTGAAATATGTGTTTGATGGGTTAACATCTCAATTCTTTCTTTCTTCCACGAGGCCCTAGATATGAATTCTTCTATTACACGGCGCTAAATTTGGCGATTTATTCACATTTTGGAGATTTCAAAGTCAGTTTGTGTACAAAATGTTTTATTCGGAGGTGGCAAGTTTTGACGATTTTTTTTATGCAAACATAATGATTCTGATAAATAATATAAAAATTTGATACTAAATTAAAATATGAGAAATAATATAAACATAAAACATTTTTAAAGTGACATTACTTTCCATTTTGGTGAAATATTTTGATTCTGAAAAATAAACACAATAAATGCTAATAAAGCACAGTTTCCGAAATACTCCTTGGGGGAGGGCGGAGATCTGCTGTAATTATTTAAAAACGAATTTCATTTGTCTTTTCTATTAAGTTTTTCATGTAATTGGTTTTTTTTAATTTAATTTTATTTTATTCACTCTACCCTTCTCTTTTCTGATTTTTTTTTTTTTTTTTTTTTTTTTTTTTTTTTTTTTTACCTTCCAAAAACCTTCTGACTTTTGCTCTTGCAGAGTTGGAGGGATAATTTTTCTTTCGGATTTTAGACCTCGCTCCTCGGAAGGTCTGAAGACTTTATACATATGATGTTGAAGGCAAGATTTGTTGTTACATATGGCTTTATTTGAAAGATCAGTCCAAACATATAAACATATAAAACAGCTTAAGTATCGCACAAGAACAACGATAAGTAATAAAAAAAGGACAAACATTTAATAAAGTAAGAATCGGAAAAAATGAACATGGGAATTAATGTTAAAAATTTAAACATCAAGGAAAAGAACATAAGAGATGCAACTTTAACAAGGAGTTCATGAAAGCTCTGGCATTCCAATATAGTTTGCTTATTTCACTTATTGTTTTGTTGTTTATAAAGAAACTTCCAGGTTTCTTTACGGTTAAAAACGATTGTTTTGTTGCGTTTATAAAGAAACTTCCAGGTTTGTCTTTGTTTCTGAGATAATCTGGGTATCTGTGTCGTGATTTATAACTACAGTCTGGATGGCTGCTTTGGAATTCGACTAGAATAACTGCTTTAGAGAAACAACTTATCTTTGTTTTGAGGTTTCCCAGAGCCAGTGAGATTGCAAGGATCTTTGCATCAAAATTCGACGTGAAGTGTCCCACATAGGGGAAAAAAGTTTACTGTAGACACCAGCCCCAGTATTGGCACACAACAGGCAAGATTTGTAGACTTACAATTTCCAGAAAAAAAGTAACGAAATAAAGTCTCTTCATGATTATTAACGCGTAATGGATGTGTTTTATAGGAAATTTGTGATGAATTGCGTACCTTTAGGAGCATTTTTGGAAGAACATTGAAAATTACCAGAATTTTCTCCTTTTGGTCCCAGAAATCTTTCTTTTAATATACTGATCATCCGTTTATTTTCCTATCTTTCAACGAGACCAGGATTTCTTAAACTTTTTTTCAGTCGCGACCCCTTTTTATCACTGAGATTTTTCGCTACCCCCAGGACTCCATAATATTTACAAAAATTTTGGGGGACCCCCCCCCATAACTATTCGGCAAATCTGACACACGCGTGAGTGAAACTGTCAATTTTTTCACTTGTACCGTAATATACTATTGCAGTTTTAGGTCATTAACTTTAATTTCTAATTTTAGGACATAGAACGTTTTGAAAATTCTAAATGAAATGACAGGGTCACGAAATGGATTGGATTATTTAATTATGGCAAAGCACACGAGGGTTATCTGCCTAAAGGGAGGGATGTCTTCGTGGAGGACTTTTTAAGAAAAAGTTTAAGAAAAACTGGCTCGTATACACGTTACACATGGGGAAAACCACGAAAACGCCCATGCAGCCAGCCCGTTCGCGGGATTCGAACCTCGGACCGAACTACCAGTGTTCAGCGTCTTTACCGCTCGGCCGCTGGTGGGCCAAAAGACGAAATGACAGCGTCACGTGCAAAGAAAGTAAAATGAACGTTTATATTATAAAAAGAATGCCTTGAAACGTTTTCGTTTTTCTCTTTGTCTGTATTGTCTTATCTTTATCTATTTTCAGTTACACGGTGTAAAAATATTTGTTAATTGTAAAACTATTATAAGAAATATCAAAGCTGCTAAATTTTTTGGCGACCCACTGCTGCAGGTCCCACGACCCCCTTGGGAGTCGCGACCCACAATTTAAGAAACCCTGCACTGCACTAGACACAAGCATAGAAGCAGTTGAAGAAAGCAAAGAAATTGAAAACAGACAATTATTATTACTATTGCTGTTATTATTCTCGTATTCCGCCTTAAGGCATTACACGGAAGGGAGGGATGCCTTCGTGGGAGACGTTCTAAGCAAACTGGTTCGTATTAACACGTTAAACGTGGAGAAAACCACGAAAACACCCATGCAGCCAGCCCGTTCATGGAATTAAAACCTCGGACGGAACTACCAGTGTTCAGGGACCGTTCGGCCGCTGGTGGGCGAAAACCGGCAATGAATTAAAAGATTCTTCATATGTGTCTCACTTGAGTGCCTGTCGTAAATTCTAAAAATTTTGCCCTAAGTTTTGCTGCTTGGTGTTTCAATAAATTCTGAAAATTCTGCCACATTGGCTGCGGCACCGTTCTTGACCTTATATCATTTCATATTTAATTCTCAATACTTTCATTCAATACTCATATTATTAAAAAAATAAGATCGGGAGTTTCTTCTATACATTTTAAGTACAAACAGTTCTTTAGACTTAAAGAACAAAAATCTTTAAGTCTGAAATTTCTGAAATAAAGAGGAATTTCATTGAAAAGATATTGCTTTTATAAAGAGAGAGAAAGTTATTCTTGAAAGGTACACTACGGGGGGGGGGAAGAAAAGAAAAGAAAAACTAGAATGTTTCAGATTTTATTAGATTAGATTTAGGTTTTAGATTACTGTATTTTAAATTTTTCATCTTTCCTGCTTCTTAAAAAATCCTAATGTCTACAAGTTATTGGTTATTGGTTTTGCATTGCGAAGTTGCATTCAATGTACGATGAGCATATTTTATGATTGTAACTTTGAGAAACTATGAATTTTACTGGACAGCCGCAGTGCACTACAACATCTTGGTGGCTGGTCCCCGCAAACGATGAAACCAGCGTATCTATTCTCCTGAAACTGAGGAAGATACATCAGATGAATTTTGAATAATCTGAAGTTCCGGAGCTGGCTAAGCCTAACCTGCGAGTTTGTTTATGCCTGTTATTTTCTTGTTGTTTGAGAAACGGTGTTTAGTGAGTAAGTGAGTGAGTTTTTTGGTGCAAAAACCAATGATGATTATGATGCGCCAAACAAATGGTGGGATGACCTAATTTAGAAATGAAATACTTATTAATAAAAATTATTAAAAAGCTACATGTACCAAATCCAGAGGATGGAGTCATATAAATAACCTGGTAAAAGCACACATTAAAATACAAAACAAAATCTGCTGAACAGATTACATTAAATAATAAAAGCCAGTCTCTTTTAAATAATAAAATAAATTACAATTGACCTCTCTTCCGATTAAACGGTCGAGAGGTAAGTCACAGCTATTAAAATATTTCTGACGAAGACTGTTAAAACAGGGACACTCAATTAAAATATGACGAACAGATAGACAAGCATTTCAATTTGAACAAACAGGCTCATTCTCAGCTTTTAAAAGGTAGTTATGTGTCACTCTAGTGTGACCAATTCTGAGGCGAGTCAAAAGAACTTCCTCCTTACGATTTCTAGTTAATTCCCAATGCTCAATTCTAGGCTTTACATGTCTTAACTTGTTTTGAAGCTGAACATCCCAAAGTTGCTACCATTTTTTTCGGATCTTCTCTTTGACTACACAACAGATGGCTCCAAAAGGGATGAGGCGACTGGACAGATCAACAGCACATTTCGCTGTGATATCTGCCAGCTCTTTTAGTGGAATTTCACGCTGTATGAGGTTAATTGAATGTTTTATTAAGACTTTTCTCATGTATCTTGAACTTATTTTAAGTATTTTCTTCGATTCCTAATGTTTTTAAGAATTTACTCAATTTGCATATAGCCTAGCTATAAAATTGGTGTGCATTGAATTTTAATGTGGCGTAAATTAAATTGAACACTTATTTAATATTGCTTATGTATTTTCATACCTATATTTAACTGAAATTGCACCGTGAAGGTAGGAAGCCATGTTTTTTGCCTCCTCCGATAAGGGCATCCTATAAGCTTCATACCATAGGTAACAGGACATTTATATACTGTAAAGCCATATAAATATCAAATTAATGAGTACTTACAGTACCCTGAACTGTCATTTGCATTTCCAGCAAGTACTCAACTTTAGATTTTTTTTTTTTTTTTTTCTAACTTCAAAATCTATATTTAACTTTTTTCATGTACTGTTTATGACTTTTGAGGCTTTTGAGAATTTAGTTGATTTGCATGAAGCTTATTTAAAAATTCTGCGTGTTTTAAATTTTAACACCGTATATGATTACTTGAACATCTGCTTTATACTTACGAGCTTTCATAATTATAATTGACTCAATACGGTATTTTTGAACTGTTTTTATATTTTTTGAGATTTCGTGCGAGTCAAGGCTTAACTTATTTACTGTCGAAGAGTGTTTTGCACTTTTGTCTTATATTTTGGCCTATTGACTATTATTAATATTTTGCGCATAATTCTATATTTGTGAAAAAGAATTTATATTTTATAGTCTTTGTGAATCTGTGAATATTGTTTTAATTTAGACTATGATTTTTTTTATCTGCATACTTAAATAATGAGTTCTTGAATTTTGCTTTTCGCGGTGAGAGGAGAATTGATTTGATATAATGAATTTTCTGTAAGAATCATCTTGAATATTAGAGGCCTATATATAGTTATTATTGATTTTACTTTAGTATTGAATAAAATGGAGCGTGAAATTATGAAATCGGCTCAAAACGACGTAACGAATCGGGATTCAATTGTTGAAGATATAAATGAGATATATGATAATGATATTGTGAAAAAATAATGAAATTGGGAAGGATTATCAAACAGTCAAAGATATTACAGTAGAGGAAGATAAAAGTGGAAAAGGAAGAGAAAAGATGAATGAAGTTGAAAATGATAATGATATAAGGCTGCAGAATCCAGAAGTTAAAGAATCCATTAGATCCTTGAAAAGTATATTGGCCATAACTAAGTCCATGTATCAAGTAGTTGAAAAAATGAGAAAGACCAGAATCAGCAAAGAGATATCAGACAAAATTGTTGAGGGTCTGGACAAGATTGTTGAATTGGCCATGCAACAAAATCTTAGACTTATATTGACGGATATTACTATGACTTATATTAACCGAAAATTATTATTTATAATGTTTCGCAGGAGGTTGAAAATGAAAAATTTTTAGAAAGTTTGAAACAAGACCGTTCCTGGGATGGAGGATGTGTTAGATTTTTTTTATACAGGTAAAAATGAAAAGGAGCGTACGTCACATCGAGTTTTTCATGTAGATAAAATCTGTCGAGCTCAGATTTTGCAAAATGAGAGATGGTATGTATGAGTTATGGTAGGGTGGAAGTCTTACCCTGCCAAATTATTTGTTCAACCGAAGAGATGTACAAATTGCCTTCGTTTTAGCCATATTAAACGCTTCTGCAAAAATGAAACTGTTTGTCACACCTGTTCATGTCCTCGTTTAGCCAAAGACTGTAGAAGTAAATTTAAGAAATGTATTAATTGTAAAAATTTTTATTCAAGGAATAAAATGAATATAGATGATGGGCACGAAGCTATTTCTAAGGAATGTCCAGTTTTTAAGAGAGAAATAAAATATATTACGGAACATATGAATTTATGAGTTTTTAACTATGGGTCCTGATATGCTAGCTTTACTGATTTAATATCTTGCCGCGGAATGCATACTTGAGTTTCACTGTAAAAATTCTACTGCGGATTTGTTTCTTCTTTAATTTTTTCCTGGCTTAATACATTTTAATTTATATTGGTTTTAGGAGAGATTTTACCATTACACGATTTTTAAATTAAATTAAACTTTTAGGATTTTTATTGGACACAGTTTTTATTGTATCTTATTTAATGACGTTTTTAAGCATTAATTTGAATCATTGTCAAAAGCAGCTGCCATACATCTCTCTGCGATTGAAAAAATTTTCACCAATACCCCAGACGTTATTTTCATTCAAGAACCATACTGTGTTACGAAGCGAATAACGATTCTAATGCGTAGTTCGACAGGCTAGTAATAACTTGACGATTCTTGTTCGAACGCTAATTTTGTTTCGACGAATATGCATCAGTGGTAAATTTGATCTTGATTTGGATACAAAAAATTCATGACGATATCTTTCATTTATATTTAATGAAAGCACCAAAATATATCACAGCAATACACATACATCGCAATGGCGAACTACAGTTACATAATGTAAAAAACACAGAATTCTTTTGGCGCAACAGCGCCCTCTATACTATGAAAAGTTCCAACACACCCCACCTGTGCTCTTTTAAGAGCACATTAAATTTACATATCAATAATATATTTAGATATAATCAAAATCAATATGCACAAATTTATACTGAAAACTACATTGCAAATTAAATACAATACATGAAACAAACATATATATATCATTTTAAACTTCAAAAGGATAGATTAATTGGACGGGTCTTCGATAAAGTCCTTGAGAAGTACGAATCAAACATGAACGCACTACCCATCCCTACCTTTATAAACTTCTTCTATAATTCCAATAGGCCATAAAAATTTTGATTTCGTCGACCCCTCCAGCAATACAACCTCACCCTCTTTAAGATTCCTTTCAGGAGATGGATTTAGAAAAGTATGCGCAGACCGTAATTCGAGGAGATAATTCTCCTTCCACTTTTTCCAAATTTGTTTCAAAAGATTAGTTTGATACAGTTTTCTCCTAGTCAAAGTCTGCCTGTTCAATGGTTCATTCCTGAAAAGGTCGGCGAAAATGTACAGGAAAAGAAATATTTTCTTGCCCTGGAAACAAGAAATAGGCAGGTGTAAGAGCTTCTGGCTCTTTTATTTCATTATGGACATAAGTAAGAGGTCTATGATTTAAAACTAACTCAATTTCTGATAGAATAGTCATCATTTCCTCAAAGTCAAGAAGAGCCCTTCCGAGAACCTTTCTCAAAGGATCTTTGATACTTTTCATAAGCCTTTCATAAAAACCACCCCACCAAGGCGCGTGAGGCACAATATATTGCCAAGTTATGCCGTTTATTGATATGAAATCTTTCAATTTTGAATCTATTATAATTTTTGTTAATTCTTTAAGAATTTCATTAGTGGCTCTAAAGCTCTTAGCATTGTCGGAAATGATAACTTCACAATTTCCTTTCCTAGCTAAAAATCTCCTTAATGACAAAATAAAATTTTTTGTTGACATATTTGTGATTAATTCTAAGTGCACAGCTCTAGTAACACTGCATGTAAATAATGTTATGTAAGCCTTTTGAGGCGTATCCTTTCCTGATTTTATTAAAACTGGGCCAGTGAAATCTATGCCAGTTACAGTAAAAGGAGGGTTTTCAGTAATTCTACATTTAGGTAGTTGACTAGTTATTTGTTTAGCTGGTTTCAACTTATACTTTCGACAAATTAGGCAGTTACCTAATACTCTTTTTATAATTGTCTACCTCGTGGAATCCAAAATCTAGACCTAATTTTGGCTAGCGTAAATGTAACTCCACCATGAAAAATTTTATTATGTTCTCGAATAATAATTAACTCTGTAAATTTAGACTGCTTAGGAAGAAGTATAGGATGAGCTTCATCCTTTGTAAACGCTCCTTGTTCTAACCTTCCTTTTATGCGCAATACACCACAACTGTCGAGAAATGGGGCTAAATTTGAAAGTGGAGAGTTTTTAGGAATCGATTTACCATTTTTAAGGTTCTGTAATTCTAAGTTGAACTCTATGTTTTGCTCATGTTTTATCCAGTCTATTTCAGCATTTTGAAGTTCTTCTGCTGTGAGGGGACCTGCAGTCGTTTGTCGTTTTTGAAGTTTATTAACAAACCGTTTAACTAGTGCAGTTACTCTTAGTACCTTTAACAAACAACTATATTTCCTTAAATCTAAAATAAATTTCGAATTTTCTACCAAACAGTTATTTTGCACTGTACTTTCAAATTCTCTTTTTAGCTCTAAGTCTACGTCTGTAGATTTTAAGTTCTCTCTTTCAGTAGGCCAGTATTCAGGTGATTGGCTTAGCCACGGTGGACCGTGCCACCAAAGATGGTTTGTAGCTAAATTTGCTGCAGAAATTCCTCTGGACAAGATATCTGCAGGGTTATCCTTACCAGGGCAATGAGCCCAATTATTGGTATCTGATAAAGATTGAATTTCTTCTATTCTATTTTTTACGAAAGTTTTGTATTTACTAGCTTGTCCCTTAATCCAACATAATGTAATCATCGAGTCGGTCCAAAAATAACTAGAAGCATTAAATTTAAGACATTTACTTACTTGATGGACTAATCTTGCGGACAATAAAGCTCCCATTAATTCCAGTCTTGGTAATGTAAGACTTTTCAGAGGAGCTACACGACTTTTAGAACAAATAAAACTGATACTTATCCTCCCATATTCAGATATAGCTCTTAAATACAATACAGTTCCATAGGCTAAAAGAGATGAATCTGAAAAAGAATGAATTTCAAATGAAATAAATTTACAGTTCAAATTTGAAAAATAACATCTAGGAATTTGAAGATCTTCTAAGTGTTCGATTTCACTGCACCACAACTGCCACTTGTGATCCAGTGACGATGGAAGTTTATCATCCCAGTTTATGTCATGACTCCACAGTTCCTGTAGAATGCACTTCAGCTTTATGATGAAAGGCCCAAGAAATCCGATCGGATCATAAATACGACCCACTACTCGAATAATAAATCTTTTCGAAGCAGTTCCGTTCTTGACAAACTTTGATAATTCTTTCACGTTAAAAGATATACTGTCCGCATTTGGATCCCAAACTAGACCCAACACCTTGGATGGTGAGTCAAGTCCCGTACTTGAGCTCTTTTCCTCATCGATGTCGAACTCAGCATCTTTCCACAGCTTACGCAGTTCCATGGAATTGGTTTTCCATTTTCGTCATATCATGCCACATCTTTTGAGAATTTCTACACTTTCAGTCGTAATTTCCGAAGCCGCTTGCAAGACTTCTTCACCTCCAATCAAATCGTCGACATAAAACCATTCTGACAGTAATTTGCAAGTATCAGGAAATTCTTGTTTACATTTATCAAAATGATATTTCAGAGTTGCAGCTAATAAATATGGACTTGGTTTTAGTCCAAATAAAACTCTACTAAAGTTCATTTCTTGATATGAATTAGAATCGATATCATCAGTCCAGAAGAATCTAGTAAATTTTCTATCACTAGGATCGATCAAAATTTGTAGATACGCTTTCTTTATATCCGCTGTGAAGGCGATTGTATTTTGTCGAAACTTTAAAATCATTTCAAATAGATTCGGATACAAGTTTAGTCCTTTAAATAAACAGTCATTAATTGAAAGTTGTCCTCCTTCATGAGAAGAACCATCAAACACGATTCGAAGTCGACTAGTAGATTTGTCCTCGCGAATGACAGCGTGGTGGGGTAAGTAGAATGACTGCTCAGAATATGACACTTCAGTATCTGACGACGAATTCTCAATGATACCTTCCCTACGATAATCATCAATTACCTTTTTATAATCCTCATAAAAAGCTGTATCATTTCTAAATCTCCTAACCAGACCATCGAAACGTTTCCGAGACACTTCTCTATTATTTGCTAATTTCTCCTGCATACCTGGTTTCCACGGCAACTTTACACAATATCTTCCATCTACGAACCCAACAGAATTATTAAATTCATCAAGTATCTCCTGTTCCACTAAAGTCAAACACTCCGCTTCCTTGTTTTCAATACCTAAACTTTCCAATTCCCAGAAACGCCTGAGTTCAGCTGATACAGTGCTTTGATCACCTAAAACTAAATTCACAGCAGCCGTTTTACTCATATCACCACAATTTCCCTGCAAGGACCATCCAAGTTCTGTGTTTACAGCTACCAAAGACGTATTTAACCTTTCAAAACCTTTTGTCAATTTCCAATAAAAATCTATACCTATTAACAAGGAAATTTCATTATCATCTGACGCTTGATTATAACCCCACGTTAAAGTTAATCCCTTGGCTTCCATTTCAGCTCTTGTACGCTCATTCGGCAAATTAATCGCCGCCCTCGAAATTTCATCTGTTTCCAACGCCTGTATTACGACTTCATTTCCATCTAAAATATTTCGCAATCTCACTTCAACTCTGCGACATGTTTGCAACCTAGGATCCTTTGCTCCAAATGAATAAATCTTTAATGTTTCTGACCCTAGACATTTTAATCCCAAATTCATAGATACATTTCTTTTAATAAAACTCTTCTCACTACCGTTATCAAACATTGCAATAACTGTACCTGACGATTTACGACCAACAATTTCTGTCCTAACACACTGCAATAAAATCACATTCCTATCATTTACAACTGAATTCGAAATAGTAGGCTGAATTTCCAATTCCTTTGGTTTTTCTTCTTCCGGTTTTGAATTAGATTTACACCTGCTAGAATTTTCAAATTTAAAACAAATAGCTTTGACGTGTCTACCAAAGCAGAATGAACACTGTTTAGCATTACATTTTTTCACAAAACAGTTTGTGTTACAACATAACAGACATCTCCTTTCCTTAATTAATTTATCCCTTTTTTGCTGTACAGTCATGTTCTCACATTCAGTCTTACAGTGACCTTGACCACAGAATAAACAAACTTCGGAAGTTTTCGCCATAAATTCTGTTACTGACGCGTGTTGATTATTGCGACTCGGAGGGAAGTTTCGTTTCTGATTTCGAAAATTGTTTTGTTTGTGTTTGTTAGAATGAAAATTATTATATGAAGATACATTATTAGAATTAATATGGAATGCCTTTTCTCTTGCACTAATAGCATTGTGTAAAAACTTCATCAATTCCTGTAAATCATGACAATTATTTATATTTTGCTTAGAAAATTCAAGAGTCAATTCTCCTGGCAGATTTTTTAGTATTATGTTAGTCAGTATTGTTGTGTATGTTTCCGATTTGACATTTAATTCCTCTAAACATCTAATTTGAGTTTGGGCTTCAAAATAAAGGTTCCGAAGAGCCTGAATGTTAGAAGCATTTTTTACAGGTGCCAGATTTAATAAATTTGACAAGTGAGCATTTATTAAAATGTCTCTTTGGCCAAATGTTTCCGAAATTAATTTAACAGCCTGTTTATAATTCTCTGGAGTAATTAAGAATCCTTTGATGCTAGCTAGGGCTTTACCACCTAATAACGACTTTAAATAGCAAAATTTGTCAACCTCAGTTAAATTAGAATTATTATGCACAGAATTCTCAAACTGATTCCAAAAATCTAAATATTCTGAAGGCTCACCATAGAATCGAGGAAGCGAAAGTTTAGGAAGTTTAGTTCTGTTTCCTAAATGCAAAGTTTTATTTTCTACGTGAACATTTTCTGGATTTACTGTTTGTTCACCTGACTGATATGGAACTTTTCCAATTGATTTAATTTTGTTTTGCAACTTTACTTTAACTGGTATTATTTTTTCGTTATATTCATCTACTGTGTTAATTTCATCCTTAATTTCTTGTTCTTCTTTCAACAATTCATCAATGTCACTATTTAGTATGTTAATAATTTCAATTTTACTATTCAACTGTTCTAAATATGAATCACATACATCTATATCAATATCTGATTCATTCAAATATATGTTTATTTTTTCTACTAACTTTAAAGTTTGTTCACGATGTGTGTCACGCTTAGTTCGAAGCTTTAACAATTTAGCCATTTTCACAGTTTCTAGCAACAAATGTTACTCCTCAAATACTTTAACAATAAATTCTAATTCTAGAATTCTAAGAAAACAAACTGTAATTTTCAACAACAAATCACACTTCAAGCATTAACAACAAATTCTAATTCTAAGAAAGTACAACATTTTCTTATTTTCAAATACCAATGCAAATATTCAGTAAATGCGAAACCTAAAGTTGTAAATTTTTACCAAACAAGATCAACAACATCAAACAACCCTACTACTTCAACAATTACAAAATATTCTATTCAACCAAATTTTCAACAAAACTATTTACTCACCCCACCATTACGATAATTCCCGGCCGATGCACCACATGTTACGAAGCGAATAACGATTCTAATGCGTAGTTCGACAGGCTAGTAATAACTTGACGATTCTTGTTCGAACGCTAATTTTGTTTCGACGAATATGCATCAGTGGTAAATTTGATCTTGATTTGGATACAAAAAATTCATGACGATATCTTTCATTTATATTTAATGAAAGCACCAAAATATATCACAGCAATACACATACATCGCAATGGCGAACTACAGTTACATAATGTAAAAAACACAGAATTCTTTTGGCGCAATAGCGCCCTCTATACTATGAAAAGTTCCAACATACTGCATTGAGGGCGCCCTTGCATATAGTAATAGAAATTGGAGAGTTGTTCATCAAAATGGTGGGAGATCGACCTTTATTGTCGTTAATCCGGATATTGATTTTACTGTGGATTATTATTATCACCTCTATAACAATTAAAATATTGGTAAAGATTCATATGGAGTTGTGTGTGTTTATTTTTCCCCAGCAGAAGATATAAATTTATATCTCTTTGAATTGGATGACATTTTAAATTTATATACAAAATTTTTAATTTTTGGAGATTTTAATGCAAAGCATTTTACTTGGGGAGTTGCATCGGTTGATGCGAGAGGAGTTTTGGTGAACGACTTTATTTTATACAGAAATCTTTTATTATTCAATAATTTTGATTTTGCCCACTTTTTTATCTACAGTTGGAATTGTATATTGGCGATCAGCTATTCAAATATAAGTGTTCCAGATTATAATTTTATTATTTCAGATGAACTGACTCTTAGTGACCATAAATATTTGATTTTAGATGCGGATGTAATTGTATATAGAGAAACTAGTTTCTGTACTATTACGAGGAATCCAATTCGTATCAAGAGATTTTGTGTAAAAATGAAAAGTAAGATTACGAGTTATGAGGAGAGAATTATAAGGGCTGGTACTAAGTCCCAGTTGAATGAAATTATTTTGGAGATGGAGAAAGATTTTGTATTGCATACAAATAAATTGATTCGTATTAAAAAAAGACAGGATAATAAAATCTCTTGCTGGTCGCCGGAGTTAACTATGTTGAAGAGTAGAGTTCGGTCATTAAGAAAATCCTAACAGGTGAGATGCATTTCGGAAGAAATCAGAATTCCTAGAAGGATCTGCTGTAAGAGAGAATTAGCAATGTATAAAAAATTAATTAAGAAATCAAAATAGGAAAGTACACAGGTTATCATAAATTAAGGAAAAATCACAAAAATCACGATTACTGAAAAAGTTACATGTAAATTTAATGAAACGTACCCCCAATATACAACACATAATAAGGTATCAAATAACATAAAAAGAAATTACCAGACAAATATGGTAGTATAGAAATTAGCACATGTATAAAATGAACAAATCGAAGGTGTCAGTTTGCTATAGGAAAAGTACCTTCAATATGGAATATAATCGCCTCTAGAAGCAATACAGCACATACAGAGATGTGTGATGCTTTCAATTATGCGGTCTATCAGTTCCATAGTAAGCGAGAGCCATTGCTCTTGCAAAGCAGTTGCAAGCGCGACAAGAGTCTGAGGAGGCGGATTGAGAGCAGCTAGACATCTTTCTAAAGCAGTGTTTCCCAATCTCTTTTGTGCTATGCCCCACCTAATCCTCTCTAAAACTTTTAAGCTCCCCCTAGCATATACATAATTTTTAATATTTAAAAACTGAAATTTTCACGAAAGAAACTTGAATGATAGCTTTTAGGAAGAAATGACTACGAAATTTTATGAGCAAACAAACTTTCAAAACATGGAAAACTGAAATTCAAGAAAAAACTCATTTTAGTGAAAATTTTTTTATTTTAAGTATTAGTAATTTTTATTATTTAAATTTAGCGAGTTCCTTGCGCTTGATACTTGCTGCAAAGAAATTTTATGTCAGATTCCAATTTAGATAACTCGAGTCTCAAGTCTCCCGGTTTCATTATATCCAACCGATTTTTTTTTTCTAGCAGCAAATTATTTATGGCACTAAATCCGCATTCAGTAAAATATGAAGATGGAAACGGTAACAATAGTTGTCTTGTAAATTTTGTTGCATTTGGATATCTGATTCTGGTTTCCTCACAAAGCTATGTCATCGCTCTTTTTATATTAAATAAAGTTTTAATTGACTCATCATTTTGCATTTCTGCGGGTTCTTCTTTTTTACTGCATATTTGAAATGTCAGCCAAATCCACTAGCATTGGCTGCATCATCCAAGTTGAAAAATCAATTTGTTTTAAGTTACAAAATGTTTTAAATCAGCCGATAAAATTTTCAGATGATCGAAAATAACAAGTATAGCGGTAGTCGCGTCACGTTTTTGGAGCCAATGAGACTTTTCAAACTTTTTGTGGTAAATAGTATATGCCTGGCATAATTAATTCAACAAGGATAATGAAACCAAATATCTTCCTTTTGCTTCATAAGTTTTATTTGCTCCTTGAAGTTGTTTATTTAATATATTTAATTTTTCAAAGATATCAGCTAAATAACTCACAATTGCCTTGTTATCATCCGTTAACGGATTTTTCATTTCAGGTTTGTAGCTTAAAAAATAACTAAGAGTATAAAATAGTTCCATAAATCTTTTCAAGCAGTTCCCTTTCGACAGCCTTCTTACTTCAGTGTGAAGTACAAGTCTCATATAGTCTTCATTTTGTTCTTCATAAAATAACTTGAAAAGACGTTCGGCCCTAGCTTTAATAGCATTGATACACTTTATAACTAAATTTAGTACTTCATTTAGAACAGGCGAATTGTTTTTAGCTACCAGGTTTTCTCTACGAATAACACATTGCACAAGAAGCCTTTCTGGATTCTCATCCTTTATCAATTTTAAGCAACCCTTTTCCTTATTCCGTGCTTTACTTTATTTTTCAACTATCATATTGGGAGCACCATCTGCAGTACAAGATGTATTATATTTTTTAGCTTACTATAAATATCTTTGGAGGTAGTGGTGCTTTCGGCAAAATCCCCTTTATGAATATATCTTACACAAGTTACAAGTACGGCCTCACTGTCTCTCAAAGTTGGTTCATCCATTTGCACCGAAACTTTTCTTGTTTTCAGCTTTTCAACAAGTTGTTTTGAGTTGAGTGAGTTTCCTCACTCATTTAATCTTTCTTCTGCAAACACTATTGTTATCTAATTCAGAAGTCAAACAACAAAAACCAGCGTTATATTTACCAAATTTTCACAGGACTAGTTTCGATGGTTTTACCGAACCACCATCTTCAGCTGCAAAACCGCAAATGAACCAGATAGGAAATAATGATTAGATAAGATAAGAAAGCCTGGACAAGAATAAGCAAGTGGCGCCATCTGTTGGTGAAACCAGAACTAAAACATAATTTCTTTAAAAGCCGAAGGCAAATTTGGATTGGAATTAGGATCGTTAACTAGAAACGATCCTAATTCCAATCCAATTTTTGTTGTTTGACTTCTGAATTAGTATTTGTTCGGCGTGTTATTGTGTCTTAATTATAGAAGCCCCAAACAGGCTTATTTTTTGCTTTCTTTTTTGCACGTGGTGTGGCCGCCATTTTGTGATTGCATGAGTTTCGGTAAGTACTTTTTTGCAATTTTCAAGTTATGTTTATATTTTGTATATTTGGATATTGTGCTTTGCTTGTCTGATTTCATGCATTTTGCTTACAAACGTTTTGTTTTCTATTAATTTCAGTGAGGGATTTTTCTGCTGTTTTGTGTGTGCTTTATTATTGTTTAGTTAATTTAGCTTGATTTTCTGTATTGTTTATCATGCCTTCATCCGTTAATCGTTTCACTAAAATACGCCTGAAACGGCAAAAATTCCTGAATCATCTTGACTTTTTACTTAAATGTAAATGTAAAAAATTAATCCCAAATTTTATTCAAATCAAATCTAATCAAAAACCTTCGAGTCGCGTTTCAAGAATTCTGTTAAATTGCAAGCTTGCCTTACTTCGGTCCGTCATAAGGGATACACGTCAACAATTGTCCAAAATTGAACGTGAACTCTATAAGCTTCATCTGGAACTCGCTAAATCATATCCAAAATTCACTGCCCTTGAACAAAAGTCTTGGTCTAGAACGGAGAATGCAGTTAACCGTCATAAAAACACCCTTGCAGTTAAATTCGAAAAACTTCTTTTACAATCTTCCAGTTCAAGTAGTTTAAAAAATCTTCCCATTGTAAACATCAAGCCAATAGTTAATATTTCTAATGTTAGTCTTTCAGAAGAACAAGAGAGAATTCTAAAATATAATTTTAACTTCTCACAAACCTGTAAACCCTCGATTCCAAAGATTTTGGCTCCTATCGAAAAAGCTTTCAAGTTCAGTAAAGTTTCAGATTCACAGAAAGAAATGATTAGGCATCTTATCGCTCATAATGTGAAATTCAATAATAAACCTTTGAAACCAAATCTAACTGCGAGAGAAAGAGCTACATTGCGTGAAATTCATTCTAACCCGGATATTATTATTTCAAAGGCCGACAAAGGTGGCCAGATAGTCGTCATGGATAGGAACACTTACATCGATGGTGTCACTAAACTCTTAAACGAAGGACCATATAATCCGATCCCTAAAGATCCTTCACCTTCGGACTTGTCAAAAATAAAAACTGCGATCAAATCTTCGCAAATCATTTCAGGCAACTTAAAACATTCACTTATCCCATCTGTTGCGAATTGTGCCAGATTATATGCTCTTCCCAAAATTCATAAAAGTGGTATTCCTTTCCGCCCTATTGTATCAAATTTAGGTACTGCCTCGTATCCATTAGCTAAATATTTAGTTTCTAGATTTTCAACTCTATTAGACAATAACATTTACACCATAAAAAATTCAATAGAGTTTGTAAAAAAAGTTAAAAACATTTCTCCTAGTAATTTACTCATGGTTTCTTTTGATGTAAAATCATTATTCACCAATGTCCCAGTGGAGGGTGCATTAAGATGTCTAGAAACCAGACTTCGCGAATTTCATTTCTCTTGCATCGAAACTGATGAGCTAATTTCTCTCACTCAACTCTGTTTGAAACAAACACATTTTGTTTTCCAAAATAAATATTACAAGCAAACTGAGGGATTAGCCATGGGAAGCCCCCTCAGTCCCATCCTGGCTGATATCTACATGCATTATTATGAATCAAAATTGTTTGAAACTTTAAACTTCCCGGCATGGTTCCGCTACGTAGACGATACTTTTACTCTGTTTGAAGGTAATAAAGATGATTTAAATAAAGTTCTTTCAACAATGAATTCTATTGATCCTGCTATTCAGTTAACTTTTGAACTTGAGACTTGCAATTCTCTTCCGTTTCTCGACATTCTGGTCACACGTAACACATCCAACTTCAGTACTACGGTTTACCGTAAACCTTCATCGGTTTGCCTTCCACCACACTTTAAATCATGTCATCCGACTAAACAAAAGTTAGCTTCATTTTATTCCTATGTTTTCCGTGCTCTTCAAGTTTGCTCCTCCAAACTAGCCCTTGATGAAGAACTAAATTATTTAAAAGCAATAGCTATTGACAGGGGCTTTCCACCCAACATTATTAATCAAGCAGTTAAAAAATTCTCATCTCAACACACTAAAAGGCACACTCTTGTTTTAGGAGATTATAAAAATTCTGTTGTCATTCCCTTCTTTCCATCAATTAGCTATAAAGTTGCACATATTTTGCAGAAATTTAATTTTCGGGTTGTTTATTCTCCCATCAATAAAATTCCGAGTTCCATACTCAAGGACCCCATTCCGGATATGAATTCCTGGGGTATTTATAGGATTCCTTGCCAGTGTGGTTTAATTCACATTGGCCAAACTAAGAGAGCCTTAAAATTTCGCATCAAGGAACATGAGGCATATGTTAGAAAAAAGGAAACACAGAAGTCTTCTGTTGCTCAACATTGTTGGTCCGAAAACCACACTTTCAGTTTTTCTGCTGCCAAAATTATTCAAAAAACATCTTCCATTGGAGAACTGGATTTTCTAGAGGCATTTCACATTCATAAAAATCTTTCTGTTCTAGTTAACGATCCTAATTCCAATCCAAATTTGCCTTCGGCTTTTAAAGAAATTATGTTTTAGTTCTGGTTTCACCAACAGATGGCGCCACTTGCTTATTCTTGTCCAGGCTTTCTTATCTTATCTAATCATTATTTCCTATCTGGTTCATTTGCGGTTTTGCAGCTGAAGATGGTGGTTCGGTAAAACCATCGAAACTAGTCCTGTGAAAATTTGGTAAATATAACGCTGGTTTTTGTTGTTTGACTTCTGAATTAGTATTTGTTCGGCGTGTTATTGTGTCTTAACTATTGTTATCTGTTAAACACCAATGCTTTAACGTCTTTGTTATCTTTTTCTACAACAGTTTTAAATGCTGATATTGATGGCTTGATTAAATTCTCCCCTATAGTACGGCTTTTCCCAGATTAAGCGATGAGTAATGAAATTTGATAAATAGCCTCAAGAGCACGCTTAATAGTTGCATTATGAGCAGTAAATAAACACTTTAATATTACTCTTTTTTCAAAAATTTTCCTTAAAGTGTGAAAAGAATTCAAATCTGAATTAATATCAGCATCATGTTTCGCCTTCAAATGTGCCTCAAGCGACCTAGTTTCATTGATTTGTTGGTCAGGCATTATTGGCATAAAAGGACAAAAGTTGACCGTTTATGGACCGGGTATAGAACCAAATTTTAAATATGTCTCCGAATACTGACGAACGTTTTTTCTTGCTTGCACCCCTCATTTCACTAAGGGCTGAAAGAAATAAATATAAGATCAATATAAACAAAGCTGAAAGCAGCTACTGTTGCCATTAAAGGAAAGAATAATATACCGGTTGCCATTCCTACAGTAAAAATAAAGTAAATTTGTTCGCTGTAATGTGCGAGAAACGTCTGGAAAGCATAATGTGTCAGTTATTTAAATGCCTTTAAAAGCATTTAAATGTCCATGTCTACAGCGAGAATTCTTTATAAAATATTTAAAATGCACCGCAGTTTAAAAATTCTTTTACGTATACATCAGTTACATTTTTCTTTGTTTTGGGGAACAAAAAATAAAATTTCGAAAAATTTTGACTTCATGAAACATTTTTAGAAAGTTCTTTGTCCCTTTAAACTCTGCATGAGTCCATTTTCGAATTGCCGCCCTTAAGAGTCGCATTGCACCCTTGTGGGGCGTGGGCCCCACGTTGGGAAACACGGCTCTAAAGCATCCCAAATGTGCTCGATAGGATTCAAGTCCGAGGATCGAGCTGGCCACTCCATGTGCATAATTGTTTCCTGTTGAAGATAATCATCTACAATGCGAGCCCTGTGTGGTCTTGCGTTGTCGTCCTGTAACAGGAAAGCATCCTCTATTGCCCAGCATATGGGCGCTGTAGCGAAGCGGTATCTTAACTTTAAATTAATAAACCTAAGAATACATCAATGCGAGTGGACTGTAAATTAACCTTTATTCGGGAGTTTGAACTTTCGAACACAACACAGCACAAAGTAAAACGACAGAGTTACAATTAGCGGTTTTAAGAATGCAAGAACAAAATGCGAGCTGCGCATACAATCTGCGCATTGCGAAATAATATCTCACAGACAGGCAGAGAGCTCTGGTGGCCGAAACATTCCGCCCGGCGTTGAAACATCGTTTCAAACTAAATAGCTTTCACAAAATAAAATTATCATAACAATATTAAATTATGCAAAAATGTATCATTAAAATATTCACAAGAAAATATAATATGAAATTATGCAATGAAACTAAATTGTTCTCAAAACAGATGCACAGAAGCCTTGATACAATTCAGGAACTTAATTATAGTTAAAGTAAAGTACAATGCTATAATGCTTTGCGGAAAAACAACTTAACCATTGATAGGCAAAACACTAAGTTTGTGAATTGGCCTTTTGAAAACTTCGTTAGCAGTTTTGATCTTCTCGATACGCACAATATTGTCTGAGCTAGGAAAAACTTCCAGCACGCTTCCTAATTCCCATCGTAGCGGGGGTAAATTGTCTTCCTTTATGATAACTAAATCATTAACCTTTAAATTAGGTTGCACTTTTAACCATTTTGAACGCCGTTGCAAATTAGAAATGCATTCATTGGACCATCTTTTCCAAAAGCTTTGAAACATTTTCTCAACAAGCTTCCAACGTTGCAAAATAGGAATTTTTTGATCGTGTAAACTTTCTTCTGGTAAGGCAGTTAGCGGGGTACCAATTAAAAAATGGCCTGGCGTAAGTGCAGAAAATTCTGATGGATCTTCAGACAGTGGACACAAAGGTCGCGAATTTAAACAAGCTTCAATTTGAGCTAGCAATGTCGTAAATTCTTCTTGCGTTAGAAGTTGTTCACCTATGGTTCGCTTGAGATGTAACTTTGTAGATTTGACTGCAGCTTCCCATAATCCTCCAAAATGTGGCGCTGCGGGAGGATTAAATATCCAATTAATACCTTCAGTAGAGCAATATTTATTAACCAATTAATTTTCATTCAAGGAGTTTATTACTCTTTTCAATTCCTTGTCTGCAGCAATAAAATTTGTGCCACAATCGCTATGCACTTCTATTGGTTTTCCTCTTCGAGATACAAAGCTCTTCAAAGCGGCAATAAATGATTCTGATGTTAGATTACCTACTAATTCAATATGTATAGCTCTTGTAGTAAAACACACGAATACACAAATGTAGCATTTCATTGGTTTTACTCCTCGACCTTGCCTGGGCTTCACTTGAAATGGCCCGGCGTAGTCAATTCCAACTTTGGAGAAAACCTTTGACGGAACGACTCTAGACGATGGTAAATCAGACATTATCTGAGTAGATGTTTTAGCTCGTACACGATGACATTTCATACATTTCCAAATCTGTTGTCTTACAACTTACCTAGCGTGGATTATCCAATATTCTCTTCTAATTACTGATAGCAATAGCAGGGGGCCAGCATGAAGATGGGATTCATGAAAATGATTCACTATAATCTGTGTTATGTGATGTTTCTTGGGCAACAAAATAGGATATTTTCTGTCCTGCGCGATGTTGGATTGTCTTAATCTTCCTCCGACGCGTATAAGTCCATTCTTATCGATAAAGGTGTTCAAAGAAAGGATCTTACTATTTGAGTTTAACGGTTGATTCTTTTTCAGAAGATTATATTCATTAAAAAACTCATCCATTTGAACTACTCTAACAATTGCATTTCTAGCGTATTGCAATTCTTCGGTTTTAAGGTAACCCTTAATCCTTGTTGCGGTAGATTTAGCTGAATTATTCGCAAACCGAAAACACCATGCGATGATTCTTTTAAGTTTCAAGAATGATGAAACTTCATTAAGGACTGGAATTTGCGAAGCGACTGTTCCAATTGAACAAGAAATATTTTTCCGTTGTTCCCTTAAAGACTCTTCTGAAAATGGTAAGTTGATAGAGAACGGAATATTATTTGAATTAAGCCACTGAGGACCTGTCCACCACAAGTCATGAGTAGAAAGCTCTAAAGGCAAAAGACCTCTTGATGCGCAATCAGCTGGATTCTCCTTTCCTTTTATGTGATTCCAAGGCGATGAAGGTAAGACTGATTGAATTTCTGAAACGCGGTTGGCTACGAAGGTTTGCCAGCGTGTTGGTTCTGATTGTATCCAGGACAAAACTATCATTGAATCACTCCATGCGTAAATATCGTCAACATGAATTTGGAATGAATTCTGCACAGCTTGAACCAAATGCACTAATAGAACTGCAAAGCAGAGTTCTAAACGAGGAATAGAGATTACTTTCAGGGGAGCTACGCGAGTTTTTGATGTTAGTAGCTGCACCGAAACTGAATAATGATTTGAAGACTTTAAATAAATCACTGCGGCGTAAGCTTTCTCTGATGCGTCACAGAAACAATGAAGTTCTACATTTGTAGATTTGGGCAATAATACGCTCCTAGGAATATGAATGCATTCAAGATTTGCGATATCTTCACAATAGATTATCAGGTTCAGTGTTCCTCCTTACTTGCTTGGGGAACATTCAATGACCTGACTCGGAACAGGGAGCTTACTAAAGCTATGTTCAATAAATGTGGGAAGTAGACAAGATACACAGGAAGGGTATACAAAACCCTTTATTTTTCTCTCTTTACAAAGATTTCCGGACTTCGGAATACAGAGACCAACCACTTGTGGTCTGAACGTAAGAATATAAAAATATTAACTAAATTCCAACTAAAGTAACTTTGGATTAATAAACAAATGTCTACTCGAAGATTGGCCGTATATTAACAGAAAGGCCGTATGTAGTACAGAGAACTGTTAACACTACGATACGTTTAAAATTATCAAGAGGATTAAACCTCTGGCCTTGAAGGCAACCAGCAACCGAGTATAACTGCTAAGGCAAGCGGCCTGCTTCTACTAACTCCTTCCTCTCTCTTGCTTGGCAAAAAGCCACAACTTAAGTATTTGACGTTCGCAAGACAAATTTGCATAAATAAGTTAAAGCTTTTAACTCTGGCCGGAAGTATAAAATAAGAAGTGATAGTAAAGATTTAAAATAAAATAAACGTTAGTAAAACTTAAGATCCTTACAAGATTTTCCATCTTTGATTGATTTCATCTGGCAAGGGATCATCCCACGAGATTTGTAATTTCCATATATCTTGAAGCAAGATTTTTTCTGCAACTATAAAAGGTGCTAACCAACCAAGTGGATCAAAGATTTTCGAAATAGAAGATAAAATTATTCTTTTAGTAGAACACTCTCTGTTTTCGAGATTTCCAAAGTGACAAGTAAACTCGCCTTGCGTTGGATACCACTCCAAACCCAATAATTTTATTGATTTAGTATCAACTACTGTACATGAAGAATTTGAGTTCCGAGCACTCAAAGCAGTTTCCAAAATCGAGCGATCATTTGTACACCATTTATGCAATTGAAAGCCACCTTCTTGTAAAAGTTCACTCAGTTGTGAAATTAACTCTACTGCGTCTTCTACTGTGTCTGAACCAAATAGGACATCATCAATATAACAAATGTGTAATATTATTTCAGCTGCCTTTGGGAATTTAGCTCCTTCGTCAATTGTTAGTTGTTTGACTACGCGAGTAGCCAGGTATGAAGCTGAAGTAGTGCCGTACGTAACTGTGCACAACCTGTAAGTTTTAATCGGATTCGATGGATCATCTCTCCAAAATATTTTTTGGAAATCGCGATTTTCATCATGAATTTGAACTTGTCGATACATTTTCAATAAGTCGCTAGTAATGGCTATGGGATAGCATCTAAACCTCCAAAGAATAATAAATAAGTCATCTTGTACCTTGGGACCATTCATTAGCGTGTCATTAAGCAATATCCCTGATGTAGTTTTGGCACTAGCATTGAAAACGACGCGTAGTTTTGTGGTAAGACTGGATTCTTTTAGCACGTGATTATGAGGTATATAATAATGAAAATTTACTTTATCTAAATTATCATCGGATAATTCTTCCATGTGTCCAAGTGATAAATATTCGGACATGAAGTCTTTATATTGTTGATATACTTCAGGAGATTTTATTAATTTTTGTTCCAGACTAAGAAAGTTGCGAAAGGCTGATGGTCTGGAATTACCCAACTCATTTCTTTTAGGCTTGAATGGCAGTTTTGCTGAGTAACGACCGTTTTCACTACGCACGTGATTTTCCACGAAATGATTTTCACACAATCTTTCCTCTTTAGTTAAAGGTTTCGATGTGGGAATTTGTTCCAAATCCCAAAATGATTTAACTAATTCCTCCGTGTTTACGTTTAGCGTATTGACTGAAACCTGCTTACGGTTTGGGAATTCAAAATGTGTAGTTCCAGCAATTACCCATCCTAACTTAGAACAACATGCAAATGGAAGATTTTTGCCCCTTTTAATTACCTCGCCATTGATTAAAGTAAGGAATACATTAACTCCAAGTAAAATATCAATTTCTCCCGATTCATGAAATGTAGGATCTGCTAAAGTTAAATCTTCGAAACTTTCATATAAATTCAAAGGTAATGTTACACTTGGAATGTTTCTGTAATTTTGTCTATTATGTAAGCGGACGTTGAAATTCTGTAATTAGTATTAAAATGAAATGTAAACAACAACTCAACTTCTCCAGTAGTAGTTGTATTGAAAGTACCTAAGCATGACACTAATATCTTCGAATCCTTTATGCTCAATCCTAAATTGATAGCTGTTTTCCGACGAATGAATGATTTTTCACTACCTGAATCTAGTAAACATCTACAATTTATGAATTCATTTTTTGAGTTTTGAACCTTAATTAAAGCAGTACACAAAAGTACATGACTACGTTTACTATTATCATGAGCTCCAAAATGTTGATTTTCATAGTTGTTTGCACAAACAGTTGAAGAAACCTCACTCAAGTTGTTTTCTGGTTTAATTTGCGAATTCGGAACAAACACTCGTGCTTCCGGTGAAGGGAATCTAGATGCATTTTTTGGTTTGAAATTATTTTCTAAATGCAAAATGCTATGATGATGCTTAAAACAATGTTTGCAGGTATTTGCACTCTTACACATTTTAACTTTATGGACATTAGACAAGCAATTAAAACAATGTCTTAACAAACTCTATTCGTTTTTGCACTGGTAAATTTAAAAAATTAGAACACCTGTATAAAAAATGATCTTCTTTACAAAATAAGCAAGTAGAATTAGTAATCAGAAAAGTAACCCTATTATACACTGGTTTATCTGATTTATGCGTTTTACTAATTAAAGGTTTACTGTTCTGTAATGTTCTAGCGTAATTCTTCAAAAATTCTATCAAGTCATTCAACTTTGGTATTTCGTCTTTTTTTAATTGACGCTCCCACCAGAACTTTGTCGAAACGTTAAGTTTTTGCAAAATAATATACAACAACAAAGTATAACTAAAATTATCTATCCTTTGATCTAATATTTCCAATGAGCGAGTTATTTCGTTTACGTTATCTACTAAACTTAATATCGAGGATGCAGATTCCGTTTGTATTTGTGAAACGTTAAGAATTCTTTTAATAAAAGCAAATATCTGTTCTCTCTTATTATAAAATCTCTCTTCTAGTAAATTCCAAGCAATACTGAAATTTTGATCAGCTATGGGAATTGACTGAATAATGCAATAAGCATCATTTTTCAAAGAACTCTTTAAATACTGTAATTTTTGAGCTCCAGATAGATTTGGATTGTTGCGAACACTAGCGTTAAATAAATCTTTAAATGTTATCCATTCAGTTAAATTTCCGCTAAATGTGTGTAAAGATAATTTCGGTAACTTTAAACTTTCAGAGATTGATTCAGGTATGACAGGTTTGTCGCCATTTGCGACCTTGTAAATCTTTAACTTACGAATAATTTTTAAGTGAACCTCCTCAATTTTCTCTAAAATCGACTGTTCTTCCTCAACGAAAGTGTCTATTTTTTCATCATCACAATTTATATAAATTTCTCTAAATAGAGATTTAAAATCTTCCTTAAAGATTTTACATTTTTCTAAGATTAATTCAGCTACAGCATTATCTAAGTTATCATAATCTATTCTCTCGATAAATTTCGTTAACTGAGTTTTCAAAATTTTCTTTCGCTTTTTTTCTATATCTGACATTTTGAAAATATTCTAAATTCTCGATTTTACTAATACTTTAAACACAAAAATAATAGCAATAATGAAATCTCAAATGCAATTAAAATGCGTTAACTATTTCACTCACGTCGAACACTGTATCCATTGCGCAACTCTTGAGAATTCTAAACCGAAATTGCATTATCAACTCCATTACGGACACGTAGAATTCTTATTCACAAGCGCGGGTTTTTCTCGAAGCTCCGGCTCGACAGACCAAAATAATGTAGCGAAGCGGTATCTTAACTTTAAATTAATAAACCTAAGAATACATCAATGCGAGTGGACTGTAAATTAACCTTTATTCGAGAGTTTGAACTTTCGAACACAACACAGCACAAAGTAAAACGACAGAGTTACAATTAGCGGTTTTAAGAATGCAAGAACAAAATGCGAGCTGCGCATACAATCTGCGCATTGCGAAATAATATCTCACAGACAGGCAGAGAGCTCTGGTGGCCGAAACAGGCGCACATAAACATCAAGGATGCCATCTCTGTGAACTTGAGCATTCACGATTCCCCTTGGAACGATATGGAGGTCTGTGCGTCCAGCCAAAGAGAGGCCACCTCAAACACAGACACTGGCCTCTTCCGTATGCATCTCTTTCACGGATGTTTGACGGATGATAACGGGTTCTAGATTCTCTCCATATCAAATAACGCTTACTATCGCTTTCTTGACTAAACCTGGACTCATCCGTAAAGAGAACAGCCCTCCATTGATCAGGTGTCCAGTGGACATGTTGTCGTGTCCACTGCAAACCGTCCCTCCTATGGCGTGACGTGAAAGGCAGGCAAATGGCTGGTCGCCTCGCATACAGACCACCTTCGTGAAGCCTTCTACGCACAGTTGACGTTGAAACCAACCTTCCGGTGGCTGCAGCAAGGGAGGATCTAAGAAGAATCGGAGTAGCGGTTCTATTCCTGCATACACATGATGTCAAATATCGGTCATCGGCGCTCGTCGTAGCAGTTGGCCGTCCTTTGCTTAACCTCCTAGATGCCGAATCTGTTGTTTGAAATAGCCTCCAAAGTGTATGAACCACAGAAGAACTCACATTTAGCCATCTGGCCACTTCTGTTTGACTTTGATCCTGCCTCTAGTCTCCCAATGGCTCTCCATCGCAGTTCTGCAGGCAAATGATGCCTGGAGGTCATTGTTACGAATTGGCTATCTCAGATTTCTGATGTCACTATCACAGTGAAATATGTGGGCTTGCTCTCAAACATGGACTTTTATGCTCCTAGCAGATGACATATTCCGAGTGCAGCGCCACTAATTTGCATATTGCAGTTTTACTCAGCTACTCTTACTTGGCAACGTATTCAAATTTTACACAGTTTGGCTTTTTTTTTTTTTTTTTTTTTTTTTTTTTTTTTTTTTTTTTTTTTAGATAGAGTTATCGCTATTTTTGTGATTTTTCCTTAATTTATGATGACCAGTGTAAATTAAATTACTTTTTGAAAAGTAATTGTTATTACGATGGATTTTTTAAACACGCAACTCAAAAGGTAAAAAGGGGAATGGTGTTAAAAAGGCCTGATGGTAATCGTGAAGAAAATATAGAGCATGTGAAAAGGGAAATTTTAGATGAGATCATGGGAACTGGTATCCCTATACGGAATAATTTTGATTTCATCTTAGAAAAAATAAATGAATGTAATGCCGAGCTTCGTACAAGAAGTTCTCCTGGTTTGGACGGTATACATGCGAGCATAGTGAAGATGTTGTTTGAGTTTTATCCTAGCTTTTTCCGGCATTTATACATTAAATGTTTGTTACATAGTCTCTTTCCTGAGGTTTGGAAAATTGCAAAACTAGTTATCATACCTAAAAGCAATGATAGAATTAGGCCAATATGTCTCTTAAAGGTGATGGGAAAGGTGCTGGACAAATTGATTGCAAATCGCTTGCAATATTATATAAAAACGAAGAAACTTCTAATCAATATGGTTTTTGTGCCGGGCGGAGTACAGAGGATGTATTATATTATGTTATTAATTTTATAAGAGATAATAAAAAAGATAGATCATGTGGTGGCCGTCTCTTTTGATGTTCCTGGAGCATTCGACTCTATTCGTTGGCCGTCACTCCTTGTCAAGTTACTTGAATTGAAGATACCAAGGAATATTTTAAACATTATTATAGATTATTTTAATAAAAGGAAGATTGTGTATGAGAATGAAGGTGGTCAATCTATAATTATTGATTCCAGCAAGAGTTGCCCTCAGGGCTGTTCTAGTGCTCCTCTGTACTGGAACCTCATTGCAATTGATTTATTGAAAAGATGTTTTCCTGGGTATATACGTTTGGTATCCTATACTCATGACCTTCTGGTGCTTATAAAAGGTAAATCTTTGGAAATAATCGAAGAATATTTTAATGAATTAGTTCTGGAATTAGAGGATTGGGGAGAAAAAAAAAAGGATTAATGTTCGATATTCAAAAGACAAATGCTGTGTTCTTTCCCCGTGCAGGAAAGCAGACACGAGAACCAAGGTTGAAATACAAGAATCAGAGAATAAAGTTTAGAAAAGAAATTAAATATCTTGGCGTAATTGCGGATGATAAATTAAATTTTATTTCACATTTTATAATTTATATTATTTCATAAAAAATAAGAATTTTATATTAATTTTTTTATTTTAAATTATTACAGGAGGAACTTCTCCAGTGAAATTCTGTCTATGAAAAATGCCATAATAAGGTCAATCTACGAGACTGTTATGATTCCCTGAATTTATGTATGGCATAGGCGCATGGGGTTGCCGGGCGGAGGAGCTGATTAGATTTCGTATGAAACTGGACACAATGCAGAGAGCTTGGTTACTAATGCTTACGAGATGTTTCAAAACGACCTCTACTGAGGTTGTTTGTATCCTAGCCGGTGCCCCCTCTCTCCAAGCTATTTGTTTTTTATTATGATAAATTTCGCTTAAGAACAGGAAATATAGATTTTAAATTATATGGAGATTCTATTGTAACACGGTGTACTTTTGAAAAATTTGATTTAAATTTGATTCAGCCATCTGAAAAAATTTTTATTCCGTATTATTTGGATGCTCCAAAAATAGGAGAAATTGACTGGTATACAGACGGGTCAGGTCTGGAAGACGCCATTGCTTTCGCATGTGTTGTATATTATTATGGAACAGAGATTGAGAATAATAAATTTAAACTCAATATTTATAACTCAGTTTATCAAGCGGAAGCTATGGCTATTTTTTATTCACTGAAATTGATTAAGAAGACTCTTAAAGGGAAATA
Organism: Stegodyphus dumicola; assembly: GCF_044657685.1. NCBI lineage: Eukaryota > Metazoa > Arthropoda > Arachnida > Araneae > Eresidae > Stegodyphus > Stegodyphus dumicola. The sequence continues at coordinate 180,560,592 of NC_140777.1, read as the reverse complement.
TGATATACATAATTATTCTGACAGTTCTTCAAGCTCTCTCACGACCTGATCAAGACAACCCTTTAATAGTATATATTAGAGAATTATATAAAGACTTGAGAGAAGATCAAAATATTGTGTTTAATTGGGTGAAGGCACACGTTGGACATTTTGGAAATGAGAGGCGGACGCACTGGCCAAGGAGGCAATTACCGATGTTAATGCTCGTGATATTGATGTACAGGGATCAACAAGGAAAGCTGTGACTATTATGAAAAATTGTATTTATGATAAATGGATGGAGGAGTGGGAAAAGTCTGATCGAAATAAAGGTTATATGAAATTTGTTAAACTTAAAAAAGGTTTATGTTATTCAGACATTGACGTTAACCAAATCATTACAGGTCATGGCTGTTTTCCTTTCTATTTTAAAAGGTTTAAATTACAAGAGTCTGTTCTCTGTGATATCTGTAAAGAACCGGGCACTACAAAGCATTATGTAGAAATATGTAAATATTTTACTGATATTAGGAACGAGTTTAAGAAAAATGATGTTTTTAATATATATGATATTTGAAATGATTGTAAAAGAATGAAAAAATTTGCCGGGAAAATGGTGGAGAGGATTAATCATAATAAGCTTGCAGTAGGGATTTTAATCTGAATTTTTGTTTTTTAGTTATGTTCTTTATGTCTGTTGAAGGTGCTGTTTCTGGCTTGCTCTGGCGCAGCCCACAAAAAGGCCATAGGGTGACGTAAAGTCTGCCAGGAGGGTCAGGCTGCGCCCCTCATATCATATCATATCATATCATATCATATCAGACGCATGACGTCCACCACCAATGGATCCCATCAGATGTTAATATTAGTGGTAATGAGGTCGCTAATAGACTGGCCAAAGAGGGTAGTGAGAATGAAACGGTCATTGGCTTTACACTTACTTACCAAGAACTTTACTCAAATGAAAGATCTAAACTCAATTTAATATGGCGTATTCCACTCATGCACCAATGGTACACAAGAACATCCTCTGGCTCTCTGCTGGAAATTAAATGTGACCGTGGCTCCCAGACTGTTCTGGATAAACTAACAAGTGGCCACCTTAACTATCTTTCTTTTGATGGTAGCAGAAAAATTCACCCCGCTTGTAAAAATTGCTGTGACCATCCAGCTTCACCGGATCACATACTGGATTGTATCGGACTTTCTAGGAGGGACTTAACTCTTTGAGGGGAAGGAAAAGGCAATTAACTTTTTCAATAAAACTCTTGTTTTATTTACTATATCCTGTGTTACAATGAAATTATATGCTACAATTCCATATATTTTGCCCTAGACACGTGAAAAAAATGACCCCTTCTGGTGGTTAGTGTCAGTGACCACCGCCCACAGAACACATCCGTACAAATCAGTCTCTGTGGTACTCATAGAAAAAGTTTTTCTTTTTCAAGCAGAGTGCAACTTTGCATGTCCTGCATTTCCACACTCTTCTTACAGGTATTTTTCTTCGTGCTGTAGCGTGCACATCGTCGTGATGTTTTATTCGATGGGTGATGCTTATTTTCTTGAAGACGAATTGCTGCATCAACTACTGGCTTGTGTTTCTTGATTGCCATCTAGTGAGCTACAAGGGAACTTCAGAAACGCTTAGTCTTGAAAACCACTCGCACGAGTGGAGTAAGACGTTCAATAGAACAGGTGGTTACTGTAGGTAGCCACCGCCTTTCAAAGAGTTAACATCCGAATCTCCTATTGTTGTTGACGGTCAACAACCTTCTGGAGCTGATCTGACATACGTCAGATCTTTCGAGGTTAAGTAACAAGAACAACAACAATATTCAAAGTACGCTTTTCTAAGCAGATATTTGGAGATCAGGGAATGAATTAATTAATTTTGCAATCAGCTCCTATGTAGATGAATGTTTTGGATGTCGAACTTTTTTCAAGAACGAATTAAGTTCGTGTCTCATGGTTTCACTGTACTCACGTCTCAAAGTATTTTCAGAAAAGGAAGATTGCCTGAATGAAGTGCGCATTTTAAATTAATCGTGCTCCGATGGGTGATCTAAATTTCATGTAGCGACGTGTACTAGCTTTTACATTTTCACTGCGTCTTCAGCAAATTCTTCTTTCTCTATTTTGACATGTTTTCGCACACTTGAAAACTACCGAAAGTTGTGGTCAAAACATTTACTTTTTTTTTAGTGCAAATGGGAAAATTTGCCCAGAAGGACTATTAATTTCGTTTTGGCATTTTGCGTCGATTCACTATCAGCGTTGTTTCACTTTTCAAATTCTTGCCACCCAGTCTTATCGCTCTGTATTATATTTGAAGAAATTAAATAATGAAGAATCTGCATAAATGTATGTATGTTTCTCTCATTCTGATAAAAAAAGGTTCCTAGAGCCATCGAATTTTGAATGACGTAATCCTACTGCGAATATGGCATGTGGAAGCCCAAATTTTAAATTCTGAATTTGTTTTATTATCCATTTCATATTTTGTAAAACTTAACGAATTTTTGATTAAAAAACTCGAGGATTTCATCACGAGCCATGGCAACGTTGTACAGAAAAAAATATCTCCAGCTCGCGAGACTGTGTATCAGAGATTCTAAAGATACGCTCATTTAAAAATTATTTTGCGATATTGCTCTTGAACTGAATTTTATGGTTTAAGTGCGAAGAACCTGATATTTAATAAATAAAGGTAACACGCAAAATGTTAAAAAAAACGCCCCTTTGGACGTAATTTAATATCTGAAAGCTTTCAGATTTTTTTGGCCTTTTTATTTATTTATTTTTAATTTAATGAAATCATTCTAAAAATGTGCAAATACCCTTTGTAATTCTCTGCAACGGGCTGCGCACAACTACAGTTCACGCTGAAACTTCCCAGAACGTTTCTCATTATGACAAAAGGTTTACCCAATTTTTCGGCTATTTTCAGACCTTCTTTCATTTGAATCTGCATTCACAATTGGATGGAATATTTTCTTCATTATCACTGCGTTCTGTGGAATTAGGATTCAAACGATAGATAACCGAATCCTTCTTCACCAGTTGTGTGCGCCATTGTTATGATGGAGAGAAATTCGGATTTATTAGGAACGATGGGATTTTTAATTTTTACACATTGTGAATTCTTAGAAATTGGCTTTGTCCGCTGGGGCTAAATCAAAAACCCAAGCGTAAGAAAAGAATGAAATATTTATTAGCCCAATGGGGCAATTTGCTCAGAAGGGCTTGTAATTTCGTTTTGGCATTTTGCATTGATTCACTATAAATAGCAACACCTTTCAAATTGTTGCCACCAAATATTATCGCCCTGTATTATATTTGAAGAATTAAATAATGAAGAATCTGCATAAATGTATGTACAATGTTTCTCGCATTGTGATAAAACAACGGTACCTAGAGCCATCCGAATATTCGCTTCTGGAAGCCCAAATTTGGAATTTGTTTTATTATCTATTTCATATTTTGTAAAACCTTAAAAAATTTTTGATTAAGAAACTCAACGATCTCAAAGCGAGCAATGGCAACCCTGTTAAAAAAAATCTCCAGACTGTGTATCGGAAATTATAAAGATATGTTTTTTTAACTATTTTGCGATATGGGTCCCTTTTTTGGGTAATATAAAATCGGAAAGCTTTTTTTTTTTTTTTTTTTTTTTTTTTTTTGGTTCAAAGGGGCTTTGTCTCTGAATGACTATTTTTTTTTCGTTTTGCGGTTTTGAGTTGGTTCATTATAAATGTCTGTTTCACTTTTCAAACTGTTGCCACCAAATGTTAGAGTCCTGCATTATATTTGAAGAAATTAAATAATGAAAAATCTGCGTAAATGTATGTATATTTCTTGCATTGTGATAAAACAACGGTACATAGATGCATCGAATTTTGAATGACGTAATCCTACTGCGAATATGGGCATGTGGAAGACCAAATTTGAAATTTGGAATTTGTTTTATGATCGATTTCATATTTTGTAAATCTTTAACGAATTTTTGATTAACAGAGTCGAGGATTTCAAAGCGAGCCTTGGCACGTTGTACAGAAAAAATATTTTATCTCCTGCGCGCGAGACTCTGTATCGGAAATTCTAAAGATAGGCTCAATTTAAAACTATTTTGCAATATTGCTGTTGAATTGAGTTTTATGGTGTAAGTGCGATGAAAGTGATATTTGATAAATAAACGTAACAGACAAAATGTTAAAAAAAAAAAAAAAAAAAAAAAAAAAAAAAAAAAACCCGCCCCTTTGACGTAATTTAAAATTTGAAACCTTTTAGATTAACACCCCCCTTTGAGTTTGTGTTAAATCGAATTCGTGGAAGTGCTAGATTAGAATTGGGTATATTTCGCACTCATTTCGTAAATACGAAAAATCACGTGTCCTATTACGTGTATGTAATTTTTTTTTCCTCGCATTGTCTGAATGCTTCTCAATTACAGCCGAAACGTTTCCTTTTAAAATGTCATAAACATAATTCCCCCATTGCCCGCGTTTAGAGATTCTTGTCATTAACAGAAGGATTATTTATGATAATATTCTTAACTAAATGATCTCTAATGTAGGAAACGGTTTCCTCTTTTCAAAAATTCAAGAGTTGTTTAAGCAAATTCAGACGAATTTCAAAAGGTTCCTTATTGATTGTCATTGAATCAGGAAAAGATGCTGTAAGGAAGTTTTCAGTTGTTAGTTTTTTAATGACGAAGTTGGCAACATCATTAAGAAACATTTCGATTGCATATTCAGGTTTGAAATTTTAACAAGGAAATAATTTATATGCAATAAAATAAGAAAAAAAGAATATAAAAATGCTTTTATCGCTTTTTTAATGACTCAACATTTATTTTGTTAGATTAGGCATAAAACTTGAATTATTAAAGATTGCTGTAGCTTCTTAAATTCTTTTTTTTAGTATTACATGAAGAATTTTCTTTAAATCCTTACTTCAGCACAATGAGAACTAAAATTCTTTATTCCTTAGTCTTTTGAAAATGAGTATAACATAAAATTATTATTCGCTTTCTGAAAGATTAATGAGAAGTGTTACGTTTTTGAAAGGCAATTTTGTATTACTTTAGTTATTATTAGTTACTAGCGGAAGTACTCGATGCCACTTAAGTTAGATTGAGAATATTGTATTTAACAACAGAAGAGAATAATGATACCCCTGTAATTCTTCTCTAATAAGGATGCAAAAAATACCATTCATAGTCATACATTTTTCAGTCTGATACGATATGTAACCCACATAAAAACATTCCATAGAAAAATAAATTCATTCTCTCTCATTATATCAGCAACAATGGCACGCACTTTTGAATGATTTTCGTCTTTTTACTTAAATGTTTGTAAAAAGCTCGCGTTCCATCCAATATTTCACCTATATTCAATTTTAGTCGTTTGAATGTGGCAAAAAAAATGAATCATAATTTATCAGAAATCAACAACGTGAACAAACAAATAAACTTATGACTTATGACTTACTTTTTTCTGGTCATTAACTACTAAAGAGTTTTCGCCAGTAGATCGCATTAAAGTGCACTAGGCAAAGATATTTTCAAATAAATGGTACTAGGGAAGTACCAACACCCGTGGGCGAAGAAAATTCAGCTGCGTGAGCAGGCATATCTTAATACTTACGAAAGTAGGCTTTCATCATAAAAATTGTGCAGTGGTAAGCAATGGCATTAAATTGAAGCATGTAGGCAGGTTCAGTGTGTTGTATGGCAAATGCAGGTGGTGAGTGCAATATAGCTAGTAAGAGCGCAGGATAAGCAATAGTGAGACATCATGAAAATGGCGCGAAGACAGTTTGAAGCTGTGAATGGCATAAGAGTTCAAAGTCCTTCAGAAGTATGCAGTAGTTAGATAGGCCGTAAAAAGTTCAAAAGTTCGTAGAATCATACGATAAAGTAAAAATTCATGCAAAATAATTTTAAAAATGAAATAGTAACATTAAAAATTTTGAATAAAATATTTTCTTGATTAACATAAGTATGAGATGCAGCACAAATAATAGGATAGAGTCCAATTAGAGTTCAAGTAAATTTTAAAATTAAAATTTACAAGTTACCACCATAACGAATTGTGATGAATTGTCCTTGGGCGTTTGACAGTATATTCAATGGTTGGATCATAATCCAACATTTTTTAAATTGCGTTATACTGACTATGCTTCATCTTCTCGAAGAAGTTGTGAGCTGTCGTGAGTATAAAGTTATGCACAGATGGAATATCCAAGTCGTTATGAATTATAGAGTTTCTCACGTACCAAGGTGCATTCACAATGCTACGTAGAATTTTATTTTGAAGTATATCCAATTTTTTGCGCTTAGTTTTATTGGCGATTGCCCAGGCCGGCACTGCATATAGCATGATCGGTCGAATTAGAGATATGTAATTTCTTTATTTTTAGACTGAGCTTCGATTTTTTGCCGATACTAGGATAAATTGCCATGTAGGCTGCATTTGCTTTGTTTAAGATATAAGAAATATGATCTTTGAAGTTGAGAGACTTATCTATGTAAACACCTAAATATTTATAGGAATTAGCTACATGGATTAGAGTTCACTACACTGGTGTGCAAAAATTAAGGACGAAGTCGAAAAATTAGCATATCAGCTGAACGAAGAGGCAGAGCGGACAGAAAGACGAATCAGGAGATTAAGTAAGTTGATGTACGGTAGCACATGCGCAGATATGCAGGTAGACGTAATGGGGGAGTGTCTGAGTAGTATAAAGCATGTTGTCGGTGTAAGATCAGTACTTCTGGCAAAGAGATTGCACGTCGTATAGCAGTTAAAATCACACCGAGTTGCTGCCTCAGCGAGATATGGCGAATAATCAATCTGTTAGACGACATCTGGATGCTTTTACCCGAGGTCGAATCATTGGGAAGTTGGAGGAAGGCCGCAGTGTGACAAGTGTGGCTGCAGAGTTTGGAATTGCTCACAGCATCGTTTCACGACTTTGGAGACAATTTCAAACTACAGGAACAGCTATCCGGGGGTTTAGTAGTGGTCGTCCACGAGGAACCACACCCGCAGATGACCGGTATATTGCCTTACAAGCCAGAAGAAACAGGCGGCAGACAGCGGGAGAAATCGCTAGCCGCACGACACAGGCGACTGGACGACCGATATCGCGTTTTACCGTGGCCAGAAGACTGCAAGGTGGTGGTCTGTTTGCACGATGCCCTGTACGGTGTGTACCTCTAACGCCTGCCCATCGGAGAAGGCGTTCTTTGTGGTGCCGGGAACACCGGAATTGGAGAGACAATGAATGAGGACGAGTACTCTTTACAGATGAGAGCAGATTCAGTCTGAGTAGCGATTCTCATCGCATACTCATCTGGAGAGAGCGGAAAAGCCGCAATCATCCCTCGAACATCATTGAAAGGGACAGGTATGGAGGTGGCGGTGTTCTCGTTTGGGGAGGCATCATGCTTGGTAGTCGTACAGACCTTCACATCTTCGACGCAGGTTCAGTCAACGGGACCCGTTATTGTAACGAGATTCTTCTTCCATATGTGCGTCTTTTTAGAGGCGCTATGGGTCCGCAGTTCCTTTTCATGGACGACAATGCACGATGTCATCGCACAGTAGCTGCCGAACAGCTCTTAGAGAGTGAGGATATTGAACGTATGGATTGGCCGACACGATCTCCGGATCCTTAATCCCATCGAGCATGTATGGGATTTTCTAGGCAGACGCTTGGCAGCTCGTTCCTTACCACCAGTAACGATTCCGGAGCTTCGATTGACGCTGCAAGACGAATGGGCATCAATGCCTCAACAACTCATTGACACCCTCATTCTCAGCGTGGGCAGACGCTGTGAAACCTGCCTAGCATTTAGGGGAGATCATATCACCTATTAAAGACCGGATGTTTCTTGCTGGACACCCATGACTGGGATGTTTCGGCCTTCAGTCGCATTGCGCTCCATGCTACTTTTTCAATAAAGCTTCTTTTTATCCCTCTGATTTCTCCTTTAGTAAGTGTTGCTTACATTACTCATATCCTTACGTATTGGGAATCTTACGGTATTAAATGTGTTGATTTGGAAAGCTTTTGTACAAAGTTATATTGAAAAAACCGTCTCGTCCTTAATTTTTGCACACCAGTGTAAGTAGATATTAGTATTAACTCTTAATCTTCTTTTGTATCTCCGATAGAGCGCAATACAACATTTAGAGGCGTTGAGCTTAATTTTCCAAGCCTTGCACCAGTGATTGATCATATTGAGATGCATTTGTAAATTACTTAGAGCGAGCTGGGGACTTCTGGATTTAGTCAGTACTACAGTGTCGTCAGCGTATTTGAGTATTTTCGTGTTGAATGGGTGCGGGAAATCATTGATATAAACATTATAAGAGCCGGGGGGAAAGAACGGATCCTTACGGGACCCCGCTATGAATTCTTTTTCTGACAGATAAGGCGTCACCGCAGCGAACTTGAAAAGTCCTGTTTTTCAGATAGGAACTAATGAGTTTTACGAAACTGTTTGGAAGCATAAAATTATTCAATTTATGCAGGAAGCCTGCATGCCACACTCTATCAAAGGCCTTTTCGAAGTCGAGATAGCACAAACAAATAAACAGACATTCTTCTTTATATGTACAGATTTTCTAAAACATACAAATTTTTGTTAACCAACTCTACGATTTGAAAGCGAGCAGTGGCAACACCTTTCGAAATGAAGCATTTTTATCTCCAACGCGGGAAACTGTTGCCACTCGAAAAAATGAGTGCGGAAATGAGTGTTTTCGGAGTTTTTTTTTAATATATCGGCTGATTAAAGTCGTACGAAGATGGGAATAGTCGAAATTGCTTCCCACGAATTTTTGGAATCGGATATAATGTACTTAATGTTTGACAATGCTATTTTTAATTCATCGTAAAACTTCAAAATTTTTTATTAACAAACTCTACGATTTGAAAGCGAGCAGTGGCAAACTTATCGAAATAAAGCAGAATTTTATCTGCGTGCGAAACTGTTGCCACACTCGGGAAAATGAGAGCGAGAATTAGCGTTTTCAGAATTTCTAATTTTTTAGTCAAAAGGGGCTTTGTCCCTGAAGGACCATTGTTTTCGTTTTGCGATTTTCCGTTGAATCACTATAAATGTCCGTTTCACTTTTCAAACTCTTGCCACCAAATGTTAGAGTCTTGCATTATATTTGAAGAAATTAAATAATGAAAAATCTGCATAAATGTATGTATATTTCTCGCATTGTGATAAAACAACGGTACCTAGAGACATCGAATTTTGAATGACGTAATCCTCCTACGAATATGGGCATGTGGAAAACCAAATTTGAAATTTGGAATTTGTTTTATTATCAATTTCATATTTTGTAAAACTTTAACGAATATTTCAGTAACAAACTGAACGATTTAAAAGCGAGCCATGGCAACACTTTACGGCGCGGAGAAAAAACCTTTTTATCTCCAGCGGACGCGGAACTGTGTATCGAAAATTCTAAAGATGGGCGGCCTCTTTTTTTTTTTTTTTAAGTGGACGTCGATCTGTTCCCAGGATCCAGAAAGGAATTGTAGAAAGTTTGGTTACGATAGCTAAGTAGTGATTGAGTTAATCGCCAGCATACAAACACACTAACATTCTTCTTTATGTATATAGATTATGAGCATATCTGGTTATAACAAAGTTTTACGCCCAAAAATGTTCTTAATAAAGTTAGAAAAAATTGTGAAAGCAGTACCTTTAGTGCGGGTAGTTAATCACCACCCAAATTAATGATCTTCTGCCAACGTTTGATAGTTTTTCAAAGCCCACGGCCCGGAAACTTGGTGGCCGCTAGTCCAAAAACAGATCACACTCATCTCGGACGTCCTGTGCAGAATAGAAGATAGCAACTACAAGATGTATCTGCAGGTGTTGAAAAAAATGGGTAGAAGTCCGAAGTTAGCGATGTCGAGGTTTATGGTGGGTGTGACAAAAGATCCCATTGGAGTTCGTACAGAGTCCAGCCGGTGAATGCAGGTAAATATGGTCTTGCGTTGTCTTGATGGAACACTACCTTTTTGCGCAGGAACTCAATTCGACGTTTTTCCTTGATAGCGGTGTCAACACGCACTAGCATCTCGCTGTACACCTTAGGTGCCAGTCACATTATGTTTCGGCTACGCGAGACTTGACGTCGAAAGGGACGATTCTCAGAACCCGCACAGTTCCGAGAAACACACGTAGCTAGGTTACCATTCTCACTTACCACAAAGACTTGAACGCCAAACAGTAATCGATTATCGCTCAAATTGGGATCACGTGATCCTTCAGAAGCAGAACTTTCGTCTGATTGGTTGGCTCTACCCGGCACTCGAGACATTTTCGGTGAGGTTTGAAAAAATCCCGCGTAGCCGCAACATTATTTCCGTAGCTAGGCCGAACTTCGCTTCCAGCGGGGCTCTTATTTCTAGGAAACCTCCCATTTAAACTAGTGTTACCAGAATCTCGTTTCTCGGAAAAGTCCCGTCTAGCAGGGACTGTAGCCATATGTGATAACCTTTTTACTGTTGAGGATTTTACTTTTTTTTTTTTTTCACATACACTTTGTGGATAATACCACGGCAATCCCACCAGATACAAAGAAAGGTCTTTCTGTTAGTCAAATTGCGCTCTGCGACGCTGCCGACGGGTTTATCGGGCGCAGACCAAACCCCTTTATTTTCGGCTTGTGTTTATAAGGTATTTCTCCCGCTTTCCTAGCGTGCTTTCGGGGTGTAGTGGTTCTGCACGCTGGGCCGGTATTACAGAGGTCCGTGGTTCGGTTCTCGGTGAAGGCGATTGCTCATTTTTCATCTTGCCTGTTCCAAAAAGTACCTAATGTCTCTACAGTGGCGCCCGAACTAAAAGGATGTTGGATGAGGTTTCTTCACACCCAGGATTTGGCGATGGGTCCCCTGAAAACCCCAATCGTGTTTTAAAAAGGGGAGTATATAAGGTATTTCTCCCACTTTCCTAATGTGCCTTCGTGGTGCAGTGGTTCTGCACGCTGGGCCGGTATTCCAGAGGTCCGTGGTTCGATTCCTGTCGAAGGCGTTTGACAATTTTTCATCTCTCCGGCTTTTCCAATTAACCTAATGTATCTACATGTTATTGAAGTGTTACATGTTATTGAAGTGAATGCACTTTTCATCACAAGTGACGATCCGGTCCAGAATTGTGTTCTTGTGCTGATATTCGAGCAGATTAGTGCAGGCAAGAACACAACTGTCCTTATCTGCTCGAGCCAGCTCATGCGGCACCCAGCGATTGAACTTGTCCGTCACGTTTATGCAATGTATAGCGCGACTAATGGACATGGCACTAAATTCTAACTCCTTAGCAAGCTCTCGAGTGCTGCATACTGATCTTCTTTCACAAGTTCTCGCAGGCGGACCTCATCAGTATAAGAGCGCTCTGCTTCTTGAATGTCATAGTCCATGTTTTTGAACTTTCGATACCACGCTTTCATAGTGTCATAATGATACAACATTAGTACCTAAAGCTGTGTACATAATTTGGTGACATTCTGTAGCCGACTTTTTGTAACAGAACTGGAAGTAAATGATGGTTCTAATCTGGTAGCTTGATAGTTCCATTTGAGACACGCTGTACTTAATCAGCGCTATCCAACTTATCATAGCCCGCGGGCCATATTTTCTTCACCAAACATTTCGGGGGCCGAGAAGGTTGATAAATGAAAAGTCAGTTTATGTTAATTAAAAAAGTATTTTATTTATACTAAAAAGAAAACTTTAAAATATTCGTAATATATTAATGAGAACATTGTGGCCGTAATTGCTTAGCAACAATATCTTTTATGTCCACATCAATATTTGTTGTGGCAAGTCTAATTATATCTTCAAGAGTGGAATCTTTCAAACTGTTTCTATATTTTGACTTTATATATTTCATTTCGGAGTATGCACGCTCACAGATATATATACTTCCGAATATTGATACAATTTGAAGTCCAAAATCTCTCAATTTTAGATATTGCTCTATATCTAAAAATTTGAATATTTCTATTCCAGTTACTCCACGAGATATAAAAAATGGGTCAGCCTGCAAGTTTCATAATTCTGTTTGCTATTTAAGATCAACGGAGTTGATATCAATATTAATTGGATCACAAAATAAATCAATAGAGGTTTTAAGATCATCAAATTGAGAAAAATCTTTCATTGAAATCTGTAATTAGCATATCTAATTTTGGTAGAAATATTTTTAAATTCGCTTCTATATTACATTTCTTCATAGATCTCTTTGCAAGATTCAAAATGAAATAAATTATTTTGCTCCAAATTAAACCTTAACAATTTTAATCTGTTTCTAAATCCAGTAACATATTTATAAAGGCAACACACATTTTGATCTTGTCATTGCAAGGATTTATTTAAAATATTTAAATAATTTGTAATGTCCGTTAGGAAAGATAAGCATTTTGACTTGTATCGGAAATGTCTGCGCTTTCATCCAGTGCTACCGAAAAATAGCAGCAACTATTGATTAAGTTTTCTAATTTATTAGTGACCATGCATGCTAATCTCGTTTACACGCCGGCTTACAGTCTGGTGAGAAAGTGATACTGTTTGAAATTTTCTTACCATTTCGTTGTCATTAAATGCTTGAGACATTTTTATGGCACATTTTTTAATGAATTCTCCATCCAAAAATGGCTTCTTTGCCTTTACTATTTCTAAAGAAACTTGTCTTCTCTTTGGTGTATTTTCCCATTTCCACAATTATTTTCAAAGACCGAGCTCTCCGTAATTTTAAAATACGTTCGTTTCTGCAGGGATGGTTTTCGTTTTACTGGCAAATCTTCGTTAACTATCTGGGAAGATCACGCCGAACTGTTGAACTTAATACCCACCTAATACAAGAACTGACCCATCACAGCGAAGGAAATACGAACTGACATTCGGTCTACGATTTCGCTGAGTCAGCTGCTTATTCACCTTTTCTAATATTTTATGGATGATTTGGCGGGCTAAGGGCTGGCAGAGAAACAATAACAACGGGGAAGATTCGACTTACAGGGAAGTTAGAAATGAGGATATATTATTAAATATTGTACTGTTAATATTGCTTTACATTTTTATTAAAAGGTAGGTTTCTTTTAAAGAAATAATATTGTGATAATTACTTATAGTTTACTTATAAATCCTTTTAATTTGCTGTGCTCTTACTGTAACCACGTCCTTCGGATATTAAGTTATTCGCAATTTCCCCCTTTCAATTTTCGTATCACAAAATTTGTGTAAAAAGAAATGAAAGCTTTCAGATTTTACATTACGCCCAAAGGTGCCTTTTTTTAACGTTTTGTGTGTCACCTTTATTTATTAAATATCATGTTCTTCGCGCTTAAACTGTAAGGATCTTAAGTTTTACTAACGTTTATTTTATTTTAAATCTTTACTATCACTTTTTATTTTCTACTTCCGGCCAGAATTATAAGCGTTAATGTATTTATGCAAAGTTTGTCTGGAGAGCGCCAAGTATTTAAGTTGTGGCTTTTTGCCAAGCGAGAGAGAGGAAGCAGTGAGTCGAAGCAGGCCGCTTACCTTAGAAGTTTGACTCAGTTGCTGGTTGCCTTCCAGGCCAGAGGTTTAATCCTCTTGATAACTCTAAACGTACTGTAGTTATCTGTACTACATACGGCTTCCTGTTAATATAAGGCCAATCTTCCACGTTTATTATTTCAAAGTTAAATTAGAGTTTAGTTCTACTTTTATATTCTTACGTTTAGACCACAAGTGGTGGGTCATTGTATTCCGAAGTACGGAAATTATTGTAAATAGAGAAAAATAAAGGGTTTTGTATACCCTTCTTGTGTATCCTGTCTACTTCCCACAGTTTTGAACATAGCTTTAGTAAGCTCTCTGTTTCGAGTCAGGTCCTTGCATGTTCCCGAAGAAGGTAAGACGGAACATTGAACCTGATAGTGGCGCCCAACGAAGAAGAATAACCATGGCCGAGTTTCAAGAAGAACCTGTGCTGCCTGCAGAAGCGGCTCAGAATCCAGAAATGCCAGCTGCCGCCCTGGAAGGATTTGGTTACATCGTCCAGACCATGCGCGCTTCGATGAAATCAGAAGCAACATTTAATGGAAACTCACCGGTAACCAGTTTTTTGGAAAAATTGGATGACCACTTCATGCTCTACCCCGTGCACGAATTTCAAAAAGTTACCTTAGCTACCAAGGGGCCAAGCGCTTAACTGGTTCAAATGTATAGGCAGAAGTCTCTTGGGTCAAGCAGGAAGTCCCACCTATACTTACGAGAATTTCAAGACTGCCCTACTAAAAGCCTTCCCTGTCGTAAGGGATCGTGCGAAATTAGAAACGGAACTTTTTAGTATATATCAACAAAGAATCGAAAACCTCTCAAGCTTTATTTTAAGAAAAATTCACGTCTTCAAACTCTTGTATGGAAACCGTCCGGATCCTGAGATAATTCAAGTGATTTTGCCGAGGTTACTGCCCCAAGTGCACGACTTTATTGAATTAGGAAATCCGACTACACTGGAAAAGTTATTTGAGCTAGCAATCCAGTTTGAAAGTAGAAGAACGGCGGACATTGAAAGAAGACGCCAATATCAACAGCGAATCCAATTTGGTGCGCCAAGACTACAGCAAACTCAAGCACACGGCTACGGAAGCAAAGCGAATCAGTGGGCAAGGAAACCCGAGCATTCAAAAACAGCCGTCGAACGTCGACAGTTCAATAGGAATCCAGGAAAAAAGTCTCAAGGCCAGTGGAAAAAGAAGGAAAGCACGGAAATGAAAAATAATTTAAACTAAAACGGATTTCTGCTGACGAGAGGCCGCGGAAATCCGAAGGCCAAGAAAACCCCTCTTCCTTCAAGTTAAAAATACAGTAATGGTGAAAAATTTGACTCTTCCGAAGATTGAAGTGTTGGTGAATAATATCCCAGCCACCGCACTCCTGGATACAGGCGCGCAGTGTTCCTGTGTGGCAGAAGAATTTTTTAGGATGTATTTTCGGAAATACCGCATATATAATTCGGATAATACGACAGTGTTAGCGGCGCAAGGAGAAAAATGTAAGTGTATAGGTAAATTACCGCTGTATGTCCGTATCAAGGACGAACAAGTAAAGGTGATGTTTTTTATAGTAAAGAATCTGCAAGCACACATAATTTTAGGAATAGATTTTCTTTCAGAGGCACAAGCAACATTGGATTTTAATGGAGCGTCCCTTAAGCTGACGATGAAACCAGTTCGTGCACAAAAGGCTGAACCGCCGATGTTAAATCTTGACCACCTGCCTAATGACGAGCAAGGAAGAATCCGACAAGTGGTAAGTGAATTTGCTTCGTTATTTAGTGATATTCCAGGATTTACTCAGGTTACTAACCATAGTATTGACACCGGAGATTCAATGCCAGTTCGCCACAAAGCATACCGGTATGATAAGAATAAGGAAAAAATTATAGAATGGCATATCACCGATATGCTACGTAAAAAGATCATAACGCCCATCTCAAGTAGTTATGCTAGCCCGGTGGTTTTATGTAAGAAAAATAATGACTATCCTTTGACATATCCAAAAAGGTGGAGATTCGCAATTGATTACCGTAAATTAAACTCCATAACTAAATATCCGGTATATCCGTTACCTATTATTGAAGAGATTCTAAGGAACATAACATCCACCAAATATATGACGACTTTAGACTTAACGAATGGTTATTTTCAAATAGGGGTTAGGCCTGAGGACGTGCCTAAGACTGCTTTTATAACCAAGTCTGGCACTTATGCATTTTTGCGTATGCCGTTTGGCCTTTCAGGGGCGCCGGCAACATTTCAGCGATGTATGGACATTGTGTTAAGACCTGTTCTTGGAAAGTCCACATTTATCTATTTAGACGATATCATTATTACTAGTGATAATCTCGACCAACATGTACAGGATTTAAGACAGGTGTTTTCTTTATTAAATGAGGCCGGTCTAAAAGTTAATGTCGAAAAGTGCAAATTTGCAGCCCCTGAATTAAAATATTTAGGTTACAAAATATCTCAGAAAGGAATAGAGACAGACGAATCAAAAATAATCGCTGTACAAAAGTATCCGACTCCAAACACGTCAAAGAAGCTCTCTTCTTTTCTAGGACTTTGTTCATATTATAGGTCCTTTATAAAAGATTTTGCAGCTATCGCTGAGCCATTGTTAAAATTAAAAAGGAAAAAGGCAAGATTCTCGTGGACGGCCGAAGCCAATAGTGCTTTCGAAAAATTAAAACAAGCATTAACGCAAGCCCCTGTGTTGAAATTTCCTGAAAAGGATGAGAATTTAGAAATTTCAGCGGATGCTTCGGATTATGCGGTAGGAGCGGTACTTTCGCAAAATCAGCAGCCCGTGGCATTTTTTAGGCGAACTTTAAATCAAACACAAAGAAACTATTCTGCGACCGAGAGAAAGGCACTTGCAGTTCTGTTAGCAGTGCAAAAGTTCCGAGTCTATTTTGGAAAGGCGCCAATAACAGTGTACTCTGATCATGCGGCGGTAACTAGATTGTACTCAGGGGAAAACTTATCCCCAAGGTTAATAAGATGGGCACTCAAGCTACAAGAATATAATCTGGTAATCAAGCATACCCCCGGAAAGGAAAATATCGTAGCAGATGCCCTATCCAGAATTAAAATAGATGAAGAAGGTAATACCGTAAAGGTGGCAATGCTCACAGCATGTACAATAAATTACCGAGAAACTGTAATAACCGAACTGGGTAAGGATCCTGAGTTTGGAAGCATTTATGAGTATTTAAAGGATCCTGAAAATTTTAGCCACCAAGATATTGAGGCGATAAGAAATAGGGCGGCCCATTACGAACTAATAGATGGTCTATTATTCTATACAAAAACTACGACTTCCAACAACGAATTTCGACCTGTTATCCCAGCTAGTCTTAGATTAAATATCCTGTAGGAGCTCCATGACAGCCCTTTAGCTTCTCATGCTGGTATTCGAAAAACTATCCAACGCGTACGCGAGGCAGTCTACTTTCCTGAACTGCAAAAGTTAACAAGGGCGTATGCCCAGTCCTGCCCAACATGTCAGGCAGTTAATTATATTAATTTCCGCCCGGCCGGGTTTCTAAATAGTATTAAATCCAAATTTCCAAATGAAATAATTGGCATCGATTTATTGGGCCCTTTCCTAAAAAGTCAATTAAATAAAAGTCGCTATCTCCTTGTTATGGTTGATCATTTTAGTAAGTGGACCGAAATTGTTCCCTTAAAACGAGCCTTCGCGAAATTAGTTACTGATTCTATTTTAAATAAATATATTTTAAAATACGGGGCGCCCCTAAAAGTTATATCGGATAATGGTCCTCAATTTGTAAGTAATGTATTTGAAGACATGTGCCCAAAACTGGGCATACGTCATTTAAAAATGGTCCCGTATCGGCCGCAATCAAATACAGCGGAACGGGTCAATAGAAATATAGTGAAAATTATCCGTAGTTATGTTAAAAATTTTCATAAAAGCTGGGATAACTATGTCAATGAATTTGCTTTCGCCCTTAGGACCGCAAAACATGATACAACGGGCAAAACTCCTGCTGAGTTATTTTTAGGCAGAAAGATTATAACGCCGTTAGATAAATTATTTTATGTGCAACAAAGAGCCCCAGAATTTAAAATGGGTGATATAGAAAAACTAATTAAAGAAGCAGAAAAGAATACTGAAGTAGCACAGAGAAAACAAAAACTATTTATGACTTGAAACGACGTGGAGTAACTTATAAAGTAGGGGATGAAGTTTTAAAAATTAAGCATTCACTTTCTTCAGCACCAGAAGATAAAACTGCCAAATTTTTTCCACGATTTGAAGGACCATATGTCATAGAAAAAATAACTCACGCTGTAGTAGTGTTAAAAGCCAGAAATGGTGAAACCTGCTCCGCAAACATTAATCAAATCAAACCCTACTATGATCGTAATAAAATGCAAATATTTTCAGATCTTTTGCAGGATCCGGCACGGCAGACACCGCAGGCACAAGTTCCAGAGGTGGAAAAACGACAAGTTCAAGGGCAAGCCATTAAGAGGCAGGAGCAAGTGAAAAGAAAGTTTCCCCGCGGGAAAAGTAAAGGTAACAAGAAAAAGAAGCCGTTCCACCGTCCAGAAAAGACAACTGACGAACACCCCCAGAATGAGGAAGGGAGAAGGACGACGTATGCAAAGAGAACCAGGAGAAATGACGGCAACTATAACCCGGCTCTAAAACGGAAGATCTACTCATCCGACAGGACTCTCCGCAGCAAATGTCGCCGAACTGCGGAAGGGCCACCAGCGACGGAGGAAAAGTTACAAGGAAAATTTGAACGGCCAGCAACGAGGTCCAAGCAGGAACACGACAGAAGTTTCCCGGTTCCGCCAAGACCAGCTGCCATCAAACGACCAAGACCACAGGCAGAAGCGAAAAAGAAGGTATTCAAGGGTGACCGAACTGGAGAAAAAAGAAAGCATCTAGAGGAAGGCACTGAAGGGCAAGCCCGTACAAAAAGGAGGATAAATCAAACAACAATCTGCACTACCTTTCAGGACTGGGCCCAGAAAAGAATGTCCGAATATCACAAAGATAAGTAAAATTTTATGTTACTTTGCAAACTTAAGTTAATCTTTCATTCTTACTGCAAGTGGCAGATTTCAAGAAGTTTTACCTCATGCGAGGTCTAGCTTTATCGCCAAAAGGGCGAGAAATGAGTTGTTACCGATTTTGGTATTATGTTTTTCAATTACTCGCGCGGGCCCACCAGCGGCCGAGCGGTAAAATCGCTGAACACTGGTAGTTCGGTCTGAGGTTCGAATTCCGCGAACGGGCTGGCTGCATGGGCGTTTTCGTGGTTTTCCCCATGTGTAACGTGTATACGAGCCAGTTTCCCTTAGAAAGTCCTCCACGAAGGCATCCCTCCTCTTAGGCAGATAGCCCTCGAGGCTTTGCCATAATCACACACACACACACACACAATTACTCGCGCGTAAAACTAAAGTTGATGTATAATAGCGTTGTGTAAAGACTTAAATATTGTACAAGTTATTGTATAAATTTTATTTAAAACATTCTGGCAAGAAAGAAGTTTTAGTCTGAAAGACTTTTTGAAATGTAGTATTGCAATGTAGAAAGAATTGGCACTTGCTTTGAAAAGAATAGAAGTTAACAATGTACTACTAATGTATGTTTTCAAATGTGTAAAATTAACGGCATGTTAATATGTTCTTATATACAATGTGAACTGTTATTTCAAATGTTAAGAAATACCGTGATATGGTAAAAGTGAAAGTAATGTTAAAAATTTTTTTTTATTCGTGTGACAGTAAAAAGACTAAATCATGGTGAATATGTGTTAAAGGTTGAATGAATGTAGTTAGGCTCTCTGACGCTACACTTCAGAGTTAGCCACTTTCAGAATAGTACCTCAGGGTTTAGAGTTGAAATTAGGGTGTGTTACGAGGTCTTGGTATGTTGAATTTTAACACGTTAGTGTTTTGATTGTAGGAGGAAGTGTTGAACACATAGACATAAACACATTCGTGTTTGGTGTTCTTTTACAACACATGTCAGAGAGCACGGGGAGAGATAACTAAAATAGTTATGAATGAAATAAGAATGTTAAGAGAAATATAATTATACATGTTACTTGCCATTTCATTGTGTAACATTTCATTAAACTAGTTTTCCTTCCAGATCTCTGGAAGGAACCAGATTTGAATAAAAGCTCCTGTTTAGATGCAGTACAGATGAAAAAAATTGTGTGTCCTGGGAGCTGCTATTGTAAAAACAAATTTCTTTCTTTTAAATTTCTAGTTTCTAGCGAAAAATGTAAAAGATTGGCCTCGCGTTAGATTCTAGAGCTAAAAGTTTTCAACAAGGTCGTTTTAGACCTCAGTTTCAAACTAATTAACTCTGGCGGGAAGTATGTAAGGATCTTAAGTTTTACTAACGTTTATTTTATTTTAAATCTTTACTATCACTTCTTATTTTCTACTTCCGGCCAGAATTATAAGCGTTAATGTATTTATGCAAAGTTTGTCTGGAGAGCGCCAAGTATTTAAGTTGTGGCTTTTTGCCAAGCGAGAGAGAGGAAGCAGTGAGTCGAAGCAGGCCGCTTACCTTAGAAGTTTGACTCAGTTGCTGGTTGCCTTCCAGGCCAGAGGTTTAATCCTCTTGATAACTCTAAACGTACTGTAGTTATCTGTACTACATACGGCTTCCTGTTAATATAAGGCCAATCTTCCACGTTTATTATTTCAAAGTTAAATTAGAGTTTAGTTCTACTTTTATATTCTTACGTTTAGACCACAAGTGGTGGGTCATTGTATTCCGAAGTACGGAAATTATTGTAAATAGAGAAAAATAAAGGGTTTTGTATACCCTTCTTGAGTATCCTGTCTACTTCCCACAGTTTTGAACATAGCTTTAGTAAGCTCTCTGTTCCGAGTCAGGTCCTTGCATGTTCCCGAAGAAGGTAAGACGGAACATTGAACCTGATAAAACCATAAAATTCAATTCATCAGCAATATCGCAAAATGATTTTAAAATGAGCCTGTCTTTAGAATTTTTGATACACAGTCTCGCGCGGGGCAGATAAAGTTTTTTTGTTTTCGTACAGTGTTGCCATTCCTTACTTTGAAATCATTGAGTTTGTTAATCACAAATTCGTTAACTTTTTACATAATATGAAATAAATAATGAAACAAATTCCAAATTAAGCCCATATTCGCTGGAAGATTGCGTCATTCAAAATTGGATGGCTCTACGTAACCGTTGTTTTATCACAATATATGAAACATACATACATTCATGCAGATTCTTCATTATTTATTTTCTTTAAATATAATACAGGGCGATAATATTTCGTGGCAACAATTTGAAAAGTGATACGCCGTTTTTAGTGATTCAACGCAAAAGGCCAAAACGAAATTAATTGCCCTTCTGGGAATATTGTCCCTTTTGACTAAAACTGGAGAAATATGCGTGAGTGAATACGGTATTTAATAGTTATTCAATAGTTCAATAATTACTCAATAGTTACCAAAATATAGTAAAATACTGTTTAATAACGCTATTTAATGAAATTATGCTACTCAGCTACCCACAAGTGAGAGTGAAATGTGTTCACCATAATTATATTGAATTTCTCTGTAATATTTGTTGACGTCAAAAATATGTTCTGGTAATGATGAATAAATTCTGTCCCATTATTTTTCAAATAACATCAGCTTTTCCCCTTTCCGTTTCGCTTTATGGATCTGTAATTAGCCATCACGTGCAAGGAAGTATTTTAATCCATAGGTAAACACATTGCAATGATTAGGAATTAATTTTGGTTTAGAATAACCTTCGTCTTGCAAACACGGACGGACGCCTTTTTGGACGATAAAATTAGTAAACAAATTTGATGTGTTACACCAAATGACTTCCTTGTATGGAATATTAAATTATACGCATTTTTTCTTGCATTTCATTTAAACTTATTGGATTGAATTAAATCTACTTCGCCGACAGCGCATAAACCACAATAGAATAAATCCATTCTTTAAAATTCACTCTATTTGTTTACCATAGCGACACTCTGGCGCTAGGTTCCCTTAACAGCATTATATTTCGTTCATATTATAACTCAGAATGCACAAAATTTATATCAGTTAAAGAATTATCTAATCGTTGCCACATGTTCTATTAAAATACTATAATAAAGCTAGAACGATGTATAAAAGAAATTAAGCAAACAGAACAGAAAAGAACCTGTTTTTCACAGACAATTGAGTACTTCTCATTCAATTAATTCAGTTCTCACTTCGCGACAAGGCAAAAATACATAAAAACTCAAAATATCTATATTAAAAATTACGAAGTAAATCTCAAACACTTATTTCCTCGAAAAAATTTCAGAAAGAATTAAGCATGATTTAATTGGCAATAATAAATGAATACGTTATCTTTGTTGTTGGGAAGCTAAGTTTCTCTAGATTGGCAAGAAATCCACTAGTCTCCTGTTTCAAATGTAAACATCAATGGCCGCCATTAAAAAAAGGCTTAGCGGCAATTAAACAACTTTAAAATTGCTGATAATTCTAAAAGTATTGCACACAGATTTACTAAAGGCATAAAATCCTTAACCGGAAGATAAAAACAACATAATTCAATCATTTTTAAAGCAAAAATTGTACAATTTACAAGCATATAAAAGTGAAGAAACTGAGATCACTGAGCCGGGTAACAGAGTGGATATATATATAAATATAGTTATATACGTTTGGTGCGGCCAATTGCAACCAAAATACGAGGTGCACATCTACATGTTATAGCAGTCCTATATACAAAATTTCAACGTTCTGAAGCTACTCGTTTTTGAGTTATGCGAGATAGGTACGTACATACGTTCGTACAGACGCCACAAAAAATTCCCTTCAGAATTCATTTTAAAGTAGTTTTATAATTTTTTGGGTGGAAAAGAGTATTTTATTCTTTCCTTGAGTACAGATATCACGCAAAAACATCGTTAAATTTCATTCGATAGCGGTAAAAATGGATATTTTTGTTGAAATACGCTGCCTGAAACTTTTTGCGATTACAATACTTACTTTTTACTTCGTACAAGGAAGTAAAAAGTTGGAAAATGTGCGAGGAAGTTTGGTATTATCCATTTTAATTGCATTTAATGAAAACTGTGCCGTGGTTTCGGTTTAAGTGATAGTGGCGGTCTCGAGGATTATCTGCCTAAGAGGAGGGATGTTTTCGTGGAAGAATTTATAAACTGGCTCGTATACGCGTCGCGTTACACGTGCAGAAACCTCGAAAAGGCCCATTCAGCCAGCTCGTTCGCGGGATTCGAACCTCAGACTGAACTACCAGTGTTCGGCGACTTTACCGCTCGGCCGCTTCTGGGTCCAAAATGTAATGTGGACACCACATAACTTCTTTGTACGGCCCGTTAAATTACATCGGTAAATTATAAGAAATACCGGACGATGCTGTACACTTATTATTTCTTTTAATCTTATTTTTTGCTGCACTTCATTTAAACTAATTTTCTCGGATTCCATTCATTTAATTATTTCAGTTCTCACTTCGCGGTAAGGCAAAAATGCACAAAAACTCAAAACACCTTCAATAAAATTTGTAAAATACAAGAAAAGCCTAAAACCCGAAGTAAAATTAAAAACGTTTAAATAAACAATTTTTACAACTTAAATCCATGTTTAGTGCGAAGAATATGCTATTTAATAAATAAAGATAACCCACAAAACGTTAAAAAAAACGCACATTTGGGCGTAATTTAAAATCTGAAGGCTTTCAAATTTTTATGTGTGTGTGTGCAAGGTGTACTTTCCCTTCGAAAATCCTCTACGAAGGCGTACTTTCCGTTAGGTTGGTAGTCCTAGTATACTTTGCCATATTTCAGTGCTCAGCCTGATAAAAAAAAAAAAAAACATGAATTCTAATTTTTAATATTTTCTTAACTTCTCATAAGCAGATACATGTAAATTTATCTTAGTTAAACTTGAGCATAAATTTTAAAATAGTCAAACAGTTATTTTAAAAACTTATGTTTTCTTACAGAATTTCCTAGGCAGGATGGACGTTATGCAATTGTCACCGGAGGTAGTCGAGGCATTGGACTGGAAATAGTTAATAACTTATTAGAATCAGGATATAATGTCGTAATTGGTAAGTGATTTCAAATGTCCATTTTCAGCTTCAAATTAAACTTATTGTGATTTTAATTTAAAGTTATGTTCTGTATTTATAATAGGCTCTTCGTCCTCGGAGGTGAATAGAAATCTACTGGAACAAATGTTTAAGAGAAAATATGAAAATTCCTCAGGTAATACTGAAATCTGTTCTTTGTTATATTCTTCCTATGCAGTTTTATTTCTAATTTGATTTCGTTTTTTTATCTTAAAAATAAGTTTTTTACCTTTTTATGTCGACCCGAGGTTTTTAGAAATTGTTCGTACGGACACATTTGCAATGACAATACAAAATACTCCAAGAATTTTTAAAAAAAGTTTTATAAACGGCGTTAGCCCAGAAGGGCTATTAATTTCGTTTTGGCATTTTACGTCGAAAACTTTAAATGCCTGTTTAACTTTTCAAATTGTTGCCACCCAATATTATCGCCCTGTATTATATTTAAATAAATTAAATAATGAAGAATCTGAATAAATGTATGTATGTTTCTCGCATTGTGATCAAACAACGGTACCTAGAGCCATCCAATTTTGAATAACGTTATCCTCCACCCGTATATAGGCATTTGGAAGCCCAAATTTGGAATTTGTTTTATTATCGATTTCGTATTTTGCAAAGCATCTGTGAGTTTTTAAATAAGAAACTCAATTATTTAAAAGCGAGCAATGGCAACACTGTATGGGGGGAAAGCATTTTTATTTCAAGCGCGCGAGACTATGTATCGCAAATTCTTTAAAGGTATGCTCTTTCAAAAATTTTGCGATATTTTATGGTTTAAATGCGAAGAACATGATATTTAATATATAAAAGTAACACACAAAACGTTAAAAAAAAAAAAAAAAAAAACCTTTGGGCGTAATATAAAATCTGACAGCTTTCAGATTTTTTTGTCTTAATTTATAAAATTCTTTTTATTTTTAAATTTCGCATTGAATTCTTGTTTAGCAGTTAAATTTATCATAGCAGAATTTTCATCATTACATTGCTATGTAGGATTTTATGTTTATTGGTATAATTATCTCTTTATTTTGCTTGTATTCTAACTTTTACTATGATACTCCGAAACCAGGATCCGAATTATTGATTGCATTTAAGCGCACAATTCTTGAGTTTGGGATACAGCTTTTAGCTGTTAAATACCCGTGAGTACTGAAACGATTCACTGACTTTAGCTTTGACAGCCGCATTTGCTTTGTTAAGTGACTGAGGTCACTTAACTAAACTTTTGTTAAGTGACTGAGCTAAGCTAAAGCTTACTTGTTGTGTTTTTACATCTATCGATGCTCCACGCTAGAAGAAACTTTTCCGAGAAATGATTTTTCTCCTTCTCCAAACATTGGAACCGATGCCCCAGCTTATATGCAGGACATTTTGAAACTGAGGCGAAAACGTTTTGCTTGCAAAGCACTGTTTTCGTGCAAGTCAACCAGTCTGAAATCCCGAAAGAGAAGTTTCCCGGATATGTTTCTTTCGATATGCAGTCACGAAGAGCATTTAAGGAAATAGTACTCTGCAGCGAACATGGGAAAATGTCTTGATTGGTCATAATGTAAATACGTCAGGACTCTTAAGTAGTACGAGTAATATTTGTTCCAGCCATTGTCGATTTGTTTTCTTTCAGTAATAAAGTTAAGGGGACAGTACACCTTTAACAATCCGAAAATGTTCAAAATTTGACCAATGTTTCTCATTTTTTTAAAAAACAACTATTCCAGTTATATGCATAAAACTTTCAGAGTATGTAGATCCATTATTTATAATAAAATAAAAAAATAATTAATGAAGAAAATTTAATATTTAGATACTTAAAAATTATCTTAAATAAAATTATGTTTTCATTTTTCGAAAATTCAACTTTTCACTGTGCGCCAGATATTTAATTTTATATTTATTTTTTAGTAATAAATTTAATGCTAAATTAAAGAAAAGATTTAGTTTCTAATTTTGTTCTATTATATATTAATTATTTTAAAATTTTTATTCTTAAATATTACAATATATATATAAAAATTAATTTTGCATAATTTTTGCTTTTAAGAAGGTCATAAAAGTGTTAATTTACAATGTATATCAATGTCAGTAGAACACAAGGGTAATCATAATTGTTGTTAAGTGTATACAAATTTGCAAAAGAGTTACTTAAATAGTTTTGGAAATATCCTGCGCGCAAGTTGTAAAAACAGCGTTTTGAGATAAATGCAATTAAAGTATAAATTTATGAATAAAGTAATCTATTTTAAACTTTCATGAAAAAATACATTTTATACATGTAACTATGACTATTTGCCAGTGTATTAATAAATTTTGGAATGAAACATCAGAAAATGACAAAAATATGACTTCTTATGTATACTTACGTGCCACAAATATCTTCATAAAAAAGCTAAATTCATTAAAAAAATACAAAATTTGCAAATTCACTTAAATAAAAGAAGAAAATTTAAGTGATAGTTAAAAGTTGATCATAGTCTATATAATAGAGATCTATATAACACAAGTATTATAGAATATTTTAATTTATTAAAGAAAATATAAAACAGCTTTAAAATTTTCCAGCTTCATATAGAATGCCCTCTATTTCTTTCTGAGTTTCAAATTTTACAGAGTTTGCCATGCGTTTTGCTCTGCGACTTTCTAAACTCATAGCTGAACTACTAATTTCTGCATCAAAAATTCGACTTTTATCAGCTTTTTTTGCTGATTCAATTGCATACTGTCCTACACGAAAGCCCATTCTTTTTATACATTCAAGTCGACCTATTCTCCCATCATTGAATGATAGAATTGCTTCATATGCAGCAAGCTGTGCGATAAGTTTACTCGATCCGCTTGTTTTGGGGCATAGTTTCCACACAAGGGAATTAAATGATTCATTGGAGTTGTGTGTTTTTGCTCCAAGGCAACGTTTCAAAAGTTTGGGATCTGAAAGATCTTTAAATATAGGTTTTA
Source organism: Stegodyphus dumicola (assembly GCF_044657685.1). Lineage (NCBI taxonomy): Eukaryota > Metazoa > Arthropoda > Arachnida > Araneae > Eresidae > Stegodyphus > Stegodyphus dumicola. The sequence continues at coordinate 180,533,919 of NC_140777.1, read as the reverse complement.
TACAGTCCATCACTGCAGCTGGCATGCTGTTCTTGTGTTGGAATCCTTTCTCAGAACCAGCAGCTTTTGCTCTTTGGAACGCACACCATGAATTCTCACCTTGTGGACAAAATTCGTGAAGAGGTTCATCATCGGTAGAACGTTTATGATAGAATATAGCCCACACAGCTTTCTTGTTCCGCAGCATACGACATAGACATTTCAGCAACTTTTGAAGTTGTCGACAGCATTTTTCTTAATTTTCTACAATATGCAGATTTTTGGATAGGTGGTGGTAAGTCCATTACACCACAAAATGTGCGCATACCTGCAAGACCTTGACTAATACATCTCATTCCATACATAAATCTTTCATTAATTTCTGGAATGTTTTTCTTGTCACCCATCATAGACGAAGAATAAAAAGAAGTCAGTTCACCACAAGTATCGCAAAGCAGAAAAAATTTTGAAGGTAATCCATTAGTGTTGTTTTCGCACACTTGTGCATCTGATCCACATTGATACACAACACAGATACTTGAAAATATTACTGAATAAAATTTCGATATCCAAAATTCTATATCCTTTAAATTTAGAATCAGCAGTTACGTTTTCAAAACAACTAGAATTAAGTTTTCTTGCTGAAGCACTCACAAAAATGCTTTGCTTGTCTGGTGTTGTGAAACGATTACCATGAAACTTTCGCTTCTTCTGACGCTTGCCAGAAGAACGTTTAGGAGTTTCACAATCCATATTCATAACTAAATTAATAAAGTACTTGTAAAGAGTATTTAAAGCGTACTATTTAGTTAATATAAATAGTACTATTTAGTTAATATAAATAGTAAATACACACAATAAACCACGGTAAAATCTTATAAACAAGGCAACAAACTTCAAACGAAATGACAGTTCTTAAACTTAGCTCTCATTTTCTACTACAACGTGATAAGCAAGCGATAACGTATCAAAACAAAATTAAAGTAGAAGTAACGTTTCATCTCGTCTTCTTCCACTGGCATATTTTTATTTAAAAATAGCAATTGCTGGCTTTCAGCACACGAAATCCAAACTGAGGCCTTTTAAAACTATAAACAAACACTACAGCAGCTGCCACGATTATTGCTGGTGTAAGAAAAACAGCTGCTTCGATATTTACATTATTTTCAATATCTCGCAAACTAATGAACGTATGAAAGAAACAATTGCACCAAATTACTCAGAAATGATTGGGCTATAAAAATATCAGAAAATTGAAAAATCGAATTTTTGAAAATTTTAAAGGTGTACTGTCCCCTTAGTGAAAAATTAAATTTTTATTTCCCCGGAGGTATGCAATAAAATTATAAAGAAAGTTGCAAGTTAAGCTGCCACGAACAGTGATTTGCTTACTATCCATTTCCTTATTTTATTTCACATCTTAAATCGCTAAACGATAATATGTTTTAATGCATTGTTATTAGGAGTCATCGGTAAATAGTAACAGAATACAGTCAAAATCTTTAATCCGGACGTCCATAATCCGGAATGATCTATAATCCGGACCTCAAAGCTACACTTTCTGCGCATGTGTAAACGGATTGCATGCGCAAAATACGTTTACGCATGCGCGTTTAATGTATAACCGACGGTATAAGCTAAGCTAAAATTATCTAATTATCTATTTCAGTTAATGTTGCAGATTGCGTTTTTCCTTAATCTTCTAATTGGTTTTCTAACAGCTTATTATTTTTTGCAGACTGTTAGAGCAATTTTATAAAAGTAAACTTGAACTTTCGATTATGTCAAAAAGAATTTACGATTCTGGAGCTGCCGAAGTATCTACAAAGTGAAAGCATGTCTCGATGTACATCAAACGAAAAGTAGAATTGCTGGAAAAAAAAAAAAAAAAAAAAAAAAAAAAAAAAAAATGGATACAGGTCCATATCCTTTGTTTCTCTAAGCATTCCGAAATCTGTTTATCAATTTCACGCTGCTCTGCGGAGGGGGGGGGGACGTCGCAGCTCACAATGAACTGGAAGTTGATCTGTCAGCACTATCCTTATCTTCTGGGCAAATGTTTTTATTTTATTCGGCTTATAATTCCTTACTAAGTGTAGTATAATCTCGATGTACTCCATCTTTTATATGATTTAAATCAAATTCCTCGTCATTATAAATATCACGAATACACATCAAATAGTTTTCTGGTTGCAATTTTCTAATTTCGACTATGTGTAATGTATGCTTTACGCATGCGCGCGTTGAAGGAAATGTTTAATAAAGTAAACAAATAAATGTTAAGCTTTTTTTTTTTTTTTTTTTTTGTAAATTTTGATACCCTTTAGATCATAATGTTTATTTCATAAATTACGGTTTCATATTTTTAATTTCTGCATGCCATCTTACCAGATTTAAACTGATGATCTATAATCCGAAAAAAACCGATAATCCGGAATCGCCGAAGTCCCGACGAGTCTGGATTAAAGAATTTTGACTGTATATATAAATAATCTGATGTGAACACCACAAGACTTCCTTGACCGGGCTTTTAACACATTTTTATTGTACACATTATTATTATTATACACATTTATTAATATTATACGCATTATCATTATTATAACATTACTATTATATATTATTATTATTATTATTATTACTATACACATTTTTTTCTGCACTTTTTACATTTTTTTTCATTAGAGAGATTCTTGTCATTCAATCAATTTAGTTCTCACTTTGCGGCAGGGCAAAAATACATAAAAACTCAAAACATCTTTATTAAAAATTGTAAAAATACAGAAAAACCTAAAACACCAAACACAGTTAAAACAAATTTTAGCAATTAAAATTAAGAATTTCAACGCAAGAAGAAACAATACGACCAACGGGCAGAAAGACAAAAAGTTTCAATGTACACCAAGATTTAAAGTTGATTTTAGTTTCCATTGGGAAAATAGACACTGAAATTGGTGCACCAAATGACTTAATTCACTATACTATTAAGAGCTTCAAATGTAAACAAATATTCTCTGCATCAGGCCTATTACTACTTACGCATTTAAATTGTTAATAATTCTACAACTCTAAAGGCATAAAAACCTTAACCAGAACATAAAAAACGCATAATTCAGTCACTTTAAAAGCAAAAATCGGACAATTTACCAGCATATAAGAATGAAAAAAGAGCTCACTGAGCCGGAACAAAAAAGGGAGGTGCAAAACTAGATGTTATAGCTGTCCTATACACGAAATTTCAACGTTCAAAGGCTAATCGTTTTTAGCCCCGAAGGGATACTAATTTCGTTTTGGCATTTTGTGGCGTTTCACTTTTCAAAATGTTGCCACCATATAATAGAGCCATGCATTATATTTAAAGAAATTAAATAATGAAAAATCTGCATGAATGGAAATGTTTCTCGCACTGTGAAAAAGCAACGACACTTAACGTCAAATTATAAATAACGTAGTCCTGCATTCGAATATGGGCATCTGAAAGCCGAAATTTGTTTTATTATCTATTTCATGTCTTGTAAAACGTTAAATAATTTTTGATTAACAAACTCAACGATTTCAAAACGTCCATGGCAACACTGTACGGTGGGGGAATTATCTCCAGCGCGCGAGACTGTGTATCGGAAATTCTAAAGATGTGCTCTTTTTTAATTATTTTGTGATATTGCTGATGAATTGAATTTTATGGTTTAAATTACTATATACTTCGCGATTACAATATACTTCCTTTTCTTCGTACAAGGAAGTAAAAAAACTTATTGCTTACATCATATATTATTACAGCTGAAAAATATTTTTGCTTCTTAATTCATTTCAATAAATATTTAATTTTTAGCTTTTAGAATGCAGAAAAAATAATAAAACTAAATCTGCAATTTGAATGCAGGAAAATAATTACTTTTAAACCACGTCTAAATCTTACTTACAAAATGTCTTAAGGTCTGCCGGTATATTCGATAGCTTAGATATATATATATATACATTCGACATTTAATTTTTATTAGAATCTAATATTATCACGAGGCTGTCAAAAATGAAGAATTAAATTTTTGAAATTAAAATTACGTCGTTGCTAGTAATTATATAATAGCTAAAAATAAGAAGTGCCAAAATTCGAAAAAATATTTTTGAAAATTTTTCACCAGAAGAAGAAAATTTTTCTTTATTTATTTCTAGAGTAAACATTGAAAATCTATGGTGGTTAACTTGATTCTTGAAAAGAATATTCGAGAATAATTCAATTTTAAATAAATAAATTTTGTAAGTTCTGAAAATATTCGTATTGAATGCTTTATTGTCATTTTAAATATGTATGTGTGAAAAATTTCGGGAAATGTCGAAAGAAAGAGATCAATAATTAAACTCAAAAGTTTATTTTAAAACAAAGGGAAAAACAAAGTTAAACAAAACCTTTGGTTCTCAACTTCTTTTGCCGCATGCACTCCTTTTACCATTGCTAGACAATCTCCACCTCCCTCCTTTCCAATGCCCAGCAGTGGCCGAGCGGCAAAGTCGCGGAACACTGGTAATTCGGTTTGAGGTTCAAATCCCGCGAACGGGCTGGCTGCATGTGTATACAAGCCAGTTTCCCTTACAAAGTCCTCCACGAAGGCATTCCTCCTCTTAGCCAGATCGCCCTCAAGTGCTTTGTCATAATAAAGTAAACCAAACCTTTCTATCCAAAACTCAAAAAATGCATATACATTTATTTATATTTAGATTATTTTACAGTTATAAAGCGATCGGATCAAATAGCCGCCAAGTTTGTGGCGATTTCTCGTCAGATTTGCCGACAAAAATTAGTCGCCAAAGTTATCGCTACCAACTAGCGATATATATAATATATATATATACATCGCCAATTTAGCGAGATAGCCATTTACAGAATGCCCTGTATCCTTACTTTTCCAGCAAAGCTCCGCTTGTCTGGATTTTCATGTTACATTATTTAAAGAAAAATCTGAAAGGTTTCAGATTTTAAATTACGTCCAAAGGGGCGTTTTTTTTTTTTTTTTTTTTTTTTTTAGATTTTTGTGTGTTACCTCTATTGATTAAATGTCATGTTCTTCACACTTAAACCATAAAATTCAGTTCAAGAACGATAGCGCAAAATAGATTTAAATTGAGAATCTATGGTTCTATCTATTTTGCACTTTAGAATTTCCGATACGGAGTCTCGCGCGCTGGAGATAAAAATGTTTTTTTCTGTACAACGTTGCCATGGCTCACTTTGAAATCGTTGAGTTTATTAATCAAAAATTTGTTAAAGTGTTACAAAATATGACATAAATAATAAAACAAATTCCAAATTAGGACTTCCAGATGCGCATATTCGGTGGAGGATTAAGTTATTCAAAATTAGATGGCTCTAGCCACCGTTGCTTGATCACAATGCGAGAAAAAAACATACATTGATGCAGATTCTTCATTATTTTATTTCTTCAAATATAACACAGGGCGATAATATCGGGTGGCAACAGTTTGAAAAGTGAAACGGACGTTCAGAGTGATTAGACGCAGAATCGCAAAACGAAAGCAATAGTCTCTCAGGGACAAAGCCCCTTTGGAGTAAAAAGACTATATCTCATATAATTTCACTAAAATTATATTAGTGCAAAGTTTTTGAATTTCTACAAAACAGAGTTATTTTACTTGCATCTTTCGAAAACGCTAATCTAAAATAGTAGCTTCTAAATCTTATCCAGAAAAAGCAATTTACTATTAATTGCATTCTTTTAAATACAGCAGTATATTGTAAACAGAACAATAGTGTATAAACTGTTGTAGAAACAAAAATTGAAAGATATGATATTTCTCAAAAGATGACTTGCATTATGATTTAGTCACTAAAATTTACCAGGGTAGCATTTAGTAGTTCACATTGTTGAGCATTTCTCATTATTAACATTTTGCTAATTAATTAATCAAAAAAATTCAGAATTCAATAAGCCAGCGTTTTTGAAGAGGCTAGAACTAGCGTCGGCAACTCTTTTGGCTGCGGATAGAAATCAACCAAAATGTGTATGTATTAAGAACACGCTTCGAATCCGTGATATTTTCTTTAAAACATTTTTTTTATCCCAAGGGGCCAATTAGCTCAGAAGTGCTATTAATTTCGTTTTGGCATTTTCCGTTGATTTACCATAAAAGAAGAATCACTTTTTAAATTTTTGCCACCAAATATTAGAGCCCCGTTTTATACTATTTAAAGAAATTAAGTAATGAAGGATCAGTATGTATGTATATGTTTCTGGCATTGTGATAAAACAACGGTACCTAGAGCCATCCAATTTTGAATAACGTAATCCTCCACCTAATATGGGCATCTGGAAGTCCTAATTTGGAATTTGTTTTATTATCTATATCATATTTTGTAACACTTTGTAACAGCTTTAAATAATATTAAAATCTTGTAGTTTAAATAATTTAAATAGATGACCATTAAGGTATTTGTGAATGGCAATATTTGAAAACAGACTCGAGTGCCACGTGCGACTCTCGCACGAAGAATGTAATTTATTTTTAAATGATAGAATATGTTTTCTCTTCTTGTTTATATGTCGCCATTTTTGAGTTTTAAATAAAAGTTATTGCTGTGTTCCATCATTGGAGTTGCTTCATATCCCCAAAGAAGTATCACAGTCTTAATTATTTTGGAGGCACCGACCGAGATCGAATAATCGTGCGTATTTTTATTTTATTAGTTCATCAATGAACATAATATTAGTGATACCAGATTATTACCTCCTGTTAATTTTGAATTGCTTTATGTTATTAGTTCATCACTGAACGCAATATTAGAGATACCAGATTATAACTTCCTGTTGATATTGAATTGCCTTATTTTATTAGTTCATCACTGAACGTAACTTCCTGTTGATATTGAATTGTCTTATTTTATTAGTTCATCACTGAACATAATATTAGTGATACCAGGTTATTACTTCCTGTTGATATTGAATTGCCTTATTTTATTAGTTCATCACTGAACGTAATATTAGTGATATCAGGTTATTACTTCCTGTTAACACTGAACTGCCTTATTTTATTAGTTTATCACTTAAACGTAAACTTAGTGATACCATTTTAATGCCATTTCTACTAGAGCTCAAAGGAAAAGAAAAATAGCTGAAGAGCAGATCTTGGAACCGATGAAGGAAGAAAATAAAGCATCCAGAGATGTATTTGAAGAAGTTAAATCACCAGAATTAAAAGAGGAAGATGTTCACGAAAATTTAAAAAACGATAAAGAAATTAATATTGAGAATCATTTTGCAATGCAGCGTTATCATCATCTTTCGGCTTTTGATTTAATATCAAAGCCGCTACTAATAGACGAAGAAAACAATTGTCGAAAGCAAATGACAAATGAATATTATCCGAAAGGCACAGATGAACTGAGGAAAGGCTTTGCTGTGAATTAAAGCCGAGGAACTGGTCCACCAAAGAAGAGATCTAGGCGCCATCAAGAAAAAAAAAAAAGAAGACTAATTTGAACACTGATCCATTTTCTTCCTATTTAAATGTGGTGTAAAAATATTTGTTTAAAACTTAAAATTTTCGGCCTGAAAATTTGGAAACTTATGAGAGAAGTTATCTTTTCTCTTTAAGCAATTTAACAAGCCGAGCTTATAAAATTTCGAATTTTACAGAACTTTTCCCTTCGGCAAAAGTCTCTCCGTTGGGGGAGAGGTTGTAACAGCTTTAAATAATATTAAAATCTTGTAGTTTAAATAATTTAAATAGATGACCATTAAGGTATTTGTGAATGGCAATATTTGAAAACAGACTCGAGTGCCACGTGCGACTCTCGCACGAAGAATGTAATTTATTTTTAAATGATAGAATATGTTTTCTCTTCTTGTTTATATGTCGCCATTTTTGAGTTTTAAATAAAAGTTATTGCTGTGTTCCATCATTGGAGTTGCTTCATATCCCCAAAGAAGTATCACAGTCTTAATTATTTTGGAGGCACCGACCGAGATCGAATAATCGTGCGTATTTTTATTTTATTAGTTCATCAATGAACATAATATTAGTGATACCAGATTATTACCTCCTGTTAATTTTGAATTGCTTTATGTTATTAGTTCATCACTGAACGCAATATTAGAGATACCAGATTATAACTTCCTGTTGATATTGAATTGCCTTATTTTATTAGTTCATCACTGAACGTAACTTCCTGTTGATATTGAATTGTCTTATTTTATTAGTTCATCACTGAACATAATATTAGTGATACCAGGTTATTACTTCCTGTTGATATTGAATTGCCTTATTTTATTAGTTCATCACTGAACGTAATATTAGTGATATCAGGTTATTACTTCCTGTTAACACTGAACTGCCTTATTTTATTAGTTTATCACTTAAACGTAAACTTAGTGATACCATTTTAATGCCATTTCTACTAGAGCTCAAAGGAAAAGAAAAATAGCTGAAGAGCAGATCTTGGAACCGATGAAGGAAGAAAATAAAGCATCCAGAGATGTATTTGAAGAAGTTAAATCACCAGAATTAAAAGAGGAAGATGTTCACGAAAATTTAAAAAACGATAAAGAAATTAATATTGAGAATCATTTTGCAATGCAGCGTTATCATCATCTTTCGGCTTTTGATTTAATATCAAAGCCGCTACTAATAGACGAAGAAAACAATTGTCGAAAGCAAATGACAAATGAATATTATCCGAAAGGCACAGATGAACTGAGGAAAGGCTTTGCTGTGAATTAAAGCCGAGGAACTGGTCCACCAAAGAAGAGATCTAGGCGCCATCAAGAAAAAAAAAAAAGAAGACTAATTTGAACACTGATCCATTTTCTTCCTATTTAAATGTGGTGTAAAAATATTTGTTTAAAACTTAAAATTTTCGGCCTGAAAATTTGGAAACTTATGAGAGAAGTTATCTTTTCTCTTTAAGCAATTTAACAAGCCGAGCTTATAAAATTTCGAATTTTACAGAACTTTTCCCTTCGGCAAAAGTCTCTCCGTTGGGGGAGAGGTTGTAACAGCTTTAAATAATATTAAAATCTTGTAGTTTAAATAATTTAAATAGATGACCATTAAGGTATTTGTGAATGGCAATATTTGAAAACAGACTCGAGTGCCACGTGCGACTCTCGCACGAAGAATGTAATTTATTTTTAAATGATAGAATATGTTTTCTCTTCTTGTTTGTATGTCGCCATTTTTGAGTTTTAAATAAAAGTTATTGCTGTGTTGCATCATTGGAGTTGCTTCATTTCGCCAAAGAAGTATTACAACTTTAAAGACATTTTGATTAACAAACGCAACGATTTCAAACCGAGCAATAGCAACACTGTGCGGGGGGGCGGACACATTTATATCTCCAGCGCGCGAGACTGTGTATGGGTAATTCTAAAGGTAGTTTCATTATAAAATTATTTTGCGATACTGCTGATAAACTGAATTTTATGGTTTAAGTACGAAGAACATGATAAATAAAGGTAACGCACAAAACGTTAAAAAAAAAACGCCTCTTTAGGCGTAATATAAAATCTTAAAGCTTTTTTTTTTTTTTTTTTTTTTTGTGAAAAAGAAGAATTAAGAAAATAATTACATTACGATTTTAAACATAAAAATATATGTTATTTTTACATGTGTATGGGTTTGTAATGGATTGAATGCACTATATTTTTTTAAAAAAGGAACACTACAAATCTGGAAACTTTCCCCAAAAATACTCGTACAGTTCTCAGTAGGACAGAACACAATCAGTAGTTATCATTTCAATCTACTAAGTAGGTTAAACACAATGCAGTGCAAATCGCATCCAAAGAGCAAAGCTCGCACGTAGATCTCCCAATATACGGCAATCAACTGTGAACTAAAAAAGTAAAAACTGAGAACTGCTGCTGTTTTCGGTCTTCCATAGATTTTCCTCGGCCGCCGATACATTTTCAGTACTTTCAATTTTTTAAAAATTACTTGAAGGCCTCTACGGTTAAAGTTACATATAAGGGCCGGATGTGGTTACAGTTACATATAGGAATCAATTACAGTTATACAAAGAGCAGGCCAAATGGTCGCCAATTTTGGCAATTTCTAGTGATTTTTCACCACATTTGGCGACAAAAATTAGTAGACAAAATTAACGCTGGCTTCGCGATATCTCCCCAGTTTAGCTAGATAGCCATTTACCTCAACTTTAAATAAGCTTGCCTCTTTAATCTTATTTTTTCCGCCGAGCTTAGTTCTCTTAAGGGGCTCATACACCTTAAACCCCTTATATAAATCTTCGAATATGTGACTGTTGCAAGAATTGGGATATTTTATTTATTTTAAAAGCAATTACTTCCAACATTTTACAGCTGACTACATAACATAGCTGCTTCGGGAACTAGTAACCAGAAAGTTTGTGTTGCACAAATATTTTTGTAATTTAATCCGCTTTGTGACAAACTTTTTCGTCATGTTTCCATCTTGCGCGCATAATATTTTAAAAATGGCGAATGGTACATACTTGAAATTGGATGGAATTCTTTATACGGGCACTGTTTTCTAACTGAACCGAAAATCTGATAAATATTTTAATATTAAAAAAATTTATGCACGAAAACATTACAGATTTTTTTAATAAAATAAAATACATTTTATAAACTCAACTCCAAATAAAACAAAAATTTGACATGAAATTTTTAGAATTTTTGGTTCATAGTAGTTTCCAAATTTTATAAAAGCTGTATATTAAATACGGAATTAAATTATGCAAAAGAATGTTTTAAACTGTGCGCGCAAGGTGGAAACATGACGGAAAAATTTTGTCACGAAGCGGATTAAATTATAAAAATATTTGTGGCGGCACAAACTTTCTGATGACTATTTCAGAAAGCAGCTATGTTATGTAGTCAGCTGTGAATGCTTTTAAATTAAGTTATCCCAATTCTTGCAACAGTCACATATTCGAAGATCTTTTAGGTTTTAAGGATTATGAGTCCCTTTAAGGCATTTCATGTTGCATTATTATACACAATTCGTAACAATATAATTCTAATTATTATAAAAAACAAACATACCTGAATGAGCTTTATTTTTTTCTTCGGCATCAATAGCTCTCAGTAATGTTGAAGAACTTACTTATAACGTTGATTTAATAAAGTCTGACTTAGTTGTTTTAAGAGGAATACCAATATCAGAGTTTTCGTAGTTAAGCTGCTCCATTTTTACTTAAAATAAATTCCATGTGTGAAAATATTTGCTCGCATTTGTAAGTCGAAACGAATGAAGACAAAATGCCAGAACTTTTTTTTTTTTTTTTTTTAATTTATTTATTATTACAGATTATGGATTGGTATTGCTAAATTTATTGATTTCTGCTTAAAACTGTGTTACAATTTTTAAAAATACATATTCGTTACAGCAACTTTGTAATCAAGAAAAAATATTATTGTTATTATTTATTGTCAGTTTATTTTTTATGTATTTTTCAAGTGTTCGTTCTATATTTAGTCCAAAGGGGCTTTGACCCTGAGGGACTATTATTTTCTTTTTAAGATTTTGCGTCGAATCATTCTGAATGTCCGTTTCACTTTTCAAACTGTTGCCACCAAATATCATCTTTCTTTCCCTTCAATTTATTATATGTTTTATAATTTATTTTTATATATTTTTATATATTGTACTTTATTATCGAAACTGAAGTGGGTGACTTGAAGTTATGAAACAGGTCATAAGTTGCTGGGGGGCCTGTGTTAGAATGTTTTGTTGACTACCTTCTGAATTTTGTTAGCATATGTTACTACTATCAATACGTTTATATTTTTAAAATAAAATCAGTTAATTTAAATTCATTTAATTTTACATCGATATTAAATAATTACGTAAATTAAAAATTATATTCGTTTTTAATGTTTCGATGTTATAGTCTTTATCATACTAACTAAAAATGAAGTAAATGTTGGTCTTCACATTAATGAAGATCCACCAGAGCGGCTAGGCGGTAAAGTCGCTGAACACTGGTAGTTCTGCTCGAGGTTCGAATCCCGCGAACGGGCTGCGTGCATGGGTGGTTTCGTGGTTTTCCCCATTGTAACGTGTATACGAGCCAGTTTCCCTTAGAAAATCTTCCACGAAGGCACCCCTCCTCATAGACAGATAGCCTTCGAGGTTTCGCCGTAATCACATAAACCAAACCTCGTATTAATGAGGCGGATAAACCTGCCTAATCCTGTATATCTGTTGCGTTGCAAATCCACATATTGCTGACTATTTCAAGTCTGAGATCAAAACAAACTTCAAGTCAATTTCATTACTTTATTTTTATTACTTTCTTGTGCGAACTAAAGGAAGTATTGTGATCGCGAAGAATTTCGGGTATCATATTTCAACGAAACCATTTTGGCCGCTATCGAATCCATTTGAATTATTTTTTTGCATGAAGACACTATAATGAACTCTATAATAGTGCCTGCACCTTTATGAGTGGATTTCGTCTTGGCACCTAATAGATATGCTTTGAGATAAATTTACAGGCACCTCGACAAAAGTTCCTTTTTCCAAGTCATCTTTGAGATTAGAAATGTGATAATTGATGATACACAAAACAACCAAATTAAGTTGAGGAGATTGAACTGGATTGCTCTAAAGGAGCTTATATTTGAAAATTTTTCTGGCATTGAAATCAATGAATATATAGAATCTCAATTACATGAAATTAATTCAATCATATGTGACATATGTGAAAATGTTCGGTTTAATTATAACGATACAGGAAAAAAGTTCGAGCTTCTAGAAGAAGATTTCAGAATTCTTGTGGCGAAGATAGATTAAATTATAAAAAAATTTATTGTAAACATCTTGGAATATATAGAAAGAACATTAGAATTGCAAAGGAAAATTACTGGATTAAAATATGGGATAAATTGTCTCTGCAAAGTCCCTTTAGCACGCATTTTAAAATTGCCACAGATAAGCAGATGAATCCTGTCACTTTTACTGCTATCCGTAAAAGTAATGGTACTTACACAGAAAATATAGAAGATACAATAAAAGAAATTATGAACTTCCACTTTATGGAAGATAAAGAAGAGGAGGATCGGGATATCCGAAGGAAAATAAAAGTTGATTTGGAGTCTTTTAATGATGTTTTGTTTACTGCCGATGAGCTTTCTGCTGCTCTGGAGAGTATGAAAATGAATAAAGCTCCCGGTCATGATAACATTCCTTTGGAAATTTATAAGGAACTTTATTATGTAAATAGGAAATTCATTTTGGATCTATTTAATATTTGTTTTCAACGGGGACATTTTCCTGAGACATGGAAGATTGGCAAATTGGTTTTGCTTTTAAAACAAGATAAACCTCCTGAGCAAACGGCTTCTTACAGGCCGATTTGTTTATTACCCACTTTGGGTAAAGTTCTCGATAAATTGATTAACAATAGGCTTGTTTATTTTCTTGGTAGCAATAATCTACTAAATGCAAATCAATATGGATTTACGCCAGGAAAAGATACTATCTTGGCGATTAATAATATTATTGACACTATAAGAATTAATAAGATAAAGAATTTACATACTACTTTGATTGCAATCGACATTAGCAATGCCTTTAATAGCTTATGGTGGCCCAGCATCAAATCAAGACTTCTAGATTTAAAATGTCCTCAAAACCTCTTCAATATTATTAATAGTTATCTAAATAATAGGAAAATTATTTACAGAAGAAATAATATAAATATTGAGAAATATTATAATAAAGGTGCTCCTCAGGGTTCTGTTTTAGGCCCTACACTTTGGAACCTGGTGGCTGATACTGCCTTACAATTGAAATTTGAAAAGGATGTATTTTTGCAGTATGATTTTGTGACGATTTTGTGTTGGTGATTTCTGGAAGTAATAGATTAATTATAGAAGAAAAAGCAAAGAATGCTCTAGATAAACTTTATAACTGGTGTGAAGTAAATAAGCTGGATATTAGTCAAGATAAAATGGCTATGATAACAATCCCAAAAGGCTCAAAATTAATCAGATTACCTTTATTGACGTGGAATGGAAAAAGAATCCGCAGCGAAAAAACACTTAAATACTTAGGTATAATTTTGGATACAAATTTAAGTTGGTTGCCACATTTAACTAAATTAAAAGAAAAAATTTTTAAGATTATGAATAAGATGAATAGATTATTATGTATGGATTCTTTTAAAAGTAAAAGTATTTTAAAAGAATTATACAATAGAAGAATTGAACGAATAATCTTGTATGGCTCACCCGTTTGGTGGACTGGAACGGAAAAGGTGAGAAATAAATTGCTACAGATTCAGAGGGTTGCAATGCTACCCATTACGGGATGCTACAGAACAGTCTCTACCACCAGCCTACAGGTCTTAGCTGGAGTTACGCCTATAGACTTAGTAGCTGAAGCTGAAACGCTGATTTATAAAGCTGTTCATATGAAGAGAATATAGATTATTGTGACCTGAAGATTTCTAATAGAGGAATTGATCCAAAATTAGAAAAGTTTTATTTTCATCCGGCACAATTTAAAGAGGTTACCTGGAAGACACTTCTTCCAACTGGTGTTGGTTTGGAATTATTCTCTGATGGCTTCATGATTGATAAAAATGTTGGAGCAGCATTTGTTGCTTTTGGAAATAATAAATTTGTATATAAATCTAAATTAAGATTGAATAATAATTCAACTATTTTTGATGCAGAACTTATTGCCTTTGAAAACGCCATATGATGGGCTAATGAGGAAGAAAATGAGAAATATATTACAAATTGGGAGATTTCGGTGTTCACAGATTCCCAGAGCATCCTTAGAGCTCTTAATTCTAGAAAATGTTTATCTGCAAAAGTAGATAAAGTCAGAAATTATATTCACAATATTAATTCAAGAATGAAATTACATATAAATTGGATAAAAGGACATTCGAATATTCATGGAAATGAAGCAGCATATTCTGCTGCTAAGGAAGCATGTTATAATACAGATATTGATATCACGGTTCCTTTATCTCTTAATTATATTAAGAGTGTACTACATGACAAGATTCTCCACACATGGCAACAAAGATGGCATTATGACAAAACTGGACAAAAGGTTTATAAAATATTTCCTGTTGTCAAAGAGCAAAGATTAAGTTACAATAGATTGCTAAATCAATTGATAACAGGACATGGCCAATTTCCAGAATATCTAAAAAGGTTTCATGGGAAAGATATTCATTGCCGATGTGGTCAGGATGCATCTGGAGCATCTAATGGACATTACATTTGGAACTGTGCCTTAACGAAGGAAATTAGAGGAGAATATTTTCGAAATATATCTATAAATAATGAAAAATATCTATATAGCAATAATAAAGCTAAATTAGGACTTATAAAAATTATTACCAATTTGAATAATTATGTATATTTCGATCCTTTTGTTTAATTGCTTAAATTTTTGAGTTGAATTGCATAAATTATAATGTAATTTGTATACATACAATGTATAATTTACTGAAAACTGTAAATGCTTATTGTTCGTTAAGATAGGCAATATTTGTATTTTATAATTGTTGTTTAGGTTAGCAGTTGTCCTGAGTTCAATTTAGTCATTTTATGTTAAGAAATAGGTGGTTTCTATTCTGAATAAAGGTCGAGCTGACCCGTTGGCGACGCCGACACATCTCCAGCGGAGGATGAGTTTTTGGATAAGTAGTCCTTATTCTGTTGTAGTGTTTATCCAGTTATCTTTCAGTTTGTTTCTTTTAAATTGCCGGTTGTGCCAATTTTGGCGGTACGGCTTATTTTCTTAGATTAGATTTCCAAGTCATCTATCTATTTATCTAATATTTTGAACTCCCGCCCCGTTCAGTGAAAAACACTACGGGGTGACAATTTTAAATCCTATACCGAAACAATTGTATAGCCATCCGCTCAGCATATGAACAATGAATCTGAGAACATAAACATTGATTAACCGATCTCGATTGAAATTTGATTACCCTCGTCAACGGGACCCAGTGCTCTTTTGTTGAACGTATAAAGCAATAAAATAAAAGTAGTAAGGATATTTCTCCCGTCGCCTTAGTATGCCATCGTAGTGTAGCAGTCAATACGCTCAGCGCGTATTCGAGAGGCCCGTGGTTCGAGTCCCGGCGAGAGCTTTGCTCATTTTTTCTCTCTTCGGCTTCAAAATAACCTATAGTTTCTACAATGGCGCCCGAACTAAAAGGGTGGTGGATGATGATTCTCTACATCCAGGATTTAACGATTGGGTCCTCTAAAAACCCTAGTCGCCCTTTAAAAGGGGTAGTATATAAGATATTTCTCCCGCCTTCGTAGTGTAGTAGTCAGAACGCTGGCCGCGTATTCCAGAAGCAGCCCTAGTGGGCCACGGACTTCAGTGCCCCGAAATCTGCTTTCTTGACCTTGGACCCGAAGTGCATCAGCATATGTCCTGGGCATGTGCTCAGCTTGTCGCAGAACCCCCCGGTGTTTAGTCTCTAAGCGAACTTAGTACTCATTTTATCGACCCATTCAAAGGATGAAAGGCTGAGTCAACCTCGCCCAGCCCGAGGATCGAATCCCGGACCTGTGGTGCAACTGCGCGACGCGCTATCCACTTCGACACCGGGCGGTGATGGTGTATGACGCCTTCCAGTAATTTGGCAGAAGATAGAAGACATGGCGAGCGAATTATAAAGTTTTTTTGTAAGTCTTGTACCGACCGTAATAAACTCTTTTCAGAGCTATCGACGTTATTGCGTTATTTTTATGCGACCATTGGATCGATTAAAAATAAATCATATCGTACCACTGCCGGGGCACAGGTCTGGAAATTTTCAAGAGAGTTCTGGAATTTTTCAAGTCTTTCCCGCCTTCTTAGCATGCCTTCGTGTTGTAATGGTTAACACACTCGGCGCGTATTCAAGAGGTCCAGATTTCAGACCCAGCGAGGGCATTGCTCACTTTTCATCCCCCCTGCATCAACGTAATCTAATGACACTGCAGAGGCGCCGTAACTAAAAAGGGTGGTGGATGATGATTCTCCACTACCAGGATTTGGCGAATAGGTCCCCTAATTCCCAGTCGGCATTTAAAAGGGGGGAGTATATAAGGTATCTCTCCCGCCTTCTTAGCATGCCTTCGTGGTGTAATGGTCAGCACAGACGGTGCGTATTTGAGAGGTCTGAGGTTCGAGTTCCGGCGAGGGCATTGCTCATTTTTCGTGTATCCTACTTCGAAATAACCTAATGTCTCTACACTGTTTTATTAACTAAAGTGTCATTCAGATTGTATTCGACTGACAAACGAGTTATCTCTGCTTCTAAGTAAATACGATAAGGACCTGTGGAGGTTTAAAATCAAAATTAGAATTTAAACAGAAGGCGACAATTGTGAGTACAAAAAATGCCGCCATTTGCTGCTTGTAAATTGCTGTATTTTCTGGCGTATGTTTTTCCTAGCTTCTTAGGTTCTGAAAATTTAAAAAATATTTTCATAACTTCCCCGTTCGTCTACTGTATATAGTTTTTCTTCCCGAGCACTGGTTTATTAGTAAATTGTACTCCCTTGATTATTTTCATTTTTCTCCAATGTAATTCAGTTTGTATATTCTTTTTTGTATTAGCATTCATCCATTTTATTTTATTTGCATTTATTATTTGAAGCGTCCTCTGCGCAGATTTTTTGACAAGTGCACGGTATGTGCTCTCTTAAGAAACTCTTCAAATATGCGCATTCATCTTACTACTATTATTTATGTTCCAGTTCATTGTAGCCTTATCTTCTTCTAATGTGTTCGATCTTTCGAAATCCAGGTCTTTTGTTCGCCCCCTTCTCCTTTGTTCCTCCGATGTCCTTTTTGGGAACTGCAGTCAGGACTCATTCATGTGAGGTGCCTCTGAGGCTTTACAAGGTAGGGCACAATTACCATCAGATCAGATGCTAATATTACTATATGCTAATATTACTGTATGCACTCATTAATTTGATATTTATATGGCTATAAGCGTCATAAGCGTATTTGATATTTATATGGCTATAAGCGTATATAAATGTCGTGTTACCTATCGTATGACGCTTATAGGATGCCCTTATCAGAGGAGGCAAAAACCATAGAAATGGCTTCCTACCTTCATGGTGCAATTTCGTTAGACCATGGACAATTCCGTTTATGCACTGACCTCATGGACATTTCCGTCAGTTAAAATTGCGCCAACAACCTCGTCAAATATCGTGACTCGAGATTTGTAGTTTTCGTTTGGAGTATCAACACTCGTTAATTTATTTAGTACGATGGATCCCACAATTTGGCAATTACCTAATTACGAAGAGGTTTCCATAAGGTTCTTTTAGGATATAAAGGACTAATTCATAGCATTAGTCTTGTTCCTAGAATCATCCGATGAAGTTAACTATTGACTCAAACAAAGCTCCTATATGGACGTTGATACGTACATTCTTGCTGTTGGGGGGGGGGGGGGGGGAAAAAAAAAAAGATTGAGAACCAAAACATAGTTTCAAGATTTTTTTTCTTCAGTGCCGTTCGTTTTTATCTATCTGTGGTGTCAGGAACTGACGCCGATAGAATTTTGCCAGCTTCAGTTAGAAATCAGCCTTAATATGGCAGTAGATTGGAATTTGTTAAAACAGTTTGATTTCTTGTAAAAGGGGGAAAAAAATTGGCGGAACCATCAAAATCATAGCAATAGTC
The DNA here is from genome assembly GCF_044657685.1 of Stegodyphus dumicola. Taxonomy (NCBI): domain Eukaryota; kingdom Metazoa; phylum Arthropoda; class Arachnida; order Araneae; family Eresidae; genus Stegodyphus; species Stegodyphus dumicola. The sequence goes on along the minus strand of NC_140777.1, from coordinate 180,515,274 downwards.
TTTTCACGAAAAGAAAAAAATCTGATCTGTACACCACATAACTTACTGGTACGGAATATTAAATTATACAAAATTTTCCTGGATTTTATTTAAACATATTGAATTAACAGTTAAAGAATTCTGAATTAAATCTACTTCGTCCATAGCGCATAAACCACAATACAATAAATGCACTACTTAAAGTTCACTATATTTATTTACCATAGCGACACTTCGGTGCTAGGTTCACTTAACAGCGTTATATTTCATTCATTTTATAACTCAGAGTACACAAAAATTATATCATCTGAAGAATTATCTAGTCGTTGTCACATGTTCTATTCAAATACTCTAATTAATTTAGAACGATGCATAAAAGAAATTAGACAAATAAAAAGAAACAGTTGTTCTTGCGAAGCTTAGTTTCTTTAAATTAGCAACAAATCCACTATTCTGCTAACTTTCAAATGCAGACAAATGGGGCTGCTATGGTAAAAGAATTTTACTTAACCGCACTTAAAACAATTTTTAAATTGTTGATAGTTCTACAACTATTGCGTGGAAGTTAGTTAAAGGCATAAAAAAAAAAAAAAAGCTCTGAATGAATCGGAAAATAAGAATAACATAATTCGATCATTTTTAAAGCAAAAAATTCCCAATTTACAAACATATAAGAGTAAAGAAATTGAGTTCACTGATCCGAGTAACAGAGTGGATATATATATATATATATATGCATATATTTATATACTTTGGTGTGGCCGATTACAACTAGAATGTGAGATGCACATCTACATGTTACATCAGGCCTATGTGCAAAATTTCAACGTTCTGAAGCTACTTGTTTTTGAGTTATGTCAGATACATGCATACGTACGTACGTTAGTTAATGCCACCTCCTGAACGTTAGTTATTGCCAAATTTAAAAAAAAAAAAAAAAAAAAGAAAGAAAGAAAGAAAGAAAAAGAAAAAAAAAAAAGAAAATCTGAAAGTTTTCAGATTTTAAATTACATTCAAAGGGGCATTTTTTAAACATTTTGTCTGTTACCTTTATTTATTAAGTATCATATTCTTCGCCCTTAAACCATAAAATTCAGTTCAAGAGCAACTAGTTTTAAATTGAGCATATCTTTAAAATTTCCGACACACAGTCTCGCGCATTGGAGATAAAAATGTTTTTTCTGTACAACGTTGCCATGGCTCGCTTTGAAATCCTTGAGTTTGTTAATCCAAAATTCCTTAGAATTTTACAAGATATTAAATCAATCAAAACAAATTTCAAATTTGGGATTCCACATGCCCATATTCGCAGTAGGATTACATCATTCAAAATTCGATGGCTCTAGGTACCGTTGTTTTATCACAATGCGAGAAATATACATACATTTATGCAGATTTTTCATTATTGAATTTCTTCAAATGTAATGCAGCACTCTTAACATTTGGTGGCAACAGTTTGAAAAGTGAAACGGACATATGAGAATAAAAAAACTGAGCTCACTCATCCGTGTAACATGATCCGAGTGAACCAACGCAAAATCGCAAAACGAAAACAATAGTCCTTTAGGGGCTATTGCTAAGCTCCTTTGTACTAAAACAGAAAATGAAAGTTTTCAGATTTTTATATTACGCTCGAAGGGGCGTTTTCTTAATGTTTTGTGTGTTACATTTATTTATTAAATGTCATGTTTTTAGCACTGCCAAAAGCTTTATCTGGTAGATACCATAAACTTGAATTCAGCAGCAATATCGCAAAAGTAAAAAGAGCATATCTTTAGAATTTCTGACACACAATCTCGCGCGCTAGAGATTATTTATTTATTAATTTTTTTCCCGTACAATGTTGCCATTGCTCGCTTTGAAATCGTTGAATTTGTTAATCAAAAATTCGTTAAATTTTTACAAAATATGAAATAGATAATAAAACAAATTCCAAAATTCGAATCGATGACTACGTTATTCAGAATTGGATGTCTCTAGGTACCGTTGTTTTATCATAGTGCGAGTAGCATACGTACTGTTACGAAATGTCCAGGCGTTTACGAAATGACTGTTACCAGTACTGTTACGAAATGACCATACGTACTGTTACGAAATGTGGTAAGATGGCTTCCTCGCAACGCAGGTTTAGGGTTGCCATAAAATGGCAAAAGAAGGCAGGGTTGCCATGTTTAGCGAGAAATCGCCCATTTGGCAACAAAATTGGCGATATGGCATGGACGAATGGAGAACTTCTGGAACCAATTCTTACCGGTTTAGCCCAGAATGTTCTCGAACACAAGCCAAAAGCTATATAAACCCTGCTGGTACGCGGAGAGTTAGTCATCGAGTGCCGAGTGGGTCATCGAAGCGCACCGAAAGATTCTGTTATTGTATCGTGGTTAGTGCATCGTCGAGAGATGTGTTGAGCTCCAGGAACGACTGAACCATGGAGTCGGGAGCTGTACTCTAGTGTATCGTCGAGTGCATCGTGAGTTGTAGCGTGGAGAGTCGTACTCTGGTGCTTTGCAGTGAAGCTGTCTCCATCGTTAATGCCTGATAGTCTGAAGGCTGTGTCTGTATTTGTTACAGCATGTGTATAGTAGTTCTTCGACGACTGTGAAAACGTGTTTTGGAGCTGTCCTGAGAATACTAGCCAATAAAGTGTGTTTCGATACTTCATCAAGTGCTGTCGTCATTCCACACAAACCCTGTAACGAAGGTGCCAAAGGAAGAAAATAACGTAACAATACATCCATGTAGATTCTTCATTATTTAATTTCTTTAAATATAATGCAGGGCTCTAATATTTGGTAGCAACAATTTAAAAGTTAAAAGTCACAAAATGCCAACATGAAATTAATTAATAGACTTTCTGGGCTAAAAAGGTGTTGACCAGCCGCTATGTGTTATTGGTTTTGAGCAAAGATGCTAGGAGACATTCTCTTCTGGAGCGACACTTGTCAACAAACATAGCTGATTAAAAGTTAAGTCGAAGGAGCCTTTTGCTTCAAAATGTGCAAGTTTGAAACATATTGAAATTGGATAATAGTGGATCCTTTGCTGAGTCATCTAAAAATGCCCTCGAAGCTTCGTATGAGTTATCTCTACTCATTACTAAAACCAAGAGAAGTCATGTTATAGGAGCAACACTGTCAAAACCCTGTCTGTTTATGACAAAACTGTGAAGCGTCGCATTGATCATATGGCCGAAGACTTAAAATATAAGTTACTACAGGCCGTGAAGGAATCAAAATTTTCGAAGCACAGTTGAACGAGAATATACATGTTGCAAACTGTTGTCAACTATTAATTTCCGTTCGATACCTACAAAACGAAACAGTTAAATACAAAATGCTGTTTTCTACAGAGCAAAGGGCAACTTCAGAAGCAAGTCGTATAATGACAGCAATCTCTGAATTCTTCTACAAACAGAAACTGTAATGGCAAAATCTCATAGGCGCATGCATAAACGGCATTCTGTGAATGTGGCCTCTCGCTGAGGATTCATATAGATCAGTGATGGCGGACCTATGGCATGCGTGCCATAATCGGCACGCACAGCTTCATCAGCCGGCAGCGTCTAAAATATTACTTTCTTAATCAATAATAAAAATAAAATGATACTATATAATTTAAATAAGTGATTCTTGAACGTTTCACTTACTTACGTATCGCATAATGCCACTGGCATAGGGCTTAAGCCTAGATATAAGATTTTCATATATCGCCACAGAAATGATATACGTATTTAAGACACAATAACACGCCGAACAAATACTAATTCAGAAGTCAAACAACAAAAATCAGCGTTATATTTTCAAATTTTAAAGGCCTTTCTTTAAAGAAATTATGCTTTAGTTCTGTTTCATCAACAGATGGCGCCACTATCTTATTTCTGTCCAGGCTTTCTTATCATATCTAATCATTATATTCTATCTCGTTCATTTGCACTTTTACAGCTGAGGATGGTGGTTCGGTAAAACCATCGAAACTAGTCCTGTCAAAATTTGAAAATATAACGCTGATTTTTGTTGTTTGACTTCTGAATTATATACATATTTATTGACCCAATCTCAATTGTTTGGGCCAATCATATTACTTGTTACGTGGCAAAGAATATGCCAGATTTGAAGAAGCTAATATTTTCTAAACAAACTCAAATTTATTGCAAACTGTCGAATATGAATAAAGACTGCCAACTATGGACTACAGCATGTTTATCTTGCCAAAGATCTTCACAGACATACACAGTCATCTTTGGGAGAATTCAAAGTACCTCCACACAGATTCCAGCATTTAAACATAGATCTGGTGGGTCCGCTACCTCCTTGCAAAGGATTCAAATATCTTCTAACCATCATCGATCGTTATACACGATGGATCGAAGCGGTACCGTTAGAAGATCAATCAGCAGAATCTATTGCTAAAGCTTTGATTTATACTTGGTTTTCACGCTTTGGAATTCCGAATCGCATAACATCTGACCAAGGTCGGCAATTTGTTAGCCAACTTTTTCAAGCTTTAGGAAAATATCTTGGTTTTCATACAAACACTACAACTGCGTACCATCCACAGGCCAATGTCCTGACCGAAAGACAACACCGAACTTTAAAAGCAAGTCTCAAATGTCATCTACTCGAATCAAAATTATGGCTGGAAGCATTGCCTTTCGTTCTTTTAGGCATAAGATCTGCCATCAAGGAAGACTTAGGTTGCTCATCCGCAGAACTTGTATACGGAACTCCTTTAGCATTACCTGGTGAATTCTTTTCAACAGTACCTCATATGAAACAGTCTGAATTTTCTCAAAACCTTCAGAAAATAATAAGAGCTATGAAGCCAAGTTCTACCACCACCCATGGAAATAGAACAGTCTTTGTTTCTAAACATCTTTCCAACTGTTCTCACGTATTCCTATACAACAACATTAATAATTCGTCGCTACAGCCTGTCTATCCTGTAAGAGCTAGAAAGGATAAGTACTTCGATACTGAAATCCAAGGAAAAGTTAAAAGAGTTTCAATAGACAGACTAAAGCCATGTTTCCTAGTGCAAGATTCTGATATTCCTTTTCAAAACTCCCATTCCAAGAAAGCGGAACTTAGGGAAACACCTGCACTCAAGAACACTGAAGAAAATTCAGAAACTCATCATAAAACCAAGACTACTAGAACCGGCAGACATGTGAAGTTCCCCAGTCAATTTAAAGATTATCTTCCATAATCGCTGTCACTAGGAAGGGGGTGTGTAGTGTCGCTTCACTTCCGTTAAGTTTCTAATTAAATTTAGTTAAAGCGGAATGGCAACACCTTCTAGTCTCCGCGAAAAACGAAGTAAACAGACTTCGAGTTTTTGTCACGCGATGCTACGTGCATGTAAAATGTAAATAAATCTTATGAATCAGAATCTATAACATCGTAAGGAATAAAATATTGGTTCTATTGGAGTCAGAGAAGTGTTATTCTCTTACATTTGCATACCAGACACTTCAAATATGTTATTAGAAAGACGTAATCAAAAATAAAGAATTCCTAATGTCCAAACAAATATTCTAATTAATACTACTCAAAATATTAAAACTAGAGTAAATATATTCGATGCTAAAACGAAACACTTGGATAGGCTTGAGAGAGCTACAAATTTTCCCAAACAAATCTAAAAATTAAAATGATATAAACCGAAATATAGATAAAACTATTATTTACCATTGCATAAAGCTTAAGTTATTTAAAATCACTTAGAATAGCAAAATAATCCACTTACATAGCACTATTGCATAATATATATCCAAAAAATTGACGACCATGGATTCGCAATCACATACTACCACAAAAACACATCGACCATCTGAATCACGTGATTTTTGCGCTTCAAGGCCATTATAGAGTTGGCTGTGATCTGCTCAGATTTACGAGCCAAAGACATTGATGTCACCACACTGGTTGACCTTGGATGTGATGAGCAAATTTTGTCGCAACAAAGCTTTGGGATTATCGCCATACAGCCCCATCAACACAAATTAATGTGCTGATGGTGTACTACGCTTCACTGTTATCTGGCATAAGATGATAGAAAGAAAGACGATCATACTTAGGGGTTGTAAATACATGCAAGTAATGGTAATAGTGTCTTCTTAGTGTTGATGCGTTGCCATTACTTTTTCCTTATGCTTGTGTTAAAGAAATGTTAAGTGTGCTTCTGTTGCGACATCAGTTATGTAGTTTATTCTTATGAATTTTTAATTTTTGGATACAATTATGAATAACTGTGTGTATTTGAACTCAAAGGGTTAAACCAGAAATGGGCAAACTACGGCCTGCCGAAAGGTTATATCTGGCTCCGTGGATAGAATTTTAATTTGCCGGTCCGAGGCAAACTAAAAGAAATATATATTATATACCATATCCTTTCCTACTTTGTTTAAATATTATTCTCTTCTTCCTTTTTTTTCAAAGGGTTGATGATCTTTTTACTTTATTTTTGTTCTAAAAACATAAATTGACGGAAATAGCAAGCGCAGACAGCTTTCAATCGGTAAAGTGTTAAAAATTGGAGTTCTTTATTAATTATACCTGCAGATTGGCGCCATCAAGCGTTATCTCTTTCTCGGGGAGCAGACATATGGGAATCTAATATAGGTGAATTAGACCTCTTAGAAAAAACTTAATCTTAACTTAATTATCTTAACTTGAAACTTAATAAGAAGACTTATTCTGTTTGCTGGGCAACTAGCTAAGAACAACTTGTCTCATTTCCCGAGGTTAAATTCAACACCCTCAGTAAATGAATAGTTTAAGAATTATGAAGATGGGTTGAAAAAATTGAGTTCGAACGAAGATTTCAAGATTCCAGTGCCATTCAAACAGAAATGGATAATTTTACCACACCTTTCAACGTAAATTGTGAAGCAGTGAGGTCAGATTTGCAGCTTGAATTAATTGAGTTGCAATCTAACAATCATCTCAAGCAGTTTTTTTTTCTAAATATGCCAGAGTTTTATAAATCATTATTGAAAGGATGTTTCCCAAATTTAATATCTCATGCCCCGAAAATCAGTGCTATATTTGCTTCATCTTATGTATGTGAACAAGTGTCTTCAACTATGAACCTTAGAAAAGAATTATTTCAGAAGTAAACTGACAGATGAGCATTTAGCCTTGTTCCTTAGAATCAGTACATCTCACTTCGAAACTCAATATGAGGAACTTTTAAAAATGAAATCGCAATTTCATTCATCTCATTAACATATTTAAATTGCAATATTTGTATATTGTTTTTAAAATTTTGGAAAAGTTTATCTTTGCCTGCCAAACTTTTTGTTTTCGATTTTTGGCCCTCGACCGAAAAAGTTTGCCCATTCCTGGGCAAAATATATTTTATTTGTCTTCTCAGCAAAGAACTGGGCATGATTAATATGAAACAAAACTAGAATTATATCTTTCACTGTGAACACCTCCTCCAGATGACCTGTATTTCTGAAAACATTAACCCTCTGAGTGGCACAGGATTTTAGATCTGTCATGAAGACCAGTATTTAAACAGCATTTATTAATTTAGTTTATATAATTACTTATTTTAGTCTGCATTTTCCAAAATTTACATTCATTAAGATGATATTGTTACGTTTTTCTTTTTCTGACACCAGTTGTTACGGGGTTCGTGTGGATTTGGAGTGAATAACGACGACACTTGATGAAGTATCGAAACACACTTTATTTAGCCAATGTTAATCAGGGACAGCTCCAATAACACTTTTTACACTCGTCGATGAACTACTATAAACATGCTGACACGATCAGCAACACAGCCTCCAGGTTATCACGGTGGAGACAGCTTCACTGCAAAGCACCAAAGTACAGCTCCCGACTCTGCTCAGTCGTTCTCGGAACTCAACGTACTCTCGAGAGTCTTCACGCCACAACTCGCGATGCACTGGATGAGACACAGAGCACAGCTCCTGACTCTTCGGTTCAGTCGTTTCCGGAGCTCAACATGCTCTCTCGAAGATGCACTAACCGCGATACACTAAGAGACTCCTTCAGTGAACTCGACGACCCACTCAGTACTCGCTGCCCGGCTGTCAACTCGATCGACTCCGCAGGATTGACTCGCTAGACGAGATACCAACTCGATACTGACTCTCGCCCTCTTGACGAGGCACACACACTAACTGACTGCGGACCATCAGGGTTTATATAGCTTTCGGCTTGTGTTCGAGAACGTTCTGGGCTAAACCGGTAAGAATTGGTTCCAGAAGGTTCTCCATCTGTCCATGGCATATTGTCAATTTTGTCACCAAATGGGCGATTTTTCGCCAAATGTGGCAACCCTGCCTACACTTGCCTTTTTATGGCAACCATAAAACTGCTTTGCGGGGAAGCCATGTTACCACGCCTGTACATTTCGTAACAATATTTACGTTACGTCCGTCTTGAATATAACCAGTAATCATATTCTTCAAGCCACCACTTCAACAGAAATCCACAATCATCTGCAATTGGGTGTTCTTCTTAGAAAGGTTTCACTGTATTTAAAATGCTGTGAGTAACGTAAAATTTTAGGTTTTAATTACAACTTTTTATTTTTAGTTGAAGTCTGGCACTTGGATCTGGTTTCATTAAGATCAGTCAAAGCATTTGCTGAAAAGTACTCGTCGACTGGAAGGCCATTGCATCTTCTCATTAATAATGGTAAGATATTAAAACAAAAAATTATATGCATGCAAAATTCATACCATTATGTCTTGTTGCAGTTTTAGAAAGTCTATTGTTATTATCACTGATAAAATTAATTACATGTGAAGCATTTTTTGTTACCTGGCAGTTATTTTTGCAACCTCTGGTCGTAGACACATATTTGCAATTATAAAAATGTTTTATATGATGTAAACAGACTTTTAAGGAATGAAAAAATCTCCCACCCACATGTTTTCCAGGAAGTGCAATGGATTTGTGAGACCGGATACATTTTCATTCTCAAAAGTATTAGAAGTGGTCACTCCATCGTACGTGTCTAACATTAGTCATTTCCGGTGAAAAGACAAACAGTAACCAAATGAGAATTACCACTTCTACAAAGTTACTACCTTACATTTGTTCTCAGTTTACCTTCAAGTTTGGGAGGAGATTTTTTTTCCCATCAGCAGAAAATTCTTTTGATCTTCTAAAATTTTAGTAATAAGTAAGCTTTAAAAATCAATTCTAACTTTCAAATGTGTGTCTATCTTTAGCAGATGCTTATCCAACAATTGGATTCTTTTCTTATCAATTTTCATCTGTGAAAAGGCCCACCAGCAGCCAAGCAGTGAAGTCACCGAACACTGGTAGTTCGAATCCAAGCAAACAAGTTAACTGTATGGGCACTTTCGTGTTTTTCCCCCCACATGTAACTTGTATATGAGCCAGTTTTCCTTAAAAAGTTCTCCACGAAGCATCCCTTTTCCACTGGGCAGATAACCGAGTGCTTTGTCATAATTAAATAAACCAAACCTTCAGCTGTGAAAGGAAGCTGTTCTTGTAAGAAAATGAATTCCCAAACAAAGCGATGATTCTTTGTGAAAAAATTCGTTACTGAGCTTGTTTATTTTTTGGCAAATACGAATAAAAGTTAACAATAATCGGCATTTTCAAATCTTTGAATAAGATTTCTGTCACATTAAATTAATCAGTTCTACTTATGGATTTTTCTGTGGCGTTGTTCATTTAAAATGGTAATAAAAATAGTGTAAACTCGGACTTCGAATAACTGAAATCTGAAAACAAATAAATAATCAATGTTCATCATGAGTCAATAAATTTGCTTTGAGGCCACCAGTTTTGAACGAGTAACTTAATATAGTAAATAGTTCTTAACATAGTAAAATATTGAGATAAACATCTCAAACAATCCAGAGTTAGTGAGGACGACCACTTGCAGACTTTTTGGAACAACATAACCAAATATGTGGTAGGAAAATTATCACTTGCACTGAGCCTTACATTTGTTATTGACTAACAGATCTGTCTTTGGATTTGCTTAATTTTTTTTCACTGGTATAGTGTGTTTGACTGTTAGAATTATATCTGCAAGGGATGTGATCCAAAATTTGCGATTCTCCTTTCTTTGCTTTCATACCTACACTTCTCCATTAAAATTTCCTTCCATGTTTTCATACTGTTTCTAGTAGTCTCTGGTCTCATTAGTGAAACTTTAACCTTTTATCTGTTTTATTTGGTATGCTGAATTATTTCTATCATCTCTTGAAATAGTACATTGAATAGTAACATATTCAGGACTTAAATTGAAAGCAGTGTAATTTCTTAGTTTTTGAATGAAAGTATAATTCCTGCCTTAGCCTTAAATACACTCTTTTGCAAAAATATCGAAGCACCAAGAGGGACTTTTGCGATCATGACGAAATTTGGTATGCAAAAACATCCTGATCGAACACGCAAACGATCAAAGTTTCAAGGCAAATGAATAGGAATAGCGATCATAGAACGCATTTCAAGTGTACAATTCGCAAAGTATAAAACCAACAACAGAGGCGGAAAATTTATCTTTTTTTGTTGCTGCCATTGTAATTTCGTAAAGATGCAACTAAAATGCCATTACGACGATATCGAAGACCTTTATAGACAGCTAAACGACTTCGAACATGGTCGCATTGTAGCATTGCGTGAAGCCGGGTGGTCATACCAAGCAATAGGCCGCCACCTGCAGTGTACAGACACTGTTGTGCAAAGATGTTGGCAGCAATGGTTGCTACAAGGAAACTGCCGACGAAATGAAGGCTCTGGAAGGCCAAGGAGCAGAAATGTGAGGCAAGATAGGATGATTATTCGCCAGGCCCGAACCGCCCCAACGGTATCATTGTCGACTATTCAACACACTATAGCCACTTCTATACCTCACGTGGTACCGTCCACCATCTCATGCCGCTTGTCGAGACGGGGTTGCGCTCACAGATGCCTTTATGGCGTTTGTTTGCCTTTGACCCCACAACATCGGCAGAGTTGTCTGAAGTGGTGTCGCAGCCGATTATCACGGCTGGCATCAGACTGGCATCGTATAGTGTTCAGCACTGAATTCTGCTTCACTCTTGAAGCAGATGACCACCGTGTTCGTGTCTGGAGAGGACGGGGCCAGCGGTCCCAATCAGCCTTTGTTTTACAAAGGCATAAACCCTGGTGTCACGTGCTATTTTTTATGACAGCTCAACTATATGTTGATATCATCTTACTGCTGATTGCATTACCCTTCATGGCATTCATCCTGGGGCCATTTTCCAACAAGGTAATGCCAGGCCACATACCACTCGCGTATCTCTGGACTGTCTCCGTGCGGTTAATACTCTTATTTGGCCAGCGAGGTCACCAGACCTTTCACCAATCGAGCATGTCTATGACATGATAGGCCGCCAGTTTCGGGCACCACAAAATATCGCAGATCTGGAGCGACAACTGTTGAATGCCTGGCAGAATGTGTCGCAGGATGACATTAGGAACCTCTACCACTCCTTGCCTCGACGAATTCAAGCATGCATTGCCGCCAGGGGCGGTTCGACCACTTAATTTGAACACTCAATGGATAATTGTGAGCCGTGAACAGGTACTATGACCTTGATTTTTTAATCATTTTATTATCTGTGTATGAGCTATACACATATTCAATTTCATCAAAAACAACCACTTCAAATCGAAGCACCTTCACGGTGCTTGGATTTTTTTTGCAAAAGAATGTAGGATGAGGTCTCGTAATTTATTTTATTTTTTATTTAACTGATTAAATTTTTATTTATCTTTACTTTTTATTGAATTGCAATTTATTAGTTTTTTTTTGGGGGGGGGAGATTTTCTGATTTCACTTTTAATTTTAGAAATTAAGGTCTGATTGAATCTTCAATTTCATGTAATGTACAGAATCTTTACTTTAATAGTTTTAATTTGGTTTATCTGACTATGGCAAAGCATATTAGAGCCATCCACCTAAGGGGAAGAATACCTTTTGTTTTAACAAATTAAAGCAAGCAAACATTTTACTAAGTGGATGCTTTACATTCGATACGGATCATACAAAAAAGTTAATTTTTTTATATGCAAACCCTTTTATTGTAGGAAATAAAGCCTATAGTGCCAGTGGCGGATTAGTGAAACAGGGAGTGGGCTTCCTCACATAAACTTTTAGAAGCACTTTATCTTAAAACACAAAGTATGTTGAAAAAATTAATTATGGAGCATAGCCCATTGCGTTTAGCATGACTTCATAAATCCTCCTCTGCCTGTAATCAGCCTTCTTACTTTACAAATACACTGTGTCTACCGAAAGTCTTCATCTGACTTTTATATTTGCAAACACTGGTTGTAGACATGTAATTCCAGTTACAAAAATGATTTAATGATGCAAAGATTCATGTTTTCATATTTTAAAATTATATATATATCATTAAATCATTTTTATAACTGGAATTACATGTTTACAACCATGTGTGTATATATATATATATATAGTAAAGTTTTTGTATAAGAACTTTAAAACTTAAAAAGGTTGGAGATAATATATAAAGTGGGTACATTAGGTAAGAGATAAATAGCGCTAATAGCTGCTATTTAGCATATCAAATGTTGTATGAACTTAAATCCATTTAGTGCGAATACAAGTTATTATTACTTGCGCAATTGCTGCAAAGTTAGTTAATAATAATTTATTTCCTAAACAGTATTGATTAATTGATTATATTATCTCCTAAGTTTAATTAAAGTAGAATTATTTTAAAAGTGTGCATCCATACTGGTAAGTTATATTTTGAAAGATATATATAATACGCAATTCAACGTTTTATGTTCTGTTTCCTGTTTATCAAACTTTTCTACTCGTTATAAAAAATTATATATATATAAAAAAAAGCTTAATTCAGAGGCGGGAAATGAAGAAAGAAAGATTATACATTGCTAATGATTCTTAGATTGCAATTTGGATCAAAACTAAACCATTGGTTATCTGATAGAAAGCAAATCGTAATGCCATACTGGCAAAATTAAAAAGTTTGAAAAATGGGCTCCTTAAGAGTTAAAAGTAATGTATAATACGAGGGCTATCCAGAAAGTAGATTACGTTTTGGAATAAAAAAATAAACAAAGTATAGGAAACAAATTTTATTATATACAGATGAAAGCCACACTCAAATACTACTTTTCTACATAGTCACCATACAAATTAAGGCATTTATCGTAGCGATGTACGAGCTTGGAAATTCCTTCGTCGAAAAATTCGGCCGCCTGCGCCTTCAACCACTTCGTTACCTCTTCTTGCCTTCCATCTTGCACAAAACTTGTGGTAACCAAGCTTTTCGCTGATGATTTCGTGCAACAAACTTCGCGAAATTTGTGGAAAACTCAAAGAAAGTTCCGTTATTGTGAAATTTCGATTTTCACGGACTTTAGCATCGACTTTTCCGAGAAGTTCGGCGGTCACTATGCTGGGTCTCCCACTTCGATCTTCGTCGTGAACATTGGTTCGGCCATTTTGAAATCTTATGACCCACTGACGCACTCCACCTTCAGTGATAATGTTGTCCCCATACACTTCACGAAGCTGCCGATAGATTTCTATCGGTTTACAGTTTTTTGCAGTCAGAAACCTTATTACTGAGCGCACCTCGCAGCTCGCGGGGTTTTCAATTAACGCAGACATTTCAAACCGTCACAGTATCTGAACGGAGCACAGCACGAACCTCTCACTAGCACGGCTAGATGCAGACTGAGCTGCGCAACGCTCTGACCCCAAGATAGCCGCCCTAGCCCCGCCCCTAGCGGACACAGACGGAAACGTAATCTACTTCCTGGATGGCCCTCGTATTTCAAAATTGTCACATACTTGGTTAACAAGCTAAGAGAAACCATTTTGCATCAAACTATTATGTTGTCAGTGGAAGTGGACGTGGGAAGGACATTAGAATATCAGTATTGGTCATACATCTATACCCTCGCCCAGTTTTGAGGGAGAACACCATGCGGACAGGCCAGAGGGTCTCTCACCCTTCCTTCCCTACCATCAACCTCTCGACAGAACTTTCGGCCTGCTGTGTATTTTGGGTGCCCTTTTGCCACACAGACACTATATGCTTACAAACGTCTGTGCCATCTCTGGGATTCAAACCCAAGCCTTACAGCAGTTAGATTCACTAACTACATACCGGATGGTCAGCTTGGAAAATTATCAGGAATTAAGTCATTCTTTTCAATATCTTTTTTGTGTGTGTGTGATACGTAATGATTAGCACATCCATTTAAAAAATAGAATATTCCAGTTAAGTGGCCGAGAAGTTGTTAAAGACTTGTTGAATGCCTATAGTTCATCCTGGGATTTACCAGGTAAATAACAATATGCAGGAAAGCTGTTAAAAAAAACTTTTTCACCCAAGAAAGGTTATGGTGGTAACCAAGGTCATCACACAGATAAGGTTAGGCTTTTCCTAATGTTATCATTATTTACAGAATGAGGAGAAAATACGACACAAAGAAAAGAAGTTTAGAGCACATTAGGAGTCGGTGATATCATACAAAAGCAACCTTGTAGTATAGTAACTTTGGTGATAGCTTGGCATTTTTATAGTCTCAAGAAACAATGATATCAATTACTAATTTTAGGGAACTTGAATCACTACTGCAAAAAATTCTTCATAAATATTCCTATATGCCAATCGCATGTTTCATAAATACCAACTGCATTGTAGTTCTGCCAAAAGGAAAATTAAAGTTTTTTTTAATCTCATTTCACCCATCTTTTCTCTTCATATTATTTACAGAAATCTCCATAATTTCTTTTTCAACAAAATATTCTCAGGTGCAATAATTTTAACGTCATGTGCATTTGTTGAAAGAAGAAAAAAAGACATTCTTTATAAGGGGAAATTTTTTCGGGCAATTAGACTTGGCAAAAGATTATTGAAGCACTGCATGATAGTTTACTGAATAAAGCAAAATGTTAAAAAAGAAAGTGAAAAAAAAAATCACAATTTTTATTTAATTAAGAGACGAGATTCTCAAGAATAACAAGTGTTTTGTTGATTTAAAAAAGAAAAAAAAATTATTTACAACAAGGTACTTTGAAAATATATTATTATTTGATAATACACAATTATTCATAAAAAAATTACACACTTTTTTTTTATTCTTAAGAGTAAGATATAATACTGTATCGAAGAATACAACTGCTTCTTCAGCCATAACACTGTGTCACAGAATACAACTGCTACTTCAGAAAAAAATTTGTTGTTCATGAAAAGTTAATATTGCATGATGTGTATTCTCAAGTAAATTCAATTTAAAATTTTCTTTTTTCCTTTTAGCCGGCATTATGTTTGTAAAAGAAGAATACACAGAAGATGGTTTTGAGAAGCATTTTGCAGTCAACTACGTATCTCATTGTCTTTTAACATTATTATTACTACCATTACTGGCAAAATCTGGGACAGCCAACACATATTCTCGAATAATTAACAGCACTTCTTGCATACATTATGTAGGATCTAAAGATTCTAAACACCTTCAGAAGAAGTAAGTGTACGTGAAGTACCAACATTACTCAAAATATAAAATTAAGCAAAAATCAATCTTAGATCGATGATGCGGTTTTATAGAATATTGATTTCATGAAAGAAAATTTCTTTATTTTCATTTTTATTAATAATGCTTAAGAAATATATAATACATGAAAGGTTATTTCTTAAATTAGTAAAGAATATTAATATTAAAAAATTTAAATAGTTGAGTAAGAGTAAATTTTTACCATCACCATTTTATAGTCTATTTTATATAATTTCATTTTATTTCAATGAAATTTATTTTGCCGATATCAAAATTGCATCATGTACACATTCAAAACTCTGAGTGTGTCAAAAGTATAAATAAAGCATGCTGTCTTTAACTACATAAATGTTTTGATACCGTTAACATTTACTAGAATATAAAATTTTTATCTTCTTTTCTGTGTGTAGCAAAGGCAGCAAATAGAAATGATTTTGAAGATGTTTTATGTCCAAAGATATTTCGTGACCTTTACTGCATAATATATTTCTTAAACTGATGTTTAAAATTATCATAAAATCCCTAATTATCCTTAAAAAAAACTTTTTTTTTTTTTTTTTTTCTCTTAAGCAAAATATATTTTATGTAAACATAGGATTTAGAATAAGTACATTTTTAGTGATTTGACAAGACCTAAATTTTAATCATTACACTAGGCTGAGTTTCTGGTTTTCTTAATTTAGAAATCGAGCATAAATTAGGGTGGTTCGTTATTTAAAGTATGACAAAGCAAAACTGTTTATCTAAGGGAAGGAATGCCTTCATGGAGAAATTTTCTAAGGAAAACTGGCTTGTATTCACGATGCACAGAGAAAAATCATGCAGCCGGCTTATTCCCTTGGGCTGGTTTTATTCCTTGGGCTGGTTTCTGGAACAAATTATCAGCAGTCTTTGAGCATTAGTGGGACCACTTATATTAAGAGCCAAGTTATTAGATTTGTAAAGTATATTATGTTAATTAACCAGTTATTATGATTCAAGTCAACTTTTTTCTTTTTGTACTTCACATGAGAATGCAAATTAGCTTTGTGTGTATTTAAGCTGAGGGTTTTGAATCTTTAGCCGAGATAGCTTCTGAAAATCTCATTTTGCTGTTGGATATTTTTAGCCAGCTTTATTTAAAAATTACATTCCAGCTTCAGTGTTCTTCATAGCTGATGCTTTAAATATGCACCAGGAAAATATATGAGCCAGCTTGTTCTATTTAATGTGTAATATTGGACCATGTTATGGACATTTGAATTTAATTGTCTAGTCCAGAGTTTCTTAAACTGTGGGTCGTGACCCCAGTGTGAGTTGCAGGATGTGCAGTAGGGGGTCGCCAGAAATGTTAGCAATTTTCAGATTTCTTTAACTTATTACAATAATTTTACAATTACCAAACATTTTTACATAATAAGGTATTTCTCTCGTCTTTTTAGCATGCCTTCGTAGTGTAGTGGTCAGCATGCTCGGCACATATTCGAGAGGCCTGTGGTTCGATTCCCGGCGAAGGCGCTGCTCATTTTTCATCTCTCCTGCTTTCAAAAAATACCTAATGTCTCTACATTGGAGCCCGAACTAAAGGGTGGTAGATGATGATTCTCCACCACCAGGATTTGGCATTTGGGTCCCCTAATCCCCAGTAGCCTTTTAAAAGGGGGAGTACATAAGGTATTTCTCCTGGCTTCTTAGCATGCCATTGTAGTGTAGTGGTCAGCACGCTCGGCGCATATTCGAGAGGCCCGTGGTTCGATTTCTGGGGCAAAGGCGTTGATCGTTTTTCATCTCTCTTGCTTTAAAAAATACCTAATGTCTCTACAATGTATCTGAAAACAGAAAATGATAAGACAATACAGAGAAAGGAAAAACGAAAACGTTTTGACACATTCTTTTATAATAGAAACATTCCTTTTACTTTAATTTTTAAAGTTAATGACCTAAAACTGCAATAATATATTACATTACAAGTGAAGAAACTGACAGTTGACTTACACATTGTCGGATTTGTGCAATGTTTATGGGATCCCACAAAATTCTCATAAATGTTATGGGGTCCCCATACCAAAAAGTTTATGAAACCCTGGTCTGGTCTGTTAAAATATCCAAAAGTTGTGGAAATTTTATCTGTAGCATAAATTGTGCCTTTATGTTTAAACTGCGAGTAAAATAAAAAGGTTATTTAAATCTTCTGTATTTTATGAGTTATTCAAGATGCAGGAATATCTCACTATCTGCCTAGTAGGGTCTGCAGAATTTTAATTTTTTCCAGTTGTAAAAACAACAAACCGATAGATTCTAATTTACTATCTGATTTGCAAATATTTAAAGTAGTATTATAATCTCTGGCGCAAACAGCAGAGTTTTGTTAATGCATTAGTTTTTAAACTACAAAGTTGTACTGCTCATGAACCTTCATTCACATCAATCACTTTTGCTATTATTGTATTCGCTTGCTGTTCTTGGAATCTAAGCTAAAGATAGGAGAAAGAATCAGAGGAGCATTAAACATTAGCTAGAATAAGCTGGCTCATATATTTTACCGGCAACATATTTAAAGCATTAGCCAGCTGGAACGCTAAAGCCAGATTATAATTTTTAAACAGTGCTGGTTAAAAATACTAATAGCTCTCCCAACTAAAGATTCAAAACTCTCAGCATTCTCTGTATTTATACACAAAGCTAGGACTATTGCAGAAAACAAGCTGTTTCAACAATGAGTATTATATATAGCAAATAAAAAAAGGGAAATATGTTGCAGATTATCTGCAGAATGCCTTAAGAAAATCAATAAGGCATTAAGAATATAAAATATGTATTTTTACTTAATTATTTGCACAAAGTTTAGCCTTTTTTTATGTTTGATTTTCTAAATAAAAATTAATTAAATCATTCTAAATTAAAATTCTAAATTAAACTATAGATAATACAACATTCCAATTTTTATGTTTCTGAAAGGCTCCTTGAAAGACGTATTAGCCGTGTTTAACAGTATTTTCTCTTTTAATACAGAAAGCAGTTTTCAAAGGTATCATGGCAAAGACAATGTGAAAAATTACTCATTCGAAACAAATGCTATTCAAATAAAATACAAGCAATTAAAATATATATATATATACATATTAATAAAAATAAAATTTTTAAAGAACTGTGTGAAGAACTTAATTTAACCATGCAGTTCCAATAATCAAAATGGAATTCTAAAAAGAAAATGGTTAAAAATAACTTTCAAAATACTCAGATTAGTATTAAAATATATTCTCTCCACTATTTACATTATTATGAAAATGTATGTAGCAAGTTGTATTAGATATGCTTTAGAAATGTTAACTGCATAAAAACTGGGAAAATATCATCCTTTTTTCTCAATCATTAACTTTTAAAATTATGTTTTAACTTTTGGGTCTCTTAAAAATAAAAATTGCCCATAAATGTTGTATTTATTGTATATTCATATAGAAGAAACGAATATGACATATTTTTAAACATCATAAAAGATCTAGAAATAATTTTGTATGTAAAAATAAAATATGAAAGACAATTTTGTATATTTTATTGCCTTAACATAAATCATTTATGCAATTGCACTTATGTAAAATTATCAGGATACAGTCAAAAGTCGTTAATTTGGACACCCATAATCCGGACCTCAAAGCTTCAAACTTTCTGCGCATGCGTCGACGCACGTAAGGCCTTTACGGCTGAGAATATGCTTGTGCGCATGCGCAAAATATGTTTACGAGTGCGCGTTTAATGTATAACGGATGGTAAAAGCTAAGCTAAAATTATTTAATTATCTATTTCAGTTAATGTTGCAGATTGCGTTGTTCCTTAATCTTCGAACTGGATCCGGCTTATTATTTTTTGCAGACTGTTAGAGTAATTTTATAAAAGTAAGCTTGAACTTTCGATTATGTCAAATAGAATTTCTGATATATATTTATTAATATGTAAATGATCTACAAAGCGAAAGTATGTTTTGAAGTTCATTAAACAAAAAGTGGAATTGCTACAAAAAATGGATAAAGGCATATCCTTTGTTTATCTAAACTTTAACGTTTGTTTATCTAAACTTTGTTTATCTTTAACGCTGCGGCGCCGCGCAATGAATTGGAAGTTGATCTGTCAGCACTATCCTTATATTCAGGGCAGATGTTTTTATTTTATTTGGCTTATAATTCCTTATTAAATGTAGTATTTCATCTCGATGTACCCCATCTTTGATATGATTTAAATCAAATTCCTCGTCATTATAATTCGCTTCCGATAGCGAAGAAAGTGACAGAAGTTATTCAAAACGAAAAAATTTCAATTGACAAAGTAGTCGGTATTCTCGACTCAGCAATTATAGGACTTGAACAGCGGAACTTTGTAACTGAACAAGAAATTATGCCTGTTTAAAGAATTAAAGAGAATGTATTATCACATAAAAAACGAAGCAACTTAAACAACTTACATTGAAAGAAATGTTTAATAAAATAAACAAATAAATACTAAGCTTTTTTTTTTTTTTTTTTTTTTTTTTTATACCCTTTAGATCATAATTGTTCTTTATTTCATAAATTACGGTTTCATATTTTTAATTTTATAATTTCTGCATGCCATCTTACCAGATTTAAACTGATGATCTATAATCCAGAATCGCCGAAGTCCGGATTAACGACTTTTGACTGTACTAAAGAAGAAAAAGAAACTGCCACTGAACAATAATACATATATTCATTCAAAAATGTCGCAAACTTTCAGGTGATTATCTTATTGACCTAGGTTACATTAATTTAATAGAATATGGCAAAGCACGCAAGGGCCATCTGCCTAGGGAAGAGATGCTTTTGTGGAGGACTTTCTTAGGAAAACTGGTTTAGATTCATGTTATATATAGCAGACAATCAGGAAAACCTTTCCATGCAGCCAACCTGAGTTCAAATAACTTAAATAAGATTTTTATATGTCATATATATAATTAAAGAAATTTTCTTATAATATTTTATAAATTGCATAATTCTTCTCTTATTAGGGCATATTACTCCAAGTACAGAGCATACATTCAGTCAAAATTAGCCCAAATCATGTTTACTTATTCACTTCAAGCTCATCTGTCTGCTGAAAATGTTTATGTTACTGTAAATTGTGTTCATCCAGGAGTAGTGAATACCGAACTTATGTCTTCAGTTTTATGGATATCACTTGTAGGTTCCATAGGTTCCTTTTTTCTGAGGATATTCTTAAAGGTACATTTTTTTATTATCATCAACATTATTAAATTATTATTAATTTTGAACATATAGATAGGTTAATTTAATTTTCAGTTTAATTTATTATATTATTCATTCTAATGTTTCCCTTAAAGAAATGACATTTAGGAGTTAAAATTAGCTTTAAGAAATATTTTTGTCATTACAGCTTTATATAATGTTAAATTAATGTATTTTGAAATTTTTACTTAATTCTTGTAATTTAATGCTATTTATATCTTGTTTTTTACGTGGTTTAGGTACTGGATAAAATTTTGTAGAAATATATACCATATATACTACTTGAATACAAGATCCCTCCTTATATTTTTGCATAAATTTTTAAGGGGGGAAAGTAGGCAAATACTCAGTGCAAGTAGCAGTAATTCTGATTAAAATTAAGTTACAGTCTGTCTATCATAAGAAAAGCTCTCGCCAGTTAGTATGCAGCTGTCTGTTGCCATACAAACGAGTCTTGACCCATTTTTCATAGGGGTGTCTTGAAGATGAATGATAAACTCTCTCTCCCTCAGCAAACAAAATAACAATAAAGTAACCATTGGTTTGTCCCTATTTGAAATATACTAGCCCTGTTGCTATAGTCACTGCCACCCACCAGACAGTAAGCTTTAATTATAGGCAATATTTTACTACAATAATAGAAATAAAAAATTATGAAAAGTTGGTAATAATCATTACCTATTTGTTTTCACGTATATCAATCAATACCTAGTATATAGTGGATGCAAAGTCTAAATTGTAATTTCTCAGCTAGATATAGCTGTTATTATTAACCATATTTATATACTGTATTCCCCCATTTTTAAAACTAATTTTATCATCTGAAAATCAAAAGGGGGAAGATTATGTGAGTCATTTAATTTCTGCAGAATGCAGTTACAATAAGAAATAACGAATGAAAAGTAGTCATGGATAAACTACCGGTAACTATTGCAATATTATTTCTTTAAAAGAAATTAATATTCCAATAAGAATATATATATATATAGTAATACACTATCTACATGTATTTAGGCACTCATGCAAATGCCTATGTCCTGATATGCATCATGCCTTCCACCATTAAATATCGTGTAGGAAACAACACTGGCTTCCTCCTTCCAATGGTGAGCACTTGCCTATAATGGAATTGGCCACTCCTAAGGCTAGAAAGTGGTGGCCATTATGTTGTGGAGGCACCTAATAGGTGGCCACTGTTACCTCCTATGAAGGGACAGACAATTTTACATCCATGCCTTCTCCAGGATTCAAACCCGGGCCCTTTGGTATCAGGCTCTCCTAACCACTATACCGTCTGGGCAGCACAATACTGGCATGCAAGATGCTACGAAGTGCAGATTTATCTTATTTCAAGAAAGATGTTACCAACACAAGATCATTTTCAAGATTATTTACAAGAATGTTTGTCTCAAAATAAGCTATAGACTTCTCGTTGAATTTCTCAGATGAATTCCGCCATTAAGATGGATGAAACACAAAATAATGCATTAATTTGGTGGCTACCCTAGTCTTCTAATATATAATCCCATGCGACGTTTTCTCATGGAGGATCTTTGTAACCACGGTCATTGATCCTGTTGCTCTGACTGATCTTGATATAATGGCATACATGTGTGACAAAACAGATTACTACATATATATCAAGAATATCTATATGATAAGGCACACTGAGCATTTGTGAAATATTTTTTAATAAAATGGTAAGTTTGGCTCTATTTCATTATAATAAAATCTAGAATCATTTGCATATATTTTACAAATTTCTAAAATATTTTGTGGAATAATGAGTAACTGATGATACAGTCAAAAGTCTTTAATCCGGACTCGTCGGGACTTTGGCGATTCCGGATTATAGATCATCAGTTTAAATCTGGTAAGATAGCATGCAGAAATTATAAAATTAAAAATATGAAACCGTAATTTATGAAATAAAGAGCAATTATGATCTAAAGGGTATCAAAATTTACAAAAAAAAAGCTTAATATTTATTTACTTTATTAAACATTTCTTTCAATTCGCGCATGCGTAAAGCATACATTACACATAATTGAAATTAGAAAATTGCAACCAGTAAACTATTTGATGTGTATTTGTGATATTTATAATGGCGAGGAATTTGATTTAAATCATATCAAAGATGGAGTATATCGAGATTATACTACACTTAGTAAGGAATTATAAGCCGAATAAAATAAAAACATTTGCCCTGAAGATAAGGATAGTGCTGACAGATCAACTTCCAGTTCATTGTGCACTGCGACGTACCTCCCCACCCCCCCCCCCCTCCGCAGAGCAGCGTGAAATTGATAAACAGATTTTGGAATGGTTAGAGAAACAAAGGATATGCCTTTATCCATTTTTTTGCAGCAATTCCACTTTTTGTTTGATGGACATCGAAACATGCTTTCACTTTGTAGATCCTTTGGCAGCTCCAGAATCAGAAATTCTTTTCGACATAATTGAAAGTTCAAGCTTACTTTTATAAAATTGCTCTAACAGTCTGCAAAAAAAATAATAAACCGGATCCAGTTAGAAGATTAAAGAACAACACAATCTGCAACATTAACTGAAATAGATAATTAGATAATTTTAGCTTAGCTTATACCGTCCGTTATACATTAAACGCGCATGCGTAAAGGTATTACATGCATGCGTAGACGCATTATGCGTTTACGCATGCACAGAAAGTTTGTAGCTTTGAGGTCCAGATTAAAGACTTTTGACTGTATTTTATTCATTACAAATTTGCAGCATGTTAGTTGTTCAATTCTTACTGTCAAAGAATTAAATAATGTAGAACTTCAAATACACAGATTAATTAGAGGTGAATGAATATTTGAAAAATCCACCTCATTGTGATCTTTTCTCTGCAGTTCAGATATGTTTAAACTGTTATGCAATGAAATTTAATTCTTTATTTATTACATTTTATTTAAACCAAGACTCTAATAGTTAAAAGTTATCAATCAGTTTATATGTTGGCACTTCAACTAACTAATTTAACAGTTTGAGTTGAAATAACACGGCAAATAATGATCATTGGAATTACTAAGGCTATAAGAGCATAATTTAGATAAATTTGCAGTGACGAATGAAATTATGCTCAATGTAAAATTTTAAATTATACAAAAATGTGACCTTAGTGTGACATAGATGGTTTCAGAAAATCCCCCCCCCCAAAAAAAAAAAAAAAAAAAAAAAAAAAAAAGGAGGGAGAACCTGAAGGAATTTTTTTGCTTCTGGAAAAGTAGAGCTGTGTATGTTCGCCCTCAAAATAAAAAAATCTATGCCAAACTAAGATTGCAATTTTGCCTCATTTTAAACTATACACTCCAAACTAAGTTATTTGGCGACTTAATCTCTTAATAGGTAACATTTCTCTGTAACGTGGAAATTTTTATAATCTGTTTTTACCTTATTTAGTGAGTTAATTCAGTTTAAAACAAATTTAATCTATAGTATTCAGCCTACAGGAAAGTTCTGTCCATTTTTGGAATAAAAATACAAATTTTTCTTACTGTCATTAAACTTCATTAAATAATATAATTGCCATTATTATTAATGACTTCTTGCCAGCATGAGGGCAATCTGTTTGATATCTTCTTCATTTTTGAATTTTTTGCTCTTGAAAAAAATTTGTAAGAACAAAAACAAGTGATAATCGAATCGAAGGGTGCTAAGTCCGGGGGAATATGGTGGATGCAACAGAATTTCCTAGCACAGTTCTGCAATTTTTTTATGAGCGTGGCATTATCAAAATTCAGTATGATGTCCTTCCTATTGATCATTGCCAGCGTCTTTTCTTGGACTGCTGTCATTAAATTATCCAGTTGCTGACAATACTTCTCCGAACTGACTTTTTGTTTGGTTTTGGCTCATAATGTTTTAATTCTCAAATGTTCCACCATATACACAACATTCTCTTATTCAAAGTCAAATTTAGTTTAGAGGTGGAAGGGCTAGGTTTTCCGGGTTAACAATATGCCCTTTTCCTTAAAATGTTTTCGTAGGTAATCTATTTTTCATCCCTAGTTATCATCCAGTTCAAGGACTCGATTTTGTTGCGAGCAAGCAGAGCCAGATTTAGACTTTACTAAATAATATGTATATTACTTGTGTGTAAATCTGGCTCTGCGGGCAAGTACCGATGTGCATATGATGACTCAAGCATCCAGATTCTTCTGACTTAATTCATGTGGCACCCATCTTTAATATTTGCACACCAATCCTGTCTTCCAAATATGGTCCAAAATGTTTTGCTGAGCTAAACTAAGCCTTTCTGCGATCTTCGTTGTTGTCAGAAAAGGATCTTGCTTCAACATGGTCTTAATAACATTGCTGTCGATCAAAGATGGTCACCCAGAACGTGGCTTTTAGAAAGGTCGAAATCACCTGTTTCAAATTTTTCTAACCATCTTCTGCATATCCTATCAGAAACTGTACATTCACAAATTCTTTCAATAAATTTTTCTTGTTGAAATTTGTATACAGTGGCATAAATGAACTTTATCAGTAACCATGAGTACATTATCGCTTCATACTCAAGACTAACGTGAATCAACTTTTAGTTAATTTGCTACGGCAATATGCATACATTAAGCGATAAAAATAAAGAGCCAAACATGCACCATATAAATGTGTGCTTACGTGTCAAAAATTTTTGTCATAAAAACGGACAAAACTTTCCGGTAGATCTAATACTTTTATTTCATTAACTGAATTGTTGATGCATTTTCCATGTTTTTATATACAAATGGGCAGGACTTTAGCAATCAATAACAATGTATGAATGACAACATTAATAGTGATCATATTAAGCAACATCTATTGTATCATGAAATCCTAATATATTTTCTGTTGGCTATCGAAAGCAATAGGTATAAAATGCTATGAAAAGTTGTATTCTACTTGCATATATTTTATAGTCATCAAAGTCACAGAATTTATTGTGTATGCAGTGCAAGAACTTTTAGAAAAAAATAATTCAAAGATTGGTAATTCAGTGACATCTTAAAAACTATTAGAATATTTTTGAGCACATAAATATCATAAAACGTTTGTATAACTTGATCTCTTTTCAATTAAATGCCACTTATGTAGTTTAATGAAGAAAACGTGGATCTTTTTCACTACTGCATAAAAGTCAAACAATTTTTTACGGAAAGACAATGTAATAATATTGCTTACTGACCAGTGTAAAATTACTGTAAATGTATTATTCTTATCTCTTATAACTGTGGTTTTAAAACCCTTTGAGGTTCGGTGCATGAAAAAAAAATTTTTTTTGAAAAATTAACTTTACACATAGATAACTAGCCTAATACAATGTTATTTCATGCTAAAAAAAAAAAAAAACAGAATTCATAACATGGTGGGATACCGCTTGTCCCACCGCGCATCTAGAGCAGTAAAATGGCATCTTTGCCTCAGCATAAATTCTCCTAACATGCAAATTTTAACAACCAGACAAAAATGCAAGATATAAAAAAATGTTTTTGAATAATTATCTAGAAAGTATTGATCATATTAGCAAAATAAAAAATATTTTTTCAAAAAAAAAATTACATGATTTAAAAAAAAAATGCTCTCCGTACGACTTTTTAGATATTTTTAAATGATTTCATAATATATTTGAAACAGAGAAGATTTCGCTCCAGTACTTTATTTGCTACAGGTTTGAAAAGGAAGATAGTTTATTTAGAAGGTCGTTATGATTTACACTCACATATCCGTTCAGTAGTCAATGACATTTCACGTTACAGAGTTATATTTTCATTTCTTTTGGAAAAAATACTAAATATGTTTCAAGTTTTAACATTATTGTAACTTAATAAAAAATATAAATTTTCATTATCAACATATAAAACCAACATGATACTTGAATTAAAAAATATTTGAACAGTGCTGCCATATAGTAGCAGCAATTCCTACATGCGTGGTGGGATGTATTTGGTCCCACCTTTTAATTTCAACCATTCTTAATTAATTTTTTTTAGAAAAGGAAACTTTCACATAAAGATATTCATTCTAACCCCAAACGTTGCTGTTCGGACAATTTTAAACTGCATTAGAAATAAATAAAGAAAACTGTTTCAAAATTAGACCTTCAAAGAATTTTTATTTTACATTATTTCCATGAATGAATACTAGTGCCGCCATCTGTTATACATTTAGAGAACTAAAAGGCATAAATGTATGTATTTTAAATGGAATTTTGCAGCTTTCATCTGGGAGATAAAAACTGAATAAAAAGGTGAGATGCCTGGCGTCCCACTGCCTGTCAAAAGGTTAAAGTGTATCATTCAGTTTCATTCTTTGTTTAGTGAAATAACTAACGTAAAAGATGTATTTCTTATGTTTCAAAAATTTGTACCATAGTCTACATGAGCTAACAATAAAAGTATGTTTTCTCACTGGAAGTATTGAATTGGTGCATATAAATCTCTCAAGGAAAAAATTGCTTTATGCATGTTGTCCTACAGCAAAATAGATCTAAAAACATTTATATCTACTTTTCTTGATTTTTTATTATGAAATGTGCAATTCACAGTTTATGAAAATATGGGTTTAATTTGAGAAAATTATCCATATAAGTTTATTTTTTTATATAAATAAACTCAATGGCAATTTTTATCACATCGATCAAATTTATATCTGTTAAAATTGCAGACTGCTGGCAATTTGTCCCGATTCGACAACAGCATTCGGAGTTTCCTTTCTAATGTAACAACGTGTGAATTGCAAACCAGTTTCTCTTAAATAATGTTTCAGAAAAGTATTCCATTATTAAAAATGTGTTTTAAGATTTGAAACGGCATTTAAAAATTAATCTTATTATCAAAAATAGTTTTAATATTTTGCTGTTGTTCTTTTGTTCTATAAGAGCTCAAAAGTCCAATTTATTGGTACTGTTCTTTTGGGATTGTATTCAGAAATGTATGTATGTGTGTGTATACATGGGTATATGCATATATGTGTATACACATACATTCATATTTACACATGCATACATACATTTCTTTATCTGGTCCTGATAACAGAATTGTACCATTTCATATTATGTTGTTTATTCTTGACACTATCATCCTGTTGCTCTACAAAAGCGCTTGATTAAATTGTTAACTTTTATTTCAAATGATTCATTATCTATTATTAGTTAGTTAATTATCTATGCCAGAGTTTCTTACGCTGAGGGTCACAACCGGCAGCAGGAGGTCACCAAAAATTTTAGCAGTGTTGATACTTCTTTAACTTATTATAATAATTTTATAATTACAAAATATTTTTACACAATGTATCTTAAAGTAAAGATAAGACAATACAGACAAAGAAAAAACAAAAACCTTTTGACGTTTTCTTTTTATAATATAAAAATTAATTTTACTTGCTTTGCACGTCACGCTGTCATTTCGTCTGTTACTTATTTAAAATTTTCACATTGTTCTATATCTTAAAATTAGAAATTAAAGTTAATGATCTAAAACTGCGATAGTATATTACACTACAAATGAAAAAACTGCCAGTTTCATTCATGCGTGTGTCTGGTTTGTGCAATGCTTATGGGATCTCACAAAATTTTCATAAATATTATGGGGTCGCGAAAAAAATCTCGATAGTAAAAATGGGTTGCGACTGAAAAAAGTTTAAGATGCCCTGATCTATGCAAGTAGTATAATAGGTTTAAGTATTACTTTGTTTCTTACACTAATTTTTCAGTAGCATGATAAGTTTACTTAATTTATTAATATCCACCACTAATATAAGAAATAAGTCTACATATTGATGATAATCCATCTTACTAAATACAGATTTAGTCTGTACATAGTTTTTAATGTTTCTTTCAGTTAATATATACAGTTTCAGTTCAGTTAATAATTAAGTTATATATACTTTTGAATATCATAAATTGAATTACAGAATAATTTTGAAATTTATAAATCAATGCTACTACAAAATAATTTTTAAATATTTAAGGTTCTCTATTTTTCAGTCAGCTAAACAAGGAGCTGAAACAGCAACATTTGCAGCCTTAAGTCCGGAAATGGAAGGCATAGGAGGAAAATATTTAGAAGAATGCAGACCAGTACCTTCAAGTAAAATATCGCAAGACAGAGTGTTACAAAATGATTTATGGATAGAAACGTGGGATCGTTTAAAAGACTGGATACCCAAAGGAAATGCATTTTCTCATTGGTTCTTCCCAATTTCAAAGTGATCACAGACTATTTCAATCACAAAATACCATCATCAAAATAAAACAGAGCACATAATCCATAAAAATCTTTATTGTTAGTGTTTTTAATTTAATATAATTTAACGGAATGTGTGAATGGTAGACTTACAATAAAAGGAAATATGATTTATACACAATAAATAAATGTAAGTTCAAAATGAAGGGTCTATCTTATAATAATAAAATGTAAAACTTGCATTTTGACCCTCTTCAGCTCTCATCATCTTCAATGAAACATCTAAAAAGAAGTAAAGAATGGTAATGTTAGTGTATTTCAAACAATGTTACTACATAATTTAGGTTAAAATAACATTCCAAATAATGATTACTGGAGAAGTCAAACAACAAGAATCAGCGTAATATTTGTAAATTTTGCAGAACTAGTTATGATGGTTCTGTAGTTAAACCGTCGAAATGAGTCCTGCAAAATTAAAAAGTATTATGCTAATTCTTGTAGTTTGACTTCTTAAAGCTAATTACTATATTTTATATGGTCATTAAGTATCATAGAGAGGTAAATAGATTATTTTAGAAACTGAAAGTCATTCTGAAATAATATCAGTAACAGTTGAATATCTGTTTTAAAAACTGCTAATCGTGGAGGCGGGTACATGTAATATTGAAATTCATAATTTTAAGTAGCAGATGCACTGCTAACCACTAAAACTGCATTACAAACAAGCCAAAAGATGTAAATTCTTTTTATATAATTTTTATGTTTTGTATATTTATTTAGTTTACAATATATAATTTTTTGTAAACCCTTTATAATACAAAGATGAAATCTCTAAAATTTCAGGTATATTTAATAGAATGTATTGGGTTGCCAGAAAATGGCTAGAAGAGACAGGGTTGCCAGATTTGGTGCCAAACCGCCCAGTTGGCGACATGCCATAGACAGACGGAGAATATTCTAGAAAGAATTCTTACCGCTTTGGCCAGAATGTTCTTGAAGGCAGGCCAAATAAAGCTATAGAAACCCTGCCCGTACACAGAGTAGCAATGTATTGCGAGTTAGTGTATCATCGAGTTTTATTTTGAGCGTGCAGAGCTCCGAGAGCGATCGACCGAGTTGGGAGCTGTACTTCAGTGTTTTGCCGTGAAGCCGTCTTCACCGTTATAGCCCGATAGCGTGAAGGCTGTGTTGCTGATTGTTTCAGCAATACTGGCTTAATAGCATTTTGGGTCAGAGTTGCCACTGCTCACTTTAACATCCCCGAGTTTGTTAACCAAAAATTTGTTTAAAGTTTTACAAACTATGAAAGAGATAATAAAACAAATTCCAAATTTGGGCTTCTAGAAGCTCATATTAGGTGGAGGATAAATCTATTCAAAATTTGATGGCTCTAGGTAATGTTGTTTTATCACAATGTGAGAAACACAATTTATGCAGCTTCTTCATTATTTAATTTTGGTACTTTTCCGTTTCACCGGCGCAAATCTCGCCAAGCAGACTTTGTTGGCGACAGCATACAGTATACACATAAAAAATGTTAACAAATGTTAGTTCTAAGAATTTTTTATTTTAAAGGCATAACCATTTTAATACGGTTTAAAACTTTGTAAAAAGCTGATAAATGAAGACGATAAATTTCTAAAAAGACATTAATTTAAGAATTTACTATGCTTTCATGGTTCAACATTCCGATTCGGCGGTTCGTATCACGCAACCCCAAGTGATCTCATCTCACGTAAACTACGCTACGAAAATCTAATTCTCTCAGTAATTATCTACATTAATTTCAAGTTAAATCTTATATTAAATCTTATGGAATACAAGTTTAAATGCAAGAATTATTTCAATTCGTACGAATAGCTTACTCAGAAATTATGTAAAACTGCAGTGCTTTACTTCGCCTAGTGCATTCTCATTAGATTTGATGAATTGAACCCTTGATTTTGCCTTTTGTATATTTTTGCCTTCGAGTGAGTGGTGTGATTGCATCCTAATTAATTACTGCGAATGGTCTTAGGGCATAAAATTTAACTAGTAAAAATTCTATGTAATTGTATACCAATATTGAAAGAAACAATCAATCTGATAAATGGCTGCGACTTATTTTGAAAATGAAGGGTAAAAAAAGGTTATCAGAGAAGATATTTCGTTTGGCATCAGTTGTACCATTATTGGTGACTTATCGTTTGCGCCGACAAAATAGAAAAGTACCTTAATTTCTTTAAATAGAATACAGGGCGATAATATTCGGTGGCAATAATTTAAAAAGTGATTCAGACTTTTATAGTGAACCAATGCAAAATGCCAAAACGAAATTAATAGCCCCTTTGGGATAAAAACACTTTAACAAAAAATTTAAAGAAACCACTTTTAAGATACTGTCCATTAGTCTGATGCAAAAATAATATGACACACTGTATTTGTTGTAGATGATTTTGTTGGCAGTCTCGGTAGTAATTGAAGACTTTGTGACATGATTTTTCCATTCTACAGAGATTTTATTCTATAAGCTCAGTATTTAAGTTCTGAAAAAAATATTCGTATCAAAGGAAGACTAGGTACATGCATATTAAAAAAAAAAACCATTTCATTTAATGTATTTAAAATTGCATCTTATTTTTGAAATTGTCCAATAACTTTTGTGAGAGGGATATACTGTAGTTTGGCATTTTGGCATTCACTTTGCAGAAAAAGGATGAACATTCAGATGTACAGATATCTAAGATATTTCCAAGAATTTTTTTTTTTTTTTTTTTTTTTTTTTTTTTTTTTTTTTTTTTTTTGTGTGTGTGTGTGTGTGTGTGTGTACACGGATTAAGATATTATTATGTACAATAGTAGCTGAGACAGGCCTTACAGTTCCTGGCCAATAGTGTAGTTTTTTTAATATTATAGCAATTATGGTTCTCACATGAAATTCCCCATCATACTATAACATAATTTTTCATAAATTTGAACTTTACGCTATAAATTAAATATATACAGTTAAACTTACTTCAGTATCTTGATCGTAATTCATCTCTGCATCAAGTTCTTCATCATCCTCTTCATTGCTTTCACTCTCATCGTCATCATTATCATCATCTTCTTCATCCTCTTCATCTTCATCAAAATGCTGAAATAAATTACCTTGTATCAGATGATATAGTATAAGCAAATATTTAAAAAATATTCTACATAACTTTTTCTATATTAAAAAAATCTTGCTTATACAGTAGAAGTCTAGAAATCCATAAAGCCTGGGACCAGAGGTTAAGCGGATTTTAGGATTTTGCGAATTTCGGAACAGAAAATCATAATATTCAGACTCAAAGTGCAAAATAAATACGATTTCGCCTCATGCAAAGATTTCCGGTTTCGGATTCTGGTGTTAGAATCACTGTTGCTGTAAAATTTCAACAGCTTTTCTTTATTTTTCCGTATATCATACACAATCGTGTTGCAATTCCCTTTTATAATACAAATGTTTTAAAATGAAAAGTAATAAAACCATAGACATTTAATTGTAAAAAATATATAACATGAAAATACAATGAGTAAATGATTCAAAAATGACAAACAAACAAACAAAACAAAACAAAACTGAAGATTTCACATTATGCCCAGAAGGGTGTTTTTTTTAGCATTTTGTGTGTTACCTTTATTTATTAAATAGCATGTTCTTCTCACTTTAAAACAAAGAAAATTCAATTCAACAGCAATATAGCAAAATATTTAAAAACAGCATATCTTTAGAGTTTCCGATACACAGTCTTGCGCGCAGGAGATAAAAATGTTTTCTGCGTACAGTGTTGCCATTGCTCACTTTAAAATAGTCGAGTTTGTTAATAAAAAATTCATTAAAATTTACAAAATTTGAAATAGATAATAAAGCAGATTCAAAATTCAGGCTTCCAAGTGCCCATGTTCAGTTGGAGGGCTATGTTATTCAAAATTTGATGGCTCTAGGTACTGTTGTTTCTTCAAAATGCAAGAAACACTCAGGCATTCATGCAGATTCTTCATTATTTAGTTTCTTTAAATATAATATTTGGTGGCAACAGTTTGAAAAGTGAATCGACGCAAAATGCTGTTTTGAAATTAATAGCCCTTTTAGGCGAATGCTCTTTGGGCTAACAATATATTGGCCATGATTAATTTTTTTTTTTTTTTAAGTTGAAGAGAGTTTCATGTTAATTAACCAGTTACTTATAATTTCAGCCTTTCCTTTCCATATTTGTCACCAGAATGCAAATGAGTAAACAGTATTTAAACTGAGGTTTTTTAATTTTAAGACATGCGTGTGTTTCTGGCATCGCATAGAAGCTGCACTTTTTAGTTTTCTGCCAGCTCTAATAACTGTAATTATTCAACCTTGCATTCTATCGCTCCAGTGGAGTAGTGAGCCAGCTTCTAATAATATTTGATCATAAAGTCCTTGACTACTATTCAACCTTTAGTTTAAATTTGACTGTTGTATTTAGTCGCATCACCAGGAGTTGTGGCTCATTTTGTAGCACACAAGAGAGCCTTTGTTTTCTAAATTCTGTTTAAAAAAGATTACTTTTAACCATTCAGACATAGTGAAAAAAAACACCAGTTTGGGTTACTAGACCAATTTAGCACTACCAGATAAAGTGCAACCATACAAGTGGTGTCCGAACAACAAATTATAAATCATGTCACAAGATAATGCAACATTTAGTCTACCTCACTTCCCCCCCCCCCAAGACTGTAGACTCAACTGGCAACAGGAAGTCTAATGCAAGGCTTCAGGTTTAGATGCGATGAAACTAGCAAATATTGTTTATGGCAGAAGTTTGCCAGTGACCTGGAAAAATTAGATTCTGACTTTCTACTTTATCCAGTCGCAGAAGTAAAAAAGATCATGATAACAACCACTGTGCTTTGAGAATAGGCACTGAGCTGGTACAAAGGCATTGGTAGATTTTTGTTGAATGAACCAGGCAGTCAGAATTACAAATTTGACATATTCAAAACTGCCCTTGTAAAAAGCATTCCCAGTGGTGAAAAATAGGGTGAAATGAGAAGCGAAACTGTTAGGCAGATATCAAACTAAGGTAAGAGTTAAGAGAATGCAAGGAAAATACAAGTAGTGAATTTATTATATGGGGGGAAAAGGGGGGATGCAGAGATTATCTAAATAATATTGCCCAGGTTTTTCCTTCCAATTCAGGATTTTGTTGAATTATGAAACTCGAGTATGCTAGAGTGGTTACTGAAGCTAGATGTGAAGTTCAAAAGTAGGCAAAGCTCGAGGAGTGTGTTTAGAAGCCGAAAACAAAATAATCTCCCACCTACAAATTTTAAAACATGGCATTCTGCTACTTACTATAGAAAACTAAATAGCATAACAAAATGTACAGTTTATCTCTTATTAATTAATAATCAAGAAATCATTCAAAAAAAATAAAATCCACAAATACATAACAATGCTAAACCTTATCTCTGGATACTTTCCAGATATGTGTGAAACCACAGCATGTGTCAAAAAGCACATTTTTACCAAATCGGGAGTTAACGCCTTTCTTAGAATGGCATTTAGATTATGCAGAGTACCTGCTATGTTTCAAAGAGCTATGGATATTATTCCAAAGTCTGTCCTCATAAAATTTATATTAATTTACTTACACAATATAATAGTTACTAGAAATACAATTGATGAATACATTCAAGATTCATATGTTTATTCATTAGGATTCATATATTCCTAAGTTTTTCTTTTTTCGCTTCTAAAAAAAAAAGAGATTTAAAGGTAAATGTCACCAAAGAACTTCATTACCTTGGCTACAATATATCTCCAATGGAAATTGAAACAGCACATTCTTAATGAAAAATTATCCTTTGCTTAATACAGCAAGAAACTGCCCTAACATTTTGGTTTGTGCTTCTATTATAGGACTTTCATTAAAGATTTTGCTCATATAGCAGGCATACAATTAAACTTAAAAAGAAAAAAAAGCCAGGTTCACTTGGTGGTGAAAGCAGACACGGCATTCAAAAGATATAAAGCAACATCAATTCAAGCTTCCATCTTGAAATTTTCTGAAGCGGACAGCAAATTAGAAATCTCCACAGATACATCGGATTTTGTGGTAGCAGCCATGCTTATGAAAGTTGGACAACCATTTGCATATTTTACGGAGACACTTAACCAGTTCAAAGAAATAATAACACTACCAGGAGGCAAAAGTTTGCAGTCTTTTTGGCAACACAGAAATTTTGAGTGTATTTTGATAAGGCACTGGTTAATACGTATACAGACTATGCAGCTGTTGATCGTTTGCATTTCGGAAAGAATTTATCTACCACCCTCATACAATGGGTCTTTAAATCCCAAGAATATAATTTAACATTTAAACACACTCCCAGAAAAGAAAATGTTGTGGCAGATGCCTCATCAAGAATTAAATTAGTTGATGAGGGAAACAATTTGAAGTGTGCAATGTTGACTTTGAAAATATGAGATTCTTGAGAAAAAGTTATTTAAAAACTACAAACAGACTCAGAATTTAAAAATATTTATGCGCATCTGAAAGATCCTGATCACTTCTGAATACAATATGATGGGAATGAGAAACAGAGAAGCAAATTATGAAATAATTGACAATATTTTGTTTTATTCCAAAGTAACAAATAATAATAATGAAGAGCAGTGTGTGTCGTCCTCAATTACTGTTCAATGTTTAACTCAAATTTGACTGTTCTATTTAGTTGCATCAAAA
Source organism: Stegodyphus dumicola (assembly GCF_044657685.1). NCBI lineage: Eukaryota > Metazoa > Arthropoda > Arachnida > Araneae > Eresidae > Stegodyphus > Stegodyphus dumicola. Next base: position 180,479,599 of record NC_140777.1, on the reverse strand, counting down.
ATTATGACTTATTTTATAGCACACAAGAGTGCCTTTGTGTTCTAAATTCTGTCTAAATAAAAAGGTTATTTTTTAATCTTCTTACGACTTTGTCATTGTGTCAGACAGTGAAAATTTGCTTCGTGCCTGTTAGGATTATTGGACCAATTTAGCATTACAAAATAATGTGTCACCCTACAAACTCTAAATATTCTTACTGAAATCTAGCATTAAGCAGAAAGAAGTTTTAGTTTGTCTTAAAAACAAATAATATAATAATGTCTACAAAATGGTATTTTCACAAATGATTTGGTTAAATATCAAGACCATATTTTCTATCTCTGAATGTAACCATGGCAATTTGTGAATGAACTGAAACATATTTTCATTAGAAATATATTAACACGATATACACAAGGCTTAATTAAAAAAACAAATTGACAGAGAAGCGTACAAACTGTTTTACACATTCATTTCGATTTACAGCAATTTTGTGCTATCAAAACAACAATAATTACTTAGTTCAAGAACTTAAAAAATATATTGTTACTGAAATTTACATTACTGTAGCAAATTTAATGAGTGCATAATTTTATACTTACCTCTGATGCCGTTTTACCAATGGGAACCATATCCTTATCCTTTTCTGCTATTGAAGTCAGCTGCACAAAATACAGATAAAAAAAAAAAATTAAAACTTTGTTTTGTTAATAATCTAAGGTATTATCATCACACACATACAGGGGGGGAAAAAGGAATATTTTCATAAAGCATGACAAGTAGTTTCTATGGCAAAGTACTAAAAATGGCAGGAACTATAATTTTAATTAGTTTGATTTTAATGCTCAGTTTACAGAAATGTTAATTCATCCCATGTTGCATCATAGGATACAATATTTTTTTTAAATTTAAATACGTTTTAATGCTCAATTTACAGAAATGTTAATTCATTCCATGTAGTTCCAAAGGGAACATTTTTTATAAAAAAAAAATTAGATAGGTTTTAATGCTCAATTTACATAAATGTTAATTCATTCCATGTTGTTCCACAGGAGACAATATTTTTTTTAAAATTTAAATATGTTTTAATGCTCAATTTACAGAAATGTTAATTCTCTCCATGCTGTTCCATAGAAGACAATAGTTTTTTTTTTTTTTTTTTAATTTAAATATTTTCTGTTGTTGCCAGTCTTATTTCAAAAAATACCTTCAAATTCAAAATGATCAATTTAAGGGAAAAGGGAGGGGGATCATTGAAAAATACAATTACCTTAATACAAGAATAAGAAAAAAAGGAGGAGTGAAATTTTCAATTTGCTTCGGAAAGATTTTTTTTTAACTAACACGAATACATCTGTTTGAGCTAAAAACTTGTAAAGGAAAATTAATAAGATTTTTAACTGTTTAGGAGATTCAAGTTAGATATTTTAGTAAATGTCACTCTTACTGGCCAGGGTTCTAAACTATTATTTCTAAATGATTCCTAGACAATGAAATTGTACATGTTAAATTACTTCCTTTGGTATAACTGTTACATAATGCATTTTTTACTGACGAGAGTTATTATTTGTTTGTTTATATCTACTGTCAAACGAGAACAAGAGAAGTTTTTCATAAATTGAATAATAAAAAAATAGTCATATTTATTTATTCATGAAAAAATCCTCATATAATCAGAATTTTTTTGGTACACAGTTAATTACATTTTTCAGAATACAATATGCAATGTTATAGATAATACAACTAGTCAGTTTCTAATTGCAAACTTCTAAAAGAAGTGTGTTATCTCAGACAAATACAATATTCAAATATAGGTTTCAAAGTCCCATTTTCAGAAATGCTTAAAAAAAAAAAATACTTGATATAATTAATTTTTTTAAAGTCCCAAAAAAACCAACATTCCATAGGGTTTGTTTTCAAGGAAAATTGCCATAAATTGCACATTTTAAGAACTGTCAGAAAGCTTTTTTTTAAACTCCTACTATTAGATCACACTTTCCCTATATCTTGTTCAAATTTTCAATCATTTATAAAATACTTTTTATTCATCCACTCAAATTAAAATACGTTTTTTTAAACTAGTAGTGGATGACACTTGATGTTAATACAGTATTTTCACATATTAAAGTCAATTCCTACTTATTGATTCCAGTTTATCGGAGCTTAAGATATGCTATTTTTAAGACTTTCAAATAATGACCGTTTGTTAGGAATTCTCACGTACTGTAAAAATGAATTTTATAACAACTTATAAATAAATAATAGTACATGACTCTGATAAATGGGATTGTAATATTTAACAAAAATAAGTAGCAACAGTAAGACAGAGTTCTAAAGATTTTTAAAGTATATGGAATTAAAGAATTGTAGTTTTATAGAATTGGATGAAGTGGATGTAATGTCCCATCATGTAGCGAAAATTCAATAGTAAAATATCTAGGATGAAAACTCTTTGCAGCAGGTCAAGCATACATCGCCTTGAGTCATGTGAAATCATTAAATGGAATATTAATTGAAGAACTGGACTGCACAAAACTCACTGGAAAGGTTCCTTGCAATAATGAAGCATTACAAGAGATGGATGGAATGAGAAATTATGAACCACCATCAGCTTCATAAATTAGAAACGAAAAAATGTTGATAAAAAGTAACCAAAATAAAATTTTTCTTTGTTGACCTAAGTAGGAATTGACTTTAATTTTTTTATATATTACTTGTTTTTGTATGTGTGTTGTCTGTTTTTAACAGAATAAGTGAAATCTTCTCTACATAAAATTATAATTTTAAAAAATGTCACATTATCGAAACTGTCATAGTTTTAAAAACAATGTTATTTAATTAACTATGTCATTTGTTGTTAAACTGATTATGGTAAAGTATACAAGGGCTACCTGACTACAGAAGAAGATGGAAATCTTCATGGAAAACTTACTAAACTTGTATTTATGTTACACAAGAGTAAAACCATGATACAACTCAGAAAACCGACCACTGCAATTCACATTTGCATCGAAGCATCAGTATGAATAGTCTTATCTAGAGAGTTCTTATCTAGCCTGATTGACTTCTTAAGATGGAACCATAGATCTACTGTCAACCACTCAAAAAATATTCGGTTATATAATCTTTCTGAAACACCTTTTGTACCTGCAGGGTTATTGACAAATAAATTATGGATAGAACATTGAGTCTTTAAATTCCATAAATCTTGACAAAGATTTAAAATTTGATTCTCTAGATTCTAATTAAAAAAAATAATAAATGCAATCAAATTCTGATTATTCACAGGCTTAAACAGCCTATGTCTTAAGAAGAAAAAGCTTTTTTATTGCATACTAAACTAAACTTAGTTGTGCAACAGCCCTAGTGGGCCACGGCCTGCAGTGTCTTTTTATGCTTTCTTGACCTTTGGGCCTCGGAGTGCATCAGCATACATCCTGGGCAAGTGGTCAGCTTGTCGCAGGACCCCCAGTATTTAGTCCCCAAGCAAACTTGGTACTCATTTTATGGACCCACTCAAGGAATGAAAGGCCAAGTCAACCTATCCCAGCCCGGGGATCGAACCCCTGACCTATAGGGCAGCTGTGCGACACGCTAGCCACTTTCTCACCAGACATTTTTTTTTACCGCATACTGATGGGAAAATTACACTGCAAATATTAGTTAAAACAAAACTGACAACAGAAAATACAAAAAAAGAAAAGAAAAATAGGTGTGCTAACAGAACTGACAGCAATATAGTATTTGGCATTTGTTTTAATTCACAACAATATATAATTCAATTGATGTATGCAATGTGGAATAGATCAATACGAATGATATATCAATATGGATAGGAGCAAAATGGAATATATCCATATGGATATATAATTACAAAACAATTCTTTTGAAAACAAAACACAAACATACCTAGTATTTGTGCATAAAGCTGCAGAAAAATTATCTTTATATGGAATAGATATATATGTTACCATGAAAGACTGAAATTGGAGAATGTCGACTTTCACCGGAGAATGTCAACATTCACCAAATATGTCGGCGAAAGATCGAGTATTGCATTACATTCTTGTACATTTGGACCCTCACCAGTGTATGTCGACAATCACAGATATGCTCTGGTGTAGGTCGAAAAGAAAGGAGTATATGTACATGCTGTCATTGCAAAAGCAAGTGTTCCACAAATAAACGCAGTTGTAAAAGCAACGGCCTCTTGTGCAATTCAAAGTGTCATAATAGTTTAAGTTGTTGCAATAAATAAGATCACAGTCACACAGTGAAGTGACACCATTTTAAAGGAACGTGAAACTTATTTCAATTCATTTTATAATGTTTCAGAGTGAATTCTATTTGTAATTGGATTCTCATGAAAAATATATTAACATTCAACAAACTATTCTAAATTTTATGTTGTTTGGCTAATTTCATTTTTCAATTTTTTTATATTTTTAAACTAACTGAGAAAACCTGAAAAGCGAAGAAAAGCTTCTTTTACCGAAGTCCTTTTAAATATAATGAAAACAATAATAATTCACAGCGTATTGTATGGATAAATTGGTAATTTTCCATATATTGAAGTAAACAAAATTAAATATGAATATTAACTGATTAAACATTGCTTGAATTATCATATAAAAATTTGCAAATGTATACAGTAGGTTAACATAACTCAGGTCAAATGAAAAGTAGTTATGTATTAACAACCATCTTTGCAAAATTTCACAATTTTTTATACATGAAGTTAAAAATAAACACCAATACAAATTACTTATCAGGTGCAAGTCGGTGATTTTCATGACTTTTTTTTTAAAAAAAATCTCAAACTAAGTCTATAAACATTACTACAAATTTTAATTATTAAATGCAAATTTTAATTTGAAAATTGAATTGAAATACAAATTTTAATTATTAAATGCGGTCTATGTATGTGGCATAAAAAAAATAAATAAAACATATGTTTTCCATAAAATCATTTTTACTCTGTTCCCTCCATGTACACTGCAATGTGTTTTCCTTTAAAAAACATCAGATAACTGCACAAACCTAGCATCCCTCACACCTTCAGCTCTGCTAGCAGGCTATCTTCCAAATGCATCTCATCATTATTCCTTTTAGTGTTTAGCAACAAAATACTGTGTTTCTGCAAAAATTTTACTGGAGTTTCTTTCATTGCTGGCAAATTCCAAAAGTGAATTATTTAAAACTGAATTTAAGGTAAAAAAATATAATTCTTAGTCTATAAAAACTATTAGAACTTGGAATACAACAAAATGAACATAAAGAGAAATTAAAAGATGGTTACGAGTATGATTGACTGAAAAATGTTTATGTGCATGGTTGTCAAAATTTGGCATATTATGATAATTTGGCAATTTCTACTACTACAACTTCTGATAAGGGATGGAGGTGTGTATACACACGAACTATAGAGGGTGTTCTGATAAAACATCATGAAATGCTTCCTTGCATTATTGTACATAATCACCCTTTGATTAGAAAAGGGGAGTAGTTATTGCAGGATGAAAAAAAAATATGATGTGTATACCATGACTTCCTTGCATGGAATATTAAATTATATGCACTTTTGCCACATTTCATTCAAACTTATTTACTCCAGTTTCACTAGAGATATAATTCTCATTCAATTAATTCAATTCTCACGTTGTTGCAAGGCAAAAATACATAAAACCTCAAAATACTTTTATCAAAAATTGAAAAATATAAAACACCAAATAGTTAGAACAATTTTTACAATTAAAATTGAAGTTTTTTATGCAAAAAAAAAAAAAGTCATTTAGCCAATGGGACAAGAAGGCAGATTTTTTCGGTGCACAAAAATGAAATTTTACTTTTGGTCTTCCTCAGCAAAAAGACCCTGAAGGTGTCCAAAATAACTTAATTCACTATTCTTCAAAGCTTCAAATGTAAACAAATATGACTGCTATGGTAAAGAAATTAGGTCTAGCTGCATTTAACCAACTTTTAAATTGTGGAAAATTCTACAACTATTGCATGCACATTAACTAAAAGGATAAAAGCTTTAACCAGAAGATAAGAGCAACATAATTCAATCATTTTTCAAGTGCACAATTTACCAAAATATAAGAAAAAAACTGAGCTCATGGAGCCGAGTGGGTATAAATATTTTGGTGCTGCCAAGTGCAACCAAAAAGAGAGGTGCACAATCCCGTGTTATAGCAGTTCTAAATACAAAATTTCAATGTTCTGAGGCTACTGGTTTTTGAGTTATGCGAGTCTAAATTTGGTTATGCTTTAGTCTGTTCTTACATACACATGTCATGAAAAAACATGGTTAAATTACATTCAATAGGGGTCAAAATGGATATTTTCGTTGAAATACGATATCTGAAAATTTTCACGATTACAATACTTCCTTTACTTCGTACAAGGAAGTAAAACAAAAAAGCATCGATTATGCCTATAATAACTATGAAGTGACAGGTCGATAAATAACTGGTGCAATCTTCCCACTGACAAGTAACAACAATTTTAAATTTGAACAAATAACTAAAAAAAAAAAACATTTTTTATTTGATGTGTGTGTATGACTTGCAACGTGTCAAAAATGCCTAAACAAAATGATTTAAGCTTGAAAGAAAGGAATAAATTGCTGAAAGATTATGATACATTTGATAAATGCAGACAAAGAGAAGTAGCTTTGAAAATAGGCATTTCCCAAACAGCATTCTGCAATTTACAAAGAAATAAGAAAATGCAAAAGGGATGGAAAATCAAGAGACATTGAAATCGCTTGTAAGGTATTTCTCCCGCCTTCCTAGCGTGCCTTCGTGGAGTAGTGGCCTGCACACCGACTCGGTATTTCAGAGATCCGTGGTTCGATTCCTGGTGAAGGCGTTGCTAATTTTTCAATCTTGTCTTGCCTGTTTCAAAAAATCCTAATATCTCTACAGTGGCGCCCAAACTAAAAGGGCTGTGGATGATGACTCTGCACACCCAGGATTTGGCGATTGGGTCCCCTAAAAACCCCAGTCGCCCTTTAAAAGGGGGAGTATGTAAGGTATTTCTCCCGCCTTCCTAGCATGCCTTCATGGTGTAGTGGTCAGCACACTGAGCTGGTATTTCAGAGGTTCGTGATTCGACTTCCAGCAAAGGAGTTGCTAATTTTTCAATCTCTCTTGCCTGCTCCAAAAAGTCCTACTGTCTCTACACACTCTTCTAGAATGGTTTCAAACTACGAGACTAAAAAATATTTCTAGGAATATAGTATAACAAGAAGAAAAAAGTCCTAGAGTATTTTAGCTGTAGATTTCACTAAAATGCTAGGAGAAATTTTCATTTCAAATGATAGGATGGCCCACAAATGGAAAAAGAGAAACAACATTGTTTATTGTAAACTATTCCGGGTGAAGCAAATGGCAGATCATCATTCGGTTGAGAAATGAAGGTATGTTTTACCCAAGCTTCTAAAAGAATACAAGCTACACGAAATTTTCAGCACAGATGAAGCTGGAGTACACATTACTGTTTAAATGTGAAACAGTAGCTGATGTTAAGAAATTAAAAGAATGAGTTACTGTTATTAATGTGCTGTATGTATGTAAAAATTAAAAAGACACCAGTGGTTATTGGAAAGACTAAAATCCTTGATGTTTAAAAGGAGTCCAAATTTCAGTTTCCAGATGCCCATGTTTGGGTGGAGATGTACATTATTCAAAATTAGGTGGCTCTAGGAACCGTCGTTTTAACACAAAGTGAGAAACATACATACATTTATGTACATTCATCATTATTTATATAACACAGGGTTCCAATATTTGGTGGCAACAATTTAAAAAGTGATTCGCCACTTATAGTGAATCAACACAAAATGCCAAATGAAATTAATAGCCTTCTGGGTCAATGCCCTTTGAACCAAAAAGGTCTAGTTTTTCTAATCTATAAATGGGATAAGATGCCAAGCTTTCATGTAATGAAGCATCCTGATAAAGCACATAGCGAAGTTACAGCATAAGTATTTTCAATAAGAATGTCACATCTCACGAAAAATTTTAGGCAATAAACAAATTAGGCAAATTTTGCATAAAATGAAGGAAAGGGGAGTCTCAAGCAGAGTCAAATGATGCTTAAAGACAAAGAAAATATAAAGTAGATCCCTCCTAAAGGCAGTACCTGATAGTTATACAGAAAAGAATTTCACATCCACACAATAACATCTTCCTAATCATTCCCCACTTACACTCTGCACTCTAGTTTGAAAAAAATGCATTAAAATTATATTAAGTTTTCATCTATTTTATATTTGTTGATCTCCACTGGTTTTGCGTTATGAACCTGAGCATAAAGTACTGTTGTAAAGTTTAAATAAGCAATTGCCCATGGTCTAAAAACAAATTACATTCATTCTTGCGGGAAAACTTGCATTGGTTTACGAACAGCCTTCAGGAACAAACTAGATTCAAGCGATTTAAAGTTTGAAGGATTTGGGAGTTCTGAAACACCTTTAAGAATTCATATTCAAAAAAATTTTAAATCCATCCTAGTTTCACAAAAAATATCACAATGGATAATGATGTTAGATGTTATATTTCAGTTATCTATGGAAGTGACTATAAAACATATACAGTCAAAAGTCGTTAATTCGGACACCCATAATCCAGACCTCAAAGCTACAAACTTTCTGCGCATGCATCGCATTGACGCATGCGTGTAAGACCTTTACGGCTGCGAATATGCATGTGCGCAGGCCCAAAATACGTTTACGCATGCGCGTTTAATATATAACGGACGGTATAAGCTAAGCTAAAATTATCTAATTCAGTTAATGTTGCAGATTGCGTTGTTCCTTAATCTTCGAATTGGATCTGGCTTATTATTTTTTGCAGATTGTTTGAGCAATTTTATAAAAGTAAGCTTGAACTTTCGATTATGTCAAATAGAATTTCCAATATATATTTACATATATGTAAAGGATCTACAAAGCGAAAGTATGTTTCAAAGTCCATTAAACAAAAAGTGGAATTGCTGCAAAAAATGGATAAAGGCATATCCTTTGTTTATCTAACCATTCCGAAATCTGTTTATCAATTTCACGCTGCTCTGCGGCGGGGGGACGCCGCGGCGCGCAATGAATTGGAAGTTGATCTGTCAGCACTAGCCTTATCTTCAGGGCAGATGTTTTTATTTTATTTGGCTTATAATTCCTTACTAAATCTAGTATTTCATCTCAATGTACTCCGTCTTTGATATAATTTAAATCAAATTCCGGTTGATCTTTACAATATGGTAACTGGTAGTTTGACAACATTTTGGAGGCGATAAAGGTTACTACCTGGCACTTTGGTAATAATGTGAGCAGTACTCAGTTCCGATTACGCATTATTTTGTGTGAGGGAAATGAGAGATCATGGGATATGTCATGTGATATTAATGGACGAATTACGGTTCTTTAATCGGAAAAGGGGGGAAATCGGGGAAAAATCTGAAAATTTTGTATTTGGCTTTATTCTGTGTTGTGTGAAACAGTGTTCGTGAATTTTTGGATCCCATGGCCGTAACTAAAGTGAATTCGAAATGGGTATTTATGTATGTATTAATTTAATGTATGTGCTCATTTATATTTTAAGTAGTGTTTTTGAATTTAATTATATTTTAATTAAATGATAGTTATTTTGTGAATTTTATGTTTGTAGGAATTTGGTATACGTTTTAGTTGAAGTAAACGTGCATGGAAATAATTTAAATATCTGACACTAAGTATTTGTAATGGTTGCGGTATGAATTCGTTGGTGACGTGTATAATGTAATAGATGATTTAGAGGTAAAAGTTTTTGGATATTTTATTTATTTTATATGTGGAAATGTTCATTACTTTTTCGCGATCAGGTAATTTATATATGTTCTTTTTACCGGGTTTAAAGATTGAGAAAATTTTCCTGCATTTTCGTGCAAATTTTTGTAATTTATGAGAAAATAGCAGTTTAGATGGATAAAGTCAAGAGTGTGCGCAATGCCATTTTTATGCAATTCTGGGATGTTTTTTTAAGTAAAAATAAGTCGGCGTGTACATGGTTTATGTGTATGTGTTATTTTGAAAAACGCGTAAGGAGTATGGTATTGTGCACTTTTTCCCAATTTTGCAGTGAATATTTGTCATGATTAAGCAGTTTTGTTAGATAAAATTTCTAGCATAAGTGTAATTCGGCTAGTAGATTGTTGGAAGAAGTGTTCAGTAGATAAAAAGAAAAGAAACATGTCTTTACTTCGTGAAGACAAAATGGCGGCGGAAAAAAAAATAGAGGGTTACTGTAGGAGAGTTGGTCGCCAAATTTTCGCAAAAAAAACGCCAAGTTACCATAATGTAAAGATCAACCCAAATTCCTCGTCATTATAATTCGCTTCCGATAGCGAAGAAAGTAAAGTAAACAAATAAATATTAAGCTTTTTTTTTTGTAAATTTTGATACCCTTTAGATCATAATTGTTCTTTATTTCATAAATTACGGTTTCGTATTTTTAATTTTATAATTTCTGCATGCCATCTTACCAGATTTAAACTGATGATCTATAATCCGGAATCGCCGAAGTCCCGACGAGTCCGGATTAACGACTTTTGACTGTATAAAGTTATATTTAAAATTAAATGTATAATTCTCAAACTTTAACATAACTCACAATTTTTAAAAAATTTTCCACATTTTTTAATGGGTAGTATATATTTTAAGGTACCCTTTTGGATTATCGCCAAGTTATTGTTTTCTTTATCATCAATTTGTTGTTTTATTTATGGTTACCTGAGTATTTTATGTTGAATGCTTTGGGAAAACCCTATTATGATGTTATTAGTTGTAATGCATAACTGCAGTAGTTTTAATTGTTCGGAAAATATTTCTCATAGCTTATTTCTTGGCTGTTGTTTAGGAAGTATGTTGCTTATTTTGTGCGTTACATCATAAAATGGCTGATGGTGGTAAGATTAACCTGAAGTTTCTGTACGATTTGGAATGAATAGCAAAGAAAATATTGATCAACTGCTGTGTAAATGAAGATTTAAATGGCTTCGTTCACCTCTCCGTAAATTACGGAGTGACATTTAAGGATTCGGATACCGAAGCTCATATCAACTCTATGGAAGGTATGTAGAATGTGATAAAAAGAGATTTTCGAAAGAAATGCCACCAGCAGTACAGAGGATATTTTTTATTTTTATGCTTGTGAATTTATGTTGAACAGCTGAATAAAGATTCTACTTCAGATAATTTTAAACAGCTTTTTGGATGCTGTTAAGGAATTTAGTGTGCCACATACCAAAGACACAGAAATTCCTAAATAAGGTAAGTCGATATTTCCTTTTTATACTGTGCAAATTAGGTAACATATATTTCCATTTTTATGTTATTTCCTTGTTTTATTTTGAATTAAAATGCAGTTTATTAAAATTATAATTTTTTATGTTTTAATTATAAATAAAATATATTTTTACCTTAAGTTCCATACAACTTGAATATTTGCTGTCAAACACAACTGCAAAGCTACAACCAATAGATCAAAGAATCATCCAGAATCTTAAAACAAATTATAAGAGATTTTTATAACAAACATTTTCTTCTTTAGATTATGGCGAAAACTACGATATTACTCTGTTGATAGCTACAAATGATCTATATGCCACATGGGAAGCTGTTAAAGAAAGCACAATTAGTAATTGCTTTCATCATGCTAAATTCATGCATGACGAAGAGAACAATCATGTCAAAGAATGTGACAATACCGATACAGCATTTCCTGAATGAAAAAATTTTAAATATGATGTTACTTTTTCTGATTATGCAAGGAATGATGAAGACTTAAAAGTCTGTGGAAAACTGAGAGATGATGTAATAAAAATTATCTGAGAAGATGAGAAAGAAGAGACCTTATTGAATTCTGAAGAGAATGCAGAGACTGTTAAGCATCGTAATGAACAACCCATAATGTACTCTATTAAAACTTTGAAAACATATATTCCAATTGAGCCTTCCTTTAAAAATGAATTGAAATGTTTACTTAAAATCGAGAAACTGGCTGAAAAAACATAGCATAATAAACAAAACCAAACATCCCTTTTACAGTTTTTCCCAAAAGTGTAATTCATATTTTTGATTACAGTTTACTTTCTACTGCATATCTATTTTATTATTAAGGTAAGTCTTTATTGCTGTTTAATATGTTTAATTTTGGTTAATCTTTGGATTATGGTAACTTGCTGATTTTTTGGAGACCAACTCTGCTACAGCAACCTGCTAGCTTTCGTTTGGACGCCATTTTGTTTTCACGAAGTAAAGGCATGTTTTTTTTTTAACTTAACATTTTTTTCCAACAATCTGCTAGCTGAATTACGCTTATGCTAGAACTTTTATGGAACAAAAGTGCTTAATCATGACGAAGTTTAGGTGCGAAATTGGGACAAAGTGCAGAATCGCCCACTGCTTGCCGCGTTTTTAAGAATTGCACATACACGGTATCATCCATGTACATGTCGACCTAATTTCACTTAAAAAAACATCCCAGAATTGCACACACTCTTGACTTTATCCATGTACACTGCCTAACTCCTAGCTAGTAACCTTTATCGCCTTACCAAAATGTCGCCATATTACCTGTTACTATATTCCAAAGATTAGCCATTGGCAAGGTAACATTTTTATAATTTATTTATCCACTATTTTAAATGATCAATATTAGAAATTACAAAGGTGTAAGACTTTTCTGCAATTATAAAACTATCAGATTATTTGCAATAACAAAACCAAAAACGACTTCCAACACTTATATCTAATCTATGCTAAAATATAAGTATTAAATAAGCATTAAATTAAATGCTTGAAAGTGTATCCTTTGATTAATCCTTAACTTTTCAATTCAAAAATTAAAAAGTTGGGCCTTTCTGTCTCAATCTTATAACATTTACCATTATTAAAAAAAAACAGTGAACTTAAGAATCAATTAAATACTTAATAAAAAATTAGATATTTTGTTATACAGTAAGACCCCGCTTAACGCTGTTTTGTTTAGCGCTGTTTCAGTTTAGCGCTCTTTTATTTCAACCCGGGGATTCCACGAAATCGCTCGCAGCATACGGGGATTCCACGAAATATTATGCAGCGATAGGTTTCAAATACATATCCGAAAGAGTGTACTTGTATTTCTTGTTTGGTGCGGTATTGTACAGACATATTTTGAAGGGGTAAATGTGGAAGATGTCGAAGAAATAATTCAAGAAGCAGCGGCTAGTCTTTCTAATGATGAGCTCAAGGAATTAACTGAACAAGAAGAAAACAAAAATGTTGACAGCAGTGATTCAGAAGAAGAGCAAAAAGAACTTTCGATGGTGTTTGTAAAAAGGAGTTTGTCTACCATAACTGAAATAATGGATCAATTCATTGAAAATGATCCGAATTTTGACAGGAGCTCAAAAGTAAGGCGTGGTGTTAGAGATACTCTATCCGTTTATGAAGAACTTTTAAGAGAACAACGCAAAAGAAAAAGGCAAACAACATTAGATGCTTTTGTCACAAAAAGGCAGAACACTGAAAACGCGGAAGGCTAACTAAATATGACTGACTTAGAATTTTATTTGTTTTTTTTTTAAGAATATTCGTTTTGTTATTTATATTTTGTTTTTATTTTTGCAAGAAATAATAATGTGGTATTAATTTGGGCTTTAAGAAATAAATGTTTGGTTTTATTTTTATTAAAAAAACATACTTTTTAAATTTAATACCTAACCAATTTCCTAGCCATCTTCCCCTAACCCCAATATTTACATGTAAAGATAGCCTCGTTTAGCGCTGTTTCGCATTATGCTTGCTCTACTTTGATGGAACGTATCCCCCGCGTTAAGTGGGGTCTTACTGTACTTTATTCAAATCTCGGGTACCAAACAGAAATTAATTTCATATGTTAAATACAAAAATTAAGAATTTTATCACTCCCAGTTTTATTGAAGTGGACAATGGAATATTACTGTCAACAATGGAATTGAAGTGGACAATGGAATATTACTGTCAACCATGGAACTGAAGTGGACAACTGAATCAACCATGTTAACAATGGAATATTACTGATTGATATAAATTACGGTTGATCTTTGGATTATGGTAATTTGGCGATTTTTTGGCAACCAAGTCTGCTACAGCAACCCTCTGTTTTTTTTTTTTTTTTTTTTTCGCCGCCATTTTATCTTCACGAAGTAAAGACATGTTTCTTTTGTTTTTATTTACTCAACACTTTTTCCAACAATCTACTAGCCGAATTACACTTATGCTAGAAATTTTATGGAACAAAACTGCTTAATCATGACAAATATTAACTGCAAAATTGGGAAAAAGTGTAGAATCGCAAACTCCTTGCCGCGTTTTTCAAAATCGCACATACACAATAACCATGTACACGTCAACTTATTTTTACTTAAAAAAACATCCCAGAATTGCATAAAAATGGCATTGCGCACACTCTTGACTTTATCCATCTAAACTGCTATTTTCTCATAAATTACAAAAATTTGCACGAAAATGCAGGAAAATTTTATGAATCTTTAAACTTGGTAAAAAGCACATATATGAAATTACCTGATCGCGAAAAATTATATACCCTATCCAAGGATGAACATTTCCACGTATAATATAAATAAAATATCCAAAAACTTTTACCTCTAAATTATCTATTATAAACGTCACCAACGAATTCATAACAAAACATTAAAAATGGTTACAAATACTTGATGTCAAATATTTAAATTATTTCCATGCACATTTACTCAAACGTATACCAAATTGCCACAAACATATAATTCACAAAATAACTATCATTTAATTAAAATATAATTAAACCATGTACACGTCGACTTATTTTTACTTGAAAAAACATCCCAGAATTGCACAAAAATGGCATTGCGCACACTCTTCACTATATCCATGTACACTGTTTTTTTCTCATAAATTACAAAAATTTGCACGAAAATGCAGGAAAATTTTGTGAACCTTTAAATTCGGTATAAAGGACATATATGAAATTACCTGATCGCGAAAAAGTATATACCCTTTCCAAAGATGAACATTTGCAAGTATAAAATAAATAAAATATACAAAAACTTTTACCTCTATATTATCTATTATAAACGTCACCAACGAATCTATAACAAAACATTAAAAATGGTTACAAATACTTAGTCTCAAATATTTAAATTATTTCCATGCACGTTTACTTCCACTGAAACGTATACCGAATTGCTACAAACATATACAGTCAAAAGTCGTTAATCCGGACTCGTCGGCGAATCCGGATTATCGATTTTTCCGGATTATAGATCATCAATTAAATCTGGTAAGATGGCATGCAGAAATTATAAAATTAAAAATATGAAACTGTAATTTATGAAATAAAGAACAATTATGATCTAAAGGGTATCAAAATTTACAAAAAAGAAAGCTTAATATTTATTTGTTTACTTTATTAAACATTTCTTTCAATGTAAGTTGTTTAAGTTGCTTCATTTTTTATGTGATAATACATTCTCTTTAATTCTTTAAACAGACATAATTTCTTGTTCAGTTACAAAGTTCCGCTGTTCAAGTCCTATAATTGCTGTGTCGAGAATACCGACTAATATTGTCAATTGAAATTTTTTCATTTTCAATAACCTCTGTCACTTTCTTCGCTATCGGAAGCGAATTATAATGACGAGGAATTTGATTTAAATCATATCAAAGATGGAGTACATTGAGATGAAATACTACATTTAGTAAGGAATTATAAGCCAAATAAAATAAAAACATCTGCCCTGAAGATAAGGATAGTGCTGACAGATCAACTTCCAATTCATTGCGCGGCGCCGCGCCGTTAAAGATAAACAAACGTTAAAGTTTAGATAAATAAAGGATATGCCTTTATCCATTTTTTGTAGCAATTCCACTTTTTGTTTAATGAACTTCGAAACATACTTTTGCTTTGTACATCATTTACATATTAATAAATATATATCAGAAATTCTATTTGACATAATCGAAAGTTCAAGCTTTCTTTTATAAAATTGCTCTAACAGTCTGCAAAAAATAATAAGCCGGATCTAATTCGAAGATTAAGGAACAACACAATCTGCAACATTAACAGAAATAGATAATTAAATAATTTTTGCGTAGCTTATACCGTCCGTTATACATTAAACGCGCACTTGTAAACGTATTTTGCGCACGCGCACAAGCATATTCTCATGCGTAAAGGCTTTACGCGCATGCACAGAAAGTTTGAAGCTTTGAGGTCCGGATTATAGATCATTCCGGATTATGGGTGTCCGAATTAACGACTTTTGACTGTAATTCACAAAATAACTATCATTTAATTAAAATATAAGTAAACCATGTACACGTCGACTTATTTTTACTTAAAAAAACATCCCAGAATTGCACAAAAATGGCATTGTGCACACTCTTTACTATAGTGAAGAGTGTGCACAATGCCATTTCCATGTACGCTGCTTTTTTCTCATAAATTAGAAAAATTTTACGAAATTGCATGAAAATTTTGTGAATTTTTAAATTTGGTAAAAAGGACATATATGAAATTACCTGATCGCGAAAAAGTATATACCCTTTCCAAAGATGAACATTTGCACGTATAAAATAAATAAAATATCCAAAAACTTTTCCCTCTAAATTATCTATTATAAACCTCACCTACCAATTTCTAATGCAAACATTAAAAATGGTTCCAAATACTTAGTGTTAAATACTTAAATTCTTTTCCATGCACATTTACTTCTACTCAAACGTATTCCAAAATACTACAAACATATAACTCTCAAAATCACGATCATTAAATTAAAATATAATTAAATTAAAAAACACTACTTAAAATATAAATAAGCACATACATCAAATTAATAAAAATTAGCTTACAATCCTAATTACTTTAAACTAAATCATAGCTAATAACAATTTTCCAATAATACCATATTAATTTATTTACTCCTTACATTTAGAACAATGCATAAAAATAATATCCTCAAATAATTAGAAATACTAACTTACCTAATCTTCTACAGAATCTTGAGTGCATGGCGGATCACAAAATGTCGCCAAACTACCAGTTACCATAATGTAAAGATCAACCATAATATCCTTCCTTTCACACAATCTCATTTCATACCCACATGTTGGACATTCATACTTATCCGCAATTAAGTAATTCTTTTCAATTACACATAAACGCAATAAAAATTTCAGATTTACTTTATATAGGGCCATGGGATCCAAATATTAAACAACACTGTTTCACAGAACATAGAATGAAACTAATGCTGTACAGCAGATATTTTTACAAATTTACCCCCTTTTCAGATTAAAAAACAGTGATTCGTCCATTAATGTCACATGACATATCTCATGATCTCTCATTTCCCTCACACAAAATAATGCGTAATCGGAACTGAGTACTTCTCACATTATTCCCAAAGTCCTAGGTAGTAATCGCCTCCAAAATGTCACCAAACTACCCGTTACCGTATTCCAAAGATCAGCCTAAATTACACTTTTAAGCATATACCTCTCAGTCTCAATAATTTTTCAAACATGTAACTGAAACTGCTTATATTCGGAGAAGAGCAGAAATACGTTTAATCCTAGTATCTGGTGCACACGGGATTTGGCTACTTTCGGCGACTTTATGATGAGCAGTAAAAACGGGACATATACGATGAGTAGTTAACGGGTCATTCAAAGAAAATATACAGTTAAACATAGTATATATACTATGTGTGTATAGTATATATATATATATATATATATATATATAGACGTTCTTTGGATCATTTTTGGTGTTGGCGATATTTTTCAAAGTCGCGCCAAGGCTGCACCGTATACTAGGATTTTATCCAGAAATATTATCTATGATAAAAATACACAATACAAATGAAATTCTATATGAATACAGTTTTTCAATCTGAACGCACTGGCAAAACCATGAATTTCACTACACATGGGGAAACTGACAATAATTATCTAAACTGAAAAAAATGTATGTATCAAGAATAGTTTAAAAAAGCATATTACTGAATGATTTTACAACTAACATACCCAATTTTGATGCTCTCTTTCCATTTGTGTTAATTCCAATTCATCATCACATGGCCTATCAACGGAAAACCAATGATGTTCTGAAATTCGTGGTTTTAAAGACGGAAAAGCAGGCACATTCATTTTATCGAAAAATTTTCGAAATAAAGTCTTTCAAAAGCTACTGCAGTAAAAATATCAGGTAAAGAGGGCCAAACGTAAACAACAGTCGACTACTTATAATTGGTGCAAGTTGGAATTAAGTCTTCTTACCCAACGGACAAACTGTAGCGCAGGACAAAATAAATAATAACGAAACGAACGAAACAAATAATTTAATAATGTTAAAAATTTTTGCCTTACTTCAGGCTAAATATATACATATAATGTATGTAATAATATTCTAATTTAAACTATTTCGTAACTGTCTTCTCTAACTTTACGAATTGTTTCCATTTAAAATCTGAGGCGTTGAGAGTTTGAAACAAAGTAATCGTCCACAATTATCTACTGTAGGGAAAATATTATTTTCAGATTTATCATTTTTTTAATTTAAGAATTCTATGTTTTTGCATATTTATTAAGTATCGTGTATCTTTATTAAAGATATTCATACCGCATCAATATTTTTACATCGAAGACTTCCTTTGTTTGCAGTAGATGGCACCACCTGTAAATAATTTTTTAGACCTTTAATTTTTTTCTCTCTCTCTGAGAAACGTACTTTAACAGCAGAAAGACTTTGTGCACTATCGGTTTTTATTTTCCTATTTTCATAACGTTATGACGTTGTAAAATATGTTACTAAAGACTAATAAGGTGTTATATATGTAACTGTAGAATAAACGATGAGTTTGAGTAATGTAGAATAAACGATGTTTGTGTACATCTTGTAATCATCACTGAGCACGTACCCAACACATATAAAATACAACACATAAGGGATGATGAGAGAGATTCTTCCTCATCGTGATTGTGCTCTCTCATAGTCCTAAACAACATTGACTGTAGTCGGTGTTATCCTAAATCATCAAAATAGCTTTGGTGTAATTATGTGTCTACATTGAGAGCCATTTCAATATTATTCTCAAGAAATTTAATAAAACTTTATTTTAACTCTGTAGTAGGGGGCCAATGATGTGTGAGCTAAAATTAACTTAATTAACGGGAAAATAAAATGCTTGCCGATCATATAACAAATTCCGAATTTCAAATTTGGGTTTCCACATGCCCCTATTCGAAGAAGGATGACGTGACGTCATTCAAAATTCGATGGCTGAATGTACCGTTGTTTTATCACAAGGCGAGAAATATACATACATTTATGCAGATTTTTATTATTTAATTTCTTCAAATATAATGCAGAACTCTAACTTTGGGTGGCAACAGTCTGAAAAGTGAAACGGACATTCAGAGTGAACCAACGCAAAATTGCAAAACGAAAAGAATTGTCCTTCAGGGGCAAAGCCCCTTCGGACTAAAAAGATCAAATAACGAAATTTAATTTTTAGTACGGTCTCCCGGTTTCTATATTTATATTTGGAAAAGTTTTATACTCGTTAGGAAAAAATAAAATTATAGGAAGTTTGAAACTTGCCTTGAGAGATCTATTAATTTAGACTAATTCGAGGAAATAGATTTAAATGAAGTGCAGGAAAAAATGTATGTAAAAGGAAGTCCATGTGTCCATGTAAGCCGTAAAAGGAAGTCCATGTGGTACATATCAGATATTTTTCAATTATTTAACAGCCTATCTATGGAACATTAGAAACTAAATTCTTTAACTATTATGTAACTCTAGGTAAGAAGAATCGTCCGTATTTTTTCAGAAAATCGAGAATATTCAGAAATATCGAGATTTCAGAAAATCGAGAGGATAGCAAACCTTCCCTGTCAGTTACAAAAAGCTGCGAAGAACAAATCTTCGAAGCACAAATAATCATGTAACCATAAGTTTAACCCTTTGCGGCACCGGGCACACCTAAATATTTCCTTCTGTACGCACAGAAAAATTGAATGAAAAGGGATTTATAGGTTACTCCTATCTTTCTTTATTTATAGTAGATGGCAGCTCAACACAAACCAGTCCATATATTTTAGCCATGTTTAGTTTTTTAAGACCCCTCATTTTTCAAAGAAATCTTCCAGATTTTTTTTACTGTATAAAAGGAATTGTTTGAAAAGAAATTTCTATGTTATTGTTTTGGCTGTATGCTAATCTCCTTAATCTATATTAGTTTTAAATTTTTACCTTGAAATCTTGCCTAAAATCGAATAGCGAACCTCAAGTGTTCCCATAGCGGGCACACCAAGACTCTAGGACAACTGAGAGACTGTATTCTTTGTTTCTCCGCATCTCATCGGTCAGTTCATTGACAACAAAAAGGTGGTTTCACATCTGTGTTTCATTTCTTGTTTCTCTCTCTTTTTTTTTTAAAAAAAAAAAGTTTTTTAGAGGGGACTTTTGTTTATCAACTAACAAATTGTTGGGGTGATTTTCTGAAGGTCAAGGGTAATTTTATCAGTTAGCTGTTTGGTTTTTCACTAGAGCAGTTCTCTTTTTCTCTTTAGCTTTCGTTCAAAGTTTCGCTAGCGCTACGTTTAGTAGTTTTGAGTTGTAGACGTGTATTTAATTTCATTTTATAGTTTGTAATTTCTAACTGTAGATATAACATTAGTTTATTTTTTCGGATTTTTAATTATTTTCCAAACGGATCGGAGAGGGATGACCATTTCTGAAGCAAGTCGTACACAAGTTGCTTCATGCTTCAGATAGTGAATCTGATACGGATCCCAGTACATGTGCAAAACATACAATATTGGGTTGTGCTTTTTTAAAGGTGGTGTCACTTTCTTCGAAAAGTACCACCATGTAAAAAATAGACTAAAGTGTAAATATGAAACGTAAACGATGTAACTATCATATACCCAAGTTACATTTTTCCCATTCATACGCATGTAATCATTATACAACCAAAAAAGAGCTTTTTAGGGGGGGTAGAATAGCAGGTCTCCCCGTGGCATACCCTAGGTAATTCTAAATCTGATACGGTATTAAGAATCTAGTGTTTTTTAATCGTAGGCAAAATCTCTTACTCTTTTACGCGCTTCCCAGCAATGCTCGTTTCAGCATTCTTTTCGAAGCTCTATTCAGTGAGTGATCCACTTCGGGCACACCCACAGAATTAAAACGGTTAAGTGCTATCTTCATAAAATTTTACTTGTGTACTTCTCTAGGCCTAATTAGACTGCCTATCTTTTTTTTTTTTTAATCGAAATTCCAACTTTAAAAGATAGCGCGCCGGAAAGAGTTAAAAGTATAGAATTAACATTATGGATTTTATTCAACAGAAAAATGGCGCGGCGTATCTAAAAAGATTCTAAAATAAATCTAAATGCCGCATCTAAACTTCTTGCGGCCCAGCGGTATTTCTGTCTAAACCAGCATTCAGTATAGTTTAAAATGGAGTTTATTAGAATACAAAACAAATAATTCTAATCTAGAATTTATAAGACCTCATTAGCAGCATTCGAGCTGCATTAAATAAATCGAAAGCAAATTCTGAAGTTCCCACTGTTGCCACTTAGCGTTCTCTAAATCAATGCGCTGCTATTGATTTTCGTGTTTCCAGTTCAGAAGCAGAGAAAAGTGAGTATTCAAAACAAAACTGACTTTTGACGGCGCTCATATTACGTAAAATAAATAGTTAGTCATTGACACTTAAAAGTATTATTTTTTGTTTCTTGTATGTAATTTGCTTTCAGCGAACGTATTATGTACTATATTTTCAGCCAATTTCCTAATTTCAATAAATGTCTGCAAAACAATGCAATGTTTAGAATTACATCTTTATTCAAATGAAGAAGCATGACGTCATCACAGTAAAGATACCGCTAAGAATTCCTCTAATTAAAAGGGGGAAATGAATTGTTTTGAGGTACCCTGGCGCCGAGGTTATTATCATTTATTATTACCGTTATTTTATAACTTTCTCTTGGCTTTAAAATATTGCAGTTCAGCACAGCTTCAAATAACAGACGCATAAAATTCGTCTAACTATTCATAAAGTCTGGATAGTTAAAAATGTCTATCCCTCCCCCGGCATACGTATTTGTTGAGAGAAAATGTTGATTCACTATAAACGGCGAATCACTTTTTAAATTGTTGCCACCAAATATTAGAGCCCTGCATTATATTTAAAGAAATTAAATAATGAAGAATTTGCATGAATATATGTATGTTTCTCGTATTGTGATAAAACAACGGTACCTAGAGCCATCCAATTTTGAATAATGTACGTTTCCACCCGAATATGAGAATTTGGAAGCCAAAATTTGGAATTTGCTTTAATATCTATTTTATATTTTGTAAAGCATTTATGAGTTTCTGATTTAGAAACTTAACGATTTCAAAGCGAGCCATGGCAACACTGTACTCCCCCCCCCAAAAAAAGCATTTTTATCTCCAGTGCGAAAGACTGTGTATCAGAAATTCTGAAGATATGCTCATTTTAAAATTATTTTGCGATATTGCTGCTGAATTGAATTTTATGGTTTAAGTGCAAAGAACGTGATATTTAATAAATAAAGGTAACGCACAAAACGTTAAAAAAACGCCTCTTTGGGTGTTTGGGTGTAATATAAAATCTGAAAGCTTCCAGATATTTGTACTTTACTTCAACAAAGTTTATACAGAAAAAAAATTTCTGCAAATCAAAGACTTCATCACAGTTTTTTTAGGCGAATATTAAAAAATTTATTTATTTGCCTAAGTTTAAAATATAATTTTATTTCATAGCTTTTATAATCTGTTAATGATATTAAATTTGCCTTTTACTTTCAAGCAACACGTTTTCCTCTTAGCAAGTAAACGATATTACACTTTACTCTGAAGGCGAAAATATAACACTTTATCGTCAAGAACAACGCATCAGCCCCGAAAAACAACGCAACACGATTGTGTCATACCCTATTAGATAAAAATTCCTTGCTTGGAGAGTAATGAGGCAATTTCGTCATGTTTATAAAGTGTGTTGCTATTTTTAAAGAAGCGCCTGATATAACTCAAAATCTACTCGTGGAATAAACCAAGATTACTAGGATGTATGTAGCACATAGTTTTCTACTAATGGTTCTAAAACACATGTATAAAGTCTACATCTCTTTAGGAACATACAATGTAGACTTTAAAAGGGACTATTGAATATATCTTCTAGCCTTGTGAAACAAACCAGAAATTACAAGAAGGGTGTATAAGACCCTTTTATTCAAACATAAAATTAACGAATGACGCAACTTGAGTTACAATAATCCAAGCACTTCTGGCTTAACAGAAATAAGTAACAAATAATAATTTAAAGGTATAGTCGATTAGCATAACGGCTCACAGAATACGCAGGAAGGTCTCTGGTTTGCAAGTAAACCGGAGAGACAAAACCTAACGGGTAGAACATTCAACGCCGCTAACTCAAGTCGCTAATAATCACAGCACAGCATGGCCTGGAATACGCTCTAAAACGAACTTCCGAAACTCTTGCTTAAATAGCAGATCTTTCTACCTTAATCTGAATAAACGCTCTCTATTTCATTTACATTCTGGCATGAAAAGCGTGGGTATAGGAAAGTCTTTCAACTTAAAATGAACTATTAGTTAAAAATAAATAGATAAACTTCACACGTTTTTCGAAAATTGTAAACATTGCACATATCTTGCATATTTACATGAAACGGTGTGCATGTCTTACACATTTATCTAAATTACTTTAATAACTCTTTAAAAATATATATTATGTTGTTACACTTATGTTTACAAGAATCATCAAAAGGGGATTCAAAATTTGCATATAAATTTACACTAAATTAATTTAATTTTCACTTGAATGAAGAATAAGCATGAAGAATCTGAATTATTGAAATTCCAGATATCTGGTATCCGCATGTGTGTCTAACTAGTGTTCCAGATATCTGAAAGCCGAATCATTGTAATGTCCGAAAATTTCGAGTAATGATGCTTCAGATGCTGGTATCCGGATAAATGCAGCTCCGAATATCTGAAGTCCAGGTAAATGAAATTGTGAATATCGGATAATTGTTGTTTCAAATATGTAATGTCCAAGTAATTGAAATATTAAATATTTAATAGCCGGATAAATGGACTTCTAGATATCTGATGTCCGGATAAGGGGAGTTCAGGGTGTTCTATGTCCGGATAATTGTAAATCTAGATATCATGTGTCTGGGTAACTGGAGTAGCAGATATCAGATTTTTCGAAGTTCCCTTCCTCGAAATTACGTTTGAAACGAATTATAGTAGATAGTGATTGCGGATAGTGATTCACTTATAGTGATTGCGGTTAATCTTATCGTTCGGATATTGTTATTGAATTGCCTAAATCCAGCCGGTTTGACACGAAAACATGGGAAATACATCGCTTATGGTGATCAATAGTTCGGTTAATATTATCACAGTATTATCGGAAACAAAATATTTGTAGTATGAGCCTTTAGCACCATATAGGTGACAGCCTGACTGTAGCTCAGTTCCGTCCCCAGTTTTGAGAGAAAGCACTCAGGCAGGAGCGTTCCGAGGGTCTCCCAACCTCTTGAAAGGATTTTCGGCTCGCCGCTTGTAGATCATTAGGTATTTTTGAAGCTGAAGACATAAAAAATGTGCAATACCCTCGCCGGGACTCGAACCTGGATCTCTCGAATATGCACCGAGCGTGCGATCGTTTCACCGCGAAAGCATGCAGAAAGGGGGTAGAATTTTAAAGGGCGACTGAGGATTAGGAAACCCAATCGCCAGCTCTTGTAGTGAAGAACAATTATCCACCACCTTTTAATTCGGGCGCCACTGAAGAGACATTAGTATATTTTGGGAGCAGGAGACATGAAAAATGAGCAAAGCTCTCACCGGGACTCAAGCCTGGACCACCCTAATACGCGCCGTGTGTGTTACCGTTACACCACGAAGGCATGCAGAGAGGGGTGGGAAGAAATACCTTATACGTTTTGATTGCCCCAAGCCGCACAGACACTATACATTTACAAACATCCATGCCTTCATCGGGATTCGAGTCCGGGCCTTTCGCTAAACACCATCCCGGTTGGGCGGCTTTACTGGAGTGGAGTTGCCAAATAAAATAAAAATGGATCACACAATTTGCTACCCGTCAGAAAAGTGTAGCCAAGTAAGGGATTATGTTGACACAGCGCTTGTCTTCGATTTTAGGTAACTATTTAAAATTAGGCAAAAAAGTCTTCGTTTGGCTTAGATTTTGAATGCCTATCGATTCTGAGGATGATCCGACGCAGGTCCCTTTTCTAAAGAAGAGTCTGCAGTAATTCTGCAGCAAAATTCTAAAGTATATTTTCTCCTGCTCTTTCCCCTGGAAAAAAAAATATCCCCTGGAAATAACTACTCCAAATTAAGATTGCGCTTTTGCCTAATTTAAAACTTTATATTTGCCTGTTTTCTTCCACTGAGTGGAGTATCAGTTTTAGGGATATAACATCCGTCACATAATATCCAGAAATGTTACGAACAGTTTGTAAGGATTATATTAATTTTATTGACAGTTAAATTTTAAGTTCCTTTCCTGTCAAGTTCTTAACTTCAACTTACTACTTCCGTCAGAACGTAGTTTTGGAATCACTCTGAATACTTGATGAGGAGGACCGGTATTTAAACCGCGAAGTCTACTTGCTGAATTAGAGAGAATCAGAGTTTCTAATTTGCGCGCGTCTGTCTTTTGGCCACTCTCTCTCTCAAAGCTGTTATTACACCGTACTCAGACCCTTGATAAGCTTCGTAGTCAAATAGAAATAAGGGGTCAACTCGGTTAGCGTTAGAATCTTGATAGCTTCGGCTATATCTCTTTAGTTAATCTTAGTTTTAGTTTAATTTTTAGTCTCTTAAGTTCAAGCCCAAGTGTTGGCTTTTATTGTACACTCCAAGACGGAGTTTTGTTAAATCTTTCTTATTGGAATAATAAAGGGTTAGTTACCCTTCCATCTTGTTGTTTCTTGTCACACGAACTGAAGCGATTATTCGCTAACTAGTTTTTGAGATTCGCCACTTTCTACAGTAAGTGAGAAATCACTAGGGAGAATATTACAAGTTCATAAACGTAGTATTGCGATTGCGTTAAAACATCGGTCACATGATTTCCAGAAATGTTACGAACAGTTCATAAATGTAGTATTGCGTTAAAGACATTATGAATGTTCATAAACAAATTTGGGTATTTTCCCAATTGGTTCTGTGAAAGTACTTATTTACGTGTTTTTGGTTGTATTTATATTGAATCAGTTAAATTCCATTGCTATGTCATCTTTTCATTCGGTTAATTTTACCAAAATAGAGGTGGACAAGCGTGATCTCATTCAGCGGCACCTATATTAGTTTTTGTGGCTTGAGTTTTAAAATTTTACGAAGTAGCCGCAGATTTCGTGTCCGTAACTTTCTAAAAAAAGTTTCCAGCGTAAAAGAAGTTACGTCATGGAGATGTGTGACCATGACCGCATCTTTCAGGCATAAATCTGTGCTCCTTATCTGACCTTCACGTAAATAAAACCAGCTTGAAGGATACTCAGATTAGGAGGAGAGAAACCCATAAAAAGCAACTTACTGACTGAGGGGATGATGAGTTACGTTGTTTCCGATTCGCAAGGGGGAAAAAAAAATACAAAATATACCTTTTCAAAAAAAAAAAAAAAAAAAAGACTGAAAGGTTTCATATTTTAAATTACGTCCAAAGGGGCGTTTTTTTAACGTTTTGTGTGCTACCTTTATTTATAAAATATCATGTTCTTCACACCTAAACCATAAAATTCAGTTCTAGAGCAATATCGCAAAATAATTTTCAGTTGACCATATCTTAAGAATTTCCGATACACAGTCTCGCGCGCTGGAGATAAAAATGTTTTCTCTGTACAACGTTGCCATGGCTCGCCTTGAAATCCTTGAGTTTGTTAATCAAAAATTTGTTAAAGTTTTACAAAATATGAAATCGATAATAAAACAAATTCCAAATTCCAAATTTCAAATTTGGGCTTCCAGATGCCCCTATTCGCAGTAGGATTACGTCATTCAGAATTGGATAGCTCTAGGTATTGTTGTTTTATCACAATGGGAGAAATATAGATACATTTATCTGCATAGATTCTTTTATTTAATTTCTTCAAATATAATGCAGCGCGATAGTATTTGGTGGCAACGATTTGAAAAGTGATACAGCCTTTTAAAGTTTTCAACGCAAAATCGCAAAACGAAAACAACAGACCTTCAGGGATAAAGCCCCTTTGGACTAATAATTTACATTACGCTAAAAAGGGACGTTTTCTTTAACGTTTTGTCTGTTACCTTTATTTATTAAATATCATGTTCTTTGCACTTAAACTATAAAATCCAATTGAACAGCAATATCGCAAAATAATTTTTAAATGAGCCTATCTTTAGAATTTCGATACGCAGTTTCGCGTGTTGAAATCGTTGAGTTTGTTAATCAAAAATTCGTTAAAGTTTTACAAAATAGGAAATCGATAATAAAACAGATTCCAAATTAAGGCTTCCAGATGTCCATATTCGGGTGGAGACGTACGTCACTCAAAATGGGATGACTCTGTGTACCGTTGTGTTATCACAGTGCTAGAAACAGACATACATTTATGCAGATTCTTCCTTACATACATTTATGCAGATTCTTCCTTACATACATTTATGCAGATAAACTACCTTATAAGCTCTTCTTTATAGTTACCGTTGCGTGCGTATGGTTTCGTTATAAATGGAATGCACACAGGTCTGATGATAGGTTAATAAAAATGTATTTTATCAAAATAAACACTTCAAATGTATTTTATCAAAATAAACACTTCAAATGTATTTTATCAAAATAAACACTTCAAATGTATTTTATCAAAACAAACACTTTAAAGTTCTGGAATTTTCTGCAGAAATACCCGTACAGGGGTTCACATTACACACAGTACAATCAGTAGTTACGCATCAAACTACTAAGAACGTTAAACACAACGCAATCCAAAGCGCCTCTAAAGAGAAAGGTAACTGGGATATCTCAGTTCACGCCAAACTAACAACTCGCAACAACAATAACTAAGCAACTGAGAGGAGATGCTTTCTCTCCGGCCTTAAATAGTTTTCAACCGGCCGCCGAGATATTTCTAGTACTTTCTGCCTCTCGAAATTACTGGAAAGCAATACGATGGTGGAATGACGGTGACAGTTAACATAGTAGTCAGTTAATTTATTCAGTTTCAATGAATATTACTGTGATGCAGGGACCAACAAAATAAGCCGCCAAAACCGTTGCCAGCTTGGCGATATCTCGCCAAATTACCGAGATACCCATTTGCTCAATGTTAAATTCACTTGCTCCTGTTTTCTTACTGTTTAGCTTCTCTTTAGATTTTAAATGTTACAAAAGAAATGCAACAATTTCACTTATAATTTCACTTACCGAGATACCCATTTACTCAATGTTAAATTCACTTGCCCTTGTTTTCTTACTGTTTAGCTTCTCTTTTATTAGCTTCTCTTTAGATTTTTCATGTTACAAAAGAAATACAACAATTTCACTTATAATTCTACTAAAATTACCTATCTAAGTACAAGATTGGTTACACCATTATTATTGCTTGCGAGCCATATTTGATGTTCTTTCAAGCAGTATGGAGAATACCGCGCAAAGCTATGACGCAAATGCACTCGAACTCACTTCGTTAACGTATAAGATATTTTCTGCCTCCTTCCAGCATGCCTTTGAGGTGTAACGGTTAGCACACTCGGCGCGTATTCGAGAGGTCCAGGTTCGAAGGCATTTCTCATTTTTCGTGTCTCCCATTTCAAAATAGCCATGTGATTCTGCACTGGCGCCCGTATTAAAAAAGTGGTAAATGATGATTCTTCACCACCAGGATTTGACGACTGGGTCACCTAATCACCAGACGCCCAGACTGGGGTTATCTGAGCTAACGGTGACAACTGACTTAGCCAACCCATCTCCAAAACCAATTTTTCCTCTTAGGGCAGAGAGTTGAAAAATCTCACTTACACTCATGGCGGAGCTAGTCGACGCAGTTGATGTAAGCCGAAAACATCGCGGACGAAAACGTCGCGGAGTAGACAAAGAAAACATCGTTGTAGAAAATATCGTGGTCGTTTTTAATCAAAAATTCGTTAAAGTTTTACAAAATATGAAATCGATAATAAAACAAATTCCAAATTCCAAATTTGGGTTTCCAGATGCCCATATTCGGGTGGAAACATACGTCATTCAAAATTCGATGGCTCTATGTACCGTTGTTTTATCACAATGCGAGAAACATACATACATTTATGCAGATTCTTCATTATTTAATTTCTTTAAATATGATACAGGGCGATAATATTGGGTGGCAACAATTTGAAAAGTGAATCGGACATTTATAGTGAACCAACACAAAATGCCAAAACGAAAATAATAGTCCTTCAGGGCAAATTGAACCTTTGGACTAAAAAAGAGTATTTTATCTTCGCAATCTTCTTATTCTGACGCGCATGTGTCTCGCGAGGCCCAACAGAAAGAATTTCCTTTTTTTTTTTTTTTTTTTCTCCTTTCTCTCTCTTTATTAGCTAATGGCAAAGAGGTTTGTATATTTTGAATTATCTCATCCACAAAGCACAGTTTTGATTGGTTATTGCTTTCTGATGATAGTTTCATTCTTTTAGAATTGTGGTTTTGGCAACAGTTTTTCATTCATTGCTTTGGATACTGGACTGCTGACTGTTTTGTCTTGAAATTATGAGATTTATTGCTTATTTCGTTGTAAATTTTTTATGTTATGTTATTATAATTATTTATAATTTTAATTATATAAAAAGTTTTTCTTTCTTTTATTTTTTTTAGGAAACAAATTTCTTAACTTCCTTTATACCATCTGAATTCTTAAGATTTTACAACGGGAAGTTGGTTAATTTATTTATTAGGATAATTAATATTTGTATTAAGGGAATAGGCTAAAACAAAATGTATGTTAACACTAAAGAAGACTCTATTGGGAATTCTAGAAATATGCTCTTATTAAACATTTTGTGATTCTACTGTTGAATTTTATGTGCCATAACTGCAAAGAAAGTGGGGTTTAATAATAAAAGTAAAAACGTTGTGTCAGTAGGAATTAGTCCAAGAGTAGGCAGATAAACTGCAAACTCAACATTTAAAAAAAAAAAAAAAAAAAGTCTTGTTTGTATTATGTACGACCTCAAAACTCGAATCTCTTTAGATTTTGTTTCTTTTGCTCTTTTTATATCTTTAACCACTTTTCTACTCATTAAATGAGTACCAAAAATAGTGTTCCGAAGTATTTCCAACCGTCACGTTAGCAATATTCGAAAAGATTTCGACCTTGACATTATCAACCACATTCTATACGATCTTAAAAATGACGTAAATAGCGATGGTTTCTCACGTGATTCGGGCTTTGTTTCATTTTTTTATTCCTTTCAGATATATCGCATCGATATAAATTAGTGAACCCGTCACGTGACGTGGGAAAGCAGTTGGTTCCGCAGCTATCTGGAGTTTATGTTCAAGGTCAACTGTTACGCGCGTTTGAAAACGATTTTTTTAAGTAATTAATTATTTTAAGTATTGTAAGTCCCGTTAACCGTATTTGCGGATCAATTTATTCCCTGAGCATTGTCACTTTGGATGATTCTCACAGGTTGAGTAATAAAATAAGTTTGTATTCTTTGCTTCCCAGTTAAGTGACCACTCATAAGGAAAAAATCGTCACTTAGTAATTTACGTTATTTTTTATATTTTAACGAAGAATGAATTTGTAAATGAAGCAAACCGGAGAAAAATAACAATTGAATCAATTATTTGTATCCTCTGAGGACATTTTACTTGGTACTTACGCCAATCAATTGCTGGTGCATATTCGACTGTCGACCATGTCGTCATCATCGGTCCGCTCTAAAATTTTATCGACTTCTAGGGAGTCAGTACCCCCTCCCCGTTGCGAAACCGTGTTCTAGACGTTAAGAAACGACAAAATTGCCTTATAATCCAAAACACAGAGCTTTAAGACAATAAGTCTGAGCTCAGTTGGTACGCCATAACTTGCAATGCAAGGTGCTGCATAAGATTACGTATACAAAGCAAGACATAAAGTACACGCGCGGGGAGCTATATATGAATTGCAGTAGCTCCACGGAGGGTTTTTTTTAATACTTCAGTCGTGAATGAACCTAAAGGGTAGATATTTGGAGACCGAAATAGCAGCTATAAAGTCTTTAGAGGCAATTTTGAGAAGACATGGATAAAAGACGGCTGTGAACACATACATGTTCATCGAACGATAGCGAGTCTGGGACAAGGTTATTCTACTTCTTTTCTCCAAGGAGAATATACTGAGCTTCACAAGAAGTGCAATCACGTTAGATATATATTTATACGCGTTTTTATGCTGCCTTTCTCGTATTCGAAAAACTGCCGACAGTTGCGCAGAGGTTACTTAATGGAAACGATTTTCTCGATAGCATTTTGAGATACAGATTTGTCATTTCCAACATGATCGTCTGCTACTATTTTGTTTTGGCTGGAGCGCAGAATAAGAGATTTATTTCGGAAACGGCTTCCAAAACTGATACTCGCAGATGGCTCGAAGTTTACGCAAATGTATACTGCGAAAAAAAAAGTCAGTTCTATATCTCCCATTCTACTAGGCCCATTGACGAAATTCAAATTGCGTTTTACATGTCTCGAAAGCGCAACAAAGGCCATGTATTAGATTTATATATATCATTACTCTAACCAGGACTGGGGAGTCGGTAGGGAAAATGACCAACTTCGACTCCTGGAATTTTAATGACTCCGACTCCCTCATACACATGGGTTACAGCTTATTTTTTTTAATATAAAAGAAGTAATAGATGCTACAGAAAAAAACTGATGGCATAGCAAATTATTTATATTAATTGGCATTTATTATGAAATGGAAAAACTGGCATTAGTTATTTCTGAGAAACAGTATAGCTTCGGCAAGATTTCCTTTGTTGGAGGGCCATAGATCCGATTGGATAAACTTCTGAGCTGAGAAGAGTCTTTCCACACTAACTTCAATAGAAGGAAGAGCTGTTATTGTTAGGGATACTTCTTTTAACTTTTCAGGATAGATATGTACAAGTTCTAAAAGAGGTGTCTTGCAAGCGCAATCATATTTCTCTATTTCTTCAAAGGCCGTGTAGAAATCTTGTTTGTATTTTTTCATTTGTATATCTAAAGGCTCTTGGTTCTTTATTTTCATTTTCTTTGCCTTAGCCTTTCCAATATTATCTAAAAATATGTCTCAAAATCTAATTCATCACTGGAAGAGGATGATAGAGACTCAAATGCAATCTGCAGTTTGACTGTCCTGATTTGAATACTCCAATTGTTCTCAAAATAATTTCTTTCTTATTGAAAGTTCATAGATGACTTTCTTTGCCTTTTTAATTTGTTCGTCATCCAAGAAAATTCGGTTTTTCGGATCTCCATATATTGAACCCAGCATGATCTCATTGTCTAGCAAACTATTTTCTCTTTTCTTCATTGAAGAAATGATTCCTTCTGCAATAAACCCTCCATTTCAGAAAGAACAAACCTCCCTAACCTAACAAAACAAACCTAACAAAATGCGTAACCCACATTAGATGTTATTATCGCTTTCAACAAATTTACCAAATTTCGAAACGCGCCAACATATAAATTCACGTATATCTTCAGAAATTGTGAATAAAAGGCTCTAATTTTTTGCAGGTATGCTTAGAAATACGTCTGCTTTATAAGATGATTGAAAACTTTTATTGGTTATAATTCAAAATGTTTTTCGTAAAATTATAAAAAAATATATATATTTAAAAATATAAATTTTAAAAATAAATCATAAAAAATGGGGGAATTTTATTCGGAATGAACCTAAATTTTGAACTGTGTAGGAAGGAATCAAATAAGTTTCATAAAGAAAGAGATTTTAATAAATATATACCAAACTGAATTGACACTGAGGAGCTAAAATTTTGAGAGCTAATTGTTTAAAAAATGCTCGCGCGATTTTTACAAAACTTGGCACTTTGGCGTAATTTTAATCGTAGAATTGAAACATGGAAAAACACTGGTACGTTATTTCAGAAAAAGATCCATTTTGTGTCAAAATACGTATGTTCGAAAAATGCTATACATAAATCTAATACATATCCTAAGTCACGCTTTTGAGACATGGAGAATGTAGTTTGAATTTCGTCACTCAGCCCACTAGAACGGAAAATATAGAACTGTTTCTACCCTTGGCGGGTTAAAAATATTCATATCAACAAATTGAAAAGCTGTGTGAAACTCGAGGTTATTACATTTCAAAGAAAGGAAAATTTGAAAGGGAAAAACCGTCTAACCAAAAGCAAAAATACAAAAAAATGGCTGAAAAACCGCATTCTGAGACTGTTCGAAAGCGGGTTAATATCGTGTAAAGCAGTGGTGCCCAGCCTTTGGCCTCTCGCGAGCACATTTTGTCCTATCGCGAGCACATTTCCAAAACATCAACATTTTTGTTAAACACATTTCCAATCTTATGTGATGCATCTGAAATATTAATTTCGGCAAATGGGTTTGAGATGAATAATCATATTGGTTGAACTTTATGGAAATCAAAGAAGCAGAGTTCAAAATTATTTTTCAGTGCATTTATGTTTTCCGAGTATTTCTCTGTTTCAATTGCCTTGTGGTTATTCATATGGCTTGATGAATTCTGAAAAATAGGTGAAATGTTTTTCTTTCATCTGATTTATCCACGAATTTTACTTTTTCTGAAAAGCAGTTACAGTCCCAGTCAATTGAAAAAGGGTTTTTTCTTTTCCCTGGAGGTCTTCATTCAGTTTGTTCGGTTTAGCTATTATATCCGTGAGAAAATAGAGATCGGATAACCGATTATTATCATCCAAATCTTTATAACTTTCGTTTCCGGATTCCAAAAACTGCTTTACTGGCGAAAGAAGTTCTACAAATCGTTGAAGTACTTTTCCCCTGCCGAGCCATCTAACATCGGAATGAAGCAATAAGATTCAATGTTCGCTATCAAATTCATCAGTCAGCAATCTATTATTTTATAACGTCTTGCAAGATATCTCTTATGACTATAAATACTTACTATATTTTAACAATTAAGGAATATAAAAGAATGGCTATTTTTAAAATATTTTTTGTTCATAG
Source organism: Stegodyphus dumicola (assembly GCF_044657685.1). Lineage (NCBI taxonomy): Eukaryota > Metazoa > Arthropoda > Arachnida > Araneae > Eresidae > Stegodyphus > Stegodyphus dumicola. Next base: position 180,445,306 of record NC_140777.1, on the reverse strand, counting down.
TACCTAATCGGGCTGGCGAGCACATACAAAACGATCAGCGAGCACAAGGTTGGACACCACTGGTGTAAAGTCTATATCTCTTTGGAAACATACAAATTAGACTTGGAAAGGATCATTGAAGAATTACATTCTAGACTTGTGAAACAAAACAGAAGAACAGTGTATAACACCCTTTTATTCAAACATAAAATTAACAAAGAGCCCAACTTGGGTTACAGGAAGCCCAGCAATTCTGACTTAACGTAACAACTAATAATTTGAAGTTTTAGTAGCCTAAGCGCTCACAGAATACTTTATTGCGCAGGAAGGGCTCTGATTTATAGTAAATCGGCGAGACAAGGCATAATGGCTAGAACACTCAACGCCGTTAATGCAAGTCGCTAATAATCACAGCACAGCATATCCTGGAATAGGCACACACGCTCTAAAACGAACTTTCGAAACTCTTGCTAAATAGCACTTCTTTCTACCTTAATCTGAATAAACGTTCTCTATCTCATTTACATTCTGGCATGAAAATGTAAAAAAGAGATGGTAAAAAGAGAGTAATAGGAAAGTAAAGTGCTAACTTAAAATGACCCATTAGTTAAAAATAAATAGATAAACCTCACAATCAAGAAAGTGAAGGCTTGAAAGCAAGTTCTCCAACTCGAAGATCCATTCATTGGAACTGGGAGTAACTTTCTAGTTTTGTAAGTTAAATCATTCATAAAGACTGGAAGTTAGAAAAGATATTTTAATCTAATTTTACCTGCTTGATAAAGTGAAATTTGGGGTGACGCGCGATGAGGCATGGGTATATTTAAACGACTGTAATAAAAACATACATTAATATTAAATCTCAATTAAGTAAGAATAAAATTAATTCAGTGTGTTATCAGCAGAATATTTTAGAACAAATTTTTGAGGAATAAATTCCAGCCTTATGTAGTAAGGACATTCATAAAATTGAGCTTCATACGGAGAAAGCCTCTAACCTCTTAAGTCAACAGTATTAGCAACAAAATAATCAGAAACAATAATAAAATGTACTTCATTTAATGAGATACAATAAGGTATTTCTTCCCTCTTTCCAGCATGACTTCGTGGTGTAACGGTTAGCACACTCGGCGTGTATTTCAAGAGATCCAGGTTCGAGTTCCGGAGAGGGAATGGCTCTTTTTCATGTACTCCTCCTTCAAAAACTCTAAAATGATTCTACAGTGGAGCCCGAAATAAAAAGGTGGTGGTGAATTCGAAATAAAAACGATTCCTCAGAACCAGAATTTGGTAATTGGGTCCTCTAATTTCCGATCGCCTTTTAAAAGAGGAGTATGTAAGGTATTGTTTTTCCAGCATGCCTTTGTGGTTAACTCACTCCCGGCGAGGGCATTGCTCATTGTTCACGTACTCCAGCTGCAAAATAACCTAATGACTCTACATCGAAGATCACTGAACGGGTTTTGAAAACGACCCAAGAGGAATAGGATAAAATTGACGTGATAGTGCTAGGATAAACTTTACTTTCATGGAAAATCCCAGCTATAGCTACATCAAAGAACCATAATTATCAGAACGAAGCACCTGAGGCTTCTGCTATGGACTTTTGGGCTTTTTAAATGACCCTTAGTAGTGTGCGTGTGATTATGGCAAAGCCTCGAGGGCTATCAGCCTAAGGGGAGGAATGCCTTCGCGGAGGACTTTCTAAGGGAAACTGACTCGTATACACGTTACACATGAGGAAAACCACGAAAACGCCCATGCAGCCAGCCCGTTCGTGGGATTCGAACCTCGAAACGACCCTTAGGAAGCATCGAACAACACTTAACGGACTTGAGAAAAGTACCCAAGAAGAGTGTGCTAAAACTGACTCGATGGTGCTAGGAGAAACGTTACTTTCATGGAAAATTTCAGCTATAGCTAAATCTAAGAATCAAGATTATCAGAAAGAAGCGCCTGAGACTTTTCCTATGGATTCTGCGCTTTTGACTTTTTAAACGAAGTATCGAAAACTGCTTAACAGATTTTGGAAAACGATCCAAAAGGTGTGGGGTGAAATTGAGATAATGGTGCTACGAAAAAGTTTAGATGTTGCTATTCCAGCTGTTGCTATATCCAAGAATCAAGATTATCAGAGAGAAACAAATCGTCGCAAGAAATACCCGATTTATACATAAAAATTAATTATCAAAATCGTTTCTAAAAAGTATGAACGACTTTCTGTTGTGCACTAATGTCAGTAAATAACAGACTGAATTCGAAAACTTCTCTCGTTCCCTTTCGCAAGTGGTGCTTTAAATGCATTTGTAAATCTGTATTTTCTCTGTTTTTCCAAAGCGTGTTTTCTTGATTTGGTTTAAGGGTCAAATTCCAAAAGATTAAAAGTTTTTAAACCACCTCGTGTTACCTTTTGTCAATTATCGTGACATCGTTGTTGTTCTTTTTATGCTTGAAAACTTGAGATCAAGCAGCAGATATTCTGCAAACGAATTCATTGTCATTGAAAACTAATAGAATATATAAAATTTTGAACCGATTTTAGGTGTTCGTTTTGTTACGTTAGGAAACAATACATCGTACAATATGGGAAAATAAACAAATTATCCTTGACTTTTAAAAAATTGCAGAAAACTTTCGATTAAGCAGAGCAGTAGCGGAAATGACACAGCTAACCAACATCCCGGTGAATCAACCAGCATTTCTTTTACTTCCTTGTATGAAGTAAAAAGGAAGTATTGTAATTACGAAAAATTTTAGGTATCATATTTCAACAAAAATATCCATTTTGACCGTTATCGAATGCAATTTAATGACGTTCTTGCGTGACATCTGTACGTAACTACTCTCGCATAACTGCGTCTCGCAAACGTAGGTGGGTGCCTAGCTGTCTCGCATAACTCAAACCCTCACAACACTGAAATTTTGTATATAGGACTGCTATAACATGTAGTTGTTCACCTCAATTTTTGGTTGCAATCGGCTGCACCAAAAGTATATGTACACCTACTCTGCTCCGTGAGCTCAGTTTTTTTATTCTTATATGTCGATAAATTGTGCGTTTTTTGCTTTAAAACTTATTGAAATAAGTTGTTCTGATCTTCCAGTTAAAGTTTTTATGCCTTTAGTTAATGTGCATGCAGTAGTTGTAGAATTATCAAGTATTTAAAATTTGTTTGACTGCGGCTAAGCCTAATTTTTTTACCATAGTTCCCATATTTGTTTACATTTGAAACTTAGCAGAATAGTGAATCAAATCACCTTCTGCACCTTTGGTGTCTTTTTGCCGAGTGGGACCAAAAGTAAACTTTCAGTTTTGTGCACCGGAAAAAAAAAAAAAAAAAATCTGCCTTTTGCCTACTGGGCAAATTGTTGGTTTTTGCGTAGAAACTCTAATTTGAATTGTAAAAACTGTTTTAACTGTATTTCGTGTTTTATATTTTTCTATATTTTTCAATTTTGACAAAGATAATTTTAGGTTTTATGTATTTTTGCCTTGTCGCGAAGTGACATGAATTAATTGAACGAGAAATGTATCTCTAACGAAATTCGAGGAAATAAGTTTAAATGAAGTGCAGGAAAAACGCGTATAATTTAATATTCCGTGAAAGACAGTCATGTGGCGTACATATCAGAATTTTTTTAAATTCGTTACAGGGCACGAACCTTAAAGATTAGTCCTGAAATCTTATAAGAAACAAAAAACAGAACAATAAAAAAGGCAGCAATATTGCCTCTCAATATCAAACGAAGAATATATTTCAGAATTCTTGGAATAACTTAATATAGAATGATGATTGTAATTCTAAACATCTCTCATCAAAAATTCCTTTTATCTCTTCTCTCATGGAACATTACATTTTTTGTCTAGCAGATCAAATAAATTAGGAATTCTATGGCATCCGAACTTGGATCTCCGAATTTTATGATTCCATTGTCCACAGGCAACACTTTCAGTTTCCGTTCCAAATATATCAAATGGCGTTTCTGAATCTAATGTCTGGAATTCTACTCGCAAGAATCTGAGTGAACATTCTTGAATTCTTAATAGAGTATAAACTCTACCAAAGAATTTTTTGAATGCCATGAAAAATTTCGTAAAACGCAGTCAGGAAATCGTCTGTTCGAAGAGAAACAAATTCAGTTCTGCTTTATTACTTCGTTTCATACAAAGAACATTGCTGAAGAATGAAAATAATCGTCTGTTTGTTGACGTTTAAAATAATTCTGCTATATCAACTCAAACACCTGGATTCTTTCTCAAACACATAACGGTTAACCGTACCCGAAGAAAAAAGTTGATTGTACTACAACTGCAGTGGACAAATGTTTGAAATTTTTCTCGACGGAGGCAGAATTAAAAATGTAATTTTAGTACATATTGAAAAAAAAAAAAAAAAAAAAAAAAAACCCGAAGGCTTTCAGATTTTACATTATGCTTCGAAGAACTTTTTTAAACGTTTTGTGTGTTACTTTTATTTATTAAATATCCCGTTCTTCGCACTTAAAACACATAAAATTCAATTTAACAGCAATATTATAAAATATTTACAAATAGAAAAACTGCATATCTTTAGAATATCTGATACTCTCGCGCGCTGGTGATAAAAATGTGTTTTTTCGTACAGTGTTGCCATTGCTCACTTTGAAATCGTCGAGTTTCTTAATCAAAAATTCGTTGGTCGTTTTACAAATTTTTAAATAGATAATGAAACAAATTCGAAATTCAAAATTCGGGAGTCCCGGCGAGAGCATTGCTCATTTTTCACGTCTCCAGAATCAAATAAACCTTTTTTTGAAAGCAGGAGTCATGAAAAATGAGCAAAGCCTTCGTCGAGACTCGAACCACAGGCCTCTCGAATACGCGCCGAGTGTGCTGACCACTACACCATGAAGGCATGCCAAGAAGGTGGGAGAAATACTTTATATATTCCCTCTTTTAAAGGGCTACTGGGGTTTTTAGTGAACCTAATCGCCAAATCCTGGTGGTGAAGAATCATCATTCACCTTTTTCAGGTCAAGCGCCATTGTGCGGCTTCCAGAACAAGCATTTTCTCATAAGCGTTATCTGATCAAACAGCCAACATTTCGCAGTAAAATATGCAAGATAATGCAGAAACTGGAGGCATTAGGAACAGATTTGTGCAGTGTGGAATAGCCCCCAGTCAATCTCTCTTCTCTCTTTTTAAAAAAATTGTATATATTTATGATGTATATATTATGGCCCACTGTATATATTATGAAACATGTCTGTATTACGGTCAATGAAAATTATTATGAACTGTGTATGTATTATGTAACAGGCTCAATATATTATAAACTATGTAAGCAAGTAAGAACTATGTAAGCATGATTATGTATGAACTATGTAAGAAGGTATTATGAAAGATCTATGTATTATGAACTACTTGTATATAAGCATATACTATGAACTATGTCTGTCATGAACTATGTAAGCATATATTATGAACTATGTAACTATGTAAGCATATATTATGAACTATTTAACTCTGTAAGCATATATCATGAACTATGTAACTATGTAAGCATATATTATGAACTATTTAACTATGTAAGCATATATTATAAACTATGTAACTAGTAAGCATATATTATGAACTATGTAAGCATACATTATGAACTATGTAAGCATACATTATGAACTATATAAGCATATATTATGAACTATTCAACTATGTAAGCATATATTACGACCTATGTAACTCTGTAAGCATATATTAGGAACTATGTAACTATGTAAGCATATATTATGAACTATGTAACTATGTAAGCATATATTATGAACTGTGTAACTATGTAAGCATATATTATGAACTATTTAACTATGTAAGCATATATTATGAACTATGTAACTAGTAAGCATATATTATGAACTATGTAAGCATACATTATGAACTATATAAGCATATATTATGAACTTTGTAAGCATACATTATGAACTATATAAGCATATATTATGAACTTTGTAAGCATACATTATGAACTATATAAGCATATATTATGAACTATGTAACTCTGTAGGCATATATTATGAACTATGTAACTATGTAAGCATATGTTATGAACTATGTAACTAGTAAGTATATATTATGAAGAATGTAAGCATACATTATGAACTATATAAGCATATATTATGAACTATTCAACTATGTAAGCATATATTACGACCTATGTAACTCTATAAGCATATATTAGGAACTATGTAACTATGTAAGCATACATTATGAACTATGTAACTATGTAAGCATACATTATGAACTATGTAGCTATGTAAGCATATATTATGAACTATGTAAGCATACATTATGAACTATATAAGCATATATTATGAACTATGTAAGCATACATTATGAACTATATAAGCATATATTATGAACTATGTAAGCATACATTATGAACTATATAAGCATATATTATGAACTATGTAAGCATACATTAAGAACTATATAAGCATATATTATGAACTATTCAACTATGTAAGCATATATTATGAACTATGTAAGCATGTGTATGTATGAACTATGTAAGCATGTATACAGGATCAATGTAAGACCTTATAGGGTCCATGAGGTGTTGCCCCGGATAGTTGCGGAACCTGGACTAGACCCGAATAGTCTAAGTAAGCCGCACGGGCGTCCAGATTCTGCTCTCGACTGTCAACTGTAGTTTTATTAGGTATTTTTGAAGCAGGAGAAGAGACAAACGAGCAATGCCCTCGCGAAGACTCGAACCACGGACCTCTCGAATTCTCGTCGAGCGTGCTGACCATTATACCACGAAGGCATGCTAAGAAGGAGGGAGAAATACCTTAAAATAATACTCATCCAGATGAACACTAATTACCATAGAGCATAGGATCGCATTTCACTCTGAGAAGCAGAAAAGAGGTATATTAGACTTCCAACCTGAACTTACTACAGTGTTGGGAAAACGAATGAACGAAACCAAAAGCTGCGCAATCAGTTCAGTGAAAAACTCACAGAGTGTGCACATAACGGACAAAAACGAAAACTTGGCGTTCGAACGTTCATTCGAGCTCAGAATTTGATGGCAAACACTCAAATGCTCATCTTTGGTTGGCAAGGTCGCAAATGATTGCAACAAGTTAATTATCTAATCAAGGGCTAAATATTATCAACTAACTCCAACTTTCGCTGTATGCCGAAATTAGCATGAAAAGTTCATGCTGTGTTTGTGCTGTCAGAACTTCGCGTCCCAAAGAAGGGAGCTTCAAGTAGAATGAGCGCAGCACAGTATCTCCAGGAGGACAGGATAGAAGATGGCGCTTCGTCATCTTCTTTCCTGTCCTTCGATCCTATTTGTTTACATTTCAAACTTAGCAGAATAGTGGATTTGTTGCCAATCTAGAGAAACTAAGCTTCGCAACAAAAAAGATAACGCCTTCTTTTATTAATGCGAATGAATCATGTTTAATCTATTCTGGAATTAACATTTAAGCTATTAAATTATTCCATATATTGACTCAGCGTCCACAACAAATTCAGTTTCTACGCCTTCGTTGTCTTTTCGCAGAGTCAAACCAAAGGAAGTACTCGGCTCCGTGAGCTCAGTTATTTTTTTATTTTTATATGCTGCTAAATTGTGCATTTTTTGCTTTAAAATTGAATGAATTATGTTATTCTTATCTTCCGGTTTAAGTTTTTATGCCTTTAGTTAATCTGTTAATAGTTGTAGAATTATCAAATATTTAAAAGTTGTTTAAGTGCGGCTAAGCCCAATTTTTTTTACCATAGTTGCCATATTTGTTTACATTTGAATCTTAGCAGAATAGTGAATTAAACCACCTTCTGCACCTTCTGTGTCTTTTCGCCGAGTGGGATCAAAAGTAAACTTCCAGTTTCGTGCACCGAAAAATCTGCCTCCTTACCCGCTGGCCAAATTGCTTATTTTCGAGTAGAAACTCTAATTTTAATCGTAGAAACTGTTCTTTAAATTGTTTTAATTGTATTAATATTTTATATTTTTCTATATTTTTCAATTTTTAGTGAAGATGTAATGTTGCGCGCTTCCAACCTGCACGCAACAATAGTGGTGACTGCTATGAACTGGAAAGTATACAAAGTCTTGAGAAGGGTTTAAATCCCTTTTTATTCAACTTTAGAAACTACAGATGCGTGCTCTTGACGCTCACAAACTACGCCGACCCGGCGGTAAAATAAAAATAAAAAACTCAAAAAAGAATAATAACAAGTGACTAACTACGAGGCTCTCTACACGTAACTAACCTAACCGCGTTCTAAGATACCGCTGACAATTCATCAAACTTCTGAATATTACGTTGAAAGATTTAACAATCTGCCGAGGCAAGCACACAAGCCGAAACGCGTGGTTCTTCAATTTCTAACTAGCCACCTCCACGCTCGTGAAGCAAGAAAGCACACTTTCGAACTCGTTTCCCTTCTATTTAACTCAGATTACTTCCGCTGACAATTTGAATCCTTGCGCGTTCTACTAAAATTTACATACTCTGGCATTGGCAATTCCAGGGGAAAGTAAGGCTTGACAGGAAAGATAGTTTAAACTTAAAATAAATGTTAGTTAAAATAAATACAAACCCTACAAAGATGCATTGAGATTTTGTGCATTTTTGCCTTACCGCGAAGTGAGAACTCAATTAATTGAATGAGAAATGTATCTCTAATGAAATTCGGGGAAATAAGTTTAAATGAAATGCAGTAAAAATGCGTATAATTTAATATTCCGTACAAGGAAGTCACGTGGTGTACACACCAGATTTTTTTATCTTCGATTACGCAAGGCTCTTCAATTTTTTTTTTACACATCTGAAAGAGGCAATTATTCGACATGTTCGTGGAATTAATGTGGACTTACTGCGTTCCGCTGTGGAACACACTGCTTTGCGAATGGAAAGAGTTGTGGAGAACCACGGCTCTTGTTGATCTGCAGCGCCACATGTCGGCAACTTCTTGTACTAATTTTTTTTTATTTAATAAATCTCGAGCGCATGATCTTAAGTGTCTGTTTTTAAAATTTCATCACATTATGACCCCACACAACACTCTGCACAGGCCTCTGAGTTGGGGAAGTTTAATTAAAGTTAGTTCCAGATGAAGCATTGTCACAATATTTATTTCATATTGTTTTGCTTCAATCAATTTTGATACATTTAACATCATGCAGTTATTCATCTGTCCTTTTATATCTTTTTAAACTATATTTTTTGTAAAAAACTACTATTACAACTTCATAAAAGTTATTAATTAAACAATGACTTTTAACAGTTAAACATACAAATTTAAAATTCTACTGACTGCTATTTTTAGGATTAATTTTCTACTCGTTTTCCGTTTTAGAATGCTTAATTTTTTTTTAGACAAAAACGTATTTACACGAATTCTAAGAAGACATCTGCTTCCAGCTTGAACGTGGAGCTCTGGAAGTAAACTGAATGAATGGCCTGGAAATATGTAACGAATATCACAAACATGTACCTAACTGTCTGCCTTTATTGAAGAAAAGAAATAGTTCTGTGTTAATATCGCAAACGTCGAGATATTTGCAGTGTTGCCCGGACTCTCTTTGTATCTCGAAATTTATCCTGTTTTGCAGAATTCCGTAGGTAAAACAATTACGAAAAGCGGAATTTCCCAAATACCACGATGTTTTCCTCCGGCGAATCTGAGTCGTATGTTTGCTGACTTCGTCAAAATATCGTAAAATAGTTGTAGCTGCAAAGGTTAATATTGACTTTCCAAATAGAAAATGAAAGAATCATTCGGTAAAAGACTTGTTGTAATGGCTTAAGAGTAAAAGCGCATGAAATCTTCTAAAATATGATATTCATTTTAATTTAAATAATAAAAAAAAATAAATAAAAATCTGAAAAGTTTTCGATTTTAAATTACGTCCAAAGGGGCGTTTTTTTTTTTTTTTTTTTTTTTTTTTTTTAACATTTTGTCTGTTACCCTTATTTATCAAATATCACGGTCTTCGAACTTGAACCATAAAATTCAGTTCAAGAGCAAAATCGTAAAATAGTTTTAAATAGAGCATATCTTTAGAATTTCCGATACACAGTCTCGTGCACTGGAGATGATTTTTTTTTTTTTTTTTTTTTTTTTTTTTTTTTTCGTATAGTATTGCCATTGCTGGTTTTGAAATCGTTGAGTTTCTTAATAAAAAATTTGTTAAAGTTTTAAAAATATGAACTAGATTATTAAACAGATTCCAAATTTGGGCTTGCAGATGCCCATAATCTGGTGGAAACGTACGTTATTCAAAATTGGATGGCTCGGTAACTTTGTTTATCACAATGAGAGAACCCACATTTATTCAGATTCTCCATTATTCAATTTCTTTAAATATAATGCAGGGCTCTAACATTTGGTGGCAACAGTTTGAAAAGTGAAGCGTTTGTAGTAATTCACACAAAATGCCAAAACGAAATTAATAGTCCTTCTGGGCAAATTGCCCCTTTGGAATAAAAATTTAATTTCCTTGTTGGCGCATTTACGTGCTTCCGTGAAATTCAGGAACATGATTTATATTTTCACTAGCTCAGTGTGTGTGTAAAATTCTTGGGTCAATTTAAATACTGATGATTTCGTATGTACACCTTGCACACACAAAAATGTTTTCCTCAAACGAGTTATAAAAATAATTTAAAATGAATTCAGAAACATTCTTTCGTGGCGTCTGTACGAACGTACGTATGTATGTATCACGCATAACTCAAAAACGAGTAGCCTCAGAACGTTGAAATACTGTACATAGGACTGCTATAACATATAGTTGTGCAACTCCTATTTTGGTTGCATTCGGCTACTAAAAATATATAAATAAATAAATAAATATACATACCCATTCTTATATGTTAACAAATTGTGCATTTTTTGCTTTAAAAATGATTGAATTATGTTGTTCTTACCTTCCAGTTAAGGTTTCTATGCCTTTAGGTAAACTGCATGCAATAGCTGTAGAATTATCCACAATTTAAAAGTTGTTTAAGTGCGGCTAAGCCTAATTTTTTAACCATAGAAGCCATATTTGTTTACATTTGAAACTTAGAAGAATATTAAAATACGTCTTTCTGCACCTTCAGTGTCTTTTTGCCGAGCGGGACCAAAAGGAAACTTTCAGTTTTGTGCACCGAAAAATCTGCCTTCTTGCCCGCTGGCAGAATGGCTTATTTTTTCGTAGAAAGTGTAATTTTAATTGTAAAATTTTTTTAAAATTGTTTTAACTCTATTTGGTGTTTCATGTTTTGTATCTTTCAGTTTTTAACGAAGATATTTTGAGCTTTTATGTATTTTTGCCTTGCCGCGAAGTGAGAACTGAATTAATTGAATGAGAAATCTATCTGTAATGAAATTCGAGGAAATAAGTTTAAATGAGATGCAGCCAAAACAATGCATATAATTTAATATTCCGTACAAGGAAGTCATGTGGTGTACACATCAGACTTTTTTTTATATTATCAAAAACAAAAATTACAGTTTATTCTAACAAATTACCCTAAAAGGGAAACGCGAGTTAAAAAGTGTTGGAAACTATGATTTGGACAATATTTATAAAGTTCTTTTCTGCAGCATACAAATCTTATGAGTTAGAAGAAAAAATTTTGAATTATTTATTCTTGGTTCGTTAGGAAAAACACTAATGGAAATTTTACTCCGCAATATTATGTATATGAATTCTGATAATTTTCCGTTTTCATGGCTGCAAGTTTAAACTTTACATTATTTATTTATAATTTGCCGCTTCAATGTATACTTCTGCTTACTTTGAAACATTTTATCGCAACTTCCTGTAGCTAGCACACCTGCCACCTTGATCTTGAAAATTTACTGGTACTCTACGCCGTGTTTCGTTAGCACAGCTTTGTCTCGGTTCTTTGGCTCTTACTTACCTCTTTCATTCTTTCCTCTTATTCGGGAACTTCTAGTTCTAAATAAACGACTAATTTCTATGGAATTCATAGATTTGTGACGTTTTTCTAAAAGTGCTTAGGATTATTAGCCCGAAGGGGCAATATGACCAGAAGGGCTATTAATTTCGCTTTGGCATCTTGCGTCGGTTCACTTTTCAAATTGTTGCCACCAAATATTAAAACCCTGCATTATTTTGAATGTGAAATGCCTCTAGAAAATCCATTTCTCCAATGGAAGATGGTTTTTTTTTTTTTTTTTTTTTTTTTTTTTTTTTGAATAATTTTGGCAGCAGAAAAATTGAAAGTGTGATTTTCGGACCAACAATGTTGAGCGAAAGAAGACTTCTGTGTTTCCTTTTTTCTAACATATGCCTCATGTTCCTTGACGCGAAATTTTAAGGCTCTCTTAGTTTGGCCAATGTAAATTAAACCACACTGGCAAGGAATCCTATAAATACCCCAGGAATTCATATCCGGAATGAGGTCCTTGAGTATGGAACTCGGAATTTTATTGATGGGAGAATAAACAAACGATTTCGATGTCATTTAATTAATGTTTAAAATATAAAGAGCATTTTTTAAATGTTGATCTGATAGCCTTTTTTCCCTCAACTTCGTCGCGATTTCCATGATAGAACTTTTCGTAAAATTTCCATGGGTATTCATTTCCAGTTCTTTTCGAAATTCCTCAATTGTGGTTTTGCAATTAGAAAGAGCTGTTTTCGAGAGACCGTATTCACCATAATCCACAGGAAGCTCTGCAGGAATATGTTGGAAAGGTAGCTAAGCAATACTTGTATTAGTCTTCATTTTTCACAAAGGGTGCAGTGGTACTTTTTGAACTACGACTTGTTGCTTTTGCTTGCTGAAGTTTCACGTTTTGAAAGTCTTTGGGTATCACAGAATTTCTTCTGTAAATATTGGTAGCAAAATTTTCTCTTAACAATATTATTGCGTGCATACTGGTTCGTAAGTCATGGAATGCACAAGTTGATGAAACATGAATAAAATTTATTATCTCAACAATAAGAGAAAAATGCTAAAATTTCCTCAGAGATATTCGTACAATATCGCAATATCTATATATTTAACTACTAAAACGTTGAATAGAACTCTATTAAAAATATCAGTAACAAGAACTAAGTAAACAACTGCTAAACAACTGACTTTTTAGGATGTTTTCCTCCAGCTTTTACAATCTTTTCTATCGTGCACGATAATATTCTTATATTTTCTCGATTTTTCTGGATAGCAAAAGAGTACAATTACGAGATATCTATTTATTAAATACGCGTGGTCCTGTATTTTTAACTTTTCGGCGTAGTTTTCTCTTCAAATAAGTCTCGTGCTGCATTGCATGGGAATCTAAAACAATTTTAATTACAAATTCTACTAAAAATAGTTAAATAAATACCAAAACCGTAACAATATGTTAAATTTTACAATTTTTTTTTCATTCTTCTTATTTTTAATTCGTTGTAAGAAAATCCTGCGACAGTTATCAACCCCATACTGAAACTTTCTTTGCTTTGACGGAACCAAGTTTCTACATTTTTTCTCTTCGCTTTCGATAATAAATAGACCTCTTTTTTCTGTTGCAGTTATTTAGGTGAAGTCTCGCTTCCTCATAGCAAATAGTTTTCATAAAGTTTCCAAACTGTTTGACGTTTCAGCCCCATGCCACGGCAGAAGCTAGTTAGCCTTATGTTTCTTAGCTTTTGTAAGCTGTAAATCTTGTTTTATTTATTGATATTTGAGATGTATTTAAAGACTTTTCAACTGATTTCTGCGTCGGTGTATTTTCTCTTGTTACCAGAGATTAAACTTTAGAAACAGTGCATACCTTTTCCGGGTATATATTTGGAATCTTCTTTCAATATAGAAGTACGGATTAATGGCTTTTCCCTTTGCTTATAATGCTGCTTATTTGAACTTCGAAATTTTAATCCCATGCATTTCACAGCGTTTTTCAATTATGGAATTATATTGGAAAAGTGTGCAAACACCTTCGGTATTTTCAGGTAGTTTAGTCTGGAATATAATTCATTTATTTACGTAAACTGAGTTAGTATTCTAAGCAAAAAGAATACACTGTAAATAATGAGAGAACGAACATCATCGGAAATGAAGAAACTAACAATACTTACAAGAGAACGTGAACAATATCGTTGACCTCAAATTCGCCTAAAATAAGAATCGGTTCAATTTTTCTTTTTTTCCTTTTTTTTTTTTTTTTTTTTTTTTTTTTTGCAGAGTTTTCTTTTCATTTTCCATTCATTTCTTTTTTACCCCGTTCTTTCCCCCCCCCTTCCTTTTTTATTTTTTATTTTTCCCCCCTTCTTTCTTTCCTCTTTTTTTTTTTTTTTTCCAAGATCAATGATCTTACTTTAGACATGGACCTTGTAAGAGATAGACTAACCCAGTGGGCGGGGCGCACGTCACCCACATGTCCGCAAGAAAGAGCAGGGGCGATCTGGTTTACTTTAACACCGAAACCTATGGCGTTTGCATCACATAATTGTTTTTAATTATTAAATGTGATACGTTGTATAAATGATGAAATTATGAAAGTCGCTGTTATTTCAAATAAAACAGTGCTTTAAAGATATATATTAAGTACTTTTTACTGCATTTTGCGCATTCTTTTCACGCGTAATTCTTGTATAAACATCTTTCTTTTGTAAAACAGTAAAAACTATAAACACAAAATTTATGAACTTACTTTGAGTACAAATAAAGTAAAATTAAATAAGAATGAAGCTTTGAAACAAATAAAGCAAAATTAAACAAGATCTGATATATATATATTTTTAAATTTCATGGGCATTTTCAAGCAGTGGTTTAAAAAATTATTGTAACATTACAAGACGATCACTTATTTGATCATATGATTATTAATTATTAACATCATATCATGATTATTTATTTTAATAATTCATAAAATTCGGAGCATAAACTGTTCTCATCGTAATGAAAATAAAATCTGGAAGCACTCAGATTTTATGTCAAAAGGTATGTTTTTAACGTTTTGTGTGTTACCTTTATTTATTGAATATCTTGTTCTTCGCACCTAAACCACACAAAATTCAATTCATCACAAAATATTGGAAAACAGCATATCTTTAGAATTTCCGCGTTGGAGATAAAAATGTTACTTTCCGTTCAGTGTTGCCATTGTTCACTTTGAACTTGTTGAGTTTCTTAATCAAAAATTCGTTATAGTTTTACAAAATATGAAATAGATGAAAACGAATTCGGAATTCGGCTGTTCGGGTGGAGGATTAAGTCGTTCAAAATTTGATGGCTCTAGATACCGTCGTTTTTTCACAATGAGGAAAACATACATCTATTTATGCAGATAATTTATTATTAATTTCTTTAAATATATAATCTTAAAAAAGCAGCACAAGTTAGAATTTCAAGCAAAAACTTTAAAAAATTCATTTTTAGGTATTTTAGTATTTTTTCTTATTTACACCAATAAAAAGCATAAAAATTATAAGAGAAAATTCTTTGTTTGAAATTTTCTATTAGTTCAGATTAAAAATATTATTTTCTAAAAGAAGTAGTTACGAATTTCCTTACAGGATAGGAAAAGCTAAAAAAATAGCCAGGCCTGAAAGTATGCAACAGCTTTAAAATCAATCTCAGTTTCAAAAATAAAAATATCTAAAAATTCTAATTTGTGAAATGAGACGCTACAACCAACTTTTTCTTGACAATTATACACACTGCAATAGGCAACCATTGTAAGTTTCTGCAAGTCGTCCCTGCTCCTCCGGATGTGATCAAAGTGACAGCCGGGAATGTGTCAGAAGAGCGAGAAAAGAAAAGGGTTGATCTATTTCTTATAAGATCCATGACTTCTTATAAGGTCCATGACAAAGTTTCATTTTCAGCAGACTGTCATCTTATCGTTCCTAGTAGTCGAGAAGAATTTACAACGTATTTCTAATTTTAAGCGATTTTGTTCTCAGAAGAAAAAAAAACTAAAATCCAAATGAAATGAAGAATTAAAGTGATATTTGTAAGAAATCGAAACGTGAATCGAAGTAATATCAGTATTTATACAATACAAAATTTGAATTAGTATCTAAATTTCATGCTTAAAATTTAAAATTGCTGCCTTTTTCCACACCAACTCAATGCTTTTAAGATATCGCAAGAAGACAGATTATTATTATTATTATTTACGTGTTCCATCCTAAGGCACTACACAAAAGAGAGGGATGCCTTCGTGGAGAACTTTCTGAGGGAAAGTGGCTCGTATAAACACTTTACACATGGGGAAATACACAAAAGCGCCCATGCAGCCAGCCTGTTCGCGAAATTAAAACTCCGACAGAACTACCAGTGTTCAGGGACTTTACCGCTTGGCCGCTAGTAAAACTAGACAGCTTTGTAGTCCCTCGTAAACTTCATCTCATGATATACATTAACATGTAGTTAAGCTTCAGCGGTGAGTAAGATTTGTGTGCTATGTGGTAACATTTTTCCTGAAATTATTTTCGAGTTCTGTTGATTGCAAAGATGAATTTTATAGCTTTTTTTCTATCAAATACTACAGATGGTATTCTTGTTTCAGAAGCTAGTCTTAAAGAATTCTCAAGTATTCATATTATCCGAAATGTCGACGGTAATGATTTTTCTATGATGATGGTTTCTATTATGATGAACTATCCGAAATGATGCTGGTCTTGTTTTAGAAGGTAGTCTTTGAGATTTTTCAGGTGCTCATATTACCCGAAATGTTGACGATGATGATTGTTCTATGATGATGGTTTCTATCATGATGAACTATCGCAAACGATTGTGATCTTGCTTCAGAAGGTAGTCTCTGAGATGTTTCAGGTACTCAAACTGCCTGATATGCTGTTTTATGATAATGGCGATATATTAATATAAAGATAGTTTCTCTGATGATAAACTATCCAAAATCATGGTATCCTTGTTTCAGAAAATTGTTTTTCACCGACGGTTTTTCACCGAAATTCCGGCTTACCATATTTTTTCGCTCCTTCCAGCATGCCTTCGTGGTGTACTGATTGCACACACGTTGCATATTCGCGAGGCCCTAGATTCGAGTCCCAGGGAGACATTTCTCATTTTTCACGTCTCCAGAATCGAATAAACCTTGTAGAGACATTAGGTATTTTTTGAAAGCAGGAAAGATGAAAAATGAGCAATGTCCTCACCGAGACTCGAACCACGGACCTCTCGAATATGAGCTGAGAGTGCTGGGCATTAACACCACGAAGGCATGCTAAGAAGGCGAGAGAAATATCTTATATACTCCCCCTTTTAAAGGGCGACTGGGGTTTTTAGAGGACCCAGTCGCCAAATCCTAGTGGTGAAGAATAATCATTCACCACCTTTTAGTTCGGGCGCCACTGTAGAGACATTAGGTTTTTTGATTGCTGAGAAACGTAAAAAATGTGCAATGCCCTCGCCGGGACTCGAACCACGTACCTCTCGAATACGCGCCGAGTGTGTTGGCCATCATACCAAGAAGACATACTAAGAAGGTAGAAGAAATACCTTATAACGTAATGAATCTACAACCATAAACTAATATTTTTGAGTAATTAAAATCAAATTCTGCTACTATACTAGAACCTAAAACGCCAGAACACCAAATTCCATAACAACATTTTTTTCATTAAACTGTAAATTAGAGTAAAGGCATTTTACAAAACTGCGTCATTCTGAAGAATTGCGCAAAATTTGAAAAGATTCACATTTTTGTCGCAAAGGAAAGAAATCGCAGACGATAAAATAAGGGAAGAAAAACCACTGAAGCGTAATTTTTGACACCTCTTTTTATTGTCAATTTATTCTGCTTAAAAGAGACATATATATTGTCTATCAGTGATTTATATAGCATTCTAGTTTGCACCAGTTTCACGAATGAATTAAACGAACTACACCAAAAGCGTATCCAATATTTTAGACGAACCGTTAATATGGCCAACGGGTTTTAAATTTTGCCGATATTGACATTTGACGTCAAATAGCAATCAATAGTTTAAAACTACTAAGCGAAAAGAATTTGAAAGTAGCATGCTGTTAACTGTATTTATTTCAGACAAGCATAGAACGTTGAATTTATTACATCTTCTGGCTCGTTTTTCTTTTCAAAAGCCATTGATTTATCGCATTTTTTCAAATGTATATCTTTTATAAATGCCGAAACTGAAATTTAAAGATATGACGTTTTTATTTGTGGCATCGTTCTTAGAAAATGACGTATTTACGACAGATGCGTGATGTGCAGGAACCCTTTGAAAATGAATTGGGTAAAACAGTTCAGAAGTTTTTGTTCAGGAGTTCTTTGTCGCAGCAGACGAAGAGTGGAACATTTTATTACCTTAAAAACTTTTTGAAATAAGCGTTTTCAAGGACAAAGTAAATTCCTGTATGTTCATAGTTGCTTAAGTTCGTTTATTCATTAAGCCTAACTCGTTCTAGTGACTATAAGAGACAGTTTTATTGGCTCCGACTCCAAATTAATCTTAATTTTTACAACTCTGTTTCATCAAATAACGTCAATCCAAGTTTTAAATCAAAAATAATTTTTATTTCGTTTTTAGCAAATGTAAACAACTCTTTAGAACAATATCATTAATAATCTTTTGTTGCCATTCCAAGAACAACAAAAATTGAATAATCTTTTTGTTGCCATTCTAAAAACAACAAAAATTGAATAATCTTTCTGTTGCCATTCTGTAAACAACAAAAAACAAATAAAACGATATTAATCAGTATTTAAAGTTTCTGTATAAGTTCAAGCCACAAAAGTTTCCTTTAGAAAGTTCTTCAGTGAAGGTAACGAACGCTTTCTTCTGAAATTACATACCAATATTTTTGAATATTTCGATTCTACAACTCAAATTATGCTTAAAAATTAAATTTTGTTATTTTTGGTGAACAAATTACGGAGAAATTTAAAAATTTATCTTTGACGGGTTTTTTTCCCCCCTCTCTCTCAATTTGCGTCAAGAATAATTAACTTAGCGAACTTCTTAACTTTCAGCATTTTATTTTAATTTCCCTTTTTTCATCATACACGAGCGGAGAAAAGGTCATCGTTCATAATTTAAAATAATTTAAACAAAGTCCCCTAAATCACATTTGGCGTTATTATCGCGTATGCTACATTTCAAAACGAGCCTGCATTTAAATTCGCATATATCTTAGGAAATTCTGAATAAAAAAACTCTAATTTTTTGCAGATATGCTTAGAAATAGATCTACTTTAACACGATGGTAAAACTTTTATAGATTATACTTCAAAATTATTTTTGACAAATTTATAGAAGTTATTTAAAAATACAAATTTCAAAAATGAATCATAAAAAATGCGCGAATTTAATTTGGAATGAACCTAAATTTTGAAATGTGAAAAGAAGAATCAAATAAGTTTAATAAAAAAGAGAAATTAATAAATAGTATATACCAAATTCAATTAACATGGAGAAGCTAAAATTTTGAGACAGTCGACCCAGTAAAACGAGAAATATAGCCCCCTTCCCCCCCCGGCAGTGTACGGTCATGCACTGTATTTGCATTTTAGTGTTGCAGTGTTATTATAATAGGATTTTTTAATAAGAACGGATTAATAATTTTCTATTTATTTTCGGTTCAAAGGGACGTTAGTCCTGAATGAGATATAGTCTCAAAACAGCGTTTTGCGTTGAATCACTCGCAACCAGGGATCACTTTTCAAACCGTTGCCACTAAATAATATCGCCCCGTGTTACATTTAAAGAAATTAAATAATGAAGAATCTGCGAGAAAGTATATATGTTTCTCGCATCGTGAAAAAACCAAGGTACCCAGAGCCATCCAATTCCGAATAACGTGGTCCGCCACCCGAACACGGGCACCTGGAAGATCGAATTTTGAATTTCGAATTTGCTTTATTACCTATTTCATATTTTGGTAAAAATTAAAAAAATTTTGATTAACAAACTCAATGATTTCAAAACGAGCAGTGGCAACACTGTACGGAATAAACCATTTTTACTGTCTCCAGCACACCAGACTGTCTGTCGACTAGGGTTCGAAACTAGGCGAATGGGTTGGCTGCAGAGGTATTTTGCGAGATTTTCCCGTGTGTAACGTGAGTATGAGCCAGTTTTCCTCAGAAAGTCCTCCACGAAAAGAGATGGCACTTTTTATGACTGGTAAACCAAAACATGTGTCTTAAATCGAACAAAAAATCCAGGGCATCTGTTGTAAATCTGACAAATGTCTCAAGTCGGATTAACAACCGAGATGCGCCAAGTGAACCCAAAATCACTGGAGTTTTAAAAAATTCTAACAAATCTGCATGAAGATGCCGATTGTATCAAAATTCCCATTATATACTCAATTTTTTTAAGCAAGAAAAAATTATAGTTCAACATTTCGCCAACAGATGGCGCTTCAAAGTCATATCATCCTTCGGACGTTAAAGGGAGCTTGCGGAGGAATGCTTTATACTGCTTCATAAATATCAATTCTACCCCCCCCCCATAAAAATAGGGAGAAAACTTTCGAATTTGATAACGGAATATATTTAACAAAATATATATAAGTCTCTAATAAATCAGACCGGATCGAATGTAAAGTAATAAACAGAGAGCGTTATTCCACACAACGTTTACCGACGAACAGCAAAGACTAACTGTTACATACACATAATTATGACACCACAGTTTCTTTTTACAAACACTACCGCCATCTATTGGCAATCTAAGGATACATAGTCATAAACTTAACAAATATTAAGCTGTATTAAAATTAAAAGCAAAGGAAAAAAACTTTCCTTTGTTAATCAAGCTGTTGTTGACTAATGCTCACTTGTTTGACCTAAGAGTCAGGCCAACACCTTCTTAAGAGGGTGTTGGTCAGGCCCAGCCGAGAAAATTCCTCGCGGAAAGGAGAGCAAGATTACGCTTGCCGTTCGCAACAGGCTTTGACACCTTACAGACGACAATGTGATTTAGCTCAGTTCTGCCCCCAATTTTGATGAAGAGCACCCTGGGGAGACGGGTTCGGGGGTCTACCACCCCTCTTTCCCTACCAGCAACCTCTCGAGAGGAGTTTCAGCTCGCCGCATATTTAGAGTGCCCCCTGTCTCACGGATACTATACATTTACAAACATCCACGGCTTCTGCAGGATTCGGTCCCGGGCCCGCAAGGCAGTTCAAGGCATATTTTGGTAAGGCAAGGCAGTCAGCGACGCTAACAATATACCGGTTGGACGGCTGTAAATCAACTGAAGTTATGATAGTCTTTTAATAACAACGCTTTCACTTTAAAAGCAGAGAAAGCCAAATTATATAAAACATAGACCTCTAGGTTTCAGTTATGTTTCTTGTTGTGAGTAAAAATAAATAAATTGTATTTGATTAATTAAAATTTCGCAGTTGTAAACTTTATTAACAAAAACTAATAATTTATTTATAATGCAAATTGCACATTTAACATGAATTTTTTTAAAAGTTTTTCTTTAGTTCTGGATTTATATTTCTTTCCTTTAGCACAGATTTTCTTAAACTGTGAATCGCGACCTTCAGCATGGGGTCGCCAAAAATTTTAGCAGTTTTGGTATTTCTTTAACTTCTTATAATAATTTTACAGTTACCAAATATTTTTACACAACGTATCTCAAAATAGATAAAGATAAGACAATACAGACAAAGAAAAAATCAAAATGTTTCGACGCATTCTTTTTACAAGCGTTCATTTTACTACGTGCTTTTCACGTGACGCTGTCATTTCGTCTGTTACTTATTTAAAATGGCCCCACCAGCGGCCGAGGGGTAGAGTCGCTGAACACTTTTAGTTCGGTCCGAGGTTCGAATCCCGCGAACGGGCTGGCTGCATGGGCGTTTTCGTGGTTTTCCCCATGTGTAACGTGTATACGAGCCAGTTTCCCTTAGAAAGTCCTCCACGAAGACATCCCTCCCCTTAGGCAGATAGCTCTCTAGGCTTTGCCATTATCACAACACACACACACTTATTTAAAATGTTCACATGTCTTAAAATAAGAAATTTAAGTTAATGGCCTAAAACTGCAATAGTATATTACAGTACAAGTGAAAAAAATTGACAGTTTCACTTCCGCGTGTGTCGGATTTGCGCAATGCTTATGGGTTCCCACAAAATTTTCGTAAGTATTAGGGGGGCCAGGGGTAGCGAAAAAAATCTGCGATAAAAAGGGGTCGCAATTGAAAAAAATTTAAGAAGTCCTACTTTAGCATATTTCTTTCTAATCTCTTATGTAAAAGCCTACAGCATATACATTTTATTAGGTGCCAAAACTGACTTGCAAATATGACGTCAGTAGTGACGTCTTACTTACTCGTGTCATACGTGTAGCACATATCGTATTGTATAACAAATATTAGTTTGAAGATTCGGCAATGCATTTGATGCAGAAGAAGTTGGAGACAGATCACTCCCAAGAGAATTCAACTTTGATACAAAGGGATGTTCAGAAAAATTCCAAAGTATCTCTGTTAATAATTAAAACAAGATTTTAAAAAATTAAAAATAAAAATCCGAAAGCTTTCAGATTTTACATTGCGCCTAAAAGGGTGTTTTTTTAACGTTTTGTGTGTTACCTTTATTTATTAAATATCATGTTCTTTGCACTTAAACAATAAAATTCAGTTCAACGGCAGTATCGCAAAATAATTTTAATTTATTAGAATTTGCGAGACACAATTTCGTGCGATGGAGATTCCCGCCCACCGTACAGTGTTGCCATTACTCGCTTTGAAATCTTGGATTTTGTTAATCAAAAATTCATTAACATTTTACAAAATATGAAATAGATAATAAAACAAATTCCAAATTTGGGCTTCCATATGCCATATCCGGGTGGAGAGGTACGTTATTCAAAATTGGATGGATGGTTCTAGGTACCGTTAATTCATCACAATGCGAGAAACATACTACATACATTTACGAAGATTCTTCATTATTTAGTTTCTTTATATATAATACAAGGCAATAATATTTGGTGGCAACAATTCAAAAAGTGGTTCGGACTTTTAAAGCTTTTGATGCAAAATGTTAAAACGAAATTAATAGCACTTTTGGGATTTAAAAAAAAAAAAAAAAAAAAAAAAAAAAACCTTTTCCAAAAGCTTTGAATTAGCCTTTCTTCACTTAACGAAAGATGATCGGATGATCGGTTAATTGATTAAACCAAACCTCAAGGACTATTGCCTATGAGGAGGGATGCCTTCGTGGAGGACTTTTTAAAGAATCTGGCTCGTACCTATGTTACACATGGAGGGACAACGAAAACTAACCACGCAGGCAGCCCATTCTCCGGGTGTCGATCCTATATCGAACTACCCAGCATCAACGACGTTTCCACTCGGCCGCCGGTGGGCTGAAAAACTTTCGAAGATAATTTTCGCTTTGACGAAGAAAGATAAAAAATTTTGCTGCAATTTTTCGGTGAGAAAAGAATTACTATTTAATACACAGCATAAGACAGAAATTTTTTGAAATGCTTTGATTGCCTGCGAAGCCCATGTTGTATAAACAAAAACAACAACAAAAATCTGCCAGTCAGTCTTTTAAAAACCAAGCACATTGCCTTACTTGTTTTAAGCTTTATGCAGAAAAAAAAAAAAAAAAAAAAAAAAAAAAACCAACAAATTTCGACTTTCGACTTTGGGTCAGGCAGCCAATAAAACTGTAGATACGGTGATCTGATGTGGATAAAAATTAATGATAAGATATTAATAACTGAACCTTGTCCTCTCTCTCTTTTTAAACATCGTAGCACAAATCGAATACAAATCTCGGCTTTCTTGACGCCTTTCATGTTACATCACACGAGAAATACTTTCTTATAAGGTCCATGAGAAATACTTCAGTTTACATGTATAACAAATTCCTAATAATACAGGGTGTTTATAAAGTCTCGGACCCATTTTGATCTTTAATAACTCATAACATAATGAAGATATAAACAAACTTAGGGCATTTATTGATGGAATAACTTAGCCATTTAGCGTTCGCTAAATAAATGCGCTTCTGTTTATTTCCGTGTTGCCATTCAAGAGAAATTCAAACCAGAACAAGTACAGCACCGATTTCTTTTCAATTTCGTGATGTGAAGAAAAGAATATTAAAAGTTTATTTCTCCTAGAAAAATAACGAAGAATTTGTGTTTGCGTATTTTTCGCATTGCGGATAAACGGCGGTACTTGCAACCATCAAATTTTGAACACGCAGTCTTTCACGAACCCGGAATTTTGAATTACGATTTAAAAAAAAAAATCATATCGTATTTTGTGCGAATATAAGGAAATTTTGATCAAAAGCTGAACGATTTAAAAGCTTTGTGTTGCCACCCAGCAAAGCGTAAGATATTTCAAATCTTATCAGAAAACTTAGCGACATGAAAGAAATATGTTGCCACTGACAAAACGCAATATATTTGTCTTATTAATTTAATTTAATCGCATTGTGAAAAAACGACGGTACCTAGAACTACCAAATTTTGTAGACTTATATTCTTCCACCTGAACATGTCCACTTCGATGCCAGAATTTTGAATTTCGAATTGGTTCTTTGCTTTATATTTTGTGTGGATTAAGGAACTTTTGATCAAAAGCTCAATGATTTAAAAGCTCTATGTTGCCACTCGGCAAAATGTAAAATACTTATATTTAAAATTTTATCAGAAAACTCAGCGATATGAGAGAAACATGTTGCCGCTGACAAAACGCAATATATTTGCCTTTTCGAATTCAATGAATAAACTCAGCCGTTGAAAAAGAATGCGTTACATTGCCCAGATTAAAATATTTTTTACCTTCCGCACGGCAAGATACTGTTGTCGAACTGAACGACTTAACGATTTAAAATCAATAAACACATTTATTTATTCTTATTAATTGCATTTATTAGCCCAGAAGGCCTATTAATTTCGATTTGGCATTTTGCGTTGAAAACTTTAAATGTCGGTTCACTTTTCAAACTGTTGTCACAAAATATTACAGCCCTGTATTACATTTACAAAAATTAAATAATGAAGAATCTGCATAAATGTATATACGTTTCTCGCATTTTGATAAAACGATGTTACCTAGAGCCATCCATAACGTACGTTTCCACCGAAATATGGACATCTGGAAGCCCAAGTTTGGAATTTGGAATTTGTTTTGTTATCTATTTTATATTTTGTAAAACTTTAACGAATTTTTGATTTAGAAACTCAACGATTTCAAAAGCGAGCAATGGCAACGTTGTAAAAAAATATATTTTTATCTCCAGCGCGCGAGACTTTATCTGGAATTCTAAAGATATGCTCAATTTAAAATTATTTTGCGATATTGCTCTTGAACTGAATTTTATGGTTTAAGTGCGAAGAACAAACATGATATTTAATATATAAAGGTAACACACAAAACGTTAAAAAAATGCCCCTTTTGGCGTAATGCTTTCAGATTTTATTTATTTTATTTTATTTTATTTTATTTTATTTTTTTTTTTGAAAGCGATTTTAGGCGGCTAGTTAATAAAAAATTTAAAAGAAGCACTTAGTGACATCTTTAAAGATCAGATTTAAGAAAGTGCAACACAAATGTATCGATTAATGAAAGGTAATGCTCAAGCCAGTCATGGGCGTTGTAAAATGGGAATCGTGCCAAAAAATGCCGTCGTGAAATTATTTTTCCCTTATAACACTCTCAATTTCTTCTACTTAGTGGGTAATGAAATAGAAAATGCAAAAAATTTGTAAAATTTTAATTGTAATTAAATTTGGAAGAGACAACGGTTATTTTGATTGTCTCAAGAACACATTTTAAGAATTTAATGATTATTTTTTTAAAGAAATATTCCGAAATTTTGTTGCGTCTGCGAGACAAAAATGTGTATGATGCTTATCATATTATTTAATTTTCTAAAGTTTACTTCGTAATTTCTTATCATAGAACGACGGGGTGAATGACCGGAGGACATGCGATCAATAACGTTCCTTCGCTGGCTTCAATCCAAGATTTCGAAGAATTTATGTTGACAAATATCGAAAAAGTATGACAGATATTAAAAATGGGCAGTTTTCAACTACAGTTTGGTTTTTTTATTTGTTTTGAGAACTTTTATATTTGGCCATTATTTTGGAACTCCGATAAGCCTAAATTTAAAACATGTACACGCACCAAAATGTTTTATAATGCATTCACTGACAACCTCCATATTTTTAACTTAATTGCTATAAAATTATAGAAATTACATTAGTCGAGTGAAAAAAAAATCAGAAAAACTAAATAAGTGATTTCTGAAATGTATTTAAAGAATTTTAACTTACGAGCGTTTTTTCAACTAACTTTCACCTGTTCACTGTTTAAAACCGCTTAATTTATTATTCAATAATAGACAGATAAATGAAAATTAAATACCTCACGCTTAATTGAATGGAGACGTGCTTGAGCATGGGTATTTTATTTCTGACAGTGGCAATATATTGCTGTTAAATTATTTTAAGTTAGTTGATTAAAACTGAAACATTCATTTTGAACATTACACTGATGCCACTACTCGCTTTCAGTTCTCTAAATTTATTAATCAAAAGTCATATCCGTACAAAATATAAAATAAATAAAAAAACAAATTCAAAATTCGGGCTTCTAAAATGGTTTTAAACTCATTCAGTCTCCCACAGTGTTTAAAAAATTTTCTTGTTAAAATTAAAATTAAAGTTCTGCTAAAATTATAACAATGCCTCTTGAGCATTTGGATTTTTCTCCTTCTTCTAGTTGCAAATTTACAATGATTCTCCTTGCACTTAAAGTTACTTTCCCTTACATTAATAAGTTCAAATTTCAATTTTTGGGGGAATTTACGGCATTTAATGTCAGCGTAATTTAATACAAATCGGTTACACTAAAAAGCGCTAAAACGATGAATTTAAGAACGAAAATGGATCCCATATATCAGAAAATATTAGCAAATTTTCCATTGTTATAATCATTACTGATCTTTTAACTACCTTATAACTACTTTTACTAAGGTCTCCTAAATTTTCCAAAAAACTTTTCAGACGGAGAACTAAATCACCAATATTTTTATTAAGAATTATTAATTCTTATTAAGAATATTATTCTTATATTAAGCTTTTCCCATTCATCAGGTTCAGAGATTTTAATTTCATTCTACAGTGTCTCAAAAAAGTGATGTGACACTTGTGCTTTACAAAAGGAAATTGTAATAAAATAAATTAAAAAAAACATGTAAAAATTTTTGTGGGTGTGTTTCATACTTAAATTTAGTAACAATTATTACATAACATAGATTTTCTCAAAATATTAAAATATTAATTTAATAAAAATACAATTGTTTAGAACGGAGCAAAAAATGGCTCACATAAGTGATGGGACACTTACTTTCCCATCAAATATTTATTTAAAAAGTTTACTTTTCAAAAGGTTTTAATATTTTGTTGGATTTTCTTTTACTTTTGAAATATGATTTAATCTTCTTGGGATGGATTCGACTAATTTTTTTGTGATTTCTAGAGATTTCTTCTGATTTTACTCCATTCTTCTTGAAGCACCGATTTTAATTGTTGTTTTGAAGAAATGGTGTGTTTGCGAATTCTTGATTCCAATTCTTGCCAAATATTCTCTATGGGATTTAAGTCTGGAGATTGTGGTGGTGTTTCTATTATTTCGGGACAGTTATACAGCAGCCAGAGTCTAACGTTCAAAGCAGTGTACTTGGGGTCATTGTCCTGGTAGAATTTATAACCGTTATGAAGGTTCAATTTTCGTGCTGAAGATTTCAAATTTTTATTTTAAGTGTCAATATACTTGTACTGATCCATTATACTGTCAATAAAATCAAGATTACCAACTCCAGCGGACGACATACACCCCCATACAATAACTCCTCCTCCACCATGTTTTACTGTTGGCACCAAGTTCTGTTTTCGAAATTCTTCCCTGGGTTTTCTCCACACCAAGATTCTACCGTCAGAACCAAATATATTAAATTTACTCTCATCAGGAAATATAACTTCATTCCAGTAATCAGAATTCTTATTAATGTTGGATTTTGTGAAAGCCAGTCTGAGTTTTCTATTCTTTTCACTTACGAAGAATTTTTTCCTGGCTGCTCTACCGTGATATCCAGCAGATCGAATTACTCTTCTAATAGTCTCAGGTTTAACAATTACTCCATATAATGCTTGTAAATCAGGCAGCAACTTTAGGAGCACTCATTCTTGGATTTTTTTTAATATTTCGAACGATAATTCACTTTATTCCATTGGATAGCTTTGATGGTCGGCCAGGTCTTCTTTTATCCCGAATCATATGATTCTTTTTATATCGTTTAATGATATTGTAAACTGTTCAATGACTCAAGTTAACCGTTTCAGGAGTTTCTCTAATACATTTTTCACGTTCAATATGCAAATTAATAACTAATTTTCGAATTTCAGGCAAAGTATCTTTTTCGTTTAGCATTCATGGCTGCACAGAGCTAAAAAGCACAAAAATTCCAAAACAAACTGGAGAGAAATACTGCAGACGATTTTATAAATTATTGCCAATTGCTTTTGAGTAAAAATAAAAACCCCAAAAAATATTTTTATTGTAGTACGTAGTAGTATCTAATGGTATCCCATCACTTATGTGAGCCATTTTTTTGCTCCGTTTTAAACAATTATATGTTTATTAAATTAATATTTTGAGAAAATGTATGTTATGTATTAATTGTTACTAAATTTAAGTATGAAACACACCCACAAGAAATTTTTACATGTTTTTTTAATTAATTTTATTACAGTTTCCTTTTGTAAAGCACAAGTGTCCCATCACTTTTTTGAGACACTGTATATTTCTCCCAGAAAGTTTAAATAGGCTTAGCTCAAAAATTTGAAAACATTTTTACCTGTATTTTTTTCAGTTACGAGCTATGGATAATGTTTCCTTTATTATTATAGATTCCTTATGTTCTTTTATAAAAGTACCATATATTTGGGAAAATGGCGCAGACTATTTTATATCCTTGAAGAACAGCGACATCCATCGAATCTTTCAAAATGCATAAAAATTTTCCCTAAACCTAACATAACCTAAAGATTTATATTAAATTGTGATGCTCAATTTTAGTGTTAACGAATGTTTTTCTTATTCATATAAATATATTGAGTGTATGAAGTTTTGTTTTTCAGTTATAGAACCCAACGAGAAGACAGGTGGCGCATTTCCTGAGTCTCCGCGAGTTCTGCAGGTGGTAAACTCTTTGATATGTCAAAGAAAGGAAGTTTTACGCAGTTTTTTTTTTTTTTTTTAAAGTATATTGTAAAGATGTAAATGAATGGCAGCAGTTCTGACATGCATCTCATCCAGTTCCATTTCATGCTCATGAATAATAATAATAGCTTTGAAAAAGTAACATCAAGGGAGAAAGAAGAGTTGTCGAAGCAGAAATCGTGCTCATATAACCACAATTATATTAATAAATTATTTTGTTCTTGACTGTATTTTATTCTAAAGTAACTTTCCTTGTTCTTACAGCTGATATGCCGTTTAGCATATGAATACTATGTTCTTTTCTCTCTATGTGCTGTTTTCCCAAGAATCTTAGGGGGGAAAAAAAAAGAACTGGTTTTTAAAATATTCTAAGTGCAGTTTATCAACAAAATGTTTGGAATTTTTATGCTGATAGCACTGATTAAATACCATTCACTTCAAAATTCTACTGTTAATGAATTAACTAGGATTAGTATACCATTTTTATGCAATTTTTAATTACATCACTGAATATAGTAGTAAATAATCACATGAAATTAATAAAGAAGGCAGACTTAACCCTCGATGAAGTAAAAGCGGCATTCTAAATTTGAGTTTTAATAGATTTAAAGAACAGATGTTAAGAATTAAGTTTTTTATACTTATTATGCATATGGTCTACTAATTAATTATCCGTCTTTATTTAACTTTTTATTTCTACAATTGCATGTTTTTTTTAATTAATTTTTCACTTTTCACATTGCATTAGCATCCTAAAATCCATGCATTATCGCTTACATAAACAACATACCTAATATCGAGAGGCTGTTTCATTACCAACTAATGAAATAATTATCTATATATAATTTTTCAGATTTTAGCCCAAACGGCGCTAGCCGAGAAGGGCTATTAATTACGTTTTGGCATTTTGCGTTGGTTCACCATAAACGGCACTTCACTTTTCAAATTGTTGCCACCAAATATTACACCCCTGATAAGATTTAAATAAATTAAATAATGAAGAATCTGCATGAATGTAGGTATGTTTCTCGCATTGTGAAAACACAACGGTACCTAGAGACATCCAGTTTTGAATAACGTAATCCTCCACCCGAATATGGGCATCAGGAAACCCGAACTTGGAATTTGTTTTATTACCTATTTTATATTTGTAAAACTTTATAACGAATTTTTAATTAACAAACTCAACGATTTCAAAGCGAGCAATGGCAACACTGTATGGGAGGAGGGACATTTTTATCTCTAGCACCCGAGACTGTGTATCAGAAATTCTAAAGATATGCTTTTTTTAAATTACTTTGTGATATTGCCGTTGAATTAAATTTTATAGTGCGAAGAACGTGATATTTAATAAATAAAGGTAACACACAAAACGTTCAAAAAAGGCCTTTTGGGCATAATACAAAATCTGAAAACTTTCATTTTTTTTTTTTTTTTTTTTTGTATATATTTTAGTTTACTGGTGTTTTATTTTTCTTTTAGCTAGAACCAACAGTTTTTCCAATTAATACTTTTTGGAATCTAAGTTTTGTTAATATATATATATGCGTGTTATGATAGCAAATTAAATTTTTATAAGATGAAATAAAATTATATTTCACAGATTTAAATTAGAATAATTTTAGCATTGTTCTGATGTTAAAAGATACAGTGCAATATAAAATATGTCTGGTCTGTGGTATCACATTTCCTTATTTGTTATCACAAGTTAAATTAGTTAGAAATCAACTGTTGAAATCAATTATCTAAATTTACACTCCGGAAATTCTTTTGTATGCAAATTCCTAATTGTTTCTTTATGAATTCATAATGACTGATTTATTAATATTATTTAAAATACGCATTTTAAATGATCTAAAAATATACGAAGTTCAAAACAGAAACACATAAACACAAGGATTCTAAAACTAAAACAAAACTTTTTATTAAAGCAAACAATCATACTATTTACATAATTTTCAACATGCTTAAAATCTGTACATATTTACACATATGAAACATAAATGTTCACAACACAAATATAACAGATCTCTTTAAATAAATTAAAGTCACAATGGCTTTTCCAACGGGACTAGGAATACGGGAGACTACATAATTCGCAGACCACTACAAACTTAATATATAAGTCACGCCGAATATTTCTCTAATTAGAGGTAGTTAAAGTCTAAAGCTGGAACAACAAACGAAAATATTCAAATGTTTTTTCTTCTTCATTTATTAAACATTTCTTTACAGTATATTTACAAATTGATAATCACAATTATATTTTATTCTGAAAGTACTTAACTCTTATCTAACTCTATAAAGCAATCTGGAAGTATAGGCATTGTTTGAGATTTATTTTTCTAGATACTGGCACGTACAGGAAGTATGTACATTGTCTTAACTATCTGGCACAATGAGGAAGCACAATGTTGAGGATAAAGATTTTAAAAATATTCTATATGAAATCGTATAAACTCTAGACAGAATAGAATTAATTCTACAGACATTATATGTAAAAATACGAAATAATAAAACATTTATAATTCGCACCATTTCACTTTACTACAGCTACGGACAATTTACGTTACAATTAATTAAAAAAATAATGAATAACTAACTTATCTTAAAACAAAAAGTAATCAATTTTAAGGTTCTAGTATTTGGTAAATTACTAATTACTGAAATTAAGCCTAATTTATTTACGAAACAGTTTAATATGAAAATAAGGGAATTAAACTTTAAACCTAATTTATTTACGAAGCAGTTTAATATGAAAATAAAAGAAATTAACTTTCGTTTTAAATACACTGATTGCCTCTGCAATATTTATAATGCACTGACTATTCTTACCACGACTTCCTAATTAATAATAAAATTAATTTGTTAAAAGTTAACCGGTAATTAAAATCGTCTGCTAAACGAATACTTATCAGATAACTTACATAGAAAAATTACATAACACAACGTCTAAAAGAAAGGTTTAGGAACTCAAATTAATTTTAGGGGATAACATTAAAGACCTTAGGAACAGATTTCACTTTTTGTGGAAAACATAAGGTACCTAAGGAACTAATTTTGTGCTTATGGCAAGAAATTTAAGACAAAATCACAAATTTGTACTCATAAGAAAGACATAAAAGTAATGAGTATTATTTACAGCAGTCTAAAACATATGCACCACAAAGTGATTAGACACTTAAGGAACGTATTTCTTATAACAATTTTTGGTAGAATTTTCAACAGCGGGCGGAATTGAAAGTACTAAAACGAAGTGTGTGATATGTTTACATTTCAACAAATTCAGCATTTAAAAAAGTAACTAGATATTTGTATGTGTAACAATATTTTTTTTTAATTTGGCATTTGAAAAGTAAATAGTAAATTCGTACTGTATGTGTAATTTAAAAATAAATAAATTGTATTTTACACAAATCAATACATTTCTGATATAGCCTCGTATTTTCTTAAAAGATTTACTATAATGTTACTGATTCTGATTTTAGTCTCCCCACCAGGATACTTCTGAAGCTCATAAAGAGAATTAATTTAAAATTTTCTAAATATATTTTTATATAAATAATTTGTTATTACGTATATAATTTCTCATTGCAAGTTTCATAATGTTAAATACTGAAGGAAATGGGCCTCAGAAACTAGATGCTTTAAAAATATGTTCCAACTTCACAAACAGTTCATGTCCAATAAATATGGAAAAACTTTCTGTAAAATGGAAAACTTCAACAATGATGCTTCAAAACTTTGGCCTTTTTGTAGTAGTTCATGGTTTGTTTTAATACAGTTCTCAACTCAAGAATGTATTGGTGGTCAATTCATGAGTTGAAGATCAAGATAAGCAAACAAGGTCTTCAGAGCTATTGCTTCCAGAATCGTCTGAGCACAGGTCTTCATCTGAGAGGGAAGATTCTCCAATAGAATTACGGAGCATCAGCGCCTTTTTGAGCCTCAAGAAAATGTCCTCTCCGAGAGATTCGCGTGACATCAGAGTTTTCAACCTCATGTACGTGTCGTTTTCAGGTGACGAAGACAAAGATGAGTTTAGAGAAGATCCCTCCGAGTTGCACATGTACAAATCGTCGTCACTGGTTGGGGTTCCGACTTCCACATCCTCATACTCATCTTCCAAATCATCCTCGTCGATGACAGTCAGTTTGGGTGCAATTTGGGACATCTCGATAGGTGGTCTGAAGTTGATGCTGCCACGATACAAAAGCAGTTTTCGCCTTGGCATTGAGGGACAGTCATACACAGCGTTCGCCAGAGACAGCCTCGCCTTTTGTCTTGTTAACTGTTGAGAGAGAAAAAGATAAAGGTTAATTTAATATTCTAATATTTCTTATATTATTCATTACATTATTTTTATATGATTCTTTATTCTTATATATGTATAAGAGTCTGTAAGTCACATATAATCTCACAAATCTATCTATAAGAGAATATTTAAAATATTTTACAAGTCGCTTATGAGATAACTTACACACTTAATATTACATTCTCGACGAACTGATTCGAAGATGCATTATACTAAAATGAATTAAGGGGTTTAATTGAAAACGCGAATAAAAATACCAACTGTTCCGAATGGGTTGGCCAAAATGGAGCTTTTGTGGTTTTCCAATGTGTAATGTTAATACCAGTCAGCGTGCCTAATAAGCTCTCACGGATTACTTGCTCTAGTGTAATAAAAAGCTTTGGCAAAAGTTTACAATTGTGGACCCCTTGCTTTATGGCGAATCTTTTTTGACACCAAGATTGGCGACAGGAAGGCACAATTTCAAGATGGCCGCTACACAAAACCAAAATAAGAAGTTAAAGAACTACACAAACTTTGTGTCCATGTACAAATCGATCTGTTTTCACTTAAACAAAACATCAGAGAATTGAACAAACTAGGCATTGCCTTAACTTTGTCCATGTACACATCGATCTATTTTCATTTAAACAAAATCAGGAAGCTAAAACAAAAGTTAAAACTCTCATGGTAACCAGGAATGAGTTTCATCGCCAAAATTTAACAAAATTTGTTGCTAATCGATGGGGCACCCAATTCTACACTATATCCGAAGCCTTTTTTAAATTAATTTTTTTAAAAAAAAAAAAGCTAACGAACAATCTTAAATAGGCTTATAATTTTTAAATTTAAGAATTTAATATTTTAATACAGAAAAATAATTTAATAATTTCTTTTATAAAACTTACAGTTGACGCGCTTTTATCTTATTTCACACATGCGCAGTTAATTTGTAATTAACAACTATCGAATTTACATTTAACTGCATAGGGTTTTCATATTTCAAACATGTTCCTTCATGATTAAACAAGCTTAAGCAACATCTGGATAAAAAGAACGGCTTTAATGAATTACTAGATAAATTTTAATGGGAAGCATTGCCTACTCTGCAACCTAACGAAACTTTAACGACCCTACAGGACATTCTGAGGTAATCGTTTCAACAAAGTATTAAACAAACAAAACAGAAGAATTTGCTGTTCTAACACAGCAAAAGAATAAATTTACATAACCAGCGCAGACGAAAAACGAAACAGAAGAATCGGAAAAATGCGCGCGAAAAGCGTTGACCTTCCATGTCCTTGAGCCATTACCGCAGGTAATTCGGAAGCTTGGCGCCTGCTCGCGATTTTACCTTCTGTTTGATCAAGATCCCAGCGCTTGCTTAATCGTGGGACACACAGATTAGCCTTAGGCATAAAACTACCACGCGTCCGGCCTTAATATTGCATTTTTGCTGTATCAGTTAGGAATTCTGTAAACCGGTTACCCAATACAATGTTTTTTATTTTGTATACGATTAAAACATGTTTGTATACATACAAGCACTTCTCTAACTAACCACAATCCAGGATATTATTAATAATAAAAAACTGGTGCACTTAAAATTTTATTGTGTATTTAAACTAAGCTGATTAAAAAAATTATCTCTTTTTCAATATATTACACATCTATTTAAATTTTACACTCAAGATAACAAAAATAATTTCAGATTATTTTGTGCTATTTAAATCACAAGCAACTCTCAAACAGTTCGATTTAATTTAGGTGTATATAATCTGGAATATTATAAAACTATTTAAAAATTAATTGCTAAATCGTAAAAATAAATTAACTATATTTCTTTTTCCCACTGACTTCTAGCAAAATTCAACAGCAATAGTGAAAACAATTTTTCCTGTTTTTGAAGTGTGTTCTTGTTTTGAATGCTGATTTAATTCCCTTTTCATTAAAAATGCAATTGTTAGTCATATTTTTTCTGTTCTTTATAGTGCTAATTATTTCTCTTTCCTGTGTCTTTTAACTATGGTAGCATTAACCGTAACTCCAGTTAACCGTGGGCTAAGTTAAAGCAATTTTTCATTTTATTTATTTATTCCTTAATAAAAGCTTCTTTAAAAAAAAACTGCTTTTAAGACCATTTCAGTCAAATTAATTTACCTTTAATGAGATAATTAATATTTAAAAAATATTTTCTGCTAAATATTCCAATAAATATATAAAAACAACAGCTAAATAATGCAAACAAAGAGCTCATAATTTACTATTATAAAGGCATTATTTTAATAAGCAATACCTTTGCGTAATTCATTTTCATTAAAACGCCAACTAAATTAAGGCATAAAAAATAAATAATTCGGATTATAGTATATAAATTTAATTATACGCAAAGGGGGTGAATTAAGAATAAATTACTACGCATATTAAAAACGTTAAAGGCAAAGAAAAAAAGTAAAAAGATTAAATGGCCGGCATACACATTTATTTTTCCATTTAAACACTAAGCTTCAGTTAAATTTTTACATTTTAATGTTTAATCGGCAAAAAATGGAAACAAGTTCTTTAAAACGGTATTTTTCCTAAAATGGCTCAGTAAGATCATTTTTGTTCTCTACATGATTTTTTTTTTTTTTTTTTTTTTAAGTCAATAATAAGCCATGTAAATCTCGCTAAACTTTTCACTTTTCTTTTCAGTTAAACGGTTAAATTAAATTTCATTTGCCTTAAAATAAAACAAACAAATTACGTACAATACAAAAATTAAATCTATTTGCTTTAATATCCATTTCTATTTAAAAACAAAATACTGTCAATTTCACGCAAATTACTTTAAATGCATTAAAATTCGATATAGTATATAAAACAGTAAAATTCTGATCATTTAACTGATATAATTTTAAGTATTTTACGATATAATTCCAAGAAGTGAATAAACATTTATGATTGATCGATTTAGTTATTTATAGCAAAAACGAGAGAGCTGTCTGCCTTGCAGGGGGAACGGAAGTTCACAAGAATTCCATTAAGGAAATGGATTCTATTTATGTTAAACACAATGAAAAACCACGAAATCCTCCAATCTTTACTTTACAAATCCATAAAAAGGCTGTAAATATTAACATAAACAACTACACGGCAAATTAATTAATGTTTTTAGTAGATCGCAAGCCAATTTTGTTTTAGTTAAAAAAAAAGTTTCTAACCTTAAAATCCGTGTTATTCATTTTAAACTTAATTTCAGTTTCTTTGGGGTCGGGTACATCTACTTACGTATCAGTAACAGTTTAATCAACTAAACTAAATTGAGCTCAATATTAATGTCATTAATCTGACAGCATTATCTCTTTAATCCTGCAAATAGGTCGACTTCGGAATTTTCTGAAAAGCGACGAATTTTATATCTTAAGCCTCTGAAAATGTACCGATTACGGGCAAATACAGGTATACCTAAGTACTTTAAAAATGTCATTAAAACTGCATTTTTAATATACCATACGGAAAACATTTATTTGTCAATAAAACAGACGCAATTACGTTGTATCATATGCTGATACACCTTTAAAAAAATTATTTAAAATTATCGTTTGTTTTCTTTAAATCTACAGATAACTTAAGCTAATAATCTTATAATTTAATTTAAGTTATATTTATGTTACTAAGTTGAAAAGGCTTACATAATTACAAAAAATATCCAATATATTTCATTTTGAGAAACAACAGAACTAAACAACAGGCTAAAAATTATGCAACTTCTAACGAAATCTAATGAAATGTTTCTTTGTAACTGATGAAATCAAACAAGATACTGAATTTATTAATAAAAATGCATGTAACCAAAGAAGATAAAAAAGTCAAACACGTTTTTTCTAATATTTTCTTATATATATAATAACTGTCCCATTTTACAAAATAATCATTGATTACAATCTAAAATTCAAATAAAATGAAAAATGACCAAGACGCGGAAGGTATGCCACAACATGAAAAAGAAATCTAAAATGTATCTGGCCTAGTTAAAAACTACTACTGTCTCGTATAACACGTTCTCTCGACGATTACAAACATCACGTACCTAGAAAGCATTTAAACAAAACAAATTCTAATGTATACAAACTCAAGAATGATAGGAGGTTTTGAAATAACTCGTCTGGAAAAATCTGCGATTATTTAAAGGGCTTCCACGTTTGTTTTAAAAACATAGTTTCGAAAACTTACAAGATAAACAAACAATTCGTTCGGAATATAATTAACAGATGTCTTTTCTGTTGAAAATATAATAAATGTGAATATATATTTAAAAAATGTGAATATATAATGATTATTCAGACTGTTTATGAATTCAAAACATGTTGAATATGCAGAATTAAATCAAAATTGTTACTTTTAAAAATACTTTTTAACTATTTTTCCTCTCTGTACATTCATAACTTCGTCACTGAAAAATCATTTTCAATACATACGTTTAGAATAAAAACCGAAACCTGTTAGAAG
This sequence comes from Stegodyphus dumicola, assembly GCF_044657685.1. NCBI lineage: Eukaryota > Metazoa > Arthropoda > Arachnida > Araneae > Eresidae > Stegodyphus > Stegodyphus dumicola. The sequence continues at coordinate 180,407,333 of NC_140777.1, read as the reverse complement.
GTTATGTAATTCATTCCAACAGATTTCAGCAAAGAATATATATATATATGCACAAAACAATTTTAAAATATGTATATAATATAAATGATTATATTATATATATATATTTAATATTAGGCGCGAGCCTGATATTTTCGCGCATTAAGCTGCTGAAAAAACTGTAATAAATAACTAATAATAATTAATAAATGTTAAAAAAATTAGTTTAATAAATGTTAAATCTAAAATACTTCAAGCAAGTAATACAGGATTTTTTTTACGGAAGAGAGATTTCAATGTTCCTCCTCCTGATGAGTGGCACTTAAATTAATCGAACTTCTCTTTTTTTAATATTCTTTATTTTTTAAATTCGGGTATTACTTGTTTGAAGCACTTTATTTTTAACATTTATTAAATTCTTATTTTTGAATTTATAGGATTTTACGAAATTTGTTACTTATGAATTTCAATTTTTGGTCTTTGTGAAAAATTGGTTCTAAATTTCTTACTTTATGTCCTTACTGATTATTAAAAATTCTTATTCTTCTTTACCACAAATTATTTAAAAAAATTACTAAAATTTCTTTAAATTCTTATGCTTTACTAAATGTTCTTTAAAAGTTTTTAGGATTAAATTTTGGATTATTAAATATTTTTGTCATGTATTTAGATGCTTGCACTTAATTTACATATGCTTTCTGAATATGAATACTATTGCAAATTAGTTCGCAGCAGTAACTAATCTTTTACTCGTTTACAATTGAATTTTCAGAATTTAAAATTTAAATTAGCTTTATATGAATGAGATAATGATATTGCATTATTTAAATTAGAAAGATGGTCATAAAAAAGGAAGACTGCACAAAAATGACTGAAAAAGAATGTATAAATTACTGAAAAATAAAGATCAAGAACTTACTTTCTCCCGCCGAAATTCTTGAAGAGCTAGAGCTAGTCTGTCTTTAAGCTGTGCAGTCAGTTCTCTTGCCTGTTCTGGTTTCAAGCACAATGCAGCATGGCATCTAAGTTCCTGCTTCATCTTCGGCCGCTCGTGCCGGTATATCCAGCAGAAAAGTCCAGGATACTCGGGTGGTGCACAACAGTATGTTATTCTGTAAGCCCAGTACTCTGAAACGCCGTAATTTTTAGTAACAGCCTTCATACCCGAATTGCAAACAGTAAGTTCCATTGGCACTGATGCAGCTTTGGGATTTTTCATATATGCTTTCCACAGGGTAGCCAGTGGCTTGTCTGTGCAGCCTTCACCTTTAGCATAGGAAGTTAAGATGTTTCCCAAGTACAACAGCTTGTAAGTAGGATCGTAATCTGTGATGGTAACTGTCCGTTTTTTCCAAAACTTCAAGCTTTCTCTCGTCGGGAGAGAAATAGTCACAGGCATAGAAAACATCTAAGTTTACTTTTATTTAAAGAACTCCTCGGCAAAAGGATTTAAGTCTTTTGACAGACTCTGAGATGCTGGAGATCTCCTAAATTCGAAATTGCTCACCAATACCAATGAGCCGGCGGCGAAAGAAGATCCCGTTAGTATTCGAGAACGTTCGATGCTGAAGATGTGATCAATTTAGCTAACACGATTCAAACTGAAGTTACCAAAAGATGCTCCTCGACTTTTATGTATAGATAAGAAGCGAGATAACGCAGTTTTGTTTATTTATGTCTGGATTGACAGTTCTAATCAAAACAAATCTGACCGTTAGACACACAGTTTGCTCACAGCTTTCGGTTTACCAATACAGAATGACTGAACTGGCGAATCCACGATAGTCGTGGGTTTGGAGCGTGTGACCTACAACGTGTGTGACGTCACAAACCGGCGCGCATATCCCATTGGCTGATGGTGTGGGCATGGCGCCAGCGAGAAGGAGTGCTATATTTCATTACTTATCGAAATTTTTGTCGATTTCTCCGTAGAGCGGAAAAACGTGGCGACTGGATTGTTGTTTGTATATTTTTTTAATAGTAGTTTTAATAGTCTGCTACTACAGAAAAAAATTGATTTGATTTTAACGATAGTTTTCCTCTCCAAAATGGTCATTAGCATTATGGACTTGCTATTTTATTTATTTAAAAGAGTTTGTGTACTTTTGTTTGTTTTTGTGTGAGATTCTGTTGCTGCTTAGAAGTTTTGAAATTCCTAAATTATTTAAGAACCGAATTAACTGTCGCTTAACTTGGAAATGGAAGAACATTAAAAGTTTAACTGGAAATTTTGAAAATTTAAGTTATTTTTTAAATTAATTCGCATAGTAATTTTCAAAAAGTTGTGTCAGATATGAGTGATTACTGTCAATTTTCTTCCCACTCAACATTAAAATGATATATCTTCTGCTTATTTTTTCCATTCTAGATACAATAATAATTAAAATAAATAAAAAATGAAGCTTTCAGATTTTACATTACGCCTTTATTTATTAAAAACCATGCTCTACGTACTCAAACCGTAAAATTCAGTTCAACAGCAATATTGCAAAATAATTTTAAAATAAGCATATCTTTAGAATTTCCAATACACAGTCTCACACGCGCTGGAGATAAAAATGCTTTTTTCCCCCGTGCAGTGTTGCCATTTCTCGCTTCGAAATCGTCGAGTTTGTTAATCAAAAATTCGTTTAAGTGTTACAAAATATGAAACTGGTAACAAAACAATTCCAAATCCCAAATTAGAGCCCATATTCGGTGGATGATTACGTTATTCAAAATTGGATGGTACCGTTGTTTTATCACAATGCGAAAAACATACATTTATGCAGATTTTTCATTCTTCAATTTCAATTAAATATAACACAGGGAGATAATATTTGGTGGCAACAGTTTGAAAAGTGAATCAACGCAAAATGCCAAAACTAAATTAATAGCTCTTTTGAGCTAACGCTTCTTTGGGCTAATAATAATAATAATAATCCATCCTGGCAATTAGAAAAATGATATGAAAAACTGAAAATTTTGAAATTAAATATCCCGGTCAATTTTTGTCGTAGGGTACTCAAACATCTTATAATTTTATTTTTTCATAACCAGTACAAAACTTTTCCGAATATAAGTAACTATAGGAGCTTGAAGACCGTGTTAAAAGTTAGATTTCCTTATCTGACTAATATTAATTTAAAAACAAAAAATTTGACATTTCAAAAACATGAATATTTTTGTCATTTAGAACACTTCTTTGACTGGAAGTATATGACTATGACCAACAACTGCGAAAATAAAAGGCGAGAATGGGTGGGTGGGTATATATAAAATATATATACTTTTGGTGCTGCCGACTGCAATAAAAAAGGGAGATGCACAACTAGATGTTACAACGATCCCATATACAAAATTTCAACGTTTTTATGGCTAATCGTTTTTGAATTAGGAGTACGTTACGTACAAACATCACGAAAATAACCATTTTGTCTGTACGTACAAACATCACCCAAAAAAGTTGTCAAAATGGATATTTCCATTGAAATAACCGAAAAACGTTACTCGAAATTTTTCGCGATTACAATACTTACTCTACGTCGTAGAAATAAGTAAAAAAAAAAAATTTTGAATTGCAAAACATTTTTAATAGATTTTTTAATATTGTTTTAATAGACTTTTTTAATCGCATTATTCTTGGTGGAACTCGAAACACACAGCAAAAGCCTTCTGAAAGACAGCCTCCCTTCCCCCCCCCAGATTTCCAGATATTCCAGTCCATTGTGCAGGTAGTTATTTTAGAAGTGTTCGATATCGATAGTTAAGCTGTAATAAAATTATGATTCCCATTCACAAGTGGCTATTTTAAGGAGGTGGTCCTCATGACACGGTTCGCTGTGTTATCCGCGAATATAATGAATTAATTCATTCAAAAATTTCAAGAAAATGCTGAAACATAATTGCTTTTTATTCTCAAAACTAATAAATACGTAAATAATTAATAAAAGCAACAAGTTTGATTAAAAAATATTTAAAAAATAAAAGTATTTCCGCACATTGACACACACACACACACACACACACACACCCAAAAAAAAAAAAAAAAAAACTTGAAAGTTTTCAGATTTTATATTATTACGCCCAAAGGGGCCTTTTTTTAACGTTTTGTGTGTTACCTTTATTTATAAAATAGCATGGTCTTCGCACTTAAACCATAAACTTCAATTCAACAGCAATATCGCAAAATAATTTTAAAATGAACCTATCTTTAGAATTTCCGATACACAGTCTCGCGCACTGGAGATATATATATATATATGTTTTTCCTCCGTACAATGTTGCTCGACTTTGAAATCGTTGAGTTTCTTAATAAAAAACTCATAAATGCTTTACAAATTATGAAATAGATAATAAAATAAATTGCAGATTCCAAATTTGGCCTTCCAGATGCCCATATTCGGGTGGGTTATCACAGTGCGACAACCATACATACATTTATGCGGATTCTTCATTATTTAATTTCTTTAAATATAATGCAGAACGATAATATTTGGTGGCAACAATCTGAAAAGTGAAATGCCAACACCGGTTTACCAACACCATACATTCCATGGTAAAATCGACAATGGGAAATGTTTGTCGCTTCACCTTTCCTGAGTTCCACAGTGTCGTCTTTTTTTTTTTTTTTTTTTTTTTTTTTTCCCCTGTTGTTGCTGATGCTCAATTGTCTGACGTACAGTCAGCCCAAGCCAAACGAAATGCCTCGTGAGAAGGAGCGCAGCGCAAGATACAGCTGACGTTGGCAACAGCCTTGAGCAACCTATAGGTGAAAGTGCGATTTAGCTCAGCTCCGCCCCCAATTTTGATGGAGAGCACCCCTGGGACACGGGTACGAAGGTCTCCTAATATGATATTTAATAAAAAAACGCCCCTTTGGGCGCAATATAAAATCTGACAGCTTTCAGACTTTTTTTGTTTTGTTGTAGACATTTAGGTAAATCCTTTCTTCATCGAGTTTCACAATGTATACCCATTTATCTCCTGCTAGATAGTTTTCATGCAAGGTTCTACAAATTGTTATCTACTGAGCAGCATGCCTTGCAAACAATGGTGAACGTTACGTTTTTTAGCTTTTGTAAGTTGTAAACCTCGATTTAGTATTATATTTTTTGTCGCTAGAGTTGTATTTAAAATTTTTGCAACTGATTTCTGTGTCAGCGGATTTATTTTTATTTAAAAAACATTAGAAACAATGCGCACCTTTTTCGCGTACTGGTATGGAGTGTTCTTTCCATGTAGAAGTAACGACTGATGGTTTTCCCCTTTCCGATAAATAGTGTTGTTTATTTTACACTTATACACACCATGCATTTCGCAGCGTTTTTCAATTACGGAATAGCGCAAAAAGATATCCTTCGGAAAGCGCAAAAAGATGTTCTTCAATAGCTCCTTAGCTTGTTTACATGCAACATTTTGAAAGAAGAATAAATTTAAGAGACGATATTTCTCACTTCAAATAATGAGCTATTGCTAGAAATTTTTATTCAGATACATTTGATTTTTTTTTTTTTTTTTTAAATTCTTTATCGCAGTCGTTCCAAAAATGTGTTAACATTCTCCGTAAGAGGAAGTTTATAATTATTTACATACAAATAAATCTACTTTTAAGTCGAAGAAAATTTTTAATATATAAGAGAAAGAGATTAGATTTTTCATTATTCTCAAGTTTTGTCCCACTTGGGAAGTTTCCTCCGAAACGTAGAACATTTTAATAGTTTATTCTTGGTTTAAAGTATGGTGGCGTGATGGTTATGGCTTGGTGTATATCCTTAAAAGACATGACTCCGTTTCGTTAAACATAACTTTTATTCGCACACATTCCATAATTTTAAACACAACTACCATAACATAACCAAATAACGTTACAGAAAACTACTAAACTAAAATTCGTACGTACATCTTACGCTCGAACTAAGGCGAAGTGAGCGAGTTCACTGCCGCGCTCGCAGTTTTTACAAACACAACATGACGTGGATTGGCTGCGCACGCAGTCGAACATCCTACTGCTGCCACAGAAGTAAAGTAAGTTATTTAATAATTAATTAAACGTGTTAGAATGATCTGAAATAAATATCTTTCTAAAAATGTAATATTTTGTTGTTAATGTATTTGAATTACTAAGTGTAATCAAGAAAATGTCTTATGGTACCAAACTTTAGATTTCAGATAGAAAATAATATAAATTATAATAAATAGATATCAGATAGAAAATAATATAAGTTTTTTTGTTATGATTAATATTGTTTATGTATGTTTTGCTAAATAGTTAGTGAAAGAAATTATAAATTTATTATTTTAAAGTATTTTTCACTTTAGATAAAAAAAAAAAAAAAAAAAAAGAAGCTTTCAGATTTTATATTACACACAAAAGTGCGCTTTTTTTTTTAAATTTTTAATTTTTAAAGGTTTTGCGTGTTATCTTTATCTATTAAATACCATGTTCTTCGCATTTAAACCATAAAAATTCAATTCAACAGCAATATCACAAAATATTTTAAAAGAGCATGTCTTTAGAATTTACGATACACAGTCTCGCACGTTGGAGATATCCCCCCCCCTGTAGAGTGCTGCCATTGCTCGTTTTCAAATCGTTGAGTTTGTTAATCAAAAACTCGTTAAAGTTTTACAAAATATGAAATCGATAATAAAACTAATTCAAAATTTGTGTTCAAGATGTCCATATTCGAGTGGAGGAGTACGTTATTTAAAATTATGTGTGTCTAGGTACCGTTGTTTTTCGAACAGTGCGAGAAACAAAAATGCATTCATGAAGATTCTTCATCACTTAATTTCAGTAAATATAATGTAGGGCTCTAATATTTGGCGGCAACAATTTAAAATGTAAAACGCCATTTATAGTGAACCAATGCAAAATGCCAGAACGAAATTAATAGCCCTTCTGGTCAAATTTTACCTTTGGGCTAAAAATTTACTTTTTATTTATATCGTTAATTTTTTTTTAAACATTTCTGGTTCGTCTGCTGTTTTTAGATCTCATGTAATTGAGACCCCTGCTTTAAATTATTTTACACGCAATATTTAAATAATAGTACGCATTATTGCTGAAATTCCTTCGCATTGCGAAAATGCCTATTTCACACAGCCTAGACATTTTAATAGCCGTCGCAATGGCCCTGTCTGGCTGTCCAAAAATAACCGGCAGCGCGCACCTGAAAATCAATGCCTTTTTATTTTTGGCGGGAAAAGTCTGGCGCCAATGTTGGCAACCACCACGGCGGAGAATGGAGGCACGTGTCCAATCCGGCGGTTTTGAGTAGCACCCGTACACTTCTCGTATACAACCATCAGCACATGGCCGAACTCAAATGTCAACACGTAAAAGTTTCGTCATATTGAGAGGATGAGCGGATTCCCCCCCCCCTTTTGTACAAACCCCTTTGGCTTTTTTTTATCCACCCTTAGCCTTTTTCCTTTTTATTTATTTATTATTATTTTTTCCCTTTCCATCTGAAGGATTGGAAACCAGGCGAATAATTTCGCAAAAAAAACCGTCAGAAATTTCTTACTAGTTGAAACATTAATCGTGAAATAAAATTTCGCCATTTAATTTCTTGGGATATTTCGAGTAATTCGTTTTACGGGTCACAAATTCCATTGAATGAGTAATTCAGAGTTTTATTTCCGTTATTGCTAAGGGAAACAAAACAGCGGTTCTTTGAATTCTTGGAGTTTAATTTCTTCTTTGAATTCTTGAGTTTTGAATTCTTGGAGTTTTGAATTCTTGGAGTTTGAATTCTTGGAGTTATTAAAACTAGCGGAAGTCCCCGATGCCAGTTAAGTTAAATTTGAGAGTAACGTATCTAACAACAGAGAGAACGCTACAGTTGTAATCCTTCTCTCATAACAATGAAAAAAAAATACGATTTATACTCATACATTTTTCAGTCTGATGCAATATGGAATCCACACAAAAAATGTCGATACAAAAATACTCATTCTCTCTCATTTTATCAATAATGATGGCACAAAGTTTTTAATGATTTTCGTCTTTCTAATCAAATGGGCGTAAAAGCTCAAGTTCCATTAAATATTTCACCTATATTCTATTTCAGTCGATTAAATGTGGCAAAAAATTTGAGATCAATACGCGAGCAAACACACATTCTTATATATATAGCTTTCGTAAAAAACACACATTCTTATATATATAGCTTTCGTAAAACTTACAGATTTTTGATTAACAGACTGAATGATTCGAAAGCGAGCAGTGGCAACTCTTTTCGAAGTAAAGCATTTTTATCTCCAATGCGCGAGACTGTTGCCACTGAGAAAAATGAGTGCGAAAATTAGTGTTTTCGGAGTTTGTAATTAATATCTCGATTGATTAAAGTTGTACGAAAATGGGAACAGTCGAAATGGCTTCCCACAAATTTTTGGAATCAGGAATAATGTATTTAATCCTTGAAAATGGTATTTTTATTTCATTAGAAATTTTTTATTAAGAAACTCTACGATTTGAAAGCGAGCAGTGGCAACACTTCTCGAAATAAAGCAGATTTTTATCTCCAGCGTGCGAGACTGTTGCGACTCGGAAAAATGAGAGCGAAAATTAGCGTTTTCAGAGTTTTTAATCAATATCTCTGATATTACCTAATTGTTTTGGAAAAAAGTGGACGTCGACCTTTTCTAAGACCTAGAAAAGAATGGTATAAAGTTTGAATACGATAGGCTATAGTGACTGAGTTAATCACGAACAAACACACAAACAGATATTCTTCTTTATGTATATAGAATAGATACAATCTCCAGAAGAAAGCTCTGAATAGTGTAATACTGCTACGAATGGTCCTCACAATTGCTGTAGCTGTTGTTAGTTTGATAGCAACTTTCCAAATAAGTTGCTATCAAACTAACAACAGCTTTTAAGAAGTATTTAGAAACTACAAGATGCTTATTTTGAATTTAAGAAATATTTCTATACTATTTATATAACAGCAGCTGAAGTAATCAAATATGCATCTAAATTGCCATCGATGATTTTGCGAACAAATAAACAAGCAGAATTTAAAAAAAAAAAAATCTGAAAGATTTCAGATTTTACATTATGTCCAAAGGGGCGTTTTTTAAACATTTTGTGTGTTACCTTTATTTATTAAATATCATGTTCTTCGCACTTAAACCATAAAATTTAGTTCAAGAGCAATATCACAAAATAATTTTCAACTAAGCATATCTTTAGAATTTCCGATACACAGTCTCGCGCGCTGGAGATAAAAATGTTCTTTTTTTTCCCCCGCAGAGTGTTGCCATGGCTCGCTTTGAAATCCTTGAGATTGTTAATCAAAAATTCGTTAAATTTTTACAAAATAGGAAATCGATAACAAAACAAATTCCAAATTTTAAATTTGGGCTTCCGTATGCCCATATTCGCAGTGGGATTACGTCATTCAAAATTGGATGGCTGTAGGTACCGTTGTTTTATCACAATGCGAGAAACATACATACATTGATGCAGATTCTTCATTATTTAATATCTTGAAATATAATACAGGGCGATAATATTGGGTGGCAACAGATTGAAAAGTGAAACGGACATTCACAGTGATTCGACGCAAAATATCAAAACGGAAACAATAGTCCCTCAGGGACAAAGCCCCTTTGAACTAATAATTTTAAAACGCTGGAATTAAAGTGTTCATCCAAAAATAGATGAATAATGAACGCCTTTTGATACTGTTCTTTGCATACGGGTTCATGAAGGACTGAATGCACGTAGAACCGATGACAGCTTGATGAAATTTCTTTTCCTAAAAGAAACAAACACTTAACAGTTATGGAATTTTCAAAGCCCACGTACAGCTCTACTCCGTAACACAGGCCAGAGTCAGTAGTTACAACTTTAAATTACTAAGAAGGTTAAACACAACGCAATGCAAAGAGTATTTAAAGAGTGAAGCTCGCACTCTCTGACGTCAACTCTGAACTAAAATATGACAGCTGATGCTCTACCTGCTTTATATAGTGTTCCCTGGCCGCCAAGAATTTCTAGTACCTTACAAATCTTACAGTTCTTGAATTACAATACCAATTATAGTACACAGGGATTCGAAAAAAATGTCGCCAAATGGTCGCCGAGTTTTGTGACTTTTGGCGATTTATCGCCAAGTTTGGTGACAATAATTAGTCGCTAAAACCATTGCCAGCTTGGCAATTTCTCGCCAATTTAACGAGATAGTCATTTACTCGATGTTAAATAGGCTTGCCCCTGTTATGTTATTTTTCCGGCAGAGCTTCTCCTCTTTAAAGAATTTCGTGCCACATGATGTAAAAAATGCTACAGTTTCACATGTAATTTCACTAACGTAGTCCTCCAACCGAACATGGGGACTTGGAAGCCGGAATTTTGAATTTCGAGTTTGTTTTATTATCTATTTCAAATTTTGTAAAACTTTAAGGAATTTTTGCTTAACAAACTCTGCGATTTAAAAGCGAGCAATGGCCACACTGTACGGGGGGACATTTTTATCTCCAGCGCGCGAGACTGTGTATCGGAAATTTTAATGATAAGCTATTTTTAAATATTTTGTGATATTGCTGTTGAATGAGTTTTAAGTGCGAAGAACATGATGTTTAATAATTAAAGGTATACCACACAAAAAGTTAAAAAAAAAAAAAAAAAAAAAAAAAAAAAAAACGCCTTTTTGGGCGTAATATAAAAGCTTTAAATTTTCTTCCTTAACTAATTTTTTTCGTTCGAAACTCAAGAGGAAAATTTTGCGAATAATTTCCGAAGGACGCATTTACATAACAAATGAAAAGGAATCGTGGACAAACTACCGGTAACCATTATATTATTATTTATTAAAAAAACACATATTCCAGTAAGAATACTTAGTAACATTAACATCACCAGAATCTAATAGGGTATCTAGATATCCCCCGCCCCCGCTTTTCTTAAGCTTTTCAGTGTTATCGTTTCATCAGTCAGAGCAAAAACCATGAGCAGATTACAACAATTCCTACGTGGACGAATACATTTTAAAATTTAGGTAAGCTAGCTTTCTGAACGTCTTGAGCAAGGAGAAAATTACGTGAACACAAATTTTAGAAATAAAAAATATGCTAAAAGCTAAGGAAAAAAATACTCATATACGCCAACAAATAAGATGTCAAGATCCGATTATCGCAGAGGAAACGTCCTTACCGAAAATTTCAGTTACCTCTGAATAATATCTTGCAACCCCCAAAGGGGGTTGCGCCCCGTGGGCTGCCTCCCCGCGCCGCTGCGTGACGTCATATTCCTCTCCAGTCCGTTCCTTCTTATCATTAATCAACTATCGTGGCAGATTGCCAACCCAAGAGACATTACTTCCACCCCCTCGAACCTGGCATATTGCCAATTCTTGCAGTATTATCTTTCATTTATCTTCGAAATTACGGAAAGTTATTGGTATCTTGCCGTAACGAAGGCAGGCTTTTAAAAAATGCCTAGTGTACATACAGCTCCAGTTATTCGGATAAAACTGGATTACAGTCCATCCGGATAATTAGGATCCATCCGGATCTTTTTAATTTTCCCCAGCCTAATGTATTTAGATAACGGAGGTACGTTTTCCGCCAAAAATTTGATAATGATCTTTCAATGATGAAATTTCAAGCACGAATTACTATTTTTGCAATTATGTCTGTCGGTCTGTGTGTGTATATGTGACGATATTTTTTGGTCTACGATAACCCTTACATTAGTTAAAAATTTTTTGTTTTTTATTTTCCGTTATTTTTAAGCTTTCTTCATTCATATAAAGAGTTGATTAGGTTTTGGGTAAAACTGGACAATCGGAAATGGTACTTTACTTGAAACCCACAGTAGCTTTTAATGAAATATTGTATTGCTGTGAAAAGCCCAGCTGCGATAAGATAGCTTCCCCGCAAAGCGGGGTTAAAGTCCCCAAAGTGTGACAAAAAAAGGCAAAATTGCCATATTTGGCGCGAAATCGCTCATTTGGCGACATTTTGTGACGAAATTGGCGATATGCCGTAGACACAGCGAGCACATTCCAGAACGAATTCTTACCGGTTTTCCTGAGAATGTTCCCGAAGGCAGGTCAAAAGCTATATATACTGTGCCTTTATGCGGAGTAGAGTAGTATGTTGAGCTCCGTAGTAGAGTAGAACTCCAGTTATCCGAATCAATTGGGACCGGACCCCATTCGGATGATCAAATTTCGGATAATTGGATTTTTTTCCAAAGAGAGGGTCTACATACACTTTAATTAATTAAAATTGAAAATGGAATAAAAAACTATTTTTTAAAGAAATTAAGGTTTAAATTAATTACTGTATGTACTGTATGTTGAAAATGGAAGAAAAAACTATTTTTTAAAGAAAACGAGGTTTTAATTAATTAGAATGAAAAGGCAACACTTTTTACGTACATGTTATATAGCGTACTGTATAGTATTTGCAAGTGCCGAAAGTCATAGCTTGGTCAAAGTATGCTGTCTGACTGTCCGGGCAGCCAAGTCGCGTTTCCGCTTGACAATAAATAAAAGAAGTGTCGCCCAGTCGGTATGGTGGTCAGGAAGCTGACTGCGATGCCGAAGGGCCTGGGTTCGAATCTCGGAGAAGGCATGGTTGGAACTATCCGTCCCTTCAAGGCGATGGTGACCCACCTATTAGATGCCTCCATAATGCCTTGTAAGAGATTAATAGACTGGGTTACATTTCTAAATGTTCACAATCTACCATTGGAAAAAAAAAATAAATAAATAAAAGAAGTTGCACGTGGCCGCACTCGGGGTAACGTTCCATCCACTTCAAAGCAATTTCAAGGTCCCAAACGCTTCACTAGCTGATGGTCCCGTGTCTGCTTCAACTTCGACATCCATGCCATCTTCTTAAAGAGTTGATTAGGTTTCTAATCCTCGACACTTTCTTCTCTCACACTTTCTTCTCTCACACTTTCAGTAACTTCATCATCAATTTAGAATTTGAAACCCAGGGTCTGACGAATCACACAGCATCCATTCTGTTCTATCCTCAGCACTAACTTCTGAACATCCAGGAATTTTCAAAAGAATATTTCTTAATTCATCGAGTGACACTTCATCCTCATCTTCTCCTGTTTTTCCCTTTCCCTTTCTTGAGCTTCCTTTTTCCTTTTCCTCCTTTTGCTTCTCTTGTTCAGTTGATTCTGTAAAATTCTGAAAGCGATTCGAATAATCAGAGCTTTGGATAGTCTGAGTTCGGATAATTGGAGTTGTACTGTAGTGTCGAGGGTAACTGGAGAGCGATCGACCGAGTCGAGAGCTGTACTTTAGAGGTTTGCCGTGAAGTTGTCTATACCGTTATAGCCTGAAGGCTGTGTTGCTGATTGTTTCAACGTGTTTATCGTAGTTTTTCGACGGCTGTAAACATGTCTTTGGAACTGTCGTGTGTAATACTGACGAATAAATTGTGTTTTGATTCTTCATCGAGTGTTGTCATCCATAACTTCCAATCCACGAATCCGTAGAACGCAAAAGTATTAAAATATAATCCTAACGTTTTCAGTTTTAGTACGTAACACTTTTATATCAATGGGAACAACATATTAGATTTTGGCTGAAATCGACAAACCGGAAATGATACTTTACTTGAAGCTCTAAACAGATTTTTGTTAAAAAAAAAAAAAAAAAAAAAAAAAAAAATTGATATAATTCAAAACTTCTCAAATAAACGACCGCAAGAGCAAATAGCAAATTGGAAAACTCCCTATCGCTTTAATTCTTAGCGATTTGGAATGCACTATAGTCACTATATCCAAAATTTAATATATTGTTCTCATTGATATAAATAAAAGTGTTACATACTAAAATTGAAAAGGTTTGGATTATACTTTAATACTTTTGCGTTCTACGGATTCGTGGATTAGAAATTATTGATGACAACACTTGATGAAGAATCAAAACACAATTTATTCGTCAGTATTACACACGACAGTTCCAAACACATGCGCTTTAGTACTACAATTCCAAAAACTAATGAGCATGGTTTACTGATACCTAATACCGAGGGGATACATGTGCAGAGAAAAATGAACTGAATTTTTTGATACTGCAAAAATAACACAACATATTATTTAATTTAATTTAATTTTCCTAATTTCTTAATCTAATTCACTTAATTTTATTTAATTAAAAACCAATCAATTTAAACATTATTCAACGGTCCAATAAATTACAATTTTTTTAAAAAAATAATGAAGGGAAAAACATTTGATTACGTTGGTATAAATTTGGTAAAAACACTTTTTTTACATGTGCCAATTTTTTTCTAATAAAATGTAATCCGAAATATCATATTACAGACCTTTCCATTATTGGAAGATCAAACTGGATTTGGTTTACAAACGATCAGCCGGAAGTGATACTTTACTAAATGATACTAACTTATTATATAGATTAGTCGCAAGTGATACTGTTCTAGAGGCTTTTGCTGTTTAAAACATAGAATTAGACGGAGGTCATGTTCTAGGCATACCAGATTTTTAGCCCAAGAGTGTTATTAATTTCGAAACGCGAATTTCCGTTGTTTCGCTTTGTGGTTGACTGGCGGCAGGTACAGCTTCTGATTTCACATCAGAAGGTTACGTGTTCAAATCACGTCCGGGTCACCACTGTGGGTAACCGAAGATAGAACTTTTGACTCCATATAATGATTAATACTTTTGTGAAGTTGATTAATACTTACTGCGTTTTGAACTCAAAACATGTTTATTACAATTATGAAAAGTTCTTTAGATATATACATATATAATTCATGGATAATATAGAACAGTTATTATAGTGAAAGTCCTTATGACGTCAGGCTCTTTCTAACGAAGGTCTGTCTAGTCGACAGTTCAAGAGCATTCTGGCGTGTTGTTCCGATGGAAACAAGTTGCAGCCTGAATTAGCCACGCCTCCTAAATTTTTCAGTAGTATTTTACACCCCCGATTCGTTATATCTGGAACGATATCAGAGGAAAAACAAGATCATTGGTTTTGATGACAGACACCGTGCAGAGCGCTAAAATCTCTTGACACTGGTTGTGAAGTTATGTCTCTTGTACTGTCAACTGGGACGAATTATATTGTGTCTGCGATGTCAGACCATGTCATGTGACACGTCATAAGAGCTGGAAAAGAGTGATTTGCGGGGACAGCACACACGATTTTCTCATCTTTGTATGGTCCACCCTACCTTTAATGCGTTGTTTCACTTTTCATTCCAGTCTGTTGCCATTCGAAAACATGTAAGATATTGTTACGAAATGTACAGACGCGGTAAGATGGCTTCCCCACAAAGCAGTTTTAGGGTTGCCATAAAATGGCAAGGGAAGGAAAGGTTGCTACATTTGGTGAGAAATCGTTCATTTGGCGACAAAATTGGCAATATGCCATGGACGGATGGAGGACCTTCTGGAACGAATTCTTACCGGTTTAGCCCAGAATGTTCTCGAATACAAGCCGAAAGCTATATAAACACTGCTGGTCCGCAGTCAGTGTGTGTGCCTCGTCTAGCGAGCTGATAGTCAGTCATTGAGGTAGTGTCTCGAAGTCTAGCGCCGAGCTGGTCGTCGAGTGCATCGAGAGAGCCTTTTAGTGTATCGCGAGTTAGTGCATCGTCGAGTTTTGTCTTAGAGTGTTCTGAGTCGAGAGCTATATTCTTGTGTATCGTCGAGTGCATTGCGAGTTGTATCGTGGAGAGTCTCGAAAGTACGTGCAGTTCCGAGAACGACCGAAGAGAGTCGGGAGCTGTACTCTGGTGCTTTGCAGTGAAGCTGTCTCCACCGTGATAGCCTGATAATCTGAAGACTGTGTCGCTGATTGTTATAGAGAGTGTTTATAGTAGATCTTCGACGACTGTAAAAGTGACTTTGGAGCTGTCCTGATCAGTATTGGCTAAATAAAGTGTGTTTCGATATTTCATCAAGTGTCGTCATTATTCACTCCAAATCTACGAACCCCGTACGGACGTGAAGGAAGAAAATAACGTAACAAATGGTGTCAGAAAAAGAAAAACGCAACAATATTATATTTCACATTTGATCTGGATGTTATTAATTAGCAACCTAAACTATTTCAAAGCAGTAGATGCAGTTCTTAAGAGTGTTATTTTTTTACTTTTTAATCTGATTTATTTAAAAAAATGCATTTAATTTATGACATACCTAATTAAAATATTCATAAATGACGATTTCCATAAAATGATGTTATATATTTTTTAGTATTTATTTCATATTTTTTAAAATTTTAACGAATATTTGATTAACAGACTCAACGATTTCAAAGGGAGCAGTGGCAACACTGTGCGAAATAAAACATTTTTATCTCCAGCGCCCGAGACTGTCTATGGGATATGCTGCTTTTAAATGCATATGCTAAAGATATGCTGTTTTTAAATATTCTGTGATTTTGCCGTTGAACTGAAATTTATGTCGCTTAAGTACGAAGAATGTGATATTTAATAAATAAATTGTCAAACATTTTAACAAATGAATAAAAAGTGTACTTAATTGTTTAAAACTGGAAATTTTTCATATGAAATATTTGCATATGTTTCAAACTGTCTGATTCTGGAAACAATGAATAAGCTTTGTACTTTTTCAGTTTTATTTCAGTTGAAATTTTCTAAGCAAATTCAATTGCTTTATTGGACTTACTTACGATGTGTTAAAATTTTCGGACGAACGGTTAGAATTAAATACTGTTATAATTAAATAGAATGAATTAAATAAAATATAATTAAATAGAACTGTTAGAGTTAAATAGAATGGTTCATAAGCTAATTTTGAATACAGAGACACAGTGGTTTTCAAGTAGAAGGGGACTTGCCTCCTTGATAACTCCTTTGAATCTGATGCCATCTTGATGAAGTTATATCGGATTTGATTTAATTCCTCTTCTTTTGTATTTTTCACGTTTTTCTAATTCTTAAGTTTTAGTATTTCACATTTCTTTAATTATTATTTTACATATTTGTGGAGACATTATGTTACTTTGAAGCAGAATAGATTAAAAATGAGCAATGCCTTCGCCTGGACTCGAACCACGGACCTCTCGAATACGCGCCGAGCGTGCTGACGATTACACCACGAAGGCATGCTAAGGAGGAGGGAGAAATACCTTATATACTCCCTCTTTTCGGGTGCCACTGAAGAGACATTAGGTTATTTCCAAGCAGGAGAGATGAAAAATGAGCATTGCTCTCGCCGGGACTCGAACCAGGGACCTCTTGAATACGCACCGAGCGTGCTAACCATTACACCGTGAAGGCATGCTAAGCAGGCGGGAGAAATACCTTATATATTTATAGGGTATTTTGAAATTTATTGGTATTCAGTTTTAATTCTTTTGGGTCTTTGTGAAAATTGTTCTAAATTTTTTACTTTTTGTCTATACCAGTGATTCTCAAACGCGTATCACTGGTGATACTCAAGAGAAAAATAGGTGGTAAGCTTGGAAACAAAGTACTTTTAAATATTAAATTCAAAAACTTCGTGAAGAAAATGAAAAATTGATAGAAATTTCCTGTGATCGAACTCTAGCTGAAGAATTCAAAAATAACACACTCGTTATTTTTTGGCTGAAAAAAAAGAATTTAAAGGCGTTTTAAATACAGCTGTTAATTTTTATTGTCTTTTTGCACAGCCTATTTGTGTTAGCAAGGATTCTCTTCCGCATTTTATTTGAAAAAGAAATACAGAACAAAATTAAAATTCGATCCTAATTTACGGTTAAAGTTAAGTGAAATAAGACCAGACATAAAGAAATGGATCTCTCTTAAGGCCCAAATTTCATACTAAATTTTAGAATTAAAGTAATATAACGTTAATTTTGATAATTAAAATGGTAAGTAACCAATTTTTAATCTAATATTTTTTGTGTGTATAATTAATACAAATAGCCAACAGGTTGTGTAAACGACAATATATGTAATAGTTTCTGTAGTAGAGCGCAGGTAGGTTTTTGTATCGCAAACGAACAGCTAGAATTTTGATGCTGCAGAATGCTGAATCGCCGATCCGCAAGGAATAAGAAATTTGGCAGTCGAGGTATATTTAATTTAACCTTTATTTCAACAAACATGTTGCAGCCACAAAAAGTTAGCACATTAATTCAGCCTATACAGAAAAGTTTACATTTTAGATAAATTTGCAGAAAGACAGAAGCAGACAGTTTGCAGTCCAACTGTGCCAGAGCGTAGAAAAGCAAGTACGCTATGTTCAGGGTGAAATCTTTATTCAGACCGAGTTAAGTTTTAGTTCTCATTGCATTTGATTGGATAGTTAATATTGCTGTAAAATTACTATTGGTTGTCTGACTTTTAGTTCCATTTACGTCATCAGAATTACGTAAGAATCATACAACCATGGACCTTATAAGAAATAGACTAACCCAAACGGGTTTCCTCTCTCGTTTGAGGCGTTGTCGGCTGTCACCTTGATCACACCCGGAGGAGTAGGGACGACTTACAGAAATTTAACATTAATTGCCTATTGCAGCGTGTATAATTGTCAAGAAAAAGCTGGTTGTAGCGCACATTTCACAAATTAGAATTTCTACATATTTTTATTTTTGAAATTGAGATTGATTTTTAAAAATTTAGCATATTTATCCAGCATAATTAACGTTCCAAATAATTATAAAGCTATTGCATGCTTTCAGGGCTGGATATATTTTTAGCTTTTCCTATGCTGTAAGGAAATTTGTGACTACTTCTTTTAGAAAATAATATTTTAAATCTGAACTAATAGAAAATTTCAAACAAGCAATTTTATCTTGTAATTTTTATGCTTTTTATTGGTGTAAATAAGTAAAAAATACTAAAATATTTAAAAACGAATTTTCGAAAGTTTTGTTTAAAATTCTAAATTGTGCTGCTTTTTTAAAATTATAGATGATTATTACAGCATAATTTCTATAAAGGAATTTTATTTCAATTATATGTCATAATACATCATAGTGATAAACACTTTTGACTCCTTAAAAATTTTTATACATTTAATTCTAATATTAAAATTGTATTTAACCGTAATAATTAATTTTGCTTGTATTTTATAGGAATTAATTTTTTTAAATATATTTTTAGTTCTGCATAAGATTTTTTTTTATTTACTGTTAATTTAATTTATTAGCCCAAAGCGGCGGTAGCCTAGAAAGGCTGTTAGTTTCGAAGTGGCATTTTGCGCTGTTTTACTATAAATGTTCGTGTTTCCTTGCAAATTGTTGTTATCAAATATTATCGCCTTGTATTATATGTAAAGAAATTAAATAATAAAGAATCTGCATGAATGCATGTATGTTTCTCGCACTGCACAAAAACGACAGTAACAAGAGCCATCAAATTTTGAATAATGTAATCCTCCACCCGATAAAAAGGCATCTGAACGGCCGAATTTCGAATTTGTTTTAATCTATTTCATATTTTGTAAAACTTTAATGAATTTTTTATTAACAAACTCAACGAGTTCAAAGCGAGCAATATACGGAAAATAACAGTTTTATCTCCAGTTCGCAAATTCTAAAGATGTGCTGTTTTCAAATATATGTGGTTTACGGGCGAAGAACACGATATTCAATAAATATAGGTAACACACAAAACTTTAAATAAAGGTTCCTTTTGGGCGTAATATAAAATCTGAGTGCTTCTAGATTTTATTTATCTTTTTTTCTTTCCCTTCATTACGCTCAGAAAATTTTATGCTCCGAAATTTATGAATTATTAAAATAACTAATCCACTTTAATGTTAATAATTTAATGATCATTTAATCAAATAAATAATCATTTCGTAATGTTATTATAGTTTGAAAAATCACTGCCTGAAAATGTTCATTAACTTTTTTTTTTTTTAAATTATCTGGTCTTGTTTAATTTTACCTTATTTATTTCAAAGCATCAAGTACTATCAGTCTTATTTAATTTTACTTTATTTTTACGCAAAATTAAGTTCATAAATTTTGTGCTTAGAGTTTTTACCGTTTTACCAAAGTAAAGATGTTTGTATAAGAATTACGCGTGAAAAAATGCACGAAATGCAGTAAAAAGTACTTTAATGATATATATTAAATCCTATTTGAAAAAACATGTGGCTTGCATAATATCATCACTATACAACGTATCGCATTTAATAATTAAAAAGAGTTGTGTGATACAAACGCCATAGGTTTCAATGTTAAAGTAAACCAGATCGTCCCTACTCTTTCATGCGGAGATGTCGGTGACGCTCGCCCCGCCCACTGGGTTAGTCTATTTCTTATAAGGTCCATGCATATAACATAAAATAGTCTCGACACGAATGATGCAGTGCAAAGAGGTTATTATTTTTAGAATTGAGAAGGGAAATTTATGTTGCTAATTTAACGTTTCAAAAGAATAAACTGAATTTAAATAAATTTAATTTAAATACAAATTTAATTAATTCTTTGCGCCATTGCTGCAAGGAATGAAATTTAAATTTAAACAAATTTAAATTTTAACAAACATGTGTATACGTAAAAAAGCAAGTTTAAAGTCAAAATTAAAAAATGTTTCACATATTCTTCATTTTTCTTACACACACACACACATATATATATAAATATAAAATGTTGTATGATCTTAAATTCACTTAGTTCGAAAACTAGTTATTCTAATACCTGCGCAATAGCTGCAAAGTAAGATATTAATAATTTACTTACTAAAGAAATATTGATTGTATTATCTCCTAATATTAATTTTAGTAGAAGTATCTAAAAAGAGGGAACCCATAGTCATAATCAATATTTCTTTAGTAAATAAAATATATATAAATATAAGTATACTAATGTTTCTATTGAGAAACTGAAAAATAATCATTATAAAAGGTAGTGGGGGTAATAAAGTATTACAAATTTTGTTTAGATGGTACCGTGTTAGTCAAAAAACCAATTGTCTATACACTAATCAATTTTCGGCAGCATATTGAGCGGAAATACTTGGAATAATTTTGTTTTTAAATAAAAATTTATATATATATAAATAATATCACAAATTTTTATTTTAAAACAAATTATCCGAGTATCGTGAATTTCTTTAATATCTTTGTGGATTAGGTTCTAAATTTATTTCTTTTTGACTATTTATACATATAAGATGACTTGTAGAAACACATGTTTAGTTTATACTCTCTGAGTGTATTCTGTTAAACATTGTTTGCGTTGTAATTATATCTTCAACATACCTGCGCTCGACCCAAGCGGACATACAGTTTTTCACTAATAGAGTTTCTGTCATAAGCTATAGCATATTTTAATTAATTAACCCGCAGAATAAACAATTCAATCGCATTTTAATTGAGTCACATTGTAGAAACTGCGGTAGAAACAGAAAGTATTAATTTTATTTATTACATAGTTTTCTATCTCCTATCAAACCGCTTCCCCCCCCCTTTCTTTTCGGTAGCCAAACAAACGATATCAAAGTAAATAAACTCTAGGGAAAAAAAAAAAAAAAAAAAAAAAGGAGAAACGTAGCAAAAACAAACTATGGGAAACGGAAACCTCGTATTTGTATGTCAACACATACTCTCCACGCACACCATCCTACGCGCGTTCGTTCCCCAGGCAACCAACCTGCTTCAGCCTCCGACTTCAGCTTCATTCATTTTCTTTGGTAGAGAATGAGATTGTTGACGACACACTTTCAGTCTGTCCAAACTTGATGCAACTCCTCACATTATGCAACAACTACGCCCATGTTTACAATTGCCCTTTTTTGTTCTTCCCTTGGCTTTTATACGGTTTTTTATTAGGGAATTTTGAAATTAATATGTAGCCTCTGCATACGCTAAGCATGTATTACCGTACGTAAAACCATGGGTGGTATCGAAGGCTTTATTAAACGTGATATTCGTTCGCCATACGTAAATATGGTGTAATTAAATCAGTAAACTGAGCGCAGTAAAGTATTTCCTACATTAAATTCCATTATTAATTAGTAATACGTTAATTAGTATTTCTTGTCAACCAGCGGCCGAGCGGTAAAGTCGCTGAACACTGGTAGTTCGGTCCGAAGTTCGAATCCCGCGAATGGGCTGGCTGCATGGGCGTTTTCGTGGTTTTCTCCATGTGTAACGTGTATACGAGCCAGTTTCCCTTAGAAAGTCCTCCACGAAGGCATCCCTCTCCTTAGGCAGATAGCCCTAGTGTGCTTTGCCATAATTAAATAAACCAAACCAAAATTTGTATTTCCTACATTACTTATTTCCTCGTGTATTTTTCCTTTTTAATTCCTTGTACAAAGTAAAGGAAGTACCGGAATCGCGAAAAATTCCAGGTATCATATTTCAACGAAAATAGCGCTTTGACCGCACTCAAATCCGTTTGAATAATTTTTTTCTAGGACAACTTTATATCCGCACATATAGTTGTCTTAGAAAAAAATTATAAACTACAACACATATAACAGACAACAGAATAAAGGATACTTTTTTCCAAAACCGATTGTAAAATGGATACACTAACTACACATATTAAAACTAAAAAACTATACATATTAAAACTAAAAAAGTACAAAAATTTAAAAAAAAATTGCGCTAAATTTTAAAAAAACAAGCAAAAGAAAATCTGAAATTTTAAATGACGCTCAAAAGAGCGTTTTTTTAACATTTTGTGAGTTACCTTTATTTATTAAATATCATGTTCTTCGCACTTAAACTATAAAATTAAATCCAACATCAATATCGCAAAATAATTTTAAAATGAGCATATCTTTAGAATTTCCGATACACCGTTCCGCGCGTTGGAGATAGGAAGGTCCCCCCCCGGGGCCGTAATGTGTTGCCATCGCTCGCTTTTAAATCGTTGAGTTTGTTAATCAAAAATTCCTTAAAGTTTTACAAAATGTGAAATCGATCAGATGCCATATTCGAATATATATTCGCTGTAGGGTTACGTCATTCAAAATTGGATGGCTCCAGGTACCGTTGTTTTATCACTATGCGAGAAATATATGTACATTTACGCAGATTCTTCATTATTTAATTACTTCAACTATAATGCAGGACACTAACATTGGGTGGCAACAATTTCAAAAAGTGATGCGTCGTTTATAGTGATTCGACGCAAAATCGCAAAACGAAAACAATAGTCCTTCAGGGACAAAGCGCCTTTGAACTAAAAAAAAAAAGTCAAAATGGCTTTGACAACGGTGAAAACGGGTATTTCCTTTCAAATATGATATTCGAAATTTTTTCGCGATTGTAATTCTTCCTTTACTTTGTATAAGGAAGTAAAAATGAACACATATTTAAGATAATTGAGCCAAGAATTAAAATGAAATTAATTCTCATTAAATGAAATTAAAACTGAGAAGCTTTATGTTTTTTCGAGTGTATGTGCTTCCTTGCAAGTGAACTGTAATAAAATGAGGTACAGATTTTTCCGAACTAACTAATTAAGCATTTTTTAAGTAAAATGACAGCAAATGCTTATGTGGCGACCACCTCCCCAAAAAGACCATCTTTAAAAGTGATAATAATTTCTTGAAATATAAATAATACATCGGCATTAAGTATCATTTTCTCCCAGATGGTTACCTCCACAGAAGACTTAAATCATTTAGAAGTATTGGTGGTGGTCTTAGAGAGGGTTTACTGCATTCAATGCAGTTTGAACCAAATCAGTTCTAAGAAATAATGTTGAAAGATATATACGCCATAGCACTGGAAAAAGAAGAAGTTAAAACATTTTCAGGAAACTCACGGAAAAGAATCTGATGCCGACACTGCATGAGTTCCTTGTACGGAATATTAAATTATACGCAATTTCTGCTGAATTGCATTAAAACGTATTTCCTCGAATTTCATTAGAGATAGATAGATTTCTTTTTTAATGAATTCAGTTCTCACTTCGTGGCAAGGCAAAAGTACATAAAACCTAAAATATTTTCCTTAAAAACTGAAAAATAGAGAAAAACATGAAAACCAAATACACTTAAAAAATTTTTACAATTAAAATTAGAGCTTCTACATTTGGCCAGCGGGCTAGAAGGCAGATTTTTCGGTGCACAAAACTGAAAGTTTCCTTTTGGTCCCACTCTGCAAAAAGACAATCAAGGTGCAGAAACTGACTTAACTCGCTATTCTGCTAAGTTTTAAATGTAAACAAATATGGCTGCCGTGGTAAGAAAATTACGCTTAGCCCCACTTAAACAACTTTTAAACTGTTGATAATTCTACAAATATTCCATGCAGAATTTCTAAAGGCATAAAACCTTAACCGCAACAAAAGAACAATATAATTCAATAATTTTTAAAGCAAAAAATGCACAATTTAGCAACATATAGAATAAGATAAAACTGAGCTCAGCGAGCCAAGTAACAGAGTGGATATATACATAATCTACATATAATAATTTATTTACTAAAGAATATTGATTATATTATCTCCCAAGATTAATTTTAGTAGAATTAATTACCTTAAAAGAGTGAATCCATACTTAGTGAGTTCAATTTCGAAAAATGTTAAAAATGTTTAACGGGGACTTGAATTAAATCATGAATAACAAAATTAATTAAAATCAAGTAATTAAATTAAATGCAAGTAATCATTGCCATTGATCGGAAATTAGTTGACTTTTCAAGGGGAATGAATTTTGTTATTCATGATTTAATTCAAGTCCTCGTTAAACATTTTTAACATTTTTCGAAATTGAACTCACTAATTATGGATTCACTCTTTTAAGGTAATTCTACTAAAATTAATCTTGGGAGATAATATAATCAATATTCTTTAGTAAATAAATTATTATTAACTTACTTTGCAGCAATTGCGCAAGTAGTAGAATAACTCGATTTCGCACTAAGTGAATTTAAGATCATACAACATATAATCTCTCTCTCTATATATAGTAAGAAATTTAGCAATAATATTTCACAAAGACCAGAAAATGAAACTAATTATTAATAAATTTCAAAGAGCAAGGATTCTTGTAGAAGAGAGATTTCAATTAATTTCAAAGTTCCGGCCCCCCGATGAAGTGACATTGAGGTTGATTGAATTCTTCTTCTGTTTTTGCTAATTTTTCTTTAAATTTCATAAATTTTTGAAGTTGTGTTTTGCTTGTTTGAAATGTTTTGGTCTTAACATTTTAAAATTCTTTGTTGCATTTATATGATTATTTGAAATTTATTAATAATTAATTTCAGTTTCTGGTCTTCGCGAAATATGATTCTAAATTTCTTACTTTGTCTTTAATGATAATTTTTTTGCAGCTTAATGCGCGAAAATACTAGGCATGTTTGTGTTTTGTTTTCAAAAGAATTGTTTTGTAATTTATATATATATATGTTGAATGATAAAAAATTCTTAAATTATTTTAAAACCCAATTTTCGGAAGTACACTTCCTACATATGGGTTCCCTCTTTTTTGATACTTCTACTAAATTTATATTAGAAGATAATATAATTAATATTTCTTTAGTAAATATAAATATATATATATATACTTTTGGTGCGGGCGATTGCTACCAAAAAGGGAGGTGCACAACTACATGTTATAGCAATCCTATTTACAAAATTTCAACGTTCTGAGTTTACTCGTTTTTGAGTTACGCGAGATACGTACCGATGCCGCGAAAATATCTCTTCTGAATCCATTTTAAATCCTTTTTGCAACCCGTTTTGGGAAAAAAAAGAGTCCTTTATTCTGTCCTTACGTACAGATGTCACGCAAAGATAGCGTTAAATTTGTATTCGATAGCGGTCAGAATGGATATTTTCGTTGAAATATGATGCCCGAAAATTTTCGCGATTACAATACTTCCTTTGCTTCGTATAAGGAAGTAAAAATAAGGCAAGAAATAGCGTAGAGCTAAGCTTGGAAGTTGGTTTTCAAGGGTTACTCTAATTCCTGCGATATTAAGCAAAAATCTGGGACAGTTTCATCGTAAGATCAATTCTTATCCTTAATAAACTGCTTCCATTGGGAAATTTAAAGCTTTACCCACGCGCTGACCTGAAAGCAAGGTTTTTTTGTAGCGCATGTCATTATTCAAGGTTAGCAGCTCTCTGTGCTTTAGCAAATCTTCCACGAAATATGCCACTAGCCAAGGCTTAATAACTCTTATCAAATCTTCTTCGGAAAATGCGACTTCCCAAGGTTAAAATCTCCAATAATACTTTCCTAAACTTCAAATAAATGTAACTTTTTTTATCAATTGATTAGGTTCGTTGAAAATGTCAACTTCTTGTAAACAGACCAATATTTGTGACAGTGATGTATGTTTCTCACATTGTGATAAAACAACGCTACCCAGAGCCATCCAGTTTTGAATAACGTACTTCTCTCCCCGAATATGGGCATCTGGAAGCTCAAATTTGAAATTTCTTTTATTATCTGTTTCATATTTTGTCAAACATTAAAGAATTTTTGATAAAGAAACTCAACGATTTGAAAGCGAGAAATGGCAAAAAATCTGAAAGGTTTCAGATATGAAATTACGTCCAAAGGGGCGTTTTTTTTTAACATTTTGTGTGTTACCTTTATTTATTAAATATCATGTTCTTCGCACTGAAACCATAAAATTCAGTTCAACAGCAATGTCGCAAGATAATTTTAAATCGAGCCTATCTTTAGAATTTCTGATACACAGTCTTGCGCGCTGGAGATCAAAATGCTTTTTTCTTACGTTGCCTTTGCTCGCTTTGAAATCCTCAAGTTTGTTAATCAAAACGTTCGTTAAAGTTTTACAAAATATGAAATCGATCATTAAAAAAATTCTAAATTTTAAATTTGGGCTTCCGGTTGCCCATATTCACAGTAAGATTACGTCATTAAAAATTTAATAGCTCTATGTACCGTTGTTTTATCACAGTGCGAGAAATATAGATATATTTATTCAGATTCTTCGCTATTTAATTTCTTCAAATATAATACAGGGCAATAATATTGGGTGGTAACAGCCTGAAAAGCGAAACGAACATTCAGAGTGATTAGAAGCAAAATCCCGAAACGAAAACAAAATACCCTCTGGGACAAAGCCCCTTTGGACTGAAAAAAACATTTTTATTTCCAGGGCGCGAGACTGTGTATCGGAAATTCTAAAGATAGGCTCATTTTAAAATTATTTTGCGATATTGCCGTTGAACTGAATTTTTTGGTTTGAGTGCGAAGAACATGATATTTAATAAAAAGTTAACCTACAAAACATTAAAAAAACTCCTTTGGGCTTCACTTACATAAATACGTATAATTAAAGCCTATTCTTTTGGCTCTCTATATAAGTTAAGCATTAATTATTTGTGTGCAAATTCAGGATTTTCATTCATCCACTTAGTTCACTTTAGGATCGGAGTTTGTCCTTGAAATTAGACTGACTCATCCCCCTAACCTTTCGAGCATTGCAATGTCATTGCCATATAACAGCATTTCGGAATTTCGAGATTTGTATACTCAGCTGTTGTCTTGGAGTTCCTGATGCTTCAAAGGTCTTCGGCTGCGAATTTCTGTAGAATACTCTTTCGTCTTGCTTAATAAGTGGTTCGAATGCTTCTAACTGTAACTGCTATGGTTCTTGCACAAAAGTCTCAAAATAATTCAAATTTGTAAAATTTGGAATACAGTGGTAAATCGGTATACGTTATAAATCCGTTTCAGATATATGGATGTAGAGAGAGAGAGAGAACGGAGGACGTGGGCACTATTCCCTTATCAAACGGTCAATTAGTATAGCACCACGTCCACCGCTATCTACAGCACCCCTTCAAAATACATAATGCCACCTGAAAAGTATTCAACGTGCACGACAAGACATACAAAAAAACATGTTACAGAGTTAATATTCATGGTACATTACTGATGCAAATATGACAGATGCAGAACTGATAAAAGACTGATATAATACTGATATTAACACTGATTAATACTGCTACAGTACTGATTCATTGATATAACACTGAATATTATTACTGATTAAATGGGAATGATTTTGCACGAGTCGGTAAATAAATCCACGAAATAATATTGTTACGTAATGTACAGGTGCGGTGAGATGGCTTCCCCGCAAAGCAGTTTTAGGGTTGCCATAAAATGACTAAAGCATGCAGGGTTGCCACATTTGGCGAGAAATCACCCATTTGGCGAGAAAATTGGTGATATGCCATGGACGGATGGAGAACCTTCTGGAACGAATTCTTACCGGTTTACCCCAGAATGTCCTCGAACACAAGCCGAAAGCTATATAAACCCTGCTGGTCCGCAGTCAGTTAGTATCGAGAATGTGAGTGCCTCGTATAGAGTGCGAGATAGTTGTAGCGTGGAGAGTCTCGAGAGTACGTGGAGTTCCGAGAACGAGCGAGCAGAGTCGGGAGCTGTACTCTGGTACTTTGCAGTGAAGCTGTCTCCACCGTGAAAGCCTGATAACCTGAAGGCTGTGCTGCTGATCGTGTCAGCGTGTTTATACTAGTTCATCGACGACTCTAAAACGTAACTTTGGAGCTGTCTTGATCAGTATTGGCTAAATAAAGTGTGTTTCGATACTCCATCAAGTGTCGTCGTTATTCACTCCAAATCTACAAACCCCGTACGAACTTGAAGGAAGAAAATAACGTAACAACTGGTGTCAGAAAAGAAAAACGCAACAATACGTTACAGAGACTCAAAATATTGCGAATTAAAATATCACAGATCAATGTTCTACTGTTACGTTACTTGTACATTACTTATGAAATATCACTGATACACTACTGATACAAGGCTGATAAAATACTGATACAATACTTTACTGATGTAAGACTGTTTTTATTGCTCATGCAATATATGCATGAGCAATATGCATAAACAATACTTTACTAGTATTAATACTCATACAATAGTTTACTGATATTAATATTCATACAACACTTTTACTGGTATTATTACTCATACAATACTGACTAATAGAGATTAATTGTAAATGGGAATGATTTTGTACAAGTCGGTAAATAAAACCACGAAATAACACGTTACAAAGACTCAAGCTAATGCGAATTAACACAACACATATGCATTATCGACACATTACTGTTATATTACTGGTATATTACTGATGCAAATATGAATGATACATGGAAATACTACGGAAACAGGACTGATATAATACTGATACTGATACAATACTTTACTCATTTACTTTACTGTTACATTACTGATACAAATATGCATATACAATATTTAACTGTTACAATACTGATACAATACTTTACTAGTATTAATATTGACACAATACTGATTAATACTAGTACTATACTTTGCTGATGTAAGACTGTTATATTACTGATACAAATTTGCATATAATCCATACGGAGTATACGTTTATGGCAGCAGGAGAATTTACGCTGTCTGACATAAGTCCATGCCCAGCGGAGACAGTTTGTGCATTAAATTGACAACTTTTGTAATCAGATACCTCTGCTTTATTAATAAATTTGCAGAAAGCCTGCCTGTTGGTATTTGGCAGCTGAATATGAAGATCAGATGTCAGTGGACAAGTGGTCAGGTAATGCTCTGGGGATCCAATATCTCCGCAGCAGCCGAACTCAGTATGGCTGAGTGCGCGTTTTACAAAATATTGCGGAAATAGACCATGGTCAGTGATAAATCGAACAAGCTGACGGTTGGAAACTATACGGTCAGTGTCCACATACGCTATGTGATACTGCGTTCGACGTCCGGTTGAGCCCGGATCCCATTCCTCTTGCCAACGTCCAATGGCCTTCCATCTCAGGCATTTCTTTAGATAAGAAGTAGGCCATGGGATATTGATTTGCGTATCTGCATTGCCTGAAGCTGCCTCTTTGGCTAGACTGTCTGCATGCAGTTTCGTTTCCGTAATGCCCAGCATGAGCTTTGATCTACTCAAGTTTAAGCTGATGGGGGAAGTGCTCTCTTAGATCATGCTGAATCTTTTGGTTGACAGGAGATGGATGGTCAGGATTACCCAAAGCATGCAACGACGATAGACCGTCTGTTTTTATAACTGCTTTTTAATACCATAAGTGATTAGGTAGCGTAAGGCTTGTGCAATAGCAATCGCTTCACCTTGGAAGACTGAATTTTGAGAGCGCACTTGACCTTTCCAATGATGTGTTACTATATGATCCCGCAAAACAGCAAAAGCACTGCCTGTGTTTTCGTTAATTTTCGAGCCGTCTGTATAAGTTTCTATTTGAGAAGGCAGAGCTGTAGAATTTGGCTGGACTTGGATGCGAACACCAATGCCTTTAAACGATGGATGGGTACGAAAATCAGGAGCCGGTATTTCATACTCTTCTGGAAGGAATATTCATCAGAGAAGGAAGCTGGACGCCGTAACTGTTTGATGAGTTGCTTGACAACCTCTTCTTCAACTCGTAAGTGGAGGGGTAATAAGCCCGCTAAAACATTGATTGCATTAGAGGCTGATGTGCGATAAGCACGAGTTATGTTTAGAGCAAAGGATGGTCTTTGTACGACGGCCGGTCTTTTAGCGGCATTTCCTTCGAACTTATTTCTTCCAATTTCATTAGAGATATATTTCTCATTCAATGAATTCAGTTCTCACTTCGCGGCAAGGCAAAGATATATAAAAATCCAAAACATCTTCATTAAAAATTGCAAAATACTGTTACGGTGTTTAGTTATTTTTTAAATAGATTTAATTAAAATTGTTTTATATTACCGTTCAATGCAGCACGAGACTTATCTGAAGAGAAAGCTACACCGAAAAATTAAAAATACAGGACCACGCGTATTAACATAAATTTAGAAATTTGGCAAAGATGGTAATTGAACGATCAGCGGCCGCTATCAAAAACTGTACCTGAACTTTAGGGATTCCGTTTCTTATACATTACTAATTCGTATTCTAATAAGAATCGACGGAAATGGGTTTAATTGTAAAAAAAAAAAAAATTGTCTGTTACTTTATTTATTAAATATCGCGTTCTTCGAACTTAAATACAGTTCAAGAGCAATATCGCAAAATAGTTTTAAATTGAGCCTATCTTTAGAATTTCCGATACAGAGTCTCGCATGCTGGAGATAATTTTTTTTTCTGTACAACGCATAACGAGCCATGGTAATAGTATGAAATCCTTGTTAATCAAAAATCCGTTAATGTTTTACAAAATATGAAATCAATAATAAAACAAATTCCAAATTAGGGCTTCCACATGCCCATATTCGCAGTAGGATTAAGTCATTCAAAATTCGATGGCTCCATGTACCGTTGTTTTATCCCAATGCGAGAAATAGACATACATTTATGCAGATTTTTCCTTATTTAATTTCTTCAAATATAATGCAGGACTCTAACATTGTGTGGCAACAGTTTGAAAAGTGAAACGGACACTTATAGTGAACCAACGCAAAATCGCAAAACGAAAACAATACTCCTTCAGGGACAAAGACCCTTTGGACTAATAAGAACACAATCCCAAGTGAAGTATACTCTGCAGTAATTAGCAGCAATTCTAAAAATGCCAGATGTCGAACTTTTGAAGCAAAGGAAAATGATACTTACTAACAATACTTCAATTCCAACCTGTGCATACAATTATTTCAAATAACATGGATATAATAAAAGCATATATTTTAAAGCAATAACTTATTTTTTTTAATTTCAGAAGTGATTGGCCGTTTATACCGAATAGACGCAAAATGCCAAAACGAAATTAATAGCTCTTCTGGGCTAACGCTCCTTTGAGCTAAAAAAAAAAAAAAAAAAAAAAAAAAAAAAAATAGCACAACAAAAAAGAAACTGGAACAGCTTCAAAAGTAGCGACAAAAGTCAATTACAGGGGAAATATGTTCAGAGGAAGAGGAAGCAAGTGAAGATGAACCTAGTTCTTTGATCCGCGAAATGAGCTAAGGTGCAAAACTCATGTAACAAAATTATCATAATAAAGCAAAAGCAAGCTGGAGCATGAGCATTTTTAATAGCAGTGTCACGTCCGTCACGTTCACTTTAGTAAAAATGCAGACAGTGGACGGAATTTTCTGTGGAACGAAGGCTAAGCGAGTCTGAAGCATAGCCGAGTGACGTTAAGAGTGAAAGAAGGGGAAAAAAAAAAAAAAAAAACTTCATAAATGTTATTACGTGATGTTTTTAATGGAAGGGAATTCTTCATTCCAACAATATGTTTTCCTTTTCTCTGTCTCCTTACTTCCCACTTGTACTGTTCACTTTATAAGGTGTTTTTTTCCCTCCTTCCAGCTTGCCTTCGTGGTTGTAACGGTAGCACACTCGGCGCGTATTCGAGAGGTCCAGGTTAGAGACCCGGCGAGGGCATTGCTCATTTTTCATATCTCCTGCTTTTAAAAAAATAACTAATGTCTCTACAGTGGCTCCCGAACTAAGAGGTGGTAAATGATGATTCTTCACCACCAGGATTTGGCGATTGGGTCCCCTAAAACCCCAGGACAGGACAGAATTAAGTGTGGGAAGCACCAACACATCGCCATTGGCAGAACTGGTGTCTCTCCTTCACACTAACCGTCTTGAGAAGAACACCTCCACAGGGCGTACTTACGCCACGCATCGGTGTTAATTGAAACGTTATCATTAAGGCATAGAGAACTTGTGGGCCGAAAGATACAGTTGCTGATGACAATGACATTACAATACCATACATTAGAGTTGATGGTGAAATATAACTATAAATATCAGTATATGTACACAAATAAACAAATAGAACTGAATGGAAAAACATTAAACATAATTAACTTGGTAAAGTTATTGTGATATTAATGGGATGTTTTTGGGACGGTGTAGCAGTTCATAGATGGTTCACAGTTCATTGGCAGTTCATGAAAAGTTCATGGATTGTGTCAGAGTTAGTTGATACAGTAGAGTTCACCAGTTCCAGTTATGCGATTTTTGATGTGCATAACTGTGGTCGTATTGTGTAGTTGCTAAATCCTTGCTACACTAAGATAATCTATTGCAATGACTAGAAAGGCACCCCCATTGGAAAACTGGCGCTTGTGCCAGAGAAGAAGAAGCACTTATAACAGTTATGGTGCACACAGTTCCAAGCCGTGACGATGGAGTGTGTCAGTTATGTTTTTGATACTATTGTGGATTTTCCGGTGCTTTATCAGGAAACATTTGAAGTCTGTTCCTGGTGCTGTGGGATGGCGGATATGATGGTCTGCTGTTATTGGCCCTTTAAAAGGGGAAGTATATAAGGTATTTCTCCCGCCTTCTTAGCATGCCTTAGTGGTGTAGTGGTCAGCACGCTCGGCGCGTAGTCGAGAGGTCCAGGTTCGAGTCCCGGCGAAGGCATTTGCATATTTTTCTCGTCTCCCGCATTAAAAGAATCCCAATGTCTCAACAACTTTAATTCGTACAGCGCGGTGAAATCACTAAATGTTCATCTATTTAATATTCTATTTACATTCTTTTCGATGTACACAGAAGTCGTTACGGGGTCTTTATTTTTGCAACCGTTTATAGTAGACATGCACTTATAATTAAAGAAATGTATTTACCTTCCTTTATATATTCCTGTGTGCGAGCAGGTTATTAATAGTGTTACGGTTTTTGTATTTGTTTAACTGTTTTTAGTAGAATTTGTAATTAAAATTGTTTTATATTCCCGTGCAATGCAGCACGAGATTTATTTGAAGAGAAAGCTATACCGGGAAAAATTTAAATACAGGAGCACGCGCATTTAACATTTAATAAATACGTATCTCGTAATTGTATCTAGGAAAATGGAGAAAATACCAGAATATTCTCGTGCATTTAAAAAGCTTGTAAAAGCTGGAGGAAAACATCTCATTTCAGTTGTTTAGAAAACTGTTTTTGAAATTAGCGAATTCGGGACGAGATCGGATTAGCTTTCTCTGCTTTGAATTGTGTTCTTTAAAACGTTTTAGTAGTTTAAAATATAACTACTGCGAGATAGTGCGATATTGTACTAATATCTCTGAGTAAATTTCAGCATTTTGTTTGTATTCGTTGTGATAAGACGAAATTTTATTTACTTTTCATCGGACTTGTGCATTCAATTTATTACGAACCATTCGCACGCAACAACAGATTGAATAAAGTAAGAACTGAATTAATTGAATGAGAAATAATATATCAAAATGAAGTTCGAGGAAATAAGCTTAAATGCAATGCAGCAAAAACTGCGTATAATTTAATATTCTGTGCAAGGAATCCATGTGGAGTACACATCAGATTTTTTTTTTTTTTTGTTCTTAAACTGCTGAATCTGATGCAAGAATGCATTTTTTAATTTATACACTTTAATATTCATCCATTGAAAAAGGACTGCGAAATACGAAGTAAAATAATTCCTTAAAATTTAAAAGTTAGTATTACTGTTCACGTCTTCTTAAAATCTCCTTTTTCAACGTACGTTTATTCTATTTATTCTAAAACATTCATCGAGAATGTTCTACCTATTATTGGCTCTGAATCCACAGCACCCTTTGCCAAAGCTAATTTCGAACCGTTGTGCATTTTAAAACTGAACGAAACTGTAATTTTAACTGTTAACAATGGCAAGCGAAGTGACACGTGCAAAAACACTTGTACCAATGCTTAAAGTTTTTTTTTTTTTTTTTTTTTTTTTTTTTGACTCCTCAGAATCCTTCTATCTCAACCTGCCAAAGCATTTTAATTTTTTTCAGAATGCTGAGTTTTCAAATACAAGCAGCTTTCTTTGAAATGCAATTTTACTGGCATGTAGTGACTTAAAGATGCAAGCAAATCTCACTAAAATGCAACTGAAATAATTGTATTTCTTCTAGAAATGCAGTGATTGATTTAAAAATGCAAACAGGTATCACTAAACGGCAATAGAAGTAATTAGATTTCTCATAAACATGGATTGAATTGCATTCTAGTTGAATACAATAAAGTTTTGGTTGCATTTTAGTTGAATTATGATGCATTTTAGTTTCTTATAACGATGGATTGAGTTGCATTTTAATTGATATGAGATAACAGATCATTTTATGTTCTAAGAACATGTTTAGAACTAAGCATAATCCTAACCACGAAATTCTCCACTAGTGAGTCGCACTTGCTTAGTCCGGTGGAAATGGCGAGGGATTCGTCAAGTGCATGTGTAAAACAAAGTGTGAAAATGTGAAATGTCTTTGCGTTGAAAAATGTAATTCAAAATGCCATTCAAGCCTACCATGTTGCAACAAACAGGTTAATTTTATTTCTTATTTTTAACACGAAAATTTTGTTTTCTTGAATAAGAAAAAAGCATAAATTTAGTTTCATACAACTTTTGAATAAAAATCTTTTTAATGACACTCTTTCATTACTTTCTCAAAACAGCATTTGTATTTTTAAGGAATGAAAGTCTTTTAAATAATAACCTTATAAGGTATTTCTCCCGTTTTCTTGGCATGCCTTCGTGGTGTGGAGGTCTGCACGCTGGGCGCGTATTCCAGAGGTCCGCCGTTCGATTCTCGGCGAAGGCGTTGCTCATTTTTCATCTTACCTGCTCACAAAAAAATCCTAATGTCTCTACAACTTTATCATGATTTTTTTCATATTTTGTCTAAACAGCATTTGTCATTTTATTAAATCTTACCTTTTTATTTGAATATTTTTAGGTCTTCGCGTGCCATTGGTAAAACTCCACCGTGAAACACAATGGCACCCGTGCCGCGGGTTGGCCATTCTTAGCCTAGGTAAAGTATACAATAATCCTCAAATTTCACACTTCGCCTGACATTCCATAAGATACCTAGGCAATCTGTAAAATACCTAAACAATTTATAAAATACCTATGTATTCTATAAAATACTGAAACAATTTATAAAATACCTATGTATTCTATAAAATACTGAAACAATTTATAAAATACCTAGGCATTCTATAAAATACCTAAGCAAACTATAAAATACGTAGGTATATTATAAAACACCAGGCAATCTACAGAGGTTGGACAAAAATATGGAAACACCTTTAAAAAAACATGTTTCTTTGCTTAATATGGTGTAGGAATCCCGTTGGCATCCAAAACAGCTTGCAGTCTTCTCGGAATGGATAAATACAGTTCCTGTATGTTTGCCAAGGGAATACCATTCTTATATTATACCATTCTTCCTGCAAAACGGTGGCAAGTTCAGATAACGATGTTGGCTGTGGATAACGAGAACGCACTTTCCGTTTCAATGTAGACCACAAAGGTTCGATAATATTCAGGTCTGGTGACTGTGGTGGCCAGGGGAGATGGGACAACTCATCCTCATGCTCAGAAAACCAGTCCTGGACAATGTGAGCTGTGTGAACAGGGGCTTTGTCGTCTTGGAAGACACCATCACCATCGGGGAACAAAGTTTGTACCATGGGATGAACTTGATCGACCAAAATGTTCACATAAGTCTTGGCAGTCATGTGCCCTGACACAGTTATCATGGAGCTAGCAGAGAACCACGATATGGCTGCCCAAACCATAACAGAACCCCCGCCATGTTTCACTCTTGGCAACAAGCACTCTGTATTATAGGCTTGAGATGGCATTCTCCAGACGTAAACTCGGCCAGACGTGGGAAACAATGTGAAAGAAGACTCGTCAGACCATGTTACTCGCTTCCACTGCTCTATAGTCCAGGCTTTATGACTTAAACACCACCTTTTCCTGTTACGGGCATTAGCATCACTGATGAGTGGCTTCTCAATTGCAGCACGGCCAGCAATTCCCTGTTTATGAAGCTCCCTTCTAATTGTTTTGGTACTCACAGGTTTCGGTAACACAACATTCATTTCAGCAGTAACTTTTGCAGCTGTGGCCTTCTTATTTTTCGTCACAATTGCCCTTAATGATCGTCTGTCACGATCACTCAGGACACACTTTCGTCTGCGCTGTGATTTAGCAGATGATGTTTTTCCGCTTTTTAAATATGCGGAATAAATCTTCGATACAGTACCTCTTGAAACACTAAACACCTCGGCTATCTTGCTTACGGAAGCACCTACCATACGTGCTCCAACAATTTGCCCACGTTCGAAGTCTGTTAACTCTGACATAATGCAATGACAACCTCACATAACAGTACTCCGACAACAACTGAACTGTTTAGCACATTTACGAAGTTGTATAGGTGGCGTCAGTAATCAAAAACGCCAGCGCCACCTACATATTTCATTAAAATCAATCTTTCTTTTCAAACATGCATTTCACAAGGTGTTTCCATATTTTTGTCCATCCACTGTATAAAATACATAGGCATTCTGTAAAATACATAGACAATCTATGAAATACCTAGACAATCTATGAAATACCTAGACATTCTATAAAATACCTAGGCATTCTATAAAATACCTAGGCATTCTATAAAAAACCTAGGCATTCTATAAAATACCTAGGCATTGTATAAAATACCTAGAATGCCGGCGTTTCATACATTGCCAGTAAACACATCGATCTTAAATTTTATCATTCATTTCTGACATTCTTATAAGAAATATGACGCCTTTTTGTTGCTCCTGAAAAATGTGACTTTTGTCACATAACCACTCTTTACATCTTCCGGCTTCCGGTTCAACTAATATAGTTAGTTATATTAACTGCTCTAATTAATATTTTATATTAATGCCTAACCAGTGGCTGAGTGGTTAAGACAGCTGAATGCTGGTAGTTTGACGGGAGTTCTAGATAAGGCGAACGAGCTGGCTGCATAGTTATTTTTTGTGTTTTTCTCATACGGAACTTGAATACGAGCGAGTTTCCCTAGAAAGCCCTCCACGAAGGCTACCATAATCTTAGATAGATTCTTCAGATTTTATATTACGATTAAGTGAGTTTTTTTAACGTTTTGTGTGTTACCTTTATTTATTAAATATCATGTACTTCGCACTTAAAGCCCATGAAATTCCATTCAACAGCAGTACCACAAAATATTTACAAACAGCAAAACCGCATAGATTTAGAATTTTCCATACACAGTCTCGCGCGCTGGAGATATATATATATATATATATATATATATATTTTTTTTTTTTTTTTTTTTTGTGTGTGTGTGTGTGTGTGTGTACAGTGTTGCCATTGCGCGCTTTAAAAACGTCGAGTTCGTTCATCAAAAATTCCTAAAAGTATTTCAAAATTCGAAATAGATAATAAAACAAATTCGAAATTTGGGCTTCCAAGTGCCCATGTTCGGTTGGAGGACTACGTTATTCAAAATTGGATGTCTCTAGGTACCGTTATTTTTTCACAGTGCGAGAAACATTCATGCATTCATGCAAATTCTTAATTATTTAGTTTCTTTAAATATAATACAGGGCGATAACATTTGGTGGCAACAGTTTGAAAAGTGAAACGACGCAAAATGCCGTTTTGAGACTAATAACCCTTTGGGTATAACGCCCCTTTGGGCTAATAACAAAAGGAAAAAAAACATTTGAGACGCCTTCTTTCAAAATGAAATTACATCTACTAAAGTAAAGGAGGAGGGGGAAGATATAATTTAAAGCACACTTCATTTGCCAACAAAAATGATATACTCATTTTCCGCTTTTTTGCAAGAACATGCGTATTTCAATCAGTTTCTGCGAATTTGCCAATCAGAACCGCAACTTTACGCTGCTTCAGGAAAACTGCTCAACCAATCGGATGACAGTAACCTCAGATCAGCTTAAGTGCGTGTGTACCGAGACGACTCTCGTTTTGGATCTCTACCGCTTTTCTTAGCGTACTACGTCATGTCACACACCATGTGACTGAAGCAGTTCTAAATCTATCAATAAAACCCGCTAACTGGGTTAGTATTCTGGTCCCGTGATCCACAGTTTTTATGAGTAACATAAAATAAGACGCAAACGAGTTATTAATTTTATAAATTTCGAATAAATGAAGTTACATGTTCCACTAAAGAGAAATGATTGCTAGTCGGATAAGGCTTTGTGTGGTTTTAATACTTGTATAAACTGGGTATATTAATGTGTGAAATGTATAAAACCTTCCTACTTTAATGTATGTGTAATGTATGAAACCCTCCTGCTTTAATGTATGTGTAATGTATGAAATCTTCCTACCTGAATTTCATTCGCTCTTGACCACAGTTCTTTACCCGAAATATTCGTAAAATCCGAAACAATTCCCCCCCCCCCCATAGGATTTAATGTAAAATGAACCAATTCATTTCCGGATACATTTTTTGCTGCATTTCACTTAAACTTATTTCCTCGAATTTAATTACAAATGTATTTCTCATTCAATTAATTCAGTTCTCACTTCGCGGCAAGGCAAAAATACATAAAAACTCAAAACATCTTCGTTAAAAATTGTAAGATATAGAAAAACATAAAACGCCAAATACAATTAAAACTATTTAAAAAAATTACAATCGCGAAGTATATAGTAATTTAAACCATAAAAACCAATTCATCAGCAATATCACAAATAATTAAAAATCTGATGTGTACATCACATGACTCCATTGTTCGGAATATTAAATTATACGCATTTTTCTTGCATTTCATTTAAACTTATTGGATTGAATTAAATCTACTTCGCCGACAGCGCATAAACCACAATAGAATAAATGCATTCTTTAAACTTCACTGTATTTGTTTACCATAGCGACACTCTGGCGCTAGGTTCACTTAACAACGTTATATTTCGTTCATATTATAACTCAGAATTCGCAAAATTCATATCATTTCAAGAATTATCTAATCCTTGCCACATGTTCTATTCAAATACTATAATAAATCTAGAACGATGTATACAAGAAATTAAGCGAACAAAACAAAAAAGAAAGTTTTTCACAGACGATTTAGCATTTCTCAATCAATTAATTCAGTCCTCCCTTTGCAACAAGGCAAAAATACGTAAAAATTCAAAATATCTATATTAAAAATTACGAAGCAAATCTCAAACACTTATTTCCTCGAAAAAATTCCAGAAAGGATTAAGCATGATTTAATTCGCAACAGTAAATGAAGGCGTTATCTTTGTTGTTGCGAAGCTTAGTCTCTCTAGATTGGTAACAAATCTACTATTCTGCTGTTTCAAATGAAAGAAATATGTCCGCCATGTTATTTAAAAATTAGGCTTAACCGCACTTTTAAATTGTTGATGATTGTACAAATATTGCTAGCAGATTTCGCATAAAACCTTTAACCGGAATATATGAACAACATAATTCAATCATTTTTAAAGCAAAAAATGAACAATTTACAAACATGTAAGAGTAAAGAAACTGAGATCACTCAGCCGGGTAACAGAGTGGATATATATATAAATACATTTATATACGTTTGGTGCGGCCGATTGCAACCAAAGTACCAGGTGCTCAGCTACATGTTATAGCAGTCCTATATACAAAATTTCAACCTTCTGAGGTTACTCGTTTTTGAGTTATGCGAGATACGTATGTACGTGCGCACAGACGCCATGAAAAATTCTCTTTAGAATTCATTTAAAATCAATTTTATATTTTTTTGGGGGGAAGAGTCCTTTATTCTGTCCGTACGTACAGATGTCACGCAAAAACATCATTAAATTGAATTCGATAGCGGTCAAAATGAATATTTTCGTTGAAATATGCTGCCTGGAAAATTTCGCTATTACAATACTTCCTTTTTACTTCGTACAAGGAAGTAAAAAGGAAGATTTAATTTGTCCTAGTCTCCAATTTCCTATTCATTATAGAACAACACTTCCACGCCATTGAGAATTCTGCTGGTCAGTACTTGTGAGTTAGTTTTTATCACATATATATTTACTAGAAAGCCCGAAGGTCATACGAAATGACCGCTGTTCTAGATATTATAAATTGTAATTAAAATGATTTGCGCAAAGGTGTTTGCTAATTTAAACCGAATTATCCAGGGCAGGCGGCGAGGACGCCCCTTTGCTTACTGCCCCAAGGGGTTTCCCTCTTCTACTTGCTTAATTGCTTAAAGTAGAGTGCAATGAAGGAAACCACTGGCGCTACATTTCTTAAGAGCCACCGCTAGCTCAATAAATAAAGGTGATTTAAATAATAAAATGTTAATTCACATGTCAAAGATCTCTTTATACACAACATTTCTTGTGTAGATCTTTCGGTCATTTTTAAGCTCGCCTTGCAGAGGACCATCCATTATTTTTAATTTTTCGTC
Source organism: Stegodyphus dumicola (assembly GCF_044657685.1). NCBI lineage: Eukaryota > Metazoa > Arthropoda > Arachnida > Araneae > Eresidae > Stegodyphus > Stegodyphus dumicola. The sequence goes on along the minus strand of NC_140777.1, from coordinate 180,366,322 downwards.
CGTTCTGTCACGAACTCTTGAACAGGCAACATAACGTTGACCGTGTCCAAATGCAGGCTCAGGTAAAAAAATGCCGAGACTTATCGATGATCATAGCATAGGCAAGTTTTACAGGAAATTGTCTACGTCTCAATTGAAACGGCAATCTTGTGCCGTGGCCACTTCACCCTCTTGGCTAGTACAATTAAGCAAGCAACAAATAAATTATCGGAGACAAAAAGACACTTAAGTCGCATATATATATATATATATATATTTGGGGTGAAGTAACATCATTTCCTACCAAACGGTTGGCTCCCGGGCTTAGCGAAGCACACCTTTGGATTCCCCAGGTCCGTAGCACGCCATTTTGACCATTCACGTCTTCGTTAGACTTTAATTAGCCGAGATATTAAATAAAAACTAATTTTACCCCTACGTTTTTCCTACATTTTCCACTTTCTTTCTTGGTTTTTTTTCTATTAGAGAGATTTGGCTACGTGCCAAATTCTTTTTCTCGAATATCTACGGAACGGCGCCGAGTTGAAATTCGAGACGCGTATCCTCGGATTCCAAAAAATTCTCCGAATCCATCGATATTAATTAAAAACTGCGAAAACGTTAATTCGCGCGCTCATTTTTCCCAGTGGCAACAATAAACTATCGGCGACACACACTTTAGCCGCTTATATATATAATGATATACCGTTGTTACAACCGATCGCAACGAGTAAGGGAGGTGCACAACTGCATGTTATAGCAGTCTCATATACAACGTTTCGACGCTCTATTTTGTTCTTGAGTTATGGGAGATATATACATAACGTCGTACGTACAGACGTAAAAGAAAAAATCCTATCTGAACACATTTTAAATCCATTCTAAAATCACTTTTGGCAAAAACAGTTCTATATTGTGTCCGTGCGTACAGATGTCATGCAAAACCATTCTTCAAGTGGTTTCGATAGCAGTCAAAATGGATGTTTTCGTTGAAATATGGTGCCCGGAATTTTTGTGATTACAATACTTCCTTTGCTTCGTACAATGAAGTTAAAAGAGTTTGTAGGTTCATAATGTAAAATCAATGGAATTCATTAAATTTAACACATACATAGTATAAGCATTTAACAGAGTGCTAAACATATGTAAAATAAAAAAAAGAATTAAATTTTTCCCTGGTACGTATGTCTACGAAATATAGTTAATGACGTACGGAGAAAATGGAAAGGTTACGGAGAAGAAACGGTTAATCCAGAGGAGAAAACAATTAATCCAGTTCCGTAAAAATACCAGGTAGCTGCTGTTTTAAACACTTTTTTTAACTTATTACTTCCGTGTGCTAAGTAAAAAGGAAGTATTGTAATCCCGAAAAATTTTGGGTATCATGTATCAACGAAACTATCCATTTTGACCGCTATCGAATGCAATTTAAAGATGTTTTTGGGTGACATCTGTACGCAAGGACAGAATAAAGGACTCTTTTACTCAAACGAATTATAAAACCGATTTAAAATGGTTTCAGAAGAGGTGTTTCCTTTTTTTTTAAATATCGTTAGCCTTAAGAATCACTAAGCCGATGACCTGTCGGTCACCGAGGGACCCATTTCATAATTTCAAATGAAAAATATTGGGTTCCGAAAATAAGTTACATAAATATAAATTATAAAGCATAAATAATGAAACGAGAACTTGAAGAACATATTCTGCCGACACATTTAGTAACATGAGTTTTTCTCTGAATTAGTCCAAAGGGGCTTTGTCCCTAGAGGACTATATTGTTTTCGTTTTGCGATTTTGCGTTGGATCACTATAAATGTCCGTTTCACTTTTCAAACTGTTGCCACCCATTGTTAGAGTCCTGCATTATATTTGAAGAAATTAAATAATGAAGAATCTGCATAAATGTATGTATGTTTCTCGCATTGTGATAAAACAACGGTACCTAGAGCCATCGAATTTTGAATGACGTATTCCTCCTACGAATATGGACATGTGGAACACAAAATTTGAAATTTGGAATTTGTTTTATGATCGATTTCCTATTTTGTAAAAATTTAACGAATTTTTGATTAACAAACTCAAGGATTTCAAAGCGAGCCATGGCAACACTCTACGGGGGCAAAAAAAGAACATTTTTATCTCGAGCGCGCGAGACTGTATCGGAAATTCTAGAGATATGCTCCTTTTAAAACTATTTTGCGATATTCCTCTTGAACTGAAATTTATGGTTTAAGTGTGAAGAACATGTTATTTAATAAATAAAGGTAACACACAAAACGTTAAAAAAACGCCCCTTTGGACGTAATTTAAAGTCTGAAACCTTTCAGATTTTGCTTTGTTTTTGTTTGTGGTTTATTCCACCCGATCGACAGTAACATCAGATCAGCTCTCTGACATCACAGCAAACCCACGAATTCACCGTCGCAAGGGGTCAAGATCGCGCCTGTCGTTACCAAGAGCCTTGAGCACCACATAGGTGACAACATACTTTGCTCAGTTCCACCCCCAGTTGTGATGGAAAACACCCCAGGGGCACGGGTCCGAGGGTCTGCCATGCGTGTTCCGCAACCATCAACCTCTCGAGAGGACATTCGGCTCGCTGCATATTTACAGCGCCCCACGCCGTAGAAACACTTTACATTTACAAATACCCATGTCTTCTTCGGGATTCGAACCCAAGCCTTTCGGTACGGCAGCCAGAGTCGCTAACCACTACCCCGGTTGTTGAGATCTTCCGTAGAGGGCGTTGTAGCACCTCTCAACTATGTGAGAAAAGTTTAGATTTGAGCCAGAGTTGGCGTGGGTTTTGAGAATGAAGTCTCAAGAGCAGCTGTGTAATGCGTATTTGCTATGTAACTGTACTATGTAATATAATGTATATAATTAAAGGCGGTTTTTTTTTTTTTTTTTTTTTTTTTTTTAGTCTAAAGGGACTTAAGTCCCGAAGGACTATTGCTTTCGTTTTGGCATTTTGCGTTGGTTCACTAAAAATATCCGTTTCACTTTTCAAACTGCTGCCACCTAATGTTAGAGTCCTGCATTATATTTAAAGAAATTAAATAATGAAAATCTGCGTAAATGTATGTATATTTCTCACATTGTCATAAAATAACGGTACATAGAGTCATCGAATTTTGAATAACCTAATCCTCCAACGAATATGAGCATGTGGAAGACCAAATTTGAAATTTGAAATTTGTTTTATGATCGATTTCCTATTTTTTAAAACTTTGACGAATTTTTGATTAACAAACTCAAGGATTTCAAAGCGAGCAATGGCAACGTTGTGCAGAAAAAACATTTTTATCTCCAGCGCGTGAGTCTCTGTATCGGAAATTCTAAAGATATGCTCGTTTTAAAACTATTTTGCGATATTGCTTTTGCACTGGATCTTATGGTTTAAGTGCGAGGAACATGATATTTAATAAAGAAAGGTAACACACAAAATGTTAAAAAACGCCCCTTTGGACGTAATTTTTTTTTTTTTTTTTTTTTTTTTTTTTTTATGTGGAGCAATTTTCAAGGAGCGTACTTCACACCGATAATGCAGCTTTTGTAACATAGGAACCACAGTATGCGATTCCGGCATTATTCTTGTAGGCGGAGTTAGCAATAATGCTTACCTTGTCTGTCATTAGCCAATTTCAAACGGTTATTCTAACAATATACGTTTTGCTTCTCATTGGACCATCGGGCCATATGCCATTCGATGTGGTGTGCGTTTTTGAAAAGTTTTGCAGACTAGTATAGCTTTCAGAAGATTTTCAGAAATATGCCAATAGAAAATTCGTTTGGTTTTTTAAGTAGCAAACATTTAGCTTCATTCATATTTTTTACGAGCTAAAATTAACGAATATGAACATTCAACCACTTTTTAATCTTTCTATAAGAAGCAGAAGTGGAATCAATTAGTAAAATATTTTGGCTTCCAAATGAAATCATGCACTTGAAACTTCGCAAATCTTCAGTCGCCAAAGGGTTTTGTCCTTTCTAAGTTTTCTTTCTAATCTTTCGAAGCGTCTGGTTGTGGTTCATGGTCGTTACAAACAGACCACGAAATCATGAAATATACACTTAAACTATTTTCTTTATTAGTCCAAAGGAGTGTTAGCCCAGAAGGGGAATTAGTTTCGAAACGGGATTTTGCGTCGAATCACTATAAACGGCAATATCACTTTTCAGATTGTTGCCACCCAATATTGTCTCCCTGTATTATATTTAAAGAAATTAAATAATGAAGAATCTGCATGAATGTCTGAATGTTTCTCCCATTGTGATAAAACAACGGTACCTAGAGCCATCGAAATTTCGAATAACGTAATCCTCCTTCGAATATGGGCATCCGGAAGTCCAAATTTGAAATTTGGAATTTGTTTTATGCTCGATTTCATATTTTGTAAAGCATTTATGAGTTTTTGATTAAAAAATTCAACGATTTCAAAGCGACCCATGGCAACAATGTATGGGGAAAAAAACATTTTTATTTCCAGCGCACGAAACTGTGTATCGAAAATTCTAAAGATATGCTGATTTTAAAATTATTTTGAGATGTTGTTGTTGAATTTTTACGGTTTAAGTGCAAAGAACATGATATTTAATAAATAAAGGTTACACACAAAAAACTAAAAAAGCCCCTTTGATGGTAATATAAAATATGAAAACTTTCAGATTTTTTTGCTTATTAATATCTGTTATAAACATGGCTCCTCAAGTAGTTTAAACCCCCGAATGGTAGTTCGTCCCGGACTCGAATCCAGTCATACAAATTCTCTGCATTGCTGACTTTTCTGGCATTTTCTATGTGTAACTTAAATACGAGTCAATTTCCCTTAAAAAGTTCTACTCGGAGCCATCCGTTGCGTTAGGTAGAGAGGTCTCGGGAACTTTAGCATATTTAAATAACTTAACCAAACCTATTGCAATAAAGAGAGGAAGAGGAGATTCTCCTTCGTAGTCTAATAAGGTATTTCCCATGCCTTCGTGGCGTAGTGGTTAGCACGTTCGGCGCGTATTCCAAAGGTCCGTTGTTTACGTTTCGGCTAGGCACTGAATATTTCTTCACTTTCTTGACATCGAAAATATTCTAAATGACTAATACAGGGGCGCCCGAACTAAAAGGTGGTGGATGACGATTCTACACCACCAGATTTGGCAATTGGGTCCCCTAATCCCCAGTCGCTCTTTAAAAGGGGAAGTATATAAGGTATTTCTCCCGCCTTCTTAGCATGCCTTCGTGGTGTAGTGGTCAGCACGTTTGGCGCGTATTTAAGAGGTCAGTGTGTCGAGTCCCGACGAAGGCATTGCTCAGATTTCACGTCTCTTGCTTCGAAATAACCTTTACAGTCGTATAAAAAAACGTTTTGCAAACTTTAGCTTATTGGCTAGCATCTCAAAGAGGTTTTGAAGATTCAACAAATACACTAGTCATCAGAATTAAAAGATAATAGAAAAATATGCTCAGTAAGTTATGTTGCAAACAATTATCGGTGCTATAACAATAAAATCTTTCGATTATTAAATAAACCTGTAAATGAAAACAATAGCAGCCATATAACAGGCAAGAAATGCGTTAAGTGTAGACAATAACACCCCTATTTGGCGTTAAAAAATTTCTAACTTCCAGCAATAATATCTGTCCAAAACGTCAAAATCCTGCATGTGAAAACATTAACATCCGATATATATACTATATAAGACTCAAAATTACCCGCAATGATTTTAGTGTTGCGTAACAATTTGCGTAAGGTATGATGGAAGATTTAAACTTTGTTCGAAGCCAATCAACCTGTTACCTATTAATCGCCATCGAATATATTATAGACTGATTAGGATACTTTGAAGCAGGAGACGTGAAACATGTGCTATGCCCTCGCTGGGACTCGAACCTCTTGAATACGCGCCAGGTGTGCTAACCGTTACACCACGAAGGCATGCTTGGAAGAAGGGAGAAAATATTTTATATACTCCCCCTTCTAAAGGGCGACTGGGGATTAGGGAAGCCAATTGCCAGATGCTGGTGGTGAAAAATCATCGTACACCACTTTTTTTAGTTCGGGCGCCACTGCGGAGTCATTAGGATAATTTTTTATGCAGGAGACATGAAAAATGAGCAATGCCCTCGCCGGGACTCGAACCCTGGATCTCTCGAATACAGGCTGTGTATGCTAACCGGTACACCACGAAGGCATGCTTGGACTACCTTATAATGCATTAAGAACTCATCTTTTGAAACGTGTATGTAGCTGTCGTATAACGTAATCCTTTTAAACTGTGCTAGTAAAAGTCCACCCTCTATTTTGATTATTACGTCAATCTCAAATGGTAGACTTTTCATCTCTTTTTTTACTGCAGAAATTCTATAAATCCTCCTAAACATCCGTCAGTTTCATTCACATTCATTTATTCGTTTAAACTTCCTCGATGCTTCATTTACGAAAGCTCATTCAACTAAAACCTGTCCGAATGAAAATCAACGAAAGGAAAGGTTTTAAATTCGAATTCAACCACTTTCGTACCAGACTTGGTTGAAATTTCAGCCTGGAATACCACTACAGATAGATTATTAGCTAATACAAATCGAGTAATGAGATTTGCTTCAACCACATTGTGATGAGCCAGCAATTACAGGTGCACACACAGCGCAGGTGAAATTACATTCAAAAACGGGTTGCATATATACTCAAAGAATACTGATATGTGCCACCTGGTAGAAGCTTGGGCAGCTGTCCGCGTGGCAAACAGGTGCACTTTTGAAAGATAGGACCTTTCGGAATAAATGAAATAAATGAAAGTATACATTCATTTAAGCACTTGATTGTTATAAAAGAATTACTACAAAGATGCCGTTTAATGAGATACTGTTATGACATTGCCGTTTGTATACGAAAACGTGGGAAATGCATCGCTCCTCTAGATAAACAATTCGGTTAATATCATCAAAATAGAAAAATCTGAAAGTTTTCAGATTTTATATTATTACGCGCAAAGGGACTTTTCTTTAACGTTTTGTGTGTTACCTTTAATTATTAAATATCGTGTTATTCGCACATAAACCACAAAACTCAATTCAACAGCAATATCGCAAAATAATTTTAAAATGAGCATATCTTTAGAATTTCCGATACACAATCTCGCGCGCTGGGGATAATTTTTTTCCCGTACAGTGTTGCCATTCCTCGGTTTGAAATCGTTGAGTTTCATAATTAAAAACTCATAAATGCTTTACAAAATATGAAACAGATAATAAAACAAATTCCATATTTGGGCTTCCAGAGGCCCATATTCCGTGAAAACGTACGTTATTCAATATTCGATAGCCCTAGGTACTGTCGTTTCATCACAATGCGAGAAATATATACACATTTATGCAAATTCTTCATTATTTAATTTCTTTAAATATAATACAGGGCTATAATATTGGCTGGCAATAGTTTGAAAAGTGAACCCGATATTTAAAGTTTTCAGCGCAAAATGCAAAGCCCTTTGGGGTAAAAAAAATTCTGAAAAGTTTCTGGTTTTATATTACGACCAGAGGGGCTTTCTTTTAAAGTTTTGTGCATTAATTATTAAATATTCTGTTCTTCGCACTTAAACCATAAAATTTAATTCAACGGAAAAATGCCCAAAATGAGCACATCTTTAGAATTTCCAATACACAATCTCGCGCGCTGGAGTTTTTTTTTTTTTTTTTTTTTTTTTTTTTTTTTACGCACAGTGCTGCTATTGCTCGCTTTGAAATCGCTGAGTTTCTTAGACACAAAATTCATAAATGCTTTATAAAACGTGAAATAAATGAAATAAATTATAAAACAAATTCCAACTTAGGGCTTCTCCATGCCCATATTTGGGTGGAGACGTACGTTATTCAAAATTGGACGGCTCTAGGTACCGTTGTTTCATCTCAATGCGAGAAACAAAGATACGTTTATGGAGATTCTTCATTACTTAAATTCTTAAATTTACTTAATTTTAATTTAAACGATGCGATAATATTTAGTTTCAACGATTTGAAAACTAAACCGACATTTCAACCCAAAATGCCAAAACGAAATTTATACTCCTTCTGGGCAAACTGCTACTTTGGATTAAAAAAAGGCCGAGAGTTTTCAGATTTTATATTGCGCCCAAAGGGGCTTTTTTTCAACGTTTCGTGTGTTACCTTTATTTATTAAAAATCATGCTTTTCGCATCAAGTTGTTATCTTCGTTATTCTTAGGTCATACTGAAAAAAAAATGCATAAATTTTTAAATTTGTCCATAAATTTCCTACCAAAAATGACAAAATTTAATATGTAGGGATAATTTGAATCGTAGAATCGAAATATAGAAACAAATATAGAAACAAATTGGTGTGTTATGTCGGAAGAAGTCCGATTTTGCGTCAAAATACCTATGTTAGAGCGATCCTATATATAAATCCAATATATAACCTAAGTCGCGCTTTAGATACATAGAAAACGCAATTTGAATTTCGTCAGTGAGCCTAGTAGAACGGGAGATATAGAACTGTCCCATTTTTTTCCTTTGCGGAGCGTACGTACCTGTTGATAATCGCCGGCAGTTATTAACGTTTAACTACGTCAGATTATTGTATCTAGCTTCGGCTAAATTAGTTTAGTTTAAGTATTAGATTAGTTTCTTATTTTTCTTGTCTTAATTTGAAGCCGGAATGGAGGCTTCCCTGTACGCCCGAGAAGGGGCCATCTGTGAATATTTCTTTAAGTGAATAAAGGGTATTTTAATCTTTCTCTAGACTTTGTCGTTATATACGTGAACTAAGCGATAAATCACTACACAGTTCCTAGCACTTTCCTCTAGCTTTAGCATAGTCCAAGTAGTAGGGAACACTATAATTTTCCCCCCATCGTTTCCTGTTATCGTTCAGTGTTATCCAAAGAGCAGTGGACAAAAGTAATCGTATTAGGTGGGGCCTACTGTAGTGAAACATAAATGTAAAATGTAAAACAAATTAGTAAAATTGTAACTGTAACTCAGTTCGTCGATTAACATTATAACATCTGTGTTGCGGTGCATATTGCACACACAAAAAAAGCTTACTGTTCTGTTGATGACTGTCCTTTCGAAAGCTCTGTGTTTATTGTCATCGATTCCAGCTGCAGTGCATGTCAAAAGCTCTTAATTGTCTCATTGCATTTGCCTTTATGACGTCAACGGCGAGTCAATGACGTCAAAGCTCAAATATAAAGAAAATGATCACGAATAGGGTAGACGTATATGATGTATATTGTTGCGTGCGTACGGATTCGTTATGAAATGAATGCACAAATCCGATGAAAAATGAACAAAATTTATTATTATCACAACAAAAATGCTTAAATTTCCTCAGATATTCGTGCAGTATTACAATATCTCACAGTAGTTATCTTCTAACTACTTAAACGTTCAAGAGCACTTAATTCAAAACAGCTAAACAAAAGTTCATCCGCGAATTCGCTACAGTCAACAAGAGCACTTTTCTAAGCAAACTCTTAAAACAACAACAAACCAACTAAAATCATCGAATTGAGAGGTTTTTCCTCTTTTTTATATGATTTTAAATTGCCCGCGAGAAATTTCTGGAATTTTCTCGAAAGCAAAAAGAGATATTTATTTATTAAATGTTAGATGCACGTGCTCTTGTATTTTTAATTTTCCGGCTTAGCTTTCCTTTAATATTCGTCACGCGCTGCACTGCACGAGGAATAAAACAATTTTATTTATAAATCAACTAACTTTAGCTATTTAAATACGAAATCCCTAACAATAATTTAAAAAGAGAGCATATCTTTCGAATTTCCGATACACAGTCTCGAGCGCTGGAGATAATTTTTTTCCCGTACAGTGTTGCCATTGCTCGCTTTCAAATATTTGAATTTGTTAATCAAAAACAAAATATGAAATCTCTACATATAATAAAGGGAAGAGTCTGCCTGTCTGTGTGTCTTTCATTCGCGCTGCGCGTAAGCTAATAGACCCAGGGCTACGATTTTTTAATTTATAATTTAATTTATAATTCCACTAACATTAGCTATTTAAATACCAAATCCGTAACAATATCACAATAATCTGCTCTAAAATAGCGGTAGGAAAATATCGTGTTAAATGAGCTGAAGGAATTGGATATATTCGGCAAAATTTCGTCTTTTCTCTCTGTTCGTGAATTTATTTTGTAGTTGTTGTTGCTAATGCTCGTCTGTCTGATCTATAGTCAGCCTAAGACCACGAAATTGCTCACGGCAAGGAGCTGAAGTTTACGCCTTGTCACTGTCAACAGCTTTGAGCATTTTACAAGTGACAGTGCCATTTTGTTCAGTTCCACCCCCGATTTTGATGGAGAGAACCCCGGGGGGGGGCGGGTCTGAGGGTCTACCATCCCTCTTCCCTACCATCAACCTCTCGAGAGGACTTTCCGCTTGCTGCATATTTAAAGTGCCCCTATGCCGCACAGACACTATGCATTTACAAACATCCTTGCCTTATCCGGGATTCAAACCCGAGCCCTTCGGCGCCACGCTCACCATGCCGGTTAGGCGGCGGTTATTTTCATACATCATTCATTTTTGTATGTGTAGTACTTTTGAATTTAATGTAAAATTGCTCGTGTTTGCGTGCAAACTGTAATTTAATTGTAAAAATTGGTTTATAAATTTAACGTTATTTGGTGTATTATGTTTTTCTGTACGTTTCAATTTTTGATATAAATACTTTGAGTTTTTACGTATTTTTGCCTTGCCGCGAAGTGAGAACTGAATTAATTGAATGAGAAATCTATCTCTGACGAAGTTCGCGGAAATGAGTTTAAATGGAATGCAAGGAAAAAATGCGTATAATTTAATATTCCGTACAAGGAAGTCATGTGGTGTACATATGAAGCTTTTTTTTAACCAAAAACTCTCGAACAACGTTTTTTCAAAACAAGCAGATTTTGAAAAAGATGATCAATGATATTCGTGAAAGAAAAATAGTGATTTTGTTAATATTTATCAACTAAGAACTGCAAATAAAACTGAAAAAACACAAGTGTGCGAAAACGAATGTGAGATTCTATATATTATTTATTTTTTTTACCGAAGCATTTAAATAAGTAGGAAACTAGAAATTGATGAATGTGCCGTGTTAGAACTTTCCGGAACCCTGGGCTAGAATTATTTTCTGCGACGAAGCAAAATGCAAACTGGCATACGTTACAGTTACAGCCAAACGAATTTCATAATTCAGTCTCAGAAAGAAAAGGAAACCTAATTATGCCTTAATCATTCAATATCTAAATCAACCTTGTATCAGCTTAGTCTGGTGCGACGAAATGAAAAGAGGTAGTACAAAGACAATCCGGCGCCATGTTAACCAATGCCACGCAGTTTTGCTTGGATTTTTTTTTTTTTTTTTTTTTTTGTATGATCAGACGCTCTGGCAGCTGGACACTCTTAACTTCCTTCCGAGCGCATTGACTTTCATCTGACCTTGACACAGTCCGGTCCGAACCGCATCTTCCATCTGATGTAAGGAAACGTTTCGTCTAACAACGTAAAACACGTGTATTCACCTAAGCAGTTCTTCAAAACAGTGATTGATGTGATAATTTTGATAATGTAATATCTCATGATCTATCCATCTTAGTCAATTAGCTACCATCTACATTTATCTGCAATTATCACATCTGTTAACCTCGAACAGGGAACAACTGAATAGTGATGTATGTAACAGGATTGGAGGTTCTGAGTAATTAAGAGAGATTTTCCGCCTGAATCAAACATATATGAATAATTCATTGAACAGAAGTAAACAAAACTGCTCAAGTTCAATTTAATTATGATCATAATTCGAATCACATTCAACATAAATATTTGCAAACAACATATCTTTAGAAATTATGAGAGACATTCTCGCCGCGCTGGAGATAAAAAATGTTTCTTTTCTTTTCTTTCTTTCTTTTTTCTTTCTTTTTTTTTTTTTTTTTTTTCGTACAGTGTTTCCCACTGCTCACTTTGAAATCTTTGAGCTTGTTAATCAGATATTCGTTAAAGTTTTCCAAAATATGAAGTAGTAAAACAAATTCGAAATTCAAAATTTGGGCTTCTCGGTGTCCATGTTCGCGTGGAGGACTATGATATTCCAAACGGGATGGCTCTAGGTACAGTCGTTTATTTACAATGCGAGAAATATGCAGACATTCATTGAAATTCTTTATTATTTAATTTGTTTAAATATAATACATCAAAGGCAACCTTATGGACAAAAGACTGCATATCTAGTAGAATAACATATTGTTAGTACTGTCTTGAGACAAGTTTTCGAATTTTATTGTTGAGAGTAATAATGAATAGTCTTTCAACAAATTTTAATTCTTTTCTCAATTAAAACAATTTTAATTCAAAAATAAACACATAATTTTAGGAAGCTTATAGCCATGTCACAATATGAAAAAAAAATTATTCTGCAAACTTATATTTCAAACAGTTAAAACTGTCAGTTAAGCATAAATATGAGATTCTGAGACGATGATCATTTTAAACTGCTTAATATGTATTAAAGGAAAAAATTTGTCTATTAAATAGTTGATATTTTGAAATATATAATTATAAATTAAATAAAAATGTAAAAATTTATTTTGCTGCTGTCATAAAAGAAATACAGAAATTCATAATTTGTTTCACCTTTTCAACAGCATCTCTTCACTGAATATATAAATATTCATGATAGCTGATGATGTCCAATTATTTACATATCTTGTTTACCAATCACCAGTTTACCAATTATCTTGAGAGTTTATTGCAAATGTTTTGGTATCTGAATGTAATAATTATGATGGATGTAGAATTTTTGAAATATAAACCAGGTTACGAAATGCTATAAAATAAAAAAGAACATTTATTAACGCAATGTAAAGAGGAAAAAAAGGACAGTCAGCAGCATTGCATGACCGAAAGTGTAAATCAGTCTGGAGAATACAGGAGCACTGCTATGATGACGTGGCTATTTGTAACAGTAATGAGCCATCTTCATCACTTGTAATATGCTGCAGATGTACAGATCCCATGTGGCACACAGCCATCACACCTGTCCTGAAGAAGTGGATTCTTAATTAACCTGCTTGAAATAAAACTTGAGCTTACAAGAACAAGTCCATGTTGTGCTGGATATATCTCTACTATTCTTCTTAATGGCCATGTAGCTGGGAAAATGTCACCTCTTAGCAGAATAATATCATCAATTTCCAGGATTGACCATTCTGATTTGGATTTCAGCATATGCAAGCATTCACTGTGCCATCTCTCTTCTTCATTTTCTTTATTTTCTGCGACAGAAACCTCATGGAATGAAGGTCAGGCCTGATACAATCACATTCAGGAACACTTGTAGTAGTTTCTCATAATTCTTTCAAAGTTCACTCAGTTTTCTCTTTGCTGCAATCAAGTTACTTATCACAGGAAATGTGTCAGGTATGAATTGGCTTCCAGAAACCTCTTGAATGCAACAGTCAATTGTTAAATCTGAGACAGCTTATTGGTGAATAGCTAGCTATTGTTGCCATGCAAACGAAAAATGCAGCATAGTTGTTAGTATTTTTCATTTACCATGACCTTAGTTAAATTTTAAGTTACTGGGCCCACATAATTAATACTACAGTTAATACATAATAATACAAGTGCCCTTCTAATTATATTTTAAATTCTGGCAAGTTAAAATTTACTTTTACACTTTACAAACTTTACATTTTGCTTTAAAATCTTTTAATAATTTTCTTTCTCCATTGAACAACAGTTGTGTTTTAAAATGGAATTTACCACTATACAGCTTGCACATGTAAGTTATGTAATTTCATTCAGCTCAATCAAGAGTTCATCCAGTCTATTAGGAGATGGATTAATAAATGAATGCTTAGCATTATAATTTATTCTAGTATGCTGAATACAACCTGCCACTTGTAGGAGGCCATCTTCAAAAAATTATTAGATGCCACCAATAAAATAATTTTCAAAGGTTTCTTGTAACTTAATAATTGTATTCCATCTTTAAAATGAACTTACTATATTCACAATGCTAAATAATGCCTTGATGCTTTTCTGCATTCCAAAGAGTTATAGAGAAAGGTTCACCCTTGAAATTTGGCAAACAGTTTTGTATCTTTTCGATAAGGGAGCTGTGCTAATTTTAAGTTTTAATTTTTAAACTATGTCATGAAAATATGGTATTAGTCCTCTTCTCAGTCAACGATCCTCAGTGATTCAGTCAAATTGAAGGGGCCTCTTTTAACCACCACAGTCAGTTTATTTTGAGCTTTTGGACCCGATTCCTCAGGAAGCAGGGCCTGCTGGGTATAATTTAGATGGAATGTAATTCTGACGAGACCTCAGTAAAACTCCCGAGATTTCTGTACTTCAGTTAACATGTTTTCCATCGGTGAAAAGGTGATGATAACCTTATTAGTACAACTTTAGAATCTGCCCATGCAAAGATTTGAAATTTGCAGTAACTCGGAATATTTTGGATGGAATCAACAAACTTTGATAGCATTCAGTTCTAATCTCAAAAAAGAAGAATAACTGTAGTCATCACAGCTATTGTAATATCAAGTTCTTGCTGTTATAATTAATCACTTATTGGTATTCAAAATCTGATGCATCACAAAATGTATGTTAACTGCATTGTCTGTGAGTGAATGCATCTAGGAATTTTAATATACTGAAACTGAATCCATTTTTCATTAATACTATTAGGAACCAGATCATACCAATCACTATTGGAAATCCAAAGATGTCGATATGTAATCTTTATCGCTTTTACGGCTATTTGGAAAGTTAAAAAATCTCCGATTGTAATTTTACACTTAATTAGGTTTTCTTCAACAGCCAAGACTGTCTTAATCCCATTATATAATAATGTTGAATCACATTATAATTTCAACAAGTTAGACAATTTATTAGGCATAATTTGCATGTTGAGAGAACCAGTTTCCTGGTTCAACAAATATTGGCTTAAAGAAAGGCCAATCAGTTCACGATTTCCTTAGTTTAAACCACTTCTTAATTTATTTAGTCACCAATTTCTTAGCTTCCAATATATAATATAACTGCCTACAAGTATCAAAAGCCTTTTCAGTGCTTTCCATTCTAAAGAAAAGTCATCACGTAGAAATAATGTCTTTTAATTGTTGATACATAGTGAATCTTTTTCACCATCCACTGCAATTGTTTCAAATTGTCATTGGCAGAAATGAAGAAGGAGGCATGAAATAAGTTACCATGTTTAATCGATCCCATGCTTTTGTTGTGCTAAGCATTTCTCTGGAAATTTCTACCTTCTTTATGTAGTCCTAAACATAATATGGAATTCAAAGACTTTCCTTTATTAGGCTTAGAAAAATCATAGCACTATCTGGTATAAATGCAGAATGGTGAGGAATGTAATATGCATTTTCAGGTAAACCTGTGTATTAAGTTAACTAGACTCATAGATTCAATTTTTCATATTTAGACATGTATTCTTTATAACCTTTTTGGAAACTAGGATTTCACTTAAATTTGTGCCCAATGGCAATTAAGTGTGAAATTGCCATTCCTCTTATATTCTCTCATATTTTCAGCAGAATCTCAAAACGGAAGCTTTACGATGAGTTTTTAACTCAGTCCAAAAGTTGTGTAATGCAATTGCGGTTTCATTGTCACGAAATAAGTTTCCAATTCTTCCAGAAAGTACCCAACCAAAATATGTGTGTTGTGCCACTACTGAATTTTTAATTACACCTGGCAACAAAAGGCAAATCTATTATAACTGCCAATAATAATGTCAATTTTTCTCACTATATTCAGGATCAGCTAACAACAGAATCTGCAGATGGCAGAATATTATGATCCGTATGCCTCGGTGGAAGAGGAGAGGTAACTTATTTAACATAACACACTCTTGCAGAATGAAATTTTAGAATCATGGGTGGAACAGCACATCTGGATAAACAGTAGATAGAACATAACTTCTTTTCAGTGGTAACTTCAGTGCACAAGACTCCGAAATAAAGCTGCATTCATTAGCAGTATGCAAAAGAACAAAACAACTGTGCTGGTTTCCCATTCTATCAAGTGCTTGAATGATTGCTGTGGGAAACAATACTTCTTATTTTTTCCACCAAAATAACGTGCCATGTAAAGCTTTAAATTATAAGAATTTGAGATCACAACTGGATTTAAGTCAGCTGTAACAAAACTGACTTACTGTTCTCATGTAGCAGTGTATTACTTAAATTAAGAAAAACTAATGCAAGTATGTTAAGTACCACAGAGGCAATTAAAGCACAGATTATATATATATATATATATATATATATATATATTACGTTATCTCTCCCTATGTTACATCTAATTCCTTAAATTTAAATATCTTAATGGTACCCATTCTTTAAATAAATAAACATAATTTATTCCTTTACATTGATAAGAAGCAGTTTTATTTGGACTTGTATTAGAAATACATTGGTATTTTCGCTAAGGTCTCTTTTCATGCTCAGTATTACAAATTTCTAATGAAGCACATCTATTACTTAAATCCTAAGAAGCTATCAGATAAGGACTGTCAATAGTTACTTTTTGAGACCATAAATAATGAGTGTTGGAGTCTACTTTTTGACTCAAAATAAATATTAAAGCAACTGTTCTGTTCTAGAAGCTTCTACATGCAATGAATATAAGTTCCGAATTACCTCATTAGAAATATCACCCTAACACTGTAAGCTTGAATGATTTGTTGCTGGTTAATCTGAAGAAGTTTTTAATAGAGATATTACTATCTCTTTTTGTCATTATATTGCTTGAAATTGTTGTATTGTCAAAAATAACTGTTACCCACAGGGCGATAATATTTGGTGTCAACAATTTAAAAAGTGATTCATCCTTTAAAGGGAATCAAAGCAAAATTATTAGCCCTTCTGGCCAACTTGGCCCTTTGGGATAAAAATCTTTAGCATTAAAGTGATTTGTTTATCTGCAGTTTTCTTGTGTGACTGTATCCTTACAAGCTTACAAGCTTCCTGTCATTTTCGTAACAGAGGTGGTGCTGCATTTCCTATATGAGAAAAGAATAAGTTATATTTCTTTCAGTAAATATAATATAGTAAATAGTAAAAATAGTAAAAACATTTTAAATTATTCTTTTTGAGTAGGTTATTTAGCTAAGTTAATTTATTTTATCAGTTTTAACAATTTTAAAATTAAAAAAAATTAGTTCACAGTTATAAGATATTCATTTTCATAAATGTTGCGTGAAATGCTCTGAATTAAAATAATTTTTTGAAACAATAGCAATTTTTTCAATTGTGAATTTTCAAAATTTCTCTCTTTGCCATTTTACTTAACCTAATTTAAAAATTATTACTAAACATCTATTAAAAGTCATATTGAAATCTAACAAAACATCTATTCAAAAGCATATTGTTACGGATTTTGTATTTAGTTAGCTATTTTTAGTAGAATTTTAAATTACTGTGTGATATTGTGATACTGTACGAATATCTGTGAGGAAAAAATTTCAGCATTTTGTTTTATTTCTTCTGATAAGAACAAATTTTATTAACTTATTAGACTCGTGCATTCATTCAGTCTATTACGAAACAGTATCATGCAAGTATATAAAAAATAATCAATCAAATCATAGTAAATCTATCAAAACATCTATTGAAAAGCATAAAAAATTTACTGTGGTCTTTTTCCACACATTTCGGTGAGTGGGAATTATTAGTCTAAAGGGGCTTTGTCCCTGAAGGACTATTGTTTTTTTTGTTTTGCGATTTTGCGTTGGTTCACTAAAAATATCCGTTTCACTTTTCAAACTGCTGCCACCTAATGTTAGAGTCCTGCATTATATTTAAAGAAATTAAATAATGAAATATCTGCATAAATGTATGCATATTTCCCGCATTGTGATAAAACAACGGTATCTAGAGCCATCCAATTTTGAATGACGTCATTCTACTGCGAATAGGGGCATGTGGAAGCCCAAATTTGAAATTTGGAATTTGTTTTATGATCGATTTCATATTTTGTAAAACTTGAACGGATTTTTGATTAACAAACTCGAGGATTTCAAAGCGAGCGATGGCAGTGCTGTACAGGAAAAACATTTTTATCTCCAGCGCGTGAGACCCTCTATGGGAAATTCAAATAGGCTCAAATGATAGGCTCAATTTAAAACTATTTTATGATATTGCTCTTGAACTAAATTTTATGGTTTAGATGCGAAGAACGTGATATTTAATAAAGAAAGGCAACAGACAAAATGTTAAAAAAGACGCCCCTTTGGACGCAATTTAAAATCTGAAACCTTTCAGATTTTCTTTCTTTTTTCAAAAAAAAAAATATTTTCTTTATAAGGATTACATACAAATTGTTTACAAAAAGACAAAAATATATGTCACTGTCAAAAATATCTGGAAAATGGTGGCCCACCTATTAGGTGAATCCCACATCTGTCCTTAGGAGTGGCCAATGCCA
Organism: Stegodyphus dumicola; assembly: GCF_044657685.1. Lineage (NCBI taxonomy): Eukaryota > Metazoa > Arthropoda > Arachnida > Araneae > Eresidae > Stegodyphus > Stegodyphus dumicola. The sequence goes on along the minus strand of NC_140777.1, from coordinate 180,347,864 downwards.
ACACCCGACATAGGCTCGCCATTTAACACACAGAAAGGGAACAACAACAAAAAAAAATCGAATTCATGCATTGATATTAAAAATTGGTATTACATTTTCATGAATGGCAGTAGTAAAGGGTTTAAGAAACGCATTTATATCGCCAAATTGACCTCAGACCCGTAAAATACTCCGACCCACAGGCAGGAAGACAAGCAGATCTTCGGCGAACAAAACTAAAAGATAACTTTTGGTCTCACTGGGCAGAAAAACACTTAAGTTGGTGCATAAACTAACTTAATTCACTGTTTAACTAAGAGTTAACTTTTGAGTTAATTCACTGTTTAACTAAGAGTTAACTTTTCAGTTGACACAATCCTTTGACTGATTAATCATGCCTGCTTCAAAACAGTTACATTTTAGATATTGTTGTCTTAGGAAAAGCAGCATAAAAAAAAGCGAGAAAATTCGGTTCCGAATTACTTACGTCATCAGCGTTGTTAAGTCATAAGTACGAATTGATATGGAAATAAGGCAGTCCAGAGAAATTTTGATGCACTGTAGATGCTAAGAAAGGGAGCCTTCTAACCGGCAAGGCCGTATAAATACGACATAGACTATTTTTTGTGCTGTCTGCAAAAACGTATATATACGTGCATATTGAAATATGTCCACAAAATTAAGGCAATATAGTATTAAAAGCGCATAAATACAGGTATAACGTCCCGGGGATATTTTCGCATTAAAATTAAGAAAATAGCTCTTTCTCATGCCAATTTAGAATTTCGGCAGGCAGTTTTCGGAAATTAGGGCTTTCTTACGAAAACCCCGTGCCGGTCAGAGGCTTTTACAGAATTATTGCTTATAAAGTTGTACAGACATTAGATATTTTTTTGGAAGCAGGCAAGATGAAAAATATGCAACGCCTTCGCCGGGAATCGAACCACGGACTTCTCAATTACGCGCTGAGCGTGCAGACCACCACACCACGAAGGCATGCCAAGAAGGCGGCAGAAATACCTTATACACTCCTCCTTTTGAAGGGCGACTGGGGTTTTTAGGGAACCAAATTGCCAAATCCTGCGTGCGGAGAATCATCATCCAACACCCTTTTAGTTCGGACGCCACTGTAGAGACATTAGGTATCTTTTTTGGATGCAGGCAAGATGGAAAATATTCAACGTCTTCGCCGAGAATCGAATCACGGACTTCTCAATCACGCGCTGAGCGTGCAGACCAAAAGGGCGGTATAAAATTAATAATTTATTAACTGAAACACGCGTTAGCCCAGAAGGGCTATTAATCTCCAATAGGCCTTTTGCGTTGAATAAGTTAAAGGAGATGTATCACTTTTCAAACTGTTGCCACCAAATATTTTCGCCCTTTGTTATATTTAAAGAATCTAAGGAATAAATAATCTGCATAAATGTATGTATATTTCTCGCACTGTGAAAAAACATCGGTATCTAGGGTCATCCAATTTTGAATAACGTAGTCCTCTACAGGAACATGTGCACCTGGTAGCCCGAATTTTGAATTTGTTTAAATGTTTGTTTCATATTTTGGAAAATGTTAACTAATTTTTCATTAAAAATGTCAAAAGTTTTAAAGCGAGTAGTGGCAACACTGTACGGAATAAAACATTCTTGTCTCCAGCGCACAAGACTGTCTCTTGGAAATTTTAAAGAAATACGGTTTTTAAATATTTTTAACCTGAAGTGTCATAAGCCCAAATGCTCTCGTAAATGCTCTGTCTGTAAATGGGGGGGGGGGCACCCGCTTGGCCATAATGTAAAGTCTGAAAGTTTTTAGATTTTATTTTTTAAATTTATTTTCAGATTTTTCTTATTTTATATTTTACACATATATATCTTATATATACAAATAGTTTTGAATTAACAAGCATAAAAGCGAGGGTGTCGGGGGACAATTTCTCAAGTATTTTAGCAATTTTATTACATAAATTCTTTTCACTCAAAATTTGTATTAGCGAAAATACTTCATTCAGAATGAGTTCTTTCGTACTCTACTTTGGTTCTAAATACCTTCACTTCACGGAACTATTTGGCCTAACTTAATTTACCAGTTTGGCATCACCATTATTACTTGAGTAAAAGACGAAATACCTTCGTATTTATTAATTATTGTTCATTGAACGGGAGTTCCTTTGTTCCTCTTGAAAAGTCAACTAATTTCCGATCAATAGCAATAATTACTTGCTTTTAATTTAATGATTTACTTCAAGTCCCCGTAAAACATTTTTAACAATTTACATTCAAGTTACTTTAAAAAAAATTTCGGAATTAAACTTCCTACTTACGGGTTCACACTTTTTAGATACTTCTACTAAAACTAATATTAGGAGATAATATAACCAATATTTCTTTAGTAAATAAATTATGCAGATATATATATATATATATATATATATAAAGAATATGTGAAAGATTAAATTAGCAACGTAAATTAAATTTCGCTTCTCTAGTCTAAATATAGTAACTTCTATTTGTACTGCGTGATTTCGAGACTCATCCGTGTCATATGACTCTTACAAAACTCTGGTGATTTAAATGGAACTAAAACTCAAACGGCCAATCATAATTTTACAGAAATATTAAGTATCCAAACAAAATGTATTGATAAGCAAAATTAACTCAGTCTGAATTAAGATTTCACCCTGAACGTAAAGAACTTGCTTTCTACGCTTTGGCCTAGCTGGTCACTGCAGTCTGTCTGCTCCTTCGATTTTATTGCAAATTTATCTAAAATGTAAAACTTTTCGGTATAGGCACAATTAATGTGCCAACTTGATTGTGGCCGCAACATTTTTACTGAAATAAAAGTTCAATTAAATATACCTCGACTGCCAAATTTCTTATTCATTGTGGATCGGCATTTCACCATTCTACGACATCAAAATCCTCGCTGTTCATTACGGATTCAACCGTCCGCGTTCTACTATAGAATCCATTACATATACAGGGTGATTTCCTGTCATTTCTCCATACGCTCTCCCGCCCAGACAATTTCAATCCATCCATTGTCGAAATTAAGAGTCATTTAGAAACTTCATATTTAAATATTAAGCTACATTGGGTTAAGGCCCATATAGGCTTTATTGGTAATGAGAGGGCCGACAGCCTGCCCAAGCAGGCGGTCTCAAATGTCACTGCAATGGATATTCAAGTAACAGGTTCGAAAAGAATTCTAATTCGAAGAATGAAAGAATTTTACGTTAACAAATAGAAAATACGGTGGTTCTCTTCACATAAAACAAAGGATTTATGGAACTAATTAAAATCACGACTATAATGAAATGTATGAACACTATTGATGCTAATCAGGTTTTAACTGGACATGGTAGGTTTCCGTTCTATTTCAACCGATTTAATCTGCAGGAAAATAAACTAGGTAATAGTTGTCAGGTTGATGGTGATGCTAGGCATTTCATGGTTGATTGTAGTTTAACAGTCCCTATGAGAAAAATTTATAACATTACTGATTTTAATGTAAGTGTAACTAATTTTAAAGTTTTTAAATCATATTCTATTGCTCTAATGAAGTTTATCAATGAAAATAGGGCGCTGGTAGGAATCTTCTGTTAAAATTGAGTTCTGTGTTTGTGTGGGTTTTAGATATATGTGGTGTTCTATGTTGTGAATTTGTGTTTATGTTTTTTGTTTGTTTGTTCGTCTGTAATTTTGTGTTAGATGTGCTTACTTATTTTCAATTTAGTATTTTTGTTTGTTATTTGGGGGTATGTGGGTAACTGGATGCCCTCGTTTGTGGAGATACGGAGCCCCTTCTTTTGAGCTATTGGGACACTCGTGTCCAGGTGGGCTGAAGGGTGTCTCGAATTCTTACAAGGTGTATCTGAAAATGCTTCAACAAACTTAGAGGGATGATAGTAGCGATCAAGACGAACAAAAAATGCAACTGAACATGGGGCCGCAAATAATGTTTAATAAAGGGTAAAAATGGAGAAAATGGCTATTTTCGTCGAAATATAATATCCGAAATTTTTCGAGATTACAGTACAAAGAAGTAAAAAACTAATAGGGATACCACGACTTCCTTATACGTCTATTAAATTATACACACTTTTTGTAGCACTTCATTTAAATCTATTTTCTGAATTAACAGATCCCTTGGTTAATCATATCTGTATTATGACAGATAGAACTTCATAAATGAATCAACGATGTCTTATCATCGCCTTAATTATGAGTTAATTGTTTTAATTTATTAACACAAATTAGAGTTTATATAGAGAATTACTTTCTTCATAAAGGAATTCTGATAAAACACGATGTTCCGTTCTAGCTTAGACATACATTCGAAATCCGTTATAACGAATTTTAAGATATCGTAGGTTTGGTTCGCCAATATCCGATTCGGCAAGAAAAATAGATAAAATTCTTTAGAATTTCCGATACACGGTCTCGCGCGCTGGAGATAATTTTTTTTCGTACACTGTTGCCATTGCTTGCTTTGAAATTGTTAAGTTTATTAATCAAAAATTCGTTAAAGTTTCAGAAAATGTGAAAAAGACAATAAAGCAAATTCCAAATTCGGGCTTCCAGATGCACTTGTTCGGGTGGAGGCCTACGTTACTCAAAGCTGGATGGCTTCTAAGTACTGTCGTTTTTTCAAAATGGAAGAAAAATGCATACATTCGTGCAGATGCTTCATTATTTAATTTCTTTAAATATAATACGGGGCTATAATATTTTGTGGCTTTTGCGCTAAAAATTCATCATCCTATATGATGCATATATATACAAAAACAAGTACAACGCGAATGAAAGTTGCTATTGCATCAAACGATGACTAGAGAAATGTAATTTTTTTGCATCTCCTGCCTTATAAGGAATTCAAAATGAGCGGAAAAATGCTTGCTGCATTTTTGATCACGATTGATAATGAGATAGTGGATGTGCTGCCATTTCGTCTTCTCGATTGCTGTTGGATCATGCGATTTCTTAAGAGTCCGTTGACTCGGATCATTGAAGAAACGACCTCGCTTTCATTGATGTTGTATGTACGGGCAGGAATGTGTTTGAATGCGTCGTTTAGTACACACGAGATAAGAGACATCTTCTGCGGTCTCGAAAACAGTTCACCGTAACAAAACAGTCGAATATTCTGTATCGTCTTATGCAATCTTGAATGTTTGGAATTGCATTTTTTGAAAGACTAAAGATTAAATTAAAGAGAAATATAAGGGTGATAACTGATATTTCACAATTTTAATTTTTTCTTTTGTTGTATTGATTGATTAGTTGATATTTTTAAGAAATTCTTCACACGCAAACAGAGTGTGTTCATACATTTTTATAAAGAATTTGCAAAGATTTATACATAAACAAGCCTTAGAATTGTATTTGCTAATGCTCTGGCTTTTAAATGTACCAGAAAAATGCCGAATCGGAACACCAAACATTAAATTTAAAACCTGCACAGAAATTTACTCTGCAAAACAACTTTATGAAAATAAATAAATAAATAAATAAATAAATAAAATAAATAAATAAATACACAACAACAACAAAAAAGAATAAACAGAAATTTCAATAAAAATGTGTTATATATAAAACAATTACAATGAAATACGCAATATCCCTTAACACAAATATTAATTATCCTAATAAATAAATTAATCAACTTCCCGTTGGAAAATCTCAAGAATTCAAATGGTATAAAGGATGTTAAGAACTTTGTTTCCAAAAACAAATCATGCAAAATTATATAATTAAAACATAATATAAAACAAATTCAAATGAAATAAGCAATAAATCTCATATTTTCAAGAGAAAACATTCAGCAGTCCAGTACCCAAAGCAATGAATGAAAAACTGTTACCAAAACCGCATTTTTAAAAGAATGATCCTATCATCAGAAACCTATCATCAGAAAGCAATAACCCATCAAAATTCTGCTTCGTAGATGACGTAATTCGAAATATACAAACCTCTTTGCCATTAGCTAATAAAAAGAGAGAGGGGGCGGAAAAAGAAAGGAAATTCTTTGTTGTTGCGTCTCACGAGACGCATGCGCATCAGAATAAAAGAAGATTGCGATGTGCGTATTGCGTGCTTATTTAATAATATTGTTACGAATTTGGTATTTAAAAAGCTAATGTTAGTTCAATTATAAATTAAATGGTTTTATTTCTCGCGCAGTGCAGCGCGTGACGAATATTAAAAGAAAGCTAAGCCGGAAAAATTAAAAATACAAGAGCGCGTGCGTTAAATAAATAAATATCTCTTTTTGATTTCGAGAAAGTGCTGGAAAATTCTAGCGCGTGATTTTAAAATCTTATAAAAGGAGGAAAACATCTCAGTTTGTAGGAGTTGCTTAGTTTGTTGTTGTTTAGAAAACTGCCGTTGTTGATTATAGCGAATTCGCGGATTAGCGTTCTTTAGCTGTTTTGAATTACGTTCTATTGGACATTTGAGTAGTTAAAAGATAACTACTGTGAGATATTGTAATACTGCATGATAATTTGAGAAAATTTAAGCATTTTTGTTGTGATAATAATAAATTTTTGTTCATTTTTCATCGGACTTGTGCATTCATTTCATAACGAACCCGTACGCACGCAACAATATTTTATCTCGTATTTACAACAGTCAGCAGTCCAGTATACAAAGTATTAAATGAAAAACTGTTGGCAAAATCACATTTGTAAAAGAATGAAACTATTCAAAAGAACGCGATTTGATCAAAAAAGATCAAATTAAAAAAAATCTGATTCAAATTTTGAAAAACATCGCTTCGAGGTGCACTGGCTCTTGTCTAGATGCACCTATGTACCAAATGTCGTGATCCTGGGTCTATTAGCTTACGCGCAGCACAAACGAAAGGCAGACTCTTTTTTATTATATGTAGAAATGTTCAGTCTGATAGGCCTTTCGTTGAACAATCATATTACATCTTGATTTCCAAGATAAAAGTTCTTTTCTTAAAACATGAAGGTTGATTTTTATTCCACTTCTCCTTCTCAATCTTTCAGAATCTATCCAAAGTTTTGGGATGCCGCTCATAAAGAGCTTGTCCAGATCCACAGTAATCCATAGAAGACACATCAGGAATATGGGTGGGATGAATTTAAAAGGAATAGCTTCAATTCCGATTTCATTTCTCATCATTTCAAAAAATAGAACAGTAGATTTAAAGGTATGGACTTGGAGCCATATCCTGATGGAACTTAACGCAATGCAGATTGCTTGAACGAGCAGATGAAATTTCTTCTTTAAAAATATGTATTAAAACATATTTCTGATAGTAAATTGGAATTAATTTTGACATTTATTTTTCTACTTTTCTTATTTTAAGTTTTCCGTTATTAGCGAATCCAGTAATTACCATAAAACCTTTAGAAAACCTTCCGTGTTTTCTCCGAAACAACATATTCAGTTTTTTTCTTTTCTTTGTAATTCTATTGCAGTCATATAAGTATTTCCAAGCCTCCATCAGTTGTAACTATTATTATTTCCTCTCTTCAACTGCCAAATAATTTTCTTACACCAATCTGCACGTGGTCTTACGCCGAGAAATCTGTACATACATGACATCTGTACATACGGCCAGAATAAAGGACTCTTCTTCCCAACACAGATTGTAAAATGGATTTAAAATGGATTCAGCAGAGATTTTTTTCCGTCACATCTGTACGTACGTATGTATGTATCTCACATACCTCAAAAACCAGTAGCCTCAGAACGTTAAAATTTTGGACATGGGACTGCTATAACATTTAGTTGTGCACCTCCCTTTTTGGTTGATATCGGCTGCACCAAACATATGCACACACATATATATATGTAAATAGAAAACTTTTTTACACTATCTCCATAAGACAGAAATTCAATTAAAAGCGTGAATGATTAAAAGAAAAAAGTTTTTTTAGTTAGTATATTAATTAATTAGTATTTATACTACAGTATTTACATATACATACATATATATATATATATATATATATATATATATATATACCACTCTGTTGCCCGGCTCAATGAGCCAATTACCCGGCTCGATGGGTATATCTATTAGTACTTTACTGTGTTTTAAAATCTACTTTATTCGTTTAGCATATAGGTTACTATTTTTATTTTACCTCGCTCAATTGATTTGTTATTTTACTGTGTTAAAAATTACTTAATTCGTTTAGCATATAAATTACTTTTTATTAATTTTACTTGTAAATATTCAAATATTGTATTTTTCTCCTCTTTCGCACATTTCATAGCAACTAAACATGCTTATGTTGAAATTTTCACGGAGCCGCAGTTTTTGGTAACTTTTTAGCGTGCGCACTAAAATTTATCTTCCAATTTCCTTAATTTTGCAGCACAATGCGTAAAATTTTGACCACATAGGTCTTTTTTCGTTTGTTCTTACAACTTACTTTAAATTATATCTATCTATCTATATATATATATATACCCACTCTGTTACCCGACTTGATAAGCTCGGTATTTTAGTTCTTATATGTTGGTAAATTGTACATATTTTGCTTTAAAAGTGATTGCATTATGTTGCTGTTATGTTCCGGTTTATGTTTTATGCCTTTAGTTTATCTGCATGCAATAGTTGAAGATTTACCAACTATTTAAAAGTTTTAAGTGGTACTAAGCCTAAAGGGGCCGCCATTCGTTTACAATACAAATTCTTAGTAGAATAGTTAATTAAGTCAATTTGTGCACCAAACTTGTATGTCTTTTTGCCGAGTGGGACCAAAAGTAAACATTCAGTTTTGTGCACCGAAAAATATGTCTTCCTGCCCGCTGGCCGAATTCTTTGTTTTCGAGCAAAGTGTAACTTTAATTGTACATTTTTTTTGTATTTGTCGTTTTATATTTTTCAATTTTTAATAAAGATATTTTGAGTTTTCATGTGTTTTTGTCACGCCACGATGTAAGAACTGAATTCCTTAAATGAGAAATACATCTCTAACGAAGTTCGAAGAAATAAGTTAAAATGGCATCGGAATAAAAGTTAAGTGGCATCGGAGTTTTATTTTTATTTCCTTGTACGAAATAAAGGAAGTATTGAAATTGCGAAAAATTCTCACTTTCATATTTCAAAGGAAATATCCATTTTGATGTTTCCGGAATCCATTTTGATTAGTCGTGACGTCTATATGTACGTATGTTGCGTAACTCGAAAACGATACGCCGCAATATGCTGCATTTTTGTATTTGGAACTTTTGACTACTTCTGCCATGACGTCGGTACCTATACGTTCGTACATATGCATCTCGAGTCATTCAAAAAGGATTAGCGACGGAATGTTGAAATGTTGTATATGGGACTGCCATAACATTTAGTTGTGCATTTCTCATCTTTTTATTGCGATCAGCAGTGTCAAAAGAGAATTTTGAAATGAAAGATCCTATCTTTTCAAGTATGTTTAAACAAAGTGCACTTAAAAAATATGCTTAATTTAATAGGCACGAAGAGAGAAATACCTTATAAAGTATACACATTATATTAACATTACAATATCTAATAAGTTATCTTCACTAAATAATATAGGTAGAAAGGAAAAAACTATCACACATGCTTGAAATGTCATGGGGTTTTACTGGGGGGGGAAGAATATGAAAGGTTCCAGATTTTAAATTACGTCCAAAGGGGCGTTTTTTTAACGTTTTGTGTGTTACCTTTATTTATTAAATAACATGTTCTTCGCACTTAAACTACAAAATTCAGTTCATCAGCAATGTCGCAAAATAATTTTTAAATGAGCATATCTTTAGAATTTCCGATACACAGTTCCGCGCGCTGCAGATAAAAAGTTTTCTTTTCCCCCTGGTAGAGTGTTGCCATAGCTCGTTTGGAAATTGTTGAGTTTGTTAATCAAAAATTCGTAAAAGTTTTAAAAAATACGAAATTGATCATAAAACAAATTCCAAATTTCAAATTTGGACTTCCAGATACCCGTATTCGCAACAGGATTACGTCATTCAAAACTGGATGGCTCTAGGTACCGTTGTTTCATCACAATGCGAGAAACATATATACATTTATGCAGATTCTTTGTTATTTAATTTCTTCAAATATAATACAGGGCGATAATATTGAATGACAAGAATCTGAAAAGTTATACAGCCTTTTAAAGTTTTCAAAACAAAATTCGAAAAACGAAAACAGTAGTCCTTCAGGGACCAAGCCCCTTTCGACTAAAAAAGTGCTTAAAAAGGCCACTAGATGGCACTTCGTATGATAACAAAAGCAATAATTAGCAATAACAATTGATTTTTAACAAAGACTATGTTATTTATAACAAATCTTCAACATATCGGCCGTCATTCATCAACAATACCTGTAGTCGAGGGACAATGTTGTAAACAGCACTGCACAGCATATCTGTAAATATGGCGAGATTTTGTCGTCGGATTTGCCTTTTAGCTATCCTAATACGGTCGGACGACCATCGTAGACTTACGATTTCGGGTAACCCCAAAACGAATAATCACAGGGATTGAGATCTGGGGACCTCAGAGGCCAAGCATGACGGAAGTGGTGGCTCAGAACGCGATCCTCACCAAACGATGAGTGCAAGTGCAAGAGATTTTACACAAGCAGCAATATGGGGTGGAGCGCTATCCTGCATAAATGTCATACCTTCCAACAGGAGTGTATCATCCAGACTAGAGATGATGCGATTCTGCAACATGTCAAGGCACCTCGCACCTGTCACACTGATGGTTTGAATAGCAGGACTACGTATTTCCTCGAAGAAAAAGGCTCCGATGACACCGTGATCAACACTCGAAGGCGAGGGTAGAAAAGTGACAAAGTCTTGGTCAAAGTGACAAACTGATTCCTTCTCACTACAACTTCTTTCATACATGATTCTCATCCAGCGTCATTGAGATTTTGCTGCTCAGCGCCATATGTTGGCTTTTTAATTAATTAATTTATTTATTTTCTCTTTTTAGCCCAAAAGGACAGTTTGCACGTAAGGATTATTAGCTCCATTTAAGCCTTTTGCATCGGTTCACTTTTCAAATTGTTGCCACCAAATATTAGAGCCCTGCATTATATTTAAAGAAATTAAATAACAAAGAATCTGCATGAATGTACGTATGTTTCTCGCATTGTGATAAAACAAGGTACCTAGAGCCATCCAATTTTGAATTACGAAGCACAAATTTGAAATTTGTTTTATTATCGATTTCATATTTTGTAAAACTTTAACGAATTATAGATTAAGAAACTCGACGATTTCAAAGCGAGCAATGGCAACACTGTACGGGAAGAAAAAATATCTCCAGCGCGCGAGATTGTGTATCAGAAATTCTAACGATACGCTCTGTTTAAATTATTTTGCGATACTGCTGTTGAATTGAATTTTATACTTTAAATGCGAAGACCATATTTAATAAGTAAAGGTAACGCACAAAACCTTAACGCCCCTTCAGGCGTAATATAAAATCTGAAAGCTTTTAGATTTTTATTAATATTTATCCTCTTTTTTTTTCTTTCAATAAAACCTCCTGTTATTTCAAGCATGTGTGTCAATTTTTACCTTTCTACCTACATTATTCCGTGAATTATTGAATTTTCAAATGTTAATGGATTTTTGGATCATCCGGTACAAACTCTTCTGTCTATGCAAAAAGATCTATGACATCTGTAAGTACCTCACGCGTTCATGACATATGTAATATTCTGTAAAACGTTTTTCTTGATACTTCTAGGTTACGCTACTCGTCTGTAAATTTTAAAACCTTCGTAATCATCCAGCAATCTTTCCATTATGTCCATTATTCCATTATGGTCCGCTTTATTTGGGAATCAGCGGTAAAAACAACATTGTATGTCCTCAAAGTATTTGTTATTATACTGAAAATTTATTACACTCAAAGTATTCGATATTACACTGGGGTAAAAAACATTTTAAACACTTCTTAAAATATGCAGTTTTTATTACTATAAAAAAGAAAGAGCTGAAGAATTTTTGAATGCTAAATAAACCACAGCGTGTATTTCTCCCGCTTTCCTAGCGTGCCTTCGTGGTGTAGTGGTTCTGCACGCTGGGCCGGTATTCCAGAGGTCCGTGGTTCGATTCCCGACGAAGGCGTTTGCTCATTTTTCATCTTGCCTGCTTCCAAAAAATACTTAACGTCTCTAGAACGAGACTACAAAATATTGGAATGCTAGTTATATGTGCTGCCATTTTTCAAAATGTAATATCTTTCTGCCTTTTTGTCATTTTAATTTTTTATATAATGCGTTACGTGCGCACGCTATCATGCTTATTCTATCCGCGCATGTACGTTATCAAATAGACCAAAATAACGAAAACCCATTGGCAACCGCCCAGATAAATTTAAAGGACGCTTCAGTTCTTTTTCAGTTATTAACTAGTTTATGAGGAAAGGGAATTATGGTTAAGAGTTGAGAGACAACTTCATCTCTCTTCTAGCTACTAAATGGGGATTATCGCAGAAAGTCGGTGTTCTTCTTTTTTAAAATTCCAACTATTAGCTCACTCTCTCCATATATCTTGTTCCAATTTTCAGTCGTTAATAAAATACATTTTATTCATCCACTCAAGTTCAAATACATGTTTTTAAACTTGTAGTGGATGACTTACTTTTTTTTGTTTTGTATTTTTAAACTTTTTCTTTGTTGACCTAAGTTGGAATTGACTAACATTTTTTTAATATTACTTATTACAAAAACAGTTTCTACTGGAATTTATTCTAAATATTAAAAAATCTGATTCGGACACCACATAACTTCCATGCAGAGGCCTATTAAATTACACACGCTTTTGCTACACTTCATTCAAACTGATTTCCTCGAATTTTATGAGAGATATATTTTTCATTTAATCAATTCCGTTCCCACTTCACGGAAAGGCAAAAATATATATAAAACCTCAACACATTCTCATTAAAAATCGTTAAATACAGAAAAATATAAAACACCAAATACAGTTAAAAATAGTTACAAAAAAATTACAATTAGAATTAAGAGTTCTTACGCAAAAACAAGTAATCTGGACAGCGGGCAGAAAGATATATATTCGATGCATAAAACGGAAAGTTTACTTTTGATACCACTCGGTAAAAAGACTCTGAATTTGATGCACAAGCTAACTTAATTCGCTATTCTGCTAAGACTTTCAAATGGAAACAAATGCAGGCTTCGTTAGGCTTGGTATCACTTAACAACTTTTAAATTTCTGATAATTCTACAGCTATTGCATGAAGATTAACTAAATGCTTAAAACCTTAACCGAAACATAAGAACAACATAATTCAGTCACTTTTAAAGCAAAAAGTGCACAATTTACCAATATATAAAAATAAAAACAGACCTCACCGAGAGAATAACAGAGCAAGTATTATATACTATATTGGGTGCAACCTACTGCAAAGCGAAAAGAAGGTGCACAACTACATGTTATAGCAGTCCCATTTACAAAATTTCAACTTTCTGAGGCAACTCGTTTTTAAGTTATCTGAGATAAAGGCATATGTACCATATGTACATACAGACGTCAAAGAAAACGCTCTTCTAAATTGATTTTAAATCCATTTTACAATCCGTTTTGGGAAAAAAAAAGAGTCCTTTATTCTGCCCGTACGTACAGATGTCAAGCAAAAGCATCGTTTAAATGGATTCGATTGCGGTGAAAATGGGTATTTTCTTTGAAATATGATGCTTGAAATTTTTCGCCATTACAATACTTTATTTCCTACAAGGAAGTAAAAAAAAGAATTACCTGACCGTCTAGTATTTTCAACTTACCCCATACTTGAAGAATACTCAGTTTTACTGAAGAAAACTTAGCAACATTTATTTAAGCCATTCTGTTTATTACTAATCAATTTTAAATTGTCCGTAATGTTTTTAAAAGAATCAGAATGTTAAGAATAATCCTTGCTTAACGAAACACATCTTAAATTTTGATTAGTTTGATTATATTTCCTGTCTATCATATTATTATTAAAATATTTCATTTGTATTTGCATAACTTAAATTAGAATTATTTGCAAAATCATTGTCAGAATATTTATCTTCTTCTTTCTTCTTTTATTGGTTAAGTTTACAATTTAAAGGGCCGCCCAGCCGGTATAGTGGTTAGCGTTGCTGGCTGCCGTGCCGAAGGACTGCCGTGGAAGGACTGCCGAAGGACTGCTGACTGCCGCGCCTGGATTCGAATCACGAAAAAGGCATGAATTTTTCTAGATGTATTGTGTCCGTGCAGCATGGGGGCACTCTACATATGCGGCGAACCGAAAGTCCTTTGGAGAGGCTTATGGTAAAGGAAGAGGGGAGAAACCCTCGGGCCCGTCCCTCCCCGGGCGCATATTTCACAAGTGCACATCAGCGGAGCCACTGAGGGAGGAGTTTCGAGAATCGATCATTGATCTTTGCTCTAGTGACACTAAATCGTCGTACATGCCAGGGTATGTTGTTTACTGTTTCGTAGTTATAAATGTATGGTGTAATAGTAGAAAATCTCGTAGTGATTGATATTCACGACATATTATCGCTCTTTACATCGAGAATGTGACTCAAGCTACTAATATTAGCCTCGAATATTATGCATTTACTAACACCTGTGGATTAAGAGGATTCGAGTGTACAGTTTTTTTATTCGGCTGAGAAGGACTGGAAGTCTTACAATGAATCTAGTGTTTTCTTATTTCAGTGCTTGCATTCTTTTGATTTTGAAAGTGAATACAATACTAAGTGAAATTCAGAATACATATTGCATATGACCTGATTATATCCATTGTTAACATTAAAAGTTATATGTGAATAAATTCAATATATTCATTGCGCATAAGATAAACTCATTCTGTTTGATGTATTTTTCTTGTGTAGACAGTACATTTAAGAGTGAGCAGTTACTAAATGTGAAATTTAACATACTAAATGTATACGAATGCAAATTAGAAAAGTTCACTTTGAATAAAATTCTGCACTGGCTATTATTATACAACAGCTTTTACATATATACTGCAATAGAAAGTGCTGACTTCTATTTACATATGTAATTAGTGTAAATATTTTTCTCATATGCATAACCCTCATATGCATAACCTATATTTATGTAAAAGTAGCATTTGGGCTCAGATAAAACATATTTCTTTCTTCATCTTATTTATCACTACTTATTAAGTAATATTTCACGTGGATATTTTTGCGGAGTATACAATATGTGTTTGTATTTATCTCAAATTCTTTCAACTAAGTAGCGAAATCGTCACAGTTGCTTATATTTATTGCGCAATCGTCACAATAGCTTATATTTGATCTAACTTTGCAATAAAATTTTCAGAAGAAAGCGGCGATGATTTAATTATTTTGCACAGAAGATTGCGTGGCAAAATATTTTCAACCATCTTGCTTAAATCTTAAAGCGCGCGAAAGGTCATGTGACATGACAGAAATATTACTGGATGCCCATTGGTCCATCCTAGAAGCCACTCCCTCGGTGGCTACACAGATGTGCACTTGTGAAATATGCTTTCCGGTGTGCTCTCCATCAAAATTGGTTCGGAAATGAGCTAAATCGCTCTGTCGCCTGTAAAGTGCTGAAGGCTATTGCAAACGATAGGCGTAAATACCCTTTTTTGCCATGAAGAATTTCATGGGCTTGGGTTGACTATACGTGAGAGAATCGAGCAATTAGCAACAACAACAAAAACACAATTTAAAAGTTATTGTGTTAAAGATTTTGTAAATTTCTTCATTACCTCATATCCTTTTGTTAATCATTAGGATTATGTTTTGGAAGTAGGAAACTGAAGAAATGTACATTTGCCTCGCTGGAACTCGAACATGGACCTCTCGAATACGCACCGAGTGTGTGCTTAGCGGATACGTTACGTTACGTAAATACCTTATATACTCCCCTTATTAAAGGCGGACGGTGAATTAGGGGACCCAGTCGCCAAATCCTGGTAGTGAAGAATCATTATCCACAACCTTTTAGTTCGGGCGGCGCCATCCTAAAGATCGTTTAAAAAGAGCAAAAGTCCATAGGAGAAGCCTCAGATGCTTCTTTATGATACTCTTGATTCTTGAATATAGCTATAGCTGGAATTTTCCATGACAGTCAAATTTTTATTAGCATCATCATGTCAATTTTATCCCACGCCTCTTGGGTCGTTTTTCAAAACCCGTTCAGTGTTTTCCGATTTCTTTTTAGTTCAGTGTTTTCTGATGCCTTTTCCGATGCCCTTTTAAACAAATCGGAAACCAGAAGTCCACAGGAAAAGCCTCAGATGATAACATTCTGATATTGTAGAGTCATTAGGTTATTTTTGAAGCAAGAGACATGAAAAATTTGCAATGCCCTCGACGGGACTCTAACCTGGACCCGGACCTCTCGAATACGTGTCGAGTATATACCATGAAGAAATACCTTATACTTACACGGCCTGGTTTCACGGAGCTTATTTAATCATACTTTTTAAGTTTTTTTCTAATTCGGATTTTAAAATGTACGGCAGGATCGCTGAAGGCCCTCGTTTATGGTTTTTGAACTTGTGCGGTCCACGTCTTTTTTACTCCTCCTGATTCAAAAAATCCTAACGATTCTGCAACAGAAGATCAGTACCGACATTTACTCAAGTTCTTTGTACTGCTGACCCCTTTCATATGTGCTCGTCTTAAAGATACAGTTACAGTGAGAGAGTTCACAAAGTCTATTTATTTAGTCTACAGTTCACACTACGTGATACTTTAAAAATAGATAAAGTAAATATATGATTAAAAAAATGTAAAGTTGAAATATCAAAAAATAGCTATTTAAGATAAACTTTGCAAAGGCGATTTTACGTCTGGCCATGAACTGTCTTACAATCAGCCAGAATTAAGAACCACGTCGAACTGTTCGACCATTTGATTTTTTAATGATATGCATTTTACTTTTTTAGTTCTTTACTGTAATGATATGTTACAAAAAGATGTGCGTTTTAGATAGGAAAGAGTCAATTGCTGAGTTTTTTAAATACTTTATTAAATGTTGCAAACAACAAACAACGTAATATGTCTGGCAAAAAATATACAAAAGATTACAGTTAGTGTAACCAAATACGAATGCAGATATATTTACTTAACCCTTTGTGGCACAGTGTGTCCGGTCTGGACACACCTAAAAATTTCCTTCCGAACGCACAGAAAAATTGAATGAAAAAGGATTTATTACTCTGAACCTTCTTCATTTATAGTAGATGGCAGCTCAACAAAAACCAGTCCATATATTTTAGCCATGTTCAGTTTTCTAAGACCCTCATTTTTCAAAGAAATTTTCCAGATTTTTTTAGGTTATAAAAGGAATTTTTTGAAAAGAAATTTCTATGTTATTTTGTTGGCTGTGTGCTAATCTCCTTATTCTATATTAGTTTTAAATTTTTACCTTGAAATCTTGCCTAAAATCAAACGGCGAATCCTAGGTGTGCCCAGACCGGGCTCACCGATCATCTAGGACAACTGAGAGTCTGTATTCTTTGTTTCTCCGAATCTCATCGGTCAGTTCATTGACAACAATGCTCGTTTCAGCATTTTTTTCCAAGCTCTACTCAATCAGTGTGCCACTTCGGGTACACCCACAGAATTAAAACGATAAGCGCTATCTTCACAAAATTTTACTTTTGTACTCCTCTAGGCCTAATTAGACTGCCTACCTTTTTTTTTTTTTTTTTTTTTTTAAAATAAAAACTGCGACTTAAAAAGGTAGCGTCTAGAAAGTGTTAAAACCTAATCATACAGGTTGTTTATCCCTAATGAAGAATCTATATGTCTATACGCATCTTTGTATGTTCTTCCCACTGGAGAAAAATGACGGCACATAGAGTCACCAAGTTTTCGAAATCCCGAAGTCAGTTTTCCCACCGAACATGTACACAACGGGGGAAAAAAACTGAAAGGTTTCAAATTTTAAATTACGTCACGTCCAAATTGGCTTTTTTTAACGTTTTGTGTGTTACCTTATAAGGTATTTCTCTCACTTTACTTGGTGTAGTGGTTCTGCACGCTGTGCCGGTATTCCACAGGTCTGTGGTTCGATTCCTGGCGAAGGCGTTGCTAATTTTTCATCTCTCTTGTTTTCGAAAAAAAAAAAAAAAATCCTTATGTCTCTAAAGTGGCGCCCGAACTAAAAAGAGTTGTGGATGATGACTCTCAACACCCACGATTTGGTGATTGGGTCCCCTAAGAACCCCAGTCGCCCTTTAAAAGGGGGAGCATATAAGGTATTTCTCTCACCTTCTGGGGTGCCTTTGTAGTGTAGTGGTTCTACGCTGGGCCGGTATTCCAGACGTCCGCGGTTCGATTCCCGGCGAAGGCGTTGCTAATTTTTCATCTTGCTTGCTTACAAAAAATACCTAATATCTCTACAACCTTTATTTATTAATTATCATGCTCTTCGCACTTAAAGATTAAAATCCAGTTCAAGAACAATATCGCAAAATAGCTTTAAATTGAACGTATCTTTAAAATTTCCGATACATAGTCTCGCATAATGGAGATAAAAATGTTTTTTTTCTGTACAACGTTGCGATCGCTGGCTGTGAAATCCTTCAGTTTGTTAATGAAAAATTCGTTAAAGTTTTACAAAATAGGAAATAGATAATAAAACAAATTCCAAATTCGAGTTCTAGATTCCCATATTCGGGTTGAAACGCACGTTATTCAAAATTGGATGGCTCTATGTACCGTTATTTTATCCGAATGCGAGACACATACACACATTTATGCAAATTCTTCATTATTTAATTTCTTTAAATATAATGCAGGGCGATAATATTCGGTGGCAACAGTTTGAAAAGTGAACTGACATTTAAAGTTTCAACGTAAAATGTCAAAACAAAATTAATAGTCCTTCTGGGCAAATTGCCTCTTTGGAATAAAAATTGGGACAGTTCCCTATATCTCCCGTTATACAGGGTCAATCAACGAAATTCAACTTGCGTTTTTCATGTCTCGAAAATGCGACATAGGATATGTATTAATTTATATATAGCATTGTTTTAATATAGCTATTTTGACACAAAATCGGACTTTATCTGAAATGACACGCCAATTTTTCAGTAGGACTTGTTGCTTTGTTTTGATGAAATTTTACTCTTTGAAACCACTGAGATAAAGAGATAGGATTTGTTCTGTAAATAACGGATGTAAAACTTTCTCTTGATAGCACGTCAAAGTTGATTTAAATACTTTTTTCCCACTCTTCTTAATTTTAATTTCCTATTTTTTAAGAGAATCGTACTACAGTTATATACACCTTGCTGAAATTTTCTTTGCAATGACGGAACCAGCCCTGTACATTTTGTTCTCTTCGTTTTCTGTTAAAAATAAACATTTTGTTTTGTTTTGTTGTTGCAGTCATTTAGATAACTTCAAGCTTCAACAGTGATAAAAAAATTTATTTCCATTTACCTCCTGCTGAACAGTTTTCGTACAACGTTTTCTCTGTTTTCAATAATATAAATAAATAGTATAATCATAATAGTATAAAGCATTTTTAGTCTAAAGGAGCAATTTGTCCAGAAAGAGCTATTAATTTCGTTTCGACATTTTGCGTCGATTCCCTATCAACGTTGATTCACTTTTCAAATTGTTGCCACCCAATATTAGAGCCCTGTATTATATTTAAAGAAATTAAATAATGAAGAATCTGAATAAATGTATGTATGTTTCTCGCATTACGAATAAAACAATGCCTAGAGACATCAAAATTGGAATAACGTAGTCCTTCATTCGAATATGGGCATCTGGAAGCCCGAATTTGGATTTTGGAATTTGTTTTATTATCTGTTTCATATTGTTTCAAATATTAAAAATTTTTGATTAACAAACTCAACGATTTCGAAGCGAGCAATGGCAACACTGTATATATATTAAAAAAAATAGTTTATCGGAAATTGTAAAGATAGGCTCATTTTAAAATTATTTTGCGATATTACTGTTGAACTGAATTTTATGGTTTAAGAGCATGAATTTAATAAGTAAAGGTAATACACAAAACGATAAGAAACGACCGTTTAGGCGTAATATAAAATATGAAAGCTTTCAGATTTTTACAATCCTGCTTATGTTTTTTTTTAATCATTTAGGTAAACCCATGCTTCAACACGGATCTCACTTTATTTGTATTTATCTCTTTCTAAACAGTTTTCATATAGGGTTCTTCAAATTGTTCTGCTTTGAGCCACATACCTCGGAATAATCTGATGAACATTATTGTGTTTTAGCGAAAGACCACAACTTAAAAAATATTGTAAATCTTCATCTATTATTTCATTTATTATTGATACACATGTATTTATAGACTTTGCAACTGATTTCTGCATCGGCGGATTTCCTTTTGTTACCAGCGACTTAACTTTAGAAACACTGAAACAGTACGTACCTCTTTCGGGTATTCATTCGGAATTTTCTTTCCATGAAGAAGACTGACTGCGTTTCCCTTTCCGATTAATAAAGTTGTTTAATTTTCACACTGAAATTTCACTACCACGCATTTCACAAGGTCTCTGAATTGTGGAATAGAAATATTTCTTTTTGGAAAGCAAAAAAACGTATCGTTCAATCTACAGTATGTTTACATGCGAAATTTCGAAATAAGAGTAAATTTAAAAGTAGCAGACGATATTTCTCGTTTCAAACAACAAGCTGTTGCCAAAATGTTTATTCGAAAACATTTGTGCGAAGTTCCTTGTGTATTCGCGAAAAATTTCGAATATCATATTTCAAAGAAAATACCCATTTTGATCACTTTTGAATATATCTGAATGATTTTTTTGCATGACATCTGTACGTACGAACAGAATGAAAGATTCTTTTTTTTCCAAAACGAAACGCAAAACGCATTTAAAATGGATTCAAAATAGACTTTTCATGACATCTTTACATACCTACATACGTATCTCGTATAACTCAAAAACAAGTAGTCATAGAACGTTGACATTTTCTATCTCGGGCTGCTATAATATGTAGTTGTGCACATCCCTTTTTGGTGTCAATCGGCTGCACCGTAGTAAATATATATTCCCACTCTACTCCCCGGCGCGATAAACTATGTAGTTCATGTATTAATTTACTTGGTAAAATTCATGTCTTCTTGCTGATGAGTTGGATCTAACATTACTTTTAAACTTCAGTATTTTTATTCTTATATGCTGCTAAAAGTGCAATCTTTCAAAGCAAAGATTGCACTTTTAGCAGCATATAAGACCTCTTTCGTGATTGAATTATGTTGGTCTTGTGTTCCGGTTAAGATTTTATTGCCTTATTTTGCAAATTAATCTGCATACAATAGTTGTAGAATCATGTACTGGTAATAGTCCTAACGGGGCCGCCATTTGTTTACGTCTGAAACTCTTAGTAGAATAGTGACGTAAGTCAGTTGGTGCACCAAATTTCAGAGTCTTTTTGTATAAGGAGACCAAACGTTAACTTAATTTTTTACACCGAAAATTTGGTCTTCGTGTTCATTGGCCGAATTTTTTGTTTTTGCTTAGAAACTCTAATTTTAACTGCTAAAATAGTTTTTTTTTTTTAACTGTTTATAACTATATTTGGTGTTTTAGGTTTTTTTGTATTTTACAATTTTTAAGGAAGTATTTTGAGTTTTTATGCGTTTTCGCCTTGCCGTGAAATGAGAATTGAATTGATTGAATGAGAAATATACCTCTAAATGAAATTCAAGGAATTAAGTTTAAATGATATATATATATATATATATATATATATATAATTTAATAAGTCGTGCAAGGAAGTTATATGATGCCCCCATTCTTTGCCGAAAGCGGTCTAAAAATGTATTAACGCTCTTTGTTATTTTATGATCTAAATTAAAATACGAGTTTAAATGTTAAACTTGTTGCCATCAAATTCCACAAAAATACCGCTAAACTAGAAAAAATTATTTCGAAAATTCTGTGTTTACCATCAAATTTAGTTTCCGACATCGTAAACCTTATTCAGAACAGATTATTTTAAATTAACAACAGTTTCACTTCATCGAGAACGGAATTTTACTCTGTTAATGAGGGTAAAAATACACTTGTTTACCAATAATTACTTTACAGAATAAGAGCTATTTTACCGAAAATAAAAGTGCTAGAGAAGAGGAGAAACAACACAACTTTTCCCTGCAACCAATTTCCGTTGCAATTTTTCGTTCTTGAGTGATTTAAAGTCACTTTGTAACTCAAGATATCAGATGACAGTTGATGGCATGTAATATGTTGACAAGTCAGGAAGGCACGCGTTGACACACCCCCTTTTGTCCTCCCTTCCCAGCAAATGAAAGCCACTTTGAAGTTTAAGGTCAGCGAAAAGTCGCTCTGTCTTTTAAATTGTTTGTCTCCCAATTTAATTGGATAGTGGGTGGCAGAAACAAAGACAGAAAGAATTAAGCCTGTTTACTTAGTGAAGGTTGTCAAAGTAACTTTAATGAAAACGCCAAAGCGAGTGATAGCTTGTTGACGTATTTAGCTGTTAAATAAATGCACGGATATTTATTTTCACTGGCTTTCGGAATTTCACATAGTGGACTCCGAATTCGTTAGAAGAAACTCATTTATGACAATGAAATACCGTAAGAAAGAAAAATATAAGTTCTTAAAAAAATCGTGTTTAAATTATTTACGCGTGTATTTACTTAGTCGAAAATAGGTAATAATAATGACCTCTCTACAAGACGACCACGTACGCTTTCATATGATTTTAGTCTTCTCTCTGAAGATGTAGTCTCTGAATATATGAGACAAGTCAGTTTTCGTAGATAGCAAAAATGTTGTGAGTTAACATAATACGCAGTAAATTCACTATATTTGTAGTTAGCCAGGAAGAGTAAAATTAATTTTTGAAGTTAGACTACTATAGATTTGGCTCAGAGAAATAAAGATACGTATTTTTAAATTGAATAATATTACTTTATGAATATTGCCCCTTTTAATGTGCAATATCTTTCGCACCTTTGTGTAAAAATAATGTTTATCAGAAAAAAAAAAAAAAACCTCCTTTCCCTATACACGTGTATTAAATTCAGCAGCAATACTGAATGCACTTTTTCTTTCATTAAAGGCAACAGAATATTAGAAATGGGAAAGATATGGACATTAACGTGGAAATAACATATGCAGTTGCAAAGGAAATATTTTCTGCAACGTGAAAGGAAACGAACGCAACCAAATTGCAATGATACTTACGAGCACACAGTGCCTTTACAGTTGAGTCGAAATCGTCGGATAATTCAATGTGTTTTAGTTTTTGTACTAAATTCTAAAACTTGCTATTTATATAATCTAACCGCTTAAGTTTGCGTCTGGTATTTACAACATCTTTAAAGGATTTTATAATTTTATTATTCCATAAAATAGGAAGCCCTCTGTAGAACGCTGGAAGTAAATCTTTTCGGTTTGGCGTTATTATGAAAAAAAAAAAAAAAAAAAAAAAAAACAAGCGATAATTTTAACAATTCCGTGTCACTCATGCGCGTCATTCAACGAAAACAAAGCTGCCAGAATCCCTCCTAAACGTCAATACGCCAAGAGAAAATGATGTCATCGGAAAGTATGTCCAATCATAAGCACGTATTTTTCGCTATACGCGTGGCGCGGTACAAAATGCTTATATGCTTACGGGTTTGTGGCCGCCTCTTTGAAAAATCATTGCGGATTAGCAAGAAGAAATTAATAATCTATAATAGTAAAATCTGTACTCGTCTGTCTTTTTTTTTTTTTTTTTTTTGACATTATCGTTTGTGGAACGGCGGAGGGGAATTGAGTTTTGAGAGATATACTCCCTGATTCCAAAAATTCATGGAAAACCATTTCAACCATTTTCATCTCCATACGACTTTAATCAGCGGAGATATTAATTAAAAATTCTGAAAACACCAATTTTCTCCCTCATTTTTTCAGAGTGGCAACAGTTTCGCACGCTGGAGATAAAAATCTGCTTTATTTCCAGAAGTATTGCCATTGCTCGCTTTCAAATCGTAAAGTCTGTTAAATTAAAAATTCGTAAGTTTTACAAAATATGAAATAAAAATAGCATTGCCAAACATGAAATATATTATTCCCGATTCCAAAAATTCGTGAGAAGTCATTTCGACTGTTCCCATCTTCGTACGACTTTAATCAACTGGGATAATTAATTAAAAACTGTGCAAACACTAATTTTTGCACTCATTTTTACGAGTGGCAACAGTCTTGCACGTTGGAGATAAAAATGCTTTATTTCGAGAAGTGATGCCATTGCTCGCTTTCAAATCGTAGAGTCTGTTAATGAAGTTAAGTTTTGCAAAATATGAAATAAAAATAATTTTATTAAACATTAAGCACATTATTATTATTATATAAGGTCATATTCTAACGTTGAAGAAAGCACGCGATTGCATGTGACGTCATTTTACGTCGAACATTTTCGTTATTGTCAGCATTTTAAGTTGGTAATTTTTTTTGTTTCAGAATAAGAAAACTGGCACGATATGTTATTGCCACGTTAAGTCTTTTAACGAAATTGAGGAAAAGTTGTTCTATTACATCAAATTTAAATCATGGCGTCATGCATATACGTATTAACTGAAGTATTCAAAGTTTTCGCTTCCCGGTTTGGCAACCAAAAAATTATTTACGAGTTGGTTGCTGCTTGGAAAGAATGAACTGACTTCATTCATATTAAAATGTTTTATATATTTTCTTTTCAGATGTGCATACAAGTCATAAATTTTGCTTTCGTTGCAGGTAGCAACTTTGTCTACAGTACATTAAATTAATAGGTCATTTTATTTTCATTTTTTCAGTACATAGAACTTATAAATATTACTTCGACCGTAGCCCACTCATCTGTTGCGAATTGATTTAAATTAAGTATAATTATTTTGGTCATATTTTATATTTGACATATACCCCCTTCAAAGAGAAAAAGGTTTGGCGAAAGAAAAGTCTTTTGAGAAGAAAGCTGTAGTGTTAGCAAAAAGAAGAGAAAATTTGGAGAATATTTACAACATTCACAATTATAATGAGAAAGCAAATGAAGTGCTTCAAAGACACATCGTTTGGGATTTCACTGTGCGCCATCATTAGTTTCATAAACTTACTCATACTCGAATATAAAAAAAAATATACATATATATAGAAATGTAATTTAGGGATATAATATCAAAATATTATGAATGCAGAAAGGACTTCAAGTTGCATTGAAAAAGAAATGATTAAATTTAATTGGAATCAACTAGTTCTATAGTGTTGATTCCAATTAAATTTAATAATTTTTTAATAATTTTTATTCAATATTCAATAAATTGCTTATTCAAAATTCAATAAAATTTAATCAACTAGTTCTATAGTGTGGGTGCGCTGTAGATCTACCTCCTTCGTGGTCCACCTGGTAATACTTTATACTGGCTAGAAGATCTACAACTGGCATTATGTCTCATCCTTCTCGGATTGATACTCTTCAAGTGATACAGTGGAATGCTGGCGGACTGTCCCAATCCAAGCGCGCGGAGCTTTTTCAGATTCTGTGTGAAAAGGACATTGATGTCTTTATTATCATGGAAGCTAATTTGACTATCGGAAACCTAAATAACTATCCTTCTACAGGATATTCTTTTCACGTACTTACAAAATTTAGAAAAGTTGCCAGTGGTATACTAATTGGTGTCAATAAAGATTTAACAGCTGATTTTCGTATCATAAAAGAGATGGGTGTTGATGCGGATAGGAGTGAAGTCGTACATTTGGATGTATGGAAATGTGGAGCTCATTTTAAAATTCTAGCTGTATACAGCCCTCCTTGTAACCATCCGGACTTTTCCTATGTTAATCATTTAAAATATTCTATTTTTTTTAAGAGATTTTAATGCTCATTCTCCCATGTGGGGATATTCTGACACAAATGAAGCTGGAAGAAGAGTCCAGGACCTCTTGAGCTCGACTACATTCGAACTGATGTACGATAAAAAGGATTCCCATACTTATCTGCATTATACTAGTAAACGTACAACCCCAGATCTGTTGATGGTCACTTCTGAGCTTTACAAACTCACAAAGCGTAGCGTCTTGAAATATCCTAGATCAGGACACAGACAGGTGCTTGCAGAAGTTAAAATACCCAAAGCGGATCGGAAATCCTTTTCGCCATCAAAGGAATTTTAATAAAGCGAATTGGCTTCTCTTTACTGAATTGATGATTAGTGATTTGATATGTAAAATACGAAAGATTTCTGGCGTCAAGTGCCTCTTATACGCTGATGATTTGGTTTTCTGGAATGTTTCTAAAAAAGAAAGTGCAGTTAGAAACATGGAGTCTAAACTCTCTGCTGCCTTGAATGCTTTGGAAGTTTGGTGCGATACTAATGATATGGAGGGGAACTTAAATAAATCATACTGCCTGACTTTCTCACTCATGCACCAATCTTTGGATCTTCAGCTGACGTATAAGGGTACCCAAATCCCATTGTGCGATAAATTTAAATATTTGGGTGTGACGTTTGACCGCAAATTAACATGGAAGTCCCATGTCGAGGACTTGTACAACCGTGCTACGAAGAGACAAAGTGTCCTTAAACACCTTGCTGTGACAAGGTGGGCTTGCACTGGACAAACTCTGCTCCAAACTTATCATTCGTTTATCCTTCCCCTTCTGTCTTATTGCTGTGAACCACTTGTTGTGGCCGTAGAAAATATACTCTTGAAAAAATCCAAAATCAGTGCTTAAGTATTGTTTCTGGAGCCGTGAAGACCACCCCGATTGACGCCATGTTTATGTTAACTGGTGATAAACCCTTAAGAACCGTAATCCAAGAGAGGGCCTTAATTCTCTGGGAAAAGATCATTAGAGTTCCTGGATGTCTTTCACTCTGGAATGAAGTCAATCAAGATCTGACTGGAAATTTAAAGACCCAGATGGTCTTTCTAAAGAGAGTTTTTCAGCTAAAAAATTCACTTGGTTTAATGAATGAATCAGAATTACTTGTTCCACTACAAAACCCAACAAATTTGAAATCTTTCTGGATTAATCTTGACCTGAGTCAAAAAGTAACGAAACGTAATACGGATCCGTCTATTTTGACAGCCCTCGCTTTCGATGTATTAAATATTTTTTACCCTGAAGCCAGAGTGGCTTCGGATCTTCACTGATAGATCCCTCTTGTCTGATGGCTCTAATGCAGGTGCCGGAGTTTTCTTCGAAATTTTCTCTTTCTACATCCCTGTTTAGTATTTTTTGTTACCAAACGATTTACTAGTGTGTCTTTGCAACAATAGATGGCGTTGCTGGCTGATGATTCAATCCTGGTTGCTATGGTAACGAACTTTCAACTCATAATTTATGTGATTTGTATTCTATTCTTTTTTTGTTTTTTATTAATTGCTACTGTGCTTGGAGTGATGTGAGCTGTGTCGTCACGTGGACGGCATTCCTTCTATTTGAAAGTGTTATGTAAAATAAACAAGTAATAATTACAGTCCGCTTACCTTTTTTTGTGAACTTATTCATAACATTCCTGGTCCTAGCGACCGGAGAGAAGAGTTAGCGATCTTTGGATATGATGTGATTTATTCAAATATTAGCAAGTTAAA
The DNA here is from genome assembly GCF_044657685.1 of Stegodyphus dumicola. NCBI lineage: Eukaryota > Metazoa > Arthropoda > Arachnida > Araneae > Eresidae > Stegodyphus > Stegodyphus dumicola. Next base: position 180,320,301 of record NC_140777.1, on the reverse strand, counting down.
TCACTTTCGATTTGTGGATTAACAATCAACTTAGTGTTCTTTCGAGTCGATTTGTGGATTATGCGTGTGACATCTGTGGTGAAATCAGTTTCGTTTTGTGGAATATTCCCGTGGTATGGTGTAGCGTAGAAACCTCAACATTTGGGTGAGTACGTTCCAATATTTCATCTTCTTTTGCTAGAGTTGTTAGTATAATATTTATTGTTGTTCATAATGGCTGATTTGAAACCAGTTTTAACTAAAAAGAAGGTTCTAAAAAGCAATATAACAACGTTTAAAGCCAAGGTAGATTCAAATTTAGAATAAGCAGAAATTTTAGAGGTAAAGTTGTTCGAAACGAAACTAAATGCTTTTAACAGTGAGCTTCGTTCTATTTATGAGGAAATATTTTTGTTGTGTCCTGAAAAAGATTGTGATACATTCATTACGGAACAACAAACAATACAAGAAACTTTAGATGAATTATGGATAACTATAAATAAAAAGTTACAGAAACTTTCCAGTGACTCTGTTATCGAAACAAGTAGTGTAGCAAAAGTAAATTCGTCTGACGTTCGATTACCAAAATTAGAACTTTCTACCTTTACAGGGGAAAATATAGAAGAGTGGATTAGTTTCTATGATCTTTTTAAGGCTAGTGTAGATAACAATCCGAATATTTCTAAATGTCAGAAGTTTCAATATTTAAAGGCTTCTTGTAAAAAAAAAGGCTCTGTCTATTGTTGAGTCAATTCCTATTTCTGATGCTAATTATGATATAGCGTTGCAACTTTTACAGGAACGTTATTCTAATAAAAGAGAATTAACTAATGCATTAATCCGTAAAATGTGTAATTTGCCAAATGTTTCTGATTCAGCTCAAGCTATTTTACATTGTGTTGATGTAGTGAATGAATGTATACGCTCTTTGAGAACTCTTAAGCTAGAAGTTTCTGATCTTTCTGATGTTCTTTTTGTTTATCTGATAACTGAGAAATTAGATAAAAACATAAAATTTTGGTGGGAAAGAACTTTGAAAAAAGATGAATTAGGTACTTTAGATAATTTACTCGAGTTTCTAAAAGACCACGCTAGAACACTTCAGAATAGTAGAAACCAATCTAAAGATTTTAGGAAATTTTCTAATTCCAAATTAACTTCTTTAGTATCGAGTAAAAACAGCTGTATAGTGTGCAAGGAAGATCATTTTCTTCACAAATGTGGTAAGTTTTTAAACTTAAGTGTCCAAAAAAGAATCGAATTTGTTAAGAAACACAAACTTTGTTTTAATTATTTATCTTCTCAGCCTCATTTAGTGAAAAACTGTCGTAGTTTACATAAATGTATGACGTGTAAGTTACCTCATCATACTGTTCTTCATTTTGATCGAAATATCAGAACTAGTGAAAATGAGAAACCAAAACAAACGTCATCACTCTCCCCCAGAGCCGAAGTGTTCTTACCAAAGAATGAAGTCGTTACAAATGCCACAACATGTACAGGTCAATTTAGTTATTCTAAAGGTGAATCAAAACGTGTATTACTGTGTACGGCTCTCATTAAAGTTAGTGATTCCAATGGTAAAGCCATCCCTTGCAGGGCTTTACTAGACTGTGGCAGTGAAGCCAGCTTTATAAGTGAAGAGTGTGTCAGAAAACTAAAGTTAGGTAGATTTAACAAAAAAACTGAAGTATCGTGCCTTGGTTCATTCAACACTGTAACAAGTGGAGAAGTGGAATTAATCTTTACCCCGCACTTTGAGTCAAATTCCAAATTTCGAACATATGCATTCTGATTCCAAGGATAACTTCAAATGTGCCTAACGTGTCGCTTCCTTCTAAAATTGCGAATCATTTTGACGATCTAGTCTTAGCTGATCCTAAGTTCTATGAAAGGAAACCTATAGATATTTTGTTAGGTGTAAATGTATTTTTTACTATCTTAAGGGAGACATCATAAAGAGAGGAGAATCGTTACCCTTTGCAATTTGTTCTCAATTGGGTTGGATCATTTCCGGGAACACTATTACTGATGATTCGAATCTAACTAACACTTTTACAGTGAATAATCTTCAGTTGAATACAAACGAATTAGTTGAAAGATTTTGGTCTTTAGACTCCATTCCGGAAGTCAAACGTATTTCAAGTGAAGATAAAAAATGTGAAGAGTTCTTTAAAACAACACACTTCCGTGATCAAAATGGTCATTACGTAGTGAAACTTCCATTTAAAGATAACCCTTCAAGGTTGGGTAATTCTAAAGATCTTGCTTTACAAAGATTTAAATCTTTAGAGAGAAATCTCTTAAGATCTCCTGATACATATGATATGTATAAACATTTCATGAAGCAATACTTGGATCTCGGGCACATGGAACCAGTCCGTAGTTCAGAGTCCCCAAGTCAGGCATACTACATGCCACATCATGCAGTAATTAAGGAATCTAGCTCTACGAGTAAAATACGTGTGGTATTTAATGCTACTAGTAAGTCTTCATCAGGACTATCTCTTAACGACATATTGATGACAGGTCCCAGAATACAACAAGAGCTGTTTCCAGTTTTGGTCAAATTCAGATGTTACCCAGTAGTTGTCACAGCTGATATCATGAAAATGTTTAGACAAATTCTAGTTAATGAAGCGGATAGAAACTTTCAAAGGATATTTTGGCGGGACAGTCCAAGTGATCCTATTCAAGAATTTCGACTTAATACTGTCACATACGGCACTGCCTCGGCTCCATATTTGGCTACTCGTGTTTTATACCAACTTGCCTACGATGAGCAGAATAACTATCCTTTAGCTTCGAAGGCTGTACTTCAAAATTTTTTTGTAGATGATTGTTTGGTAGGTGCTCAAAACACTGAAGAGTGCAAAAATCTAGTAAATCAACTCTTGCAAATGTTAGAACGTGGAGGATTTCTTCTGCGTAAATGGTCATTCAATGACTTGTCAGTGTTAGAGAATATACCCCAGGAGTTGAGAAATGATTCTGAAGCTATGAAAATTCAAGACGATAGCTCAATCAAAGTTTTAGGAATTAATTGGAATCCCCGTGAAGAGTACTTTAACTTTTCCGTATCCATTTCTGGTGAAAAGCTTAAATACTCTAAAAGAGATATCCTTTCTGATTTAGCGAAAATATTTGACCCATTGGGTTGGCTTGCTCCTTGTATTATTTATGTCAAAATCTTGATACAAGACATGTGGAAACTCCATTTATCGTGGGATGAACCTGTTAGTGATGAGATTGTTAACAAATGGAAGATTTTCCGAAATGATTTACATCTTATTCAACAATTAAAAGTACCGAGATTTGTTTTGATTACTGACGTGAACTATATTGATATCTGTGCTTTTTGTGATGCCTCCGAGAAAGGCTACTGGGCAGCAATTTATTTGCGTTCAGTGTCACGTAATTTGGACATCAAAGTAACAGTCTTAACATCAAAAACAAGAGTTGCCCCTCTGAAAGTGCAATCATTACCTCGATTAGAGTTATGCGCCGCAGTTTTGTTAGTGAATTTGCTTAAATCAGTGTTAGAACATTTAGAGTTTCCTATACGTAAAGTTATGGCCTGGACAGATTACACTGTTGTACTGTCCTGGATTTCTGCAGAACCATACCGTTGGGTTCCCTTTGTTGCAAACCGCGTTGCTAAAATACAGAACACAATTCCTAATGTAAGGTGGAACCATATCAATGGAAAGCAGAACCCAGCTGATTCAGGTACAAGAAGAATGTTTCCAGCAGAATTTCTGAAGTGTGAGCGATGGTTCATTGGAACTACTTGGTTATATTCACAAGATTACGAACCATGTCCTGACAGTGAACATCTTGCTGATTATGAAGGAGTTCGTAGAGAAGAAAGAAAAACTTACATTTCAGTATCGTGTGCGGTAAAGGAAAATGTCATTTTTAAACGGTATTCATCTTGGACAAAATTACGTCGTATAGTTGCATTATGCCTAAGATTTATTTACAACTGTCGAAACTTCTCCGAAAACCGTTTGAGAGGTTTTCTGACAACCGATGAGCTTCGATTAGCTACAAAAACAGTGATAAAAAAATGTCCAAGAATCATATTTTCCTCAAGAGCTCTCTTATTTAAAAACATCGAGAGAATTAAAAGGTGTGAGCAGCCGAGTAATACAATTAACTCCCTTCCTTGATGAAGAAGGCGTCATTCGAGTAGGTGGTCGCTTAAAAAATGCAAACATTCCTGAAAATAGCAAACATCCTATTTTGCTTCCAAAGGAAGGACATGTCACTAATCTCATCGTAACTCATTACCATGTCAATTATTTGCATGCTAGTCAAGAGTTATTAATAAGCACTTTACGAATGCAGTTTTGGATTCTTTCGGTGAGAAGCGTAGTGAGAAAGATTATTCACAGATGTATTCCTTCTATTAGAAATCGAGGCAAGACTGTGACCCAGATAATGGGTGATTTACCCTCGCCCAGAGTTCAACCATCAAGACCTTTTGCAGTCACCGGTGTTGATTATGCTGGTCCATATTCTATTAAGTCACAAGTTGGGAGAAGAACAAAAACTTTCAAATGTTACATATCCATTTTTGTGTGTTTCTCAACAAAAGCTGTACACTTGTAGTTAGTCAGTGATTTATCAACTTCAACGTTTTTAGCAGCTCTAAAAAGATTTATCGCCCGACGAGGCAAACCATCTAAAATTTCGAGTGACTGTGCTACTAACTTCAAAGGTGCTAGTAAGGAACTGAAGGAAATTTATAAAAATGCAGCTCGCATTGAGAAAAGCAGTGAATTATGTGACTACGTTACCTCAGAAGGTATAACTTGGTTATTTAATCCTCCGACATCTCCTCACTACGGTGGCTTGTGGGAATCTAATGTGAAATCCATGAAATTTCATCTTAAACGAGTATTAGGATCCACACTTCTAACTTACGAGGAATTTTTAACAGTTCTTACACAAGTGGAAACGTGTATGAATTCCCGTCCTCTTTGTGCGATGTCTAGTGATCCAAACGACTTTAGTGCATTGACTACAGGTCATTTTCTGATTGGAGCCCCTTTGCTTGCCATTCCGGAATCTGACTTGAGTGATGTGAGATCTTCACGACTTAAACGTTGGTCTCTAGTTCAACAGACTGTGCAACATTTTTGGAAACGACGGTGTGCAGAATATTTAACAACACTTCAACAACGTGCTAAGTGGTTTCGTGCGTCTCCAAATCTAAAATATGGTGATTTAGTTCTGATCAAAAACGAACATCTGCCTCCAAACCAATGGAAAATTGGAAGAATTGCCTTGATTCATCCAGGTAGTGATAAAAACGTTCGAGTGGCTAAAATCCATACAGCCACTGGTGATTTCAAACAAGCTGTTACTAAATTGTGCCTTATCCCTAATCATGACTAATATGAACTATGAACTATTGACTTTTTTCATATTATTGAACTTTAATTTTAGTTATATTTTCAATTATTTTTTTGTTAATATTATTATGTATGCTTTAACTATTTGTCTTTTGTAACCCCTAGAAGGCTTCAAGGCCGGGGCTATGTTTAGTATTTTTTGTTACCAAACGATTTACTAGTGTGTCTTTGCAACAATAGATGGCGTTGCTGCCTGATGATTCAATTCTGGTTGCTATGGTAACGAACTTTCAACTCATAATTTATGTGATTTGTATTCTATTCTTTTTTTTTGTTGTTGTTGTTTTTTATTAATTGCTACTGTGCTTGGAGTGATATGAGCTGTGTCGTCACGTGGACGGCATTCCTTCTATTTCAAAGTGTTATGTAAAATAAACAAGTGATAATTACAGTTCGCTTACCTTTTTTTGTGAACTTATTCGTAACAATCCCTGTGGGCCACGTTTCTGCGTTTGACGGTGAAATTGCTGCGATTCGCATAGCTCTGAACCAGCTACCCCATGCCACTTGGAAAAATTCTCAATAGCTGTTATACTCAGTGATTCCCGAGCTTCTATGTTGGCTATCGTTTCAGACAAAAATCCCATATCACAGGACATATTGGATTGTCGACTTTATCTACAAAACCTGGCTTCACTTCAGAAAACTACTGTTCTCCAATGGGTTCCTGCCCACTGTGGGATTCCAGGTAACGAGAAAGCCGACTTCTTTGCAAAAAAAAGGGTGCTTTAATCATGCAGAATATGTCTCGTCCTTTGCCTTCCCATACTGCTAGGGATCTTATTAAAAGATCTATCAAAGTACGTGCTCAGGAAGATCTCTATCATCGTGTTTCTCATAAGTCTTGGAAGAATGCTATCCGGAATTTGTGTCATGGCCCAAGGCGTAGAGCGGTCGCTGAATTCCGCCTTGCCACCGGACATGACTGCCTACAATATCATCTTCATAGATTCAAAATCGTTCCTTCTCCGGTATGCACTCTGTGCAGCTCTGGAGAGGTGATGGATGCCGCACATCTACCCCACTGTCCTGCTCTACGCAAGACTTATGATTATGAAGGAGCTCGCCGAGCGTTACTGGGAGGCAAGAAATATGTTAGATTAATGGACTCTGTTGCAGCTGTTTTTTTTTTTTTTTTTCTCATTGTATTGCCGTATTCTATGTTCTTTGTTCTTGTATTTTTGCTCTAACTGTTCATAATCTGTCATTGGAAATAATTAAAAAAAAAGTTCTGTAGTGTTAAATTACCCAATAACTAACTAACTTAAACGAAAAAAAAAAAAATAAATAAATAAATAAATAAAATAAAAGAATACAAAAATTTCAAAATATCCTATAAATACAAAATGAGAAATAAAGAAATGTGAAATCAACCCCCCCCGCCAAAAAACTGAAAGCTTTAAGATTTTATATTACTCCCAAAAGGGCGTATTTTTTTAACGCTTTGTGTGTTACCTTTATCTATTAAATATCATGTTCTTTGCACTTAAACCATAAAATTGAGTTCAACAGCAATATCGCAAAATAATTTTAAAATTAATAAAATTATCTTTAGAATTTCCGATGCACAGTCTCGCGCGCTGGTTATAAAAATGTCTTTTTTCCCTCGTGTATTGTCGCGATTGCTCGCTTTGAAATCGTCGAGTTTGTTAATCAAAAATTGGTTAAAGTTTTACAAAATACGAAATCGATAATAATACAAATTCCAAATTAGGGCTTCCAGATGCCCATATTCGGTGGAGAATTACGTTATTCAAAATTGGATGTCTCTAGGTCTTATTTTTTTTTTATATATATATAATATTGACGTAATAAATGATGCCATAATAATGTTTCTAAATTTACGCTAAATTTTATTCGTAGGCCGTATAAAATTGCATTGTGGATCGCATGCGACTCGCAGGCAGTTAGTTTGAGACCTCCACTTTATTGAACATCAGTACATTAACCTTCTTTTCGTTTTAAACTGTTCATTGAATGTTTCCCTCCTACCATCTGGTTTTCTGATAAAAGCACATACTCGGGAAAAAGAAGTCTTGTCCTAGTCACACAGATTCTTTTTTAAAATTTGAATGCCTTTAACCGATAGACGTTGATCTTTGAATGGATCAATGCTTGTAATTCTTTCTATTCTTGGTTTTCTTTCTCTCATTATAAGCCAGGCCGATGAATGCGAGGTTGTTAACACCAGTATCAATAGCGAACGAAAGTGCGTTTCAAAAGATAAGTGTAGTAGTAGATGATTATAGGACGGAATAAGATGCCTAATTCCTGTTAAAAGAGTAGCGCTTAAAGTGAAACGAACGTGATTTGTTGGACTAGCTCGAGCGATTCCCTGAAACAATTGGAGGTTTCTTCTTTTTTTCGTTGAAAAATACATTTTGCTATAACCGGCGAGAATTATCTCAACTAAGGTCACAAATAGTGTAGACATTTAGTGTGGGTTTTCAGATAACGGAAAAATAATTTTTAGTCCAAAGGGCGTTAGCCCAGAAGGGCTATTAATTTCCAAACGGAATTTTGCGTCGATTCACTTTTCAAACGGTTGCCAACAAATGTTATCGAAATGTATTACATTTAAAGAAATTAAATAATGAAGAGTCTGCATGAATATTTGTCGCATTTTGAAGAAACAACGGTACCTAGAGCCATCCCATTTTGAATAATGTAGTCCTCCACCCGAACAGGGGCACTTGGAATCTCAAACTTTGAATTTCGAATTTTTTCTATTATCTACTAGCCGCTACCACCCCCCGGGGGGTCGACGTAGAGAATTCTGCGAAGCTACTGGCTAGGATCTGTACCTAAGCAGTCTCGGGCACGGGGGTATAAAATTTATGAACTTGGTGGTTCTGAAGGACCTGGGAAAGGTCCCATATTGGCCGGCCTCGGGGTCTGGCATGTCCTGAGCGGTACGGGGAACCGTAGCCGTCCGTAGCCGGGGAAAGGGTGATAAGAAGAGTGAGGAAAAGTATTTAACGCAACTCAATGTACTATCAAGAAATGATTTTACGTCAGATATTTACAAAAGGAATTCCATTTCTTTATTCCATTGACTTTCTAATAGTGGAACTTCATGAAGACAAAGCAAGAATTTATGCTTGGGAAAGTACGGAATTAAGTGGTACTTTCCCACTTAATTCCTTGATGTTAAAAAAAAATGAAGACTGATATAGGTATTACATATAAATTTTTCCATGTATTCCTGCGAAGTCCCGTGACGTTTCTCCTAGTTACTACTGTGCGTCTAGTCTCTAGATAAGAACTCTTGCTAAGCGCAAACCTACCACTATAGATGGATTCTGGAAAGTAATTGAAGAGAAATGAAAATCAGTACCTTTTGGAAATTTTACGAAAAGCCCTTGGATTTTGGAAATCACGATGCTGAATGCTGAATAATATTCCAGAAGACAGACTATCATTTCGAACATTTGGAAAAATACTTTTTACATTTTAAATTTAAATAAATAGCCCAAAATCGTTTTAAAAATGTGTAAACACCCTCTGCATGTGTAAGGGCTGTGCTTTTGAGTAATAATGCTCTTCTCTGAAATATTCATGTAAATTTTGAAACTCAAAATTTTTTCCGACCTTGTTCGTGCAATTCTCGTCTCCAAATGTTCCCTGAAAATTTTCTTTTACCACTTATCTCGCTACTCCTCCGTGAACTTTGTCCTTTTTCCTCGTGATAAAATTACTTCCCTGGCTGCTACGTCATTAATTTATTTAATTTTATTCAATTTGTTCTGATGTTAGCACACAATTATCTTCAGCTATTTCCATGAGCTGAACAATGGCCTTTATTTTCTTTATTCTAACATAATGGGCATGTTCATAACTACTCTTTGTTCCCTAACAGACATTTCTAATTTACCTACTCATATTAGATAACTATCTTAATTATTCCTATTTCTAGCAAGCTATTTTTCGTCTTATAACAGCAGTTAAGTTTAAAATCAAGGAAAGCGGAAAATCTAGACCATAAAAGGCAATTACAGAAAGACAATTACGTTGTTGTTTTCCCAGATGGTTTCGTATATAATCTTAACTAACAAGCAGTTATTAATAATTTATTATTTATGCTGTTTTATTTCATTATGGACAACATACAGTTTTATTTTAGGGAGTATTGTAATCACGAAAAATTCATATTTCAGCGAAACTATCCATTTTGACCGCTCTCGAATGTAATTTAACGATGTTTTTGTGTGACATCTATACGTAAGGACAGAATAAAAGACTCTGTTTCCCCAAACGAATTGTATAAATTCATGGGGTCTCTATGTATGTATGTATAAATCAAAAATAGTAACTCTCGCATAACTCAAAAAAAGTAAACCTCAGAGTGTTGAAATTTTGTATATATGACTGCTAAAATATGTAGTCGGGCCTTTTTTGGGTGCAATCGGCCTTACCAAAAGTATATAAATAAATATACATAGAGAGAAACTAAAAGAATCTAAAGTTGAAAGTAAACTGGAGTCAATGCAAGGTCATTCTTCAACAATATCAATAATAACAATCGTGTATCATGGTTTAGTACAATATCCAAACATATAAAAATTATAAGAATTCATAGTAGTACAAACTCGAAAAATAAAAAATGAAAATGGAAAAAAAAATTACAAGCTATAAAAAAATAAAAATTAATCTGCTTTTATTGAAACTGCAATTCAGAACTGAAAAGAAGACAATGAATTCAAGTTTCTTAAAAGTCGATTAATATGTTTCGAAGACGTGTTTCGTTCTCCTGGTTCGATCGGGATCAAAAACCGAACAACGAGTCTATTAAGTTTTCATTTAAGACACTAAAATTTAAAACCGCAAACTCGAATCTCAAATGTACCAGTATTTTCCCTACACGTCTTCGAAACACTTCTTAAAACGAATGAAACATAACATTGTGCTAAACTGACTACTTAAAAAAAAAAAAAAAAAAAAAAAAAAAAAAAAAACTTTACATTACGTAGAAAGGCCGTTCAAAAAAATCAAATTGGTCTAAAGTCATTTACATACAAATCCCAAATCTGCTACTCGGCTCAATGAGCTCAGTTTTTCTTATTCTTATATATTGGTAAACTGCACATTTTTTTGGTTTCTAAATGATTGACTTATGTTGTTCTTATTTCCGGTTAAGGTTTTTATGAATTTAGTTAATCTGCATGCAATAGTTGTAGAATTATCAATAATTTAAAAATTATTTAAGTGCGGTTAAGCTTATTTTTTTTTACAATAGCAGCCATATTTGTTTACATTTAAAACTTAGCAGAATAGGGAATTAAGTCAGTTTCTGCACCTTCAGTGTCTTTTTGCCGAGTGATACCAAAAGTGAATTTTGAGTTTTGTGCACCGAAAAATCCAACTTCTTGCCTGCTGGCCGAATGGCTTGTTTTTGCGTAGAAACTGTAATTTGAATTGTAAAAAAAAAATTTTTTTTCATTGTTTAAACTGTATTTGGTGTTTTGTGTTTCTCTATATCTTTCAATTTTTAATGAAGATATTTTGTATTTTTATGTATTTTAGCCTTGCCGCGAACTGAGAATTGAATTAATTGAATGAGAAATATATCTCCAGTGAAATTCGAGGAAATAAGTTTAAATGAAATGCAGGAAAAAATGCGTATGATTTAATATTCCGTACAAGGAAGTTATGTTTCGTACATGAAGTCATTTTTTAGAAGTTCGTTCCAGAAGAAGCATTCGCACAATAATTATTTCATATTGTTTCAATCAGTTTTGATACATTTAACCTCATGCAGTTATTCATCTGTCCTTTTATATTTTTTAAACTATATTTTTTGTAAAAAAACTACCATTACAACTTCATAAAAGAGATTATTTAAATAATTTAATATTCCGTACAAGGAAATCATGTGGTGTACATATCAGATTTTTTGAAATTTTAAGTCATTAACTAATCATAAAAATTTATTTATACAGTGCGTCTACAAATTTTTTGGATTAAGCTCTACAAAATCGAAAGTTTGAAGAAAACAATTTTCTTCATCAGTCTTCAACATGCGAGCTTCTAAGACCATAAAATAATTTTCATGTTCATGTTCTTGTTTCCGGCCACTTATGTTTTTCGCTTTTATTTGCAAACATCATTTACTAAATGTTAGTGTAATGCCTTTATTATTTCGTTGTACGAAATAAAGGAAGTATTGCAACCTCAAAAATTTCGGGTATTGCATTTTAACGAAAAGATGCATTTTGACGGCTCTCGATTCCATTTGAACGACGTTTTTGAGTTACATTTGAACGTACGGACAGAATAAAGGACACATTTTCCCAAAATAGTTTGTGAAATGCATTTAAAATGGACTCAGAAGAGATTTTTTGCGTGACTTCTGTACGTATATGCATCTTGCATAATTTGAAAGGACTTCGTACAAGGAAGTAAAAACGCCCGTTTGGGTGTAATATAAAATCTGAAAGCTTTCAGAATTCAAATTAGGCAAAAGACTGCCATAGAGTTATGCATAATTTTAAATGTATATTTATACATAAATTTATGCATAATTTTAAATGCTTTGTCCAGTTTAGCGCAGATGTTCAGTCAGTCTGTAAGGCAGTAGTGCCCAGCCTTTGGCCTATCGCGAGCACATTTCCAAAACATCATCATTTTTGTTAAACATATTTCCAATCTTATGTGATACACGTGAAATATTAATTTCGTCAAATGGGTTTGACCTTATGGAAATCAGAGAAGAGGTGTTCAAAATTATTTTTCAGTGCATTTAGGTTTTCGGAGTATTTCTCTGTTTCAATTGCCTTGTGGTTATTAATATGGAGTGATAAATTCTGAAAATGAGTGAAATTTATTTCTTTCGTCTAATTTATGCACAAATTTATCTGAAAAGCAGTTACAGTTCCAGTCAATTGAAAAAGGGTTTTTTTCTTTTTCCTGGAGATCTTCGTTCAGTGTGTTCAGCTTAGCTGTCATATCCTGTCATATCCGTGAGAAAATACAGATCGGATAACCAATTATGATCGTCCGATTCTTTATAATTTTCGTTTCCGGATTCCAAAAACTGCTTTACTGGCGAAAGAAGTTCTACAAATCGTTGAAGTACTTTTCCCCTGCGGAGCCATCTAACATCGGAATGAAGCAATAAGATTCCATGCTCGCTATCAAGATCATCAGTCAGCAATCAATTATTTTACAACGTCTTGCAAGATATCTCTTATGACTATAAATGCTAACCATATTTTAACAATTAAGAAATATAAATGAAGGGTTATTTTTAAAATATTTTTTGTTCATAGTACTTAATCGGGCTGGCGAGCACATACGAGACGATCAGCGATCGCGACCACAAGATTGGCCACCGCTGCTGTAAATCTTTGAATGTTACAACAATTTTTTAAGTTTATGCCATTTTCTTATCTCTTTTAGCTTTAGCTTACAATGACCTCACTGATCACGTGAGTTATGTATAGCTTTTGTAAACAAACAATGCAAATGACTTCGGAGATCACGTGACTTACTATGTACAGCTAATGTAAATAAGCAAGGTTATTCTTCCTTTTCATGCCCTGCGGAATGCATCTCATTCCTTACCAGAATCAGTTTTTAGAATCGCGATAAATGCAAATGGCGAGAAAATTTAGAGGTAGAGTGGCATTTAAGCCAAGTTCCACTGAGAGAGTTAGGATTCCTGAATAGCGCGTGTTTGCCTGTTGGTTACAAAATTTTTCGCGATTACAATATTTACTCTACGTCGTAGAAGTAAGTAAAAAAATATTTGTGAATTGCAAAAACTTTTTTAATAGATTTAAACTATTAAAAAAGTTTTACAATATTTACTCTACGTCGTAGAAGTAAGTAAAAAAAAGATTTGTGAATTGCAAAAACTTTTTTAATAGACGCATTATTCTTGGAGGAATTCGAAACACACAGCAAAAGCCTTCTGGAAGACAGCCTTCCTCCCCCCAGATTTCCAGATATTCCAGTCCATTGTGCAGGTAGTTATTTTAGAAGTGTTCGATATCGATAGTTAAGCTGTAATAAAATTATGAATCCCGTTCACAAGTGGTTATTTTACGGAGGTGGTCCTCATGACACGGTTCGCTGTGTTACCCGCGAATATAATGAATTAATTCATTCAAAAGTTTCAAGAAAATGCTGAAACATAATTGCTTTTTATTTTCGAAACGAATAAATACGTAAATAATTAATAAAAGCAACAAGTTTGATTAAAAAAACATTTACAAAATAAAAGTATTTCCGTACACACACACACACACACACACACACACACACAAAAAAAAAAAAAAAAAAAAAAACTGAAAGTTTTCAGATTTTATATTACGCCCAAAGTGGCCTTTTTTAACGTTTTGTGTGTTACCTTTATTGGTTAAATATCATGGTCTTCGCCCTTAAACCATAAAATTCAATTCAACAGCAATATCGCAAAATACAGGGTGTTTATAAAATCCCAGACCCATTTTGATGTTTAATAACTCATAAAATAATGAAGATATAAACAAACTTATGGCATTTTATGATGGAATAACTTATATATTTTCCTTTTCAGGCTTGAATATCTTTACTTTTGTAAATATCGTCTGCGCATGGGGTTAATTTCAGATAATTTCATTTTCCAGTCTAAATATCTGTACTTTTCTAAATATCGTCTGCTTATTAATTGCATTTTTCATCTTTCTGGCATTGTTAGTCGCCATAATGTGCGCATAAGGGGATTTGAAAACCCCCATGAATACCGTGAGGCACAAAGGGATTCCCGAAAGGTTAATGTGTGGTGGTGTGGACGAATGCACGGTCCTTAGCTGTTACTACACTACGTGCCATTTGATAGCTTTGCTGGCTAAGTTAATATCACGGGCCAACTAGTTTAGAATTGTGTTAGCTTCGGCTAAATCTCTTTAGTTAGTCATTGGTTAGTTCTTATTTCTTACATGTTGAGTTTAAGCTTGAGTGCAGGCTTTGCTGTATGCCCTGAGAAAGAAGCCGACTGGATATCTTTATTTGGAACAAATAAAGGGTAATTAACCCTTCTTGAGTTTATGTTTCTGTTCTTGGACTTAATCGATTATTCGTTTAGTAGTTCACTAGGTTATTCAACGCTTAGTTTACTATAATAAAAGGAAGAAACCCTACAAGTCTCTTGATTTCAAAAACGAACAAACACAGAAGAAGGATCCGACCAGAATATGTCTGCCAGGAGCTTTCTGAAACAAATCCAAGCACATCATGTAATACTTTCTGAAGAACATAAAGAGAAATCTGTGAATTTTCTCTAAATGCTGTTGTAAGGAAAGCCTTAAGACTATAGTATTGGTCAAATAATTTCTAGAAGCGTTAAGTTTGTAGGGTTTATATTTATTTTAACTAACATTTATTTTAAGTTTAAACTATCTTTCCTGTTCAGCCTTACTTTCCCCTGGAATTGCCAATGCCAGAGTGTGTAAATTTTAGTAGAACGCGCAAGGATTCAAATTATCAGCAGAGGTAATTCTAAGTTAAATAGAAGGGAAACGAGTTCGAAGGTGTGCTTTCTTGCTTCACGAGCGTGGAGGTGGCTCGTTAGAAATTGAAGAACCACGCGTTTCGGCCTGTGTGCTTGCCTCGGCAGTTTGTTAATCTTTCAACGTAATATTCAGAAGTTTGCTGAATTATCAGCGGTATTTTAGAACGCGGCGAGGTTAGTTACGTTTAGAGAGCCTCGTAGTTAGTCACTTGTTATTATCTCTTTTCAGTTTCTTATTATTCAACATTACAAGTTCATGAATAATCCTTTGCATTTTTCTGATTAAAATACTGCGAAAATACCTACTTCTGTGTTCGTCTAAAATCTCTAGTTATATTTATATTAAATTATTTAAATTTCATCTCTGTTTTGAAGGATATTTTTTCTCCTTCTTTAATGTTAACATTCGGTTAACACGTTGAGCGCGGCACCGAAGCCGGCAGCGAGCTAAGCCGTATTTTTGTTTAGAATAATTCATTAAAACTAAATTTGATCACATTTCATTCAGACTATATTTATTTTTTTAACTTTAATACTGTCGGTCCTGCGGACCGACGCCAGCCAAACGAAAATTCCACTGCCGGTCCTCAGGGACCGACGCCGGCGCACGGAAAGTTCACTGTTGGTCCCCAGGGATCGACGCCGGCCACACGGAAAGTTCACTGCCGGTCCCCAGAGACCGGCGTCGCGCTCATCGTGTTAATGTTATCCAGATAACTGAAGGTAAATAATTTATTATCGGTTAACCCTTTGCGACACAGTTGTCCGGTCTGGACACACCTAAAAATTTCCTTCTGTACGCACAGAAAAATTGAATGAAAAAGGATTTATAGGTTACTATAAGTTACTCTGAACCTTCTTTATTTATAGTAGATGGCAGCTCAACACAAACCAGTCCATATATTTTAGCCATGTTTAGTTAAGACCCTCATTTTTCAAAGAAATCTTTCAGATTTTTTTATGGTATAAAAGGAATCGTTTGAAAAGAAATTTCTATGTTATTTTTTTGGCTGTATGCTAATCTCCTTATTCTATATTAGTTTTAAATTTTTATCTTGAAATCTTGCCTAAAATCAAACAGCGAACCCTAGGTGTGCGCAGACCGGGCTTGCCGATCATCTAGGACAACTGAGAGTCTGTATTCCTTGTTTCTCCGCATTTCATTGGTCCGTTCATTGACAACAATGCTCGTTTCTGCACTCTTTTCGAAGCTCTATTCAATTAGTGTGCCACTTTGGGCACACAGAATTAAAACGATAAGTGCTATCTTCACAAAATTTTACTTGTATACTCCTCTAGGCCTAATTAGACTGCCTACTTTTTTTTTTTTTTTTTTTTTAAATCAAGATTCTGACTTTAAAAGGTAGCGTGCCGGAAAGGGTTAATGTTATCCAGATAGTTATCATTCGGTTTATGTTATCCAGATACGCGTGGATAAAACATTTATTATCGGTTAATGTTATCAGGATAGTTATCATTCGGTTAATGTTACCCACATAGCCATGGATAAATAATTTATTATCAGTTAATGTTATCCATATAGTTATCATTTCATGAATGTTAGCGGCGCCTACTGTATTTCAGTTTTATGGGACTTTTACGATAACGGGGCGTCAGTCGCCAAATGTCTGCTGTGGCGCCAAATGTGGTAGCCTGTTTATATCTCGTCATGAACGGCTGCGCTGTGTTTGTGAAGCTTTATTGTTAGGGCTGCCGCCATCTACTTAGATTTCACGCCAACATATATGTTTGGCTCCAAGTGACCCATTAATAGAGAAGTATCAGTTTTATGTTAATTTGCATCGTCTTTTTCAAGGTTAAATAAAGTTTGAATTGAGACATAACATACGCAGAAAAACTTGCTGTACTAAATCTTATCAAATCATCTAAAATTCGCCAAAATGATCACGGAAATTTGCGCCTTATTCTAACGTTATCACTAGAAGACTCTCAAAAAAAAAAAAAAAAAAAAAAAAAAAAAAAAAAAAAAAAACGGACGTGATAATTTAAACCGGAATACTTTATATGTAAAAGTAGATTTATATTACACATTTGAAAACTGTCAGCAATAAATATGCTGTACACATATAATCGTTTCGAACTGACAAGTGCAGCTAAAAGTTTTACCTTAAAGGAGAATTTGCCCAGAAGGGCTATTAATTTCGTTTTGGCATTTTGCTTCGATTCACTATAAATTTTGAGTCAATTTTTAAATTGTTGCCACTTAATATTATCGCCCTGCATTATATTTAAAGAAATTAAATAGCGAAGAATCTGCATGAATGTATCTATGTTTCTGGCGCCGTGAAAAAGAAAAACAACGGTACGTATCGACATCCTGTTTTGAATAACGTAGTCCTCCATTTGAAAATGGGACATTTATGAGTTTTTGATTAAGAAACTGACGATTTCAAAGCAAGCAATGGCAACACTATCAAAAAGAAACATCGCAAATTCTAAAGATATGCTCTTTTAAATTATTTTTGCAATATTTCTGTTTAATTGAATTTTATGGTATAAGTGCGAAGAACATGCTATTTAATAAGTAAAGGTAACACACAAAACACTAAAAAGACTCCCCTTTGGTCGTAATATAAAATCTGGAAGCTTTCAGAATTTTATTTTCTTCCAAATTTATTTTGTTTGTTTTAAGACTTACACTTATTTCATAAGCATCAAAGTTAAAATTTTAGCAGAATTTCACAACAGCAGGAAGAGTTCTACGTTTACACAATGTCAGAGACTTCGCGTATCCCAAACTATCGTTTTTTGTACATTTAACACCCGTTCCAGATTGATAACTTAAACGAGAAAGCTAAATCGATGATCTAACTATCGATAACCTAAATTTTTGAAATAAAAACCTCCGTCTGATATTTTTAGGATGCTGAACTAGTTAAAGAAATTGATCGCCATAGAAAGACATTCGGAACGAGGATGATGACGTTTCAGATAACAAAGAACGGATAATTATTCACAGTCTGCCGAAATATCATCTAGAATGTTCCAGGAGTCCATTACCAAACCCTGAATACACGGGAGAGTGGAAAAATTAAATAAACACTGCATAATTCT
This sequence comes from Stegodyphus dumicola, assembly GCF_044657685.1. Lineage (NCBI taxonomy): Eukaryota > Metazoa > Arthropoda > Arachnida > Araneae > Eresidae > Stegodyphus > Stegodyphus dumicola. Next base: position 180,302,334 of record NC_140777.1, on the reverse strand, counting down.
GAATGAAAACAAATGCTAGTGATATTGAAGAGTTTTCACAGGCTGTGCCCCACATTCCACAAGCGCATCATTGATTCTCGAATTCTTTCTCAAATCTCGCCCTAATTCAAAGCGAAATTTAATAAAAATATGAAACAAAAGCAAAAGGGTTTTTCTGATCAGTGGTCGTCCTTGACACTATTTGAAGAAGATCGTCTACGGCCTTTCAAGGAGAAACTTTTTGTGGTGGAAGAATAACGCCTAAAACCGGTAATGTTTATTTACATAGAAATTACATCGAGGTATCTGTAAAAGTAAGATTTCTGATACAGTAAAAACTATATAACAGGTTTTTTGTTCATTAAAGAAATTGCTCAATGATTGCTTAACATATTAAGTTCGAAATATGCGAACTAATTAAATCATAAACAATCAAGATAATATTCGGGTTATCTTTTTACTATTTATTTACTTAAATTTAAACGAGTAATCTTCTATTATTACCGTTCAGAATTCAAAATTTCTTCTTAAATTTGCAAAATGTAAAATCTATATATTTCATGACGTTTAATATTAATAAATATTATAAGTTCGAAATATCTGAACTAATTGAATGAAAACAATCCGGATAATAATCGGGTTATCTTTTTACTATTTATTTACTTAAATTCTAAATTTAAACGAGTAATCGTCTATTATTACTGCCCAAAATTCAAAACAAATTCTTAAATTTGCGAAAAGCGAAATACAGTACATTAAATATCCGAACTAATTGAATCGTAAGAACAATCCGGATAATAATCGGGTTATCCTTTAACTATTTATTTACTTAAATTCTAAATTTAAACGAGTAATCTTCTATTATTACCGCTCAAAATTCAAAATTCATATATTTCATTACATTAAATATTAATAAATACTATACGCTCGAAATATCTGAACTAATCGAATCATAAAAAACAATCCGGATAATGATCGGGTTATCTTTTTACTATTTATTTACTTCAATTCTTAATTTAAACGAATAATCTTCTATTATTACTGCCCAAAATTCAAAACAAATTCTTAAATTTGCGAAAAGCGAAATACAGTACATTAAATATCCGAACTAATTGAATCGTAAGAACAATCCGGATAATAATCGGGTTATCCTTTAACTATTTATTTACTTAAATTCTAAATTTAAACGAGTAATCTTCTATTATTACCGCTCAAAATTCAAAATTCATATATTTCATTACATTAAATATTAATAAATACTATACGCTCGAAATATCTGAACTAATCGAATCATAAAAAACAATCCGGATAATGATCGGGTTATCTTTTTACTATTTATTTACTTCAATTCTTAATTTAAACGAATAATCTTCTATTATTACTGCCCAAAATTCAAAACAAATTCTTAAATTTGCGAAAAGCGAAATACAGTACATTAAATATCCGAACTAATTGAATCGTAAGAACAATCCGGATAATAATCGGGTTATCCTTTAACTATTTATTTACTTAAATTCTAAATTTAAACGAGTAATCTTCTATTATTACCGCTCAAAATTCAAAATTCATATATTTCATTACATTAAATATTAATAAATACTATACGCTCGAAATATCTGAACTAATCGAATCATAAAAAACAATCCGGATAATGATCGGGTTATCTTTTTACTATTTATTTACTTCAATTCTTAATTTAAACGAATAATCGAATAATCTTCTATTATTACTGCCCAAAATTCAAAACAAATTCTTAAATAGCGAAAAGCGAAATACAGTACATTAAATATCCGAACTAATTGAATCGTAAGAACAATCCGGATAATAATCGGGTTATCCTTTAACTATTTATTTACTTAAATTCTAAATTTAAACGAGTAATCTTCTATATTATTACCGCTCAAAATTCATATCTTTCATTATATTAAATATTAATAAATACTATACGCTCGAAATATCCTAATTGAATCATAAAAACAATCTGGATCATAATCGGGTTATCTTTTTACTATTTATTTACTTAAATTTTTAATTTAAACAAGTAATCTTCTTCAATTATTTCCGCGCAAAATTTATTCTTCAATTTTCAAAAAGCAAAACGCATATGTTTCATCATGTTAAATATTAATAAATATTACAAGCTCGAAATATTCGAACTAACTACTATATCACAAACAATCCGGATAATAATTGGGTTATCTTTTTACTATTTATTTACTTAAATTCTAAATTTAAACGTGTAATCTTCTTCTGTTATTACCGCCCAAAATTCAAAATTTATTCTTAAATTTGTAAAACGTAAAATGCATATATTTCTTTTCATTAAATATTAATAAATATTATAAGCTCGAAACACCCGAATTAATTGAATCATAAAAATAATCCGGATAATAATCGGTTTACCTTTTTACTATTTATCTATTTAAATTCTAAATTCAAATCAGTAATCTTTTTCTATTATTACCACCCAAAATTCAAAATTTATATTTAAATTTTCAAAAAGCAAAATGCACGTATTTCATTACACTAAATATTAATAAATATTATAAGCTCGAAATATCTGAACTAAATCATAAAAACAATCCGGATAATAATCGGGTTACCCTTTTACTATTTATTCAGTTAAATTATAAACTTAAACGAGAAACCTTCTTCTGTTATTACCGCCCGAAATTTATTCTTAAATTTGCAGAAATCAAAATGCATATATTTCATTATATTAAATATTAATAAATATTATAAGCTGAAAATATTTGAACTAATTATATCACAAACAATCCGGATAACAACTGGGTTATGTTTTTACTATTTATTTACTTAAATTTAAACCAGTAATCTTCTATTACTAACGACCAAAATTTATTCTTAAGTGTGCAAAAAGCAAAATGCATATATTTCATTACATTAAATATTAAGAAATATTACAAGCTCGAAATATCCGAACTCATTCAGTCATAAACAATCCAGATAATAATCGGGTTATATTTTTACTATTTGTTTACTTATTCTAAATATAAACGCTTTGTTCCAATATAGCTATTTTGACACAAAATCGGACTTTTTCTGAAATGACATACCAATTTTTTCCTATATTGCGATTCTACGACTCAAATTACGCCTAGCTACCAAGTTTTGTAAAAATCGCACGAGTCGTTTTTAAACAATTAGCTCTCAAAATTTTAGCTCCTCAATACTGAGTTTGGTACATACTTATTAATCTCTCTTTTTTTTATTGAACTTATTTCATTCTTCCTTTCACGTTTCGAAATTGAGGTTCATTCCAGATAAAATTCAGTCATTTTTTATGATTTATTTTTAAAATTTGCATTTTTAAATAATTTTTATAAATTTTTCAAAAAAATTTTTAATTATTATCTATATAAAAATTTTACCATCACCTTAAAATAGACGTGTTTCTAAACATACCTTCAAAAATAACAGTTTTATACTCAAAATTTCCGAAGATATACGTGAATTTATATATTAACGCGTTTTGAAATTGGGCATGTTTGTTGAAAGTGATAAAACGTTAAATGTGGTTTACACACTTTGCTAAAATTATTTGAAAGTAAGAACGATGTGACTTTTTTTTTCGCTCCTGCATAATGTAAAAAGATAGGAACGAGGCGCTTTTTTTCCGCTCCAGCATAATGGAAGAGAAAGGAAAATGGGTTACCACGTATTTAGAAATTCGCCAAGTGAATTATTCTTGGCGCAAACTGAAAAAAAATGCGCCAAGATAAATTTTTGAATTTCTTCGTAAATGTAGCTCCAAATTTTACAAAATTTAATATCTAGGCATAATTTGGGTCGTAGAATCGAAATATGGAAAAAAAATGGTATGCTATTTTAGAAAAAGTCGGATTTGTGTCAAAATACCTATGTTAGAACAATGCTATATATAAATCTAAGACAATCCTAAGTCGCGCTTTCGAGACATGAAAAACGCAATTTGAATTTTGTCAATCGGCCCAGTAGAACGGGAGATATCGAACTGTTCCATTCCCCCCCCCCCGCAGTGTACATGTGTGAGGTTGCGTAATACTTACTGCATTTCTGAACTCAAAAACATATTTATTACAATTACCAGAAGCTCTTTCCATGAATAGCAATTATGGTAGTGAAGTCTAGTCCTCGTAACGTGAGGGACTTGCTAACGAGGGTCTCTCTAGTCGAAAGTTCAAAAGCATTCTGACGCGATGTTCCGTTGGAGAAAATCTGCAAACTGAATTAGCCACGCCTCCTTAATTTTTCAGTAGTATTTCACATTCTCTGATTCGTTATATCTGGAACAATATCAGAGGAAAAACAAGATCATTGGTCTGTCAGCCCTCCCGAAATCGTGAGACTTGGACAAGAGACACCGTTCAGAACGTTAAAATCTCTTCATATTGGTCGTGAAGTTTTGTCTCTTGTACTGTCAAACTGGAACGAATTATTGCGTCTGCGATGCCAGACAATGTCGTTTGGCACATCATAAAAGCTTGGAAACAGTGACTTGCGGGGACGGTACACGCGATTTCCTCATCTCTGTGTCGTCCGTGGCCAAGTGTTTCTTTTGGGAAAATAAATCTTATCAAGTTATAATCGATTCAGTATACATTTAATCGATCCCAAACCCGTACACAAGTAACAATACTTAGTTGCGTAAAGATAAAAAACACACAGTCATCTTCATAAACTTTAGTTAACACTAAGTCGTGTACCGATGAAGAACTCGGTGATTTTCAGTTTGGAAATGTAAAACAATTTCATCTTTGCAACGGGCTTGTCATAGCAAGATGCCCTTCAATTCCTGAGATTGGGATTTAATATTAAATTCTCAAATTTATGTCAGCGTCTCAGCGAAGGGCCTTTCTTGTCACTCGATAATATCCCGCTTCGTAATCCAAGGCTTGCTCAAGAATGATCGAAATGATTTGATGACTCGGGTATTAAAGAACTTGAATGACTTGCACAAAGCTACAAGGGCAGAAAACAAATGATTAATTCATTTCTATTTCCTCAGGCCCGTGTGTCTTGTCATAACGGATCAAGTTCTACTTCCTCGACATCGAGGCCGATGCATCTGTGGCGAATGATAGTCACAATACTAGCAATGATTCTGTGTGGCACACATAAATAATACCAAGGCAAATAAAAAACCGAGACTCAAAGAATAAAATACAAGTTATTCCGTATATACATACATTTCCGATTCGCTCTTGACACCCTCCTAAAGTGAAAGCATTTAGCGCATAACGACACGCCCATAACTGGTCTAATTGAAGTCCACATTTGCGCAATTGCCGGGAGTTCGCACGCCACATCGCTGTTTGCATATTTATTACTAGCTGAAGTACCCGATGTCAGTTACGTTAGAATAAGAGTAATGTATCTAACAACAGAGATTTCTAATAACGATGCAAAAAATACCATTCTTAGTCATTAATTTTTCACTCTGATGCGATATGGAACCCGCATAAAAATTTCCATAGCAGAAAAAAAAAAAAAAAAAAAAAAACTGCTACAAATTTTTGATTAACGAACTCTACTATTTCAAAGCTAGCACTATCAACACTTTTCGAAATAAAGCATTTTTATCTCCAACGCGCCAGACTGTTGCCACTCGGAAAAAATGAGTACGAAAAATGAGTGTTTTCAGAGTTTTTAATTAATATCTCTGCTGATTGAAGTCGTACGAAGATGAGAACACTCGAAATGGCTTACCACGAATTTTTGGAATGGGGAATAATGTATTTAATGTTAGGAATTATTTCGTTGTAAACAACAGAAATTTTTTTATTAACAAACTCTACGATTTGAAAGCCAGCAGTGGCAACACTTTTAGAAATAAATCAAATTTTCTTTTCTAGCGTGCGAGACTATTGCCACCCGGAAAAATGAGAGTTTTCAGAGTTTTTAATTAATATCCATTATTTTAGCTTTTTAGGGGGGACGATGACCTTTCCTAGGGTCCAGAAACGAATTGTAGAAAGTTTGGTGACGGCAACTATAGTAGTGACTGAGTTAATCACGAACAAACAAACACATAAACAGACATTCTTCTTTATATAGATAACTGTTAATAGCATTTTCGAACTTACACATCGTTGACGTACTTATTACGCTTGAATGATATATTCTTTTAGTTGTCTATGACAGTGGTCGCAAGCTAGAGGCCCAAGGGGAGCGGATACATACTCAAAGCAAGTTTTGCATTCCAATACAAAACTAAGAATTTTAATAAACGCACTGCTTACACTCTTTAAATGAAAGATATTCAATAAATGCTTTTGACTCTTTGACTCTTTTTGACTAATTTATTACAGTTTGGCAACAAAATCTTATTGTGCATCTTATTGTCTGTAATAATATCACATTGTAGCGCCACATAAATATAAATAAAATCAAAATATACAGATATAGGTAGAATTAGGCGGGGAGCCAAGTTTTCCCCCACTGGTCGTAGAGGTGTAATCCCACTGCACTAACTCTGTACCTCCGCCCTAGTTTTGACGTAGAGTACTCCAGGAGATAGATCTCTCAACCCTCTTCCCCCATCAAGCTGACTGTCGCTCACCAGTATTATAAGGGTCCCCATGCCGCAGAGATACTGTACACTAACAAGCATCCATGCCTTCTCCGAGATTCCAAGCAATTCCAACAATATGACTGTTAGCATCAGTAACCACTATATCAATGAGGGAGGGGTGTTAATTCCTTACATCAGCGGGTCTCCTACTTTTATGTTTTGAGGTCTACCAGAAGCCGAGCGGTAAAATCGCCGAACACTGGTAGTTCGGTCCGAGGTTTGAATCCCGAGAACGGGCTGACCGCATGGGCGTTTTCATGTGAAAAATGAGCAACGCCTTTGCCAGGAATCGAACCACGGACCTCTGGAATACGCTCCCAGCGTGCAGATCACTAAACTACGAAGGCGGACTAAGAAGGCGGGAGAAATACCTTATCTACTTCCCCTTTTTAAAGGCCGACTGGGGTTTTAGGGGGATCCAGTCGCCAAATCCTGGGGTTGGAGAATCCTCTTTCACCACCCTTTTAGTTCGGGCCCCATTGTAGAGCAATTAGGTATTTTTGAAGCAGAAGAGATGAAAAATGAGCAACGTCCTCGCCGGGACTCGAACCACGGACCTCTGGAACACGCGCACAGCATGCAGACCACTACACAACGAAGGCACGCTAAGAAGGCGGGAGAAAGAAATATTCCTCAGAAAGTCCACCAGGAACGCATCCTTCCCCTTAGGCAGATAGGCCTCGAGGCTTTGCCATGATTACATAAACCCAAACCCTTTTATAGTTTGTAACGTATAAATAAAAATAAAAAATGTATATACAATCACAGAAGCATTTTCCGATTAAAAATCAATGCAGCCTTGACAAAATAATGTAAAAATTATACGTTCAAAAGTAATGCTATGTGCCATTAGTGGTCATAGTTTGAGAAACCCTGCCTTCCATCATTCATTGCTTCTTCTTCCGCCTTAACGCGACTGGGGAGAAGTTCGCGGCCAAGTTCGCTAATCCAGGTGATGACAAATTATCGTTCACACACCCCTTTTTATATTGGACATCACCACAGAGATTACCGAATTTTACTGAAGCAGAAAAAAAAAATTCCCGCCAAAATTCGAACCCAAGACATTCCAGTGCAAGCTGGATATGCAAGCTGCTTATACAACACCCAGCATGTATAAGAATACAGTGGTTGCCTGCAGTGGAGTAATGATCGTTTTCAAGAGTTTTTAGTCCGTTGTTTATAGTTTTTATGAGTCTCTTGTCTGTAGCTTTTAGCCCAGAAGGGCTATTAATTTCGTTTTGGCATTTTGTGGAGAATCACTACAAATACCGGAGTATCACTTTTCAAACTGTTGCCACCGAATATTATCACCCTGTATTATATTTAAAGAAATTAAATAATGAAGAATTTGCGTAAATGTGTGTATTCCACTCAAATATGGGCCTCTGGAAACCCAAATTCAGAATTCGGAATTTGTTTTATTATCTACTAGCCGCTATGTGGCCAGCCTTCGTCTGGCTTTTTGAATGTACCGTCTGGCTTTTTGAAAATAAATGTTCTCTCGACAAGCGTCCAGTATCCAAGAGAAATATTAAATTTAAATACTGCAAAGAATTATCGCCCTCATTTTTCCGAGTGGCAGCAGTGCTGATATAGCAACAATGGCAACAGTGATAAGTCAGCAACAATTGTTGCCATTGTTGCTGATCTAATGAGAGAGAATTATCTACTCGTATTTGACGCAATATCATCAAAAAACATAAAATAAATAATAATAATAATAATAATAATAATAATTTTAAAAAACATTCGAATTTTGAGAAAATCGCTTCGAAGTGCATTGGCTCTTGCCTAGATGCACCTATGTGCCAAATTTCGTAGCCCTGGGTCTATTAACTTACGCGCAGCACGAATGAAAGGACACATACACACAGACAAACCCTTTATTATATGTAGATATTTCATATTTTGTTTTTAATTAACAAACTCAAAGATTTCAAAGCGAGCAATGGCAACACTGTACGGGAAAAAAATTATCTCCAGCGCTCGAGATTGTGTATCGGAAATTCTAAAGATACACTTTCTTTTTAAATTATTTTGCGATATTGCCGTTGAATTGAGTTTTATGGTTAAAGTGCGAAAAACATGATATTCAATAAATAAAGGTAACGCACGAAACGCTAAAAAAAGCCGCTTTAGAGGTTATATCAAATCTGAAAAAAGATCTTCAGATTTCTTTTTATTTATTTTTATGAATATTTTAGAGAATAATAATAATAAACTTGAGAAAACAAGGAAAGAATTTAAATATTTTGCACAGTGTTACCAGATGTCAATAGATTTTAATAACGAGACAAGAAGCTTTTATTCCAAACATCAAATAGGGCAACCACTTCTCAGAGTTCAAGAATATTTCAAATGGACAGAATAAAACTAATTAAAGTATCCTTATGAAAAGGAATCTGTACTTTTCCTGAAGCATTCTGAAATCTCAATAAATTATGTGCGACAGAATTCAAAAAAGGTAAATACTTTTGACTTTCGAAGAAGAAAATCTGCACCTGTTGGACCCCGAAATAGGGTCAAGGATCGTTCATTTTGAGACTTGTTAACGAGCCAGAAAATACACGGAAGTGAAAACACCTATTAACGGTGAGTTTGCCCACGCCGATTTACAATCATCTCCAAAAATGCCTCCCCCATACCTGCTAGAGTCATTCATGTTTTTAGTTTGCTGTCGAAATTGTCCCACACTTCGAGAATTCGGCAGATGTCGAAGTTTTGGAATGTGGTCCATGCTGATACTTTTCAAACGGTCATCAATGACTGTTTAGTAAAAGCTGAACATGAAGTTGTTGTGTTGTTGTTGCTGCTCATTCTCACTTGTCTGAACTTTATAGTCACCTGAAGCCCATTAAATTCCTCGTGGCAAGGAGCGCAAGTTTACGCCTATCGTCTGCAACAGTCTTGAGTACCTTATAGGTTACAGTGCGGTTTAGCTCAGTTCCGCCCTCAATTTTAATGGAGAGCACTCCAGGGGGGATGGGTTCGACGGTCTCCCACCCCTCTTCCCTTACCAGCAATCTCTCGAGAGGACTTTCGGCTCGCCGCATATTTAGAGTGCCTCCATCCCACACGGACACTATACATTTACAAACACCCATGCCTTCTCAGGAATTCGAACCCGGACCCTTCGGCACGGCCGTCAGCGACGCTAACCACTTTGAGCGGCTGAACATGAAGTTAAAATGCCAAAGCAGTGAAGACAGATTATTTCAGCGCAATATTAATTGAATTTAGAAAGATAGGAGTACTTGTTTTTCAGAAAATGCATTGCTGTTTTACCTTTTCACGAAAGATCACGTGATCGAATTTTGCAGTTAAATCTCATTGGTCAGTTTCAGAAGCCACACCCACGGTTGCGATACCAATGTGCACTTAATAAATTCGCTTTCCGTTATAGTCATTATCGCTGATTTTTCTTTTAAAACCTAGTTGCCACTTGAAAACATACTCATATTTAGTTATGTGTATCAAATCAAAACACGAATTTTAGCTTACTGCATAGTGTAACCAATTGGAATACATAATGTTTACGTGTATAGTTTTGAAAGTTTCAGTGTGGTGTAGCGATATAACGGTCATTATAGTGAGTTGATGTGTAGGATGTGGACATCATTCGTGTTTACAAATTTTTCATTTTGTGTAATTTGATTAATGAGGTATTTCTCCCGCCTTCTTAGCAAGCCTTCGTGGTGTAATGGTCAGCACGCTCGACACGTATTCGAGAAATCCGTGGTTCGAGTCCCGGCGAGGGCATTGCATATTTTTCATGTCTCCTACTTCGAAATAACCTAATTTCTCTACAGTGCCGCCCGAACTTAAAAAAAAAAAAAAAAAAAAAAAAAAGGTGGTGGATGATGATTCTCCAGAACCAGGATTTGGCGATTGGATCCCCAGTCTCCCTTAAAAAGGGGGAGTATATAAGGTATTTCTCCTGCCTCCTTAGCATGCCTTCGTGATGTAATGGTCAGCACGCTCGACGCGTATTCGAGAGGTCCGAGATTCGAGTCGCGGCGAGGGGATTGTTCCTTTCTCACTTCTCCAGGTTAAAAAAAAATCCTAATGTCTTTACACTGTTTGTTGTTATTTTGATGTATTCAAAGATTTAAAATTTTCTGAACAAGTTTATAAGGTATGTATTATTACATAAAATTTTTATTACACATTTGCTTATCATATGTTTTTTGCAAAAATGTAGTCCATTCGGAAAAAATTACATTCTTTCAAAAATTGGAATAAAAACTTATTTTTTTAATATTTTTCCTATTTTGATATCAATTCTAATGTATTTTTGAATTAAATTTAAAAAATTAAATTAAATTCAAAATTCAAGCATTTAAATGTTAAGAATTCAACAACTTGCCAGTTATCTATTTGTTGGGATATCTACATAACAGTGCGCTGTCATAAGGTTGTTCTCACTCTTTATGCAGGTTGGTCGTAGTTCAGAAAATCAGGAGGAAACGTTTTGTAACGGTGTTCTGATGCAAATGCTCTCCTTATGAAAACCAGTTTCTGACTTCGAAACAAGTAATATAAAAAAAAAAATTTTTAATTCCTACTTAGGTCAACAAATAAATAAATAAATAAAATTTTAATTAAATACAAAAAATAAATAAATAAATAAATAAATAAACTGTATTAACATCAAGTGTCATCCAATACAAGTTTAAAAAAATGTATTTGAACTTGAGTGGATGAATAAAAAGTATTTTATTAACGACTGAAAATTAATTATTAACAATTAATTAAATAAAATTTAATTTTTAAATAAAATTTAATTAATTAATAATTATTTTAATTAAAAAATTTAATTAATTCCTACTTAGGTCAACAAAGAAAAATATTTTAAAATGTAAAAAATGTTAAATTAAAAATTTGAAAAATTTGTAATATGTGAAAAAAATTGTATTAACATCAAGTGTCATCCATTGCAAGTTTTTAAAAAAATGTATTTGAACTTGAGTGGATGAATAAAAAGTATTTTGATAACGATTGAAAATTTGAACAAGATATAGCGAGAGTGTGAGCTAATAGTAGGAATTTAAAAAAGAACATTCCTAAGAGGCTTAAGGCTTTCATGCTGGCATATTCTTAGGCAAATACGATTCTTACTTCTTTTACGATTTAAAATGATAAACGAAAATCGAATTTGCAGAAAAGTGCCCCCACCCTTAAAAGGCACCTTCTTTTTTTCAAGTTAGAAGCTGATCCTGCTAAGAACGCGCGAATCTTTATAACCGTTTGATTTGGCTAGGTTTACTTGATTATGGCAAAGCACACTAGAGCTATCTGCCTAAGGGAAGGGATATCTTCGCGGAGGACTTTCTAAGGGAAACAGACTTTTATACACGTTACACATGATGAAAACGAAGCGATGCGTAACTACCAGTGTTCAGCGATTTTACCGCTCAGACAATGGTAGGCCTTATAAAATGATGCCTGTCTACCTAAGTATCTCTACATATAATGAAAGAAAGAGTCTGTGTGTCTTTCGTTCGTGCTGCGTGTAAGCTAATAGACTCAGGGCTACGAAGTTTGGTATATAGGTGCATCTACACAAGAGCCAGTGCAGCTTGAAGCGATTTTTTCAAAATTCGAATCAGATTTTTTTTTTTTTTTTAATCTTTTCGATCTTATCGCATCATTTTAAATAGTTTCATTCTTTTAGAAATTTGGTTTTGGCAACATTTTTCATTCAGTTGTATACTGGACTGTTGACTGTTGAAAACCAGCACTGCACATTCTCGAGTTTTTAAATTTACTGTTTCTCTTGGATACTGGACGTTTGTTGACAGAAGGCATCGGAAGGTTGATTAATTTATTTATTAGGATAATAATATTTGTATTAAGGGATATTGCTTATTTCATTGTAATTTTGTTTGTTCTGCAGAGTCGAATTCTGCGCAGTTTTTAAATTTTACATTTCGTGTTCCCTTCAAGCATTTTTCCGGACATTTCAAAGACAGACGAAGGCTGGCAGCGTAGCTGTCTAGTTTATAATAAAAGAAATATCGATCGCTTCCAGTGACAATCGTCTGCGTAGTGACTGTGTTTTCTCGAATTTATTGTTTTCGAGAATTTCAGAATTACTAATTACTTTATTTCTCGAAATCTGAAATTCCCCTTCCGAACCTCTTGAACATTTAAAGCTTATAAAAGTAAGTTCAGTAAACAATTTCATCTCTTATAATAAGGGATTTCCAAAACTCACGGAATTCCTTTTAATAAGGGAATTTTGGGAACGTTCTCGTGAGTTTTCGGTAAATAACTTTTCTTGCTTTAATGATTTATTCGCTGAAGAAGTCCTGTTTTTGATCACCAAGATTCTAGGAGAAAAAACACGGAGAATTTCTCATTTCTTTTCTTTTCGCATTTCTTTATTTCGTTTTATCAGACATGAGTTTTTGTGCTTTTTCAGCAATTTTAAATACCAGAGGCATATATAATGTATTTCTGTTGCTAAAATTTACTGTAACTCTAACATTTATACAGAAATCTTTGTAAATATAAAACCTTGCAGGCATTTTAAAATCCTGTAAATGTATCATTTGAAAGGAAATTATTGATTTGTTAAATTTCCTTCTACACAAACAGTATATTTTTTCAAAATTTTGTGTAGTAGCAGATAGATTATGAGATAGCTTTTGGTTGCACTTTTTTTTTGGGGGGGGGTAGGAGAGGGAACTCAAATTCTCAGTATGGATTACTTCCTTGTACGAAGTAAAGGAAGTATTGTAATAATGAAAAATGTCGGGTGCCATATTTCAGAGAAAATATTCATTTTGATCGCAATTTAACGATATTTTGGCGTAACATATGTACGTAAGGACAGAATAAAGGAATCTTTTTCCACTTAACAATTATAAAACTGATTTAAAATGGATTCAAAAGAGATTTGATGTTGCGTCTGTACGTACGAACGTATGTATCTCCCATAATTCAAAACAAGTAGCCTCAGAACGTTGAAATTTTGTACACAGGACTGCTATAACACGCAGTTGTTCACCTCCCTTTTTGGTTGCAATCGGAGTCCAAAAAAAAAAAAAAAAAAAAAAAAAAAAAAAAAAAAAAAAATTCGTATTAAAAAATTAGAATAATTTTTTTTAAAACAAGTCCTGCCCTATAGCTGCAGGATTGAAGTAGAACAAATTTAAATTAATTTGGATGCTTTAAGTATATATATAAATACCCACTCTGTGACTCGGCTCAGTGCACTCAGTCTTTTTAATCCTTATATGTTGGTAAATTGTGGAATTTCTGCTGTAAACATGATTGAATTATACTGTTCAAACATTCCGTTTTATCCCTTATGTTTTCCTTCCGGTTAAGGTTTTTATGCCTTCAGTTAATCTGCATGCAATAACTGTAGAACTATCAACAATTTAAAAGTTGTTTAAGTGCGGCTAAGCCTAATTTTTTACCATAGCAGCCATATTTGTTTACATTTGAAATTTAGCAGGATAGTAAATTAAGTCTTTCTGCACCTTCAGTGTTTTTTTGCCGAGTGAGACCAAAAGGAAACTAAATTTTGTGCATCGAAATACTTGTCTTCTAGCCCGCTGTCGAAATGGCTTGTTTTTGCTGAGAAGCTGTAATTTTAATTGTAAAAAATTGTTTTTTTAATTATTTTAACTGTATTTAGCGTTTTATGTTTTTTTTCTGTACCTTTTTTTTTTTTTTTTTTTTTTTTTTTCTGTATTAATCAAAATATTTTGAGGTTTTATGCATTTTTGCCCTGCCGGGAAGTGAGAACTGAATTAATTGAATAAGAAATCTATCTCTAATGAAATTCGAGAAAATTAGTTTAAATGAAATGCAGGGGGAAATGCGTCTAATTGAATATTTTTGTACAAGGAAGCCATGTGGTATACACATGAGATTTTTCATACTGGAGAAACTGCAATTAGTCAAATGAGAATAAATTTATTTATTTTTGTGCATTAAGAGCTATCAGCAACCCCTATACTGTCAATGTTAAATTGGCCATTTTCGATGCACCTTTACTTAAAATCTGCTGTAGATACAGGCTTAATTCTTTTTTTGTAATTAAAGTACACCTATCTGATTATACTGAAATGAGCATTTGAAACATTTTGAATTTTAGAGTAATTTACAGAATATTTTGTTAGGCATAGTAAAATTTAGCACTTTTCTCACACAAAAATATTTTTTATATTTTTTCCCCCAAGTTTATCACAAAAAGCTCATTTCAGTAAATATTAGGAAACCTAATAAATAGGCCATAAAAATTTTAGATACCTGTGAACAGTAGTTCCTGAGAAAAAATACATCGAGTATAAAAAAAAACACGTTTTTATGTAAAAATTCTCATTGATCAAAGCAGTCGATGACAAATTAAAACTAGATTTTTTACAGTTCTAATTTTCATAGAGATTAAAGAATGGTATTTTTAGAAAGATAAAAGTGTAGAGAATTTGAAAATGCAAAAATCCGAAATCACAATTTTTTGAAGATTTTGTGGTTCCGACACCCCTTAAATTTCCAGCTTTTTTTCATAATATTTCTCGAGAACAGGGAATCCCGAAACTTAAAAAGAAAATTCTCGAGAAACGGAAATAGAAATGAATTTGATGGAAAATCTACGGATTCGGGATTCTCAAGAGCGATCGTTTCTTCTGAGACACGTGGGCGCAAAGACAGATTTTAGAGTACTTTGCTTGGTTTACAGTATTTGCTATGAATTTCTTTGTATATTTTAATCATGTATTAAACAGTGCTGAAAGATAAACATAAAAAAAAATTTCTCGTGGAAAGTAATTACCTTGACACCGTTTTTTGAGTCACTTGAACTTATCCCTCTCGACACTTTGACACGCGTTGATGGGAAAGGTTAAATTCGATTCCATTCATCAAGTGAGCTCCAAATTCAAGGCTGAAAAATTAAAACCAAAAATTAATTCTTATTCTTTTTCATTGTCTTGTGTACCAACTAATATCTAATACATCTTACATGTCGTCTGTACGACGGGTTTTCCTCTAAGCTTTTGGATATCCGTTGATCGGTGGCCTACATTTTTTTTAAACGGGAAGAGCATGAAAAATAGAGTTTATATTTTTCATTGCTCATTTATTTTGAAGTGAAATAGATTTAACGGAAATTTGATAGTGTACAGATGTTTCGTTAAAAACCGCAATGCATTTTTCTTTAGAATTTTCGATACACAGTCTCATGCGCCGGAGATAAAAATGTTGCCCCCCCCCGTACAACGCTGCTATGGCTCGCTTTGAAATCGTTGAGTTTTTTAAGGAAAAAATTCGTTAAAGTTTTATAAAATAGGAAATCGAATAATAAAACAAATTCCAAATTTGGACTTCCAGATGCCCATATTCGGATAGAGACGTACGTTATTCAAAACTGGGTGGCTCTAGGTACCGTTGTTTTACTACAATGGGAGAAACAGACATACATTTATGCAGATTCTTCATTATTTAATTTCTTTAAATATAATACAGGACTCTAATATTGGGTGGCAACAATTTAAAGAGATTCGTCATTTATAGTGAATGAACGCAAAATGGCAAAACGAAATTAATAGATCCTTTGGGCTAAACAAAAATTTAAACTATATAAATTTATTTATACTATATGTACGAAATTTCTAACAATACTGTTCAGGTTTCTGATAAAATTTGAAATATAAATATATCTTACTCTTTGCAGATTGGCAACATAAGGCTTTTAAATCGGTGAGTTTTTAATAAAAAGACCATTAAATTAGCACAAAATTTATCTATGTCTCTCTCTCTCTCTGTACATATATATATATATATATATGGGTTCTTTAGTCTCGAAATCACAATTCTTATTCAAACAAAACACATTTAATAAAACATTAATGCATCTATAATATAGTTCATCTATTAATACAGCATCTATAACATCTTACATCTATTAACACACCATCTACATCATCTTACATCTACCTTATCATAAAACAAAGTGGCGAGAGTTCTATCAATTTCACTCGTACAATCAACAGCTAAAATTTAGACAGCGCGCGAGGAAAAATATTAAGCTATGGATTTAAAATCCCACATATATATATGTGTGTGTGTGTGTGTGTGTGTGTGTGTGTGCGGATCCCGTGGGTGGTTTTTCGAAATCTTATGTGCACAGTGACCTTTCGCTTCTTTTGAAGGTCAAGTATGTAAAATTTTATCAACACAAGATTTATATAAATTAGCCCCCCAAAACAAAAACAAAGATACTTTTCTATATATATAGATATATATTTTCTTATATATAAGCGGCTTAAGTGTTTGTCGCCGATAGTTTATTAGTTGCTTGCGTCACTGTAAATTGTTTTATTCCCCGTGCCGTGCAGCGCGTGACGAATATTATGAGAAAGCTAAGCCGGAAAAATTAAAAATACAAGAGTACGTGCATTTAACGTTTAATAATTAAGTTTAACATCTATATATAATAGAATTCGGAAATATGCAACTGGCAAAAACCGGCAGCGGTAAAAAAATAAATAAAATGAAATAAATAAATATCTTTATTATTTTCGGCTTAAGTGTCTGTTTGTCGCCGATAGTTTATGGGTTACTTGCGTAACTGTGCTAGCCAATGGTGCGGAGTTGCCACGGCGCAGGGTTGTCGTTTCAATTGAGACGTAGACAATTTCCTGTAAAATTTGCCTTTGATATGCGTTCTTAAACTTAATATGTTTCACAAACAATAATCAATCAACAAATGGACTGTATTCCTACACTTTTATTTTATTACACTTGTCAGCGATGCGAAATAATTGATACAAAATAAGCGAGCCATTCTACATGGCTGTCACAAACACAATTCTATCAATCAATTATCTTGTTGCCACACATAAAGTTCAAAACTAAAAGAAGAAAAACAAAAGGAATTTACGCTGTTTGCAACAATAAAATGAAGCAAACGATACTCACATAAACATCCTGGCCCTCGTTGAAATCCCCTGGGATTTCAACAGTTGGAGCATTTTGAAACTTCTTAGTCTGTAATAAAAGATAAACATAAGAAAAATAATACATAATATTATATGCGAAGCAGTTCATAGTTTTTTAGTCTGAATAGGAAGAGGACACAATTTCACGACTGGTCGTTTAATGACACCATGACCAGTTTTAATACTAGCAACTCTATGATCTGAGCCCGGATGAACAGCAATTATTCTCCCTAACCTCCATTTAAGAGGCGGAAGGTTGTCTTCTTTGATTAGGACTAAGTCATTGACTTCTAAATTGTTTTGACTTTTTTGTCATTTAGGTCTTTGTTGAAGCTGAGACAGAAATTCTCGACTCCACCTTTTCCAGAAGTGCTGAAAAATAAACTGTCTCACATGCCATCTGTCAATGTGATTGAAGGAACTATAATTTAGGTCTGGTTCAGGTATGGCAGTTAAAGACGTTCCTATTAGGAAATGACCAGGTGTTAATGCAGTTAAATCATTTGGATCAGCCGATGTTGGACACAATGGCCTAGAGTTGAGACAAGCCTCAACCTGCGCTATCAAGGTCTGAAATTCCGGATAGGTCAGCACAGTATCACCAACAGTCCTTTTTAGATGTAATTTCATTGACTTTATTGCCGATTCCCATAGTCCACCAAAATGGGGAGATGATGGCGGGTTGAATATCCATTTTATTTCCTCTAAAGACAAAAATTTGTGAATTTCTTGATTTTGCTTACATTGCAAAAAACATTTTCTGATTTCTTTGTCTGCACCTTTAAAGTTAGTACCGCAGTCACTATAAATCTCAAATGGTTTCCCTCTTCTTGCAATAAATCGTTTAAATGCACTTAAAAATGCCTTTATTGACAAATCTTCTACCACTTCAAGATGTACTGCCTTGATTACAAAACACACAAATAAGCATACGTAATATTTAAATGATTTTTGTCCACGTCCTGCACGATGTTTAATCATGAACGGTCCAGAAAAATCTATTCCAGTTCGATGAAAAGGTCGCGATTGTGTTACTCTAGATTCTGGTAGATCAGCCATTATTTGACTTGCAGTTTTAGCTCTAAGTTTGCAACACGTGATACAAGATCTTACTACTTTTCGGATAGCAGATCTAGCAGCTATGATCCAAAATTGCTGTCTAATTAAAGATAGAAGAAGTTCCGGTGCTGCATGCAGATATTTGACATGAAAGTGTCTAATTATGATTTCTGTCAGATTGTGTTTTGAAGGTAATAAGATTGGATGTTTTTCATTTTCTGATAGTTGCGCATTTTTCAGTCTTCCTTTTACACGTAACACTTTGTTGTCATCTAAAATTGGACACACGGTAAGGAGGTTGCTGTTTGTAGGTAAGTCCTTTCCCAACTCCAAACATTGAATTTCGTTAAAAAAGTGAAATCGCTGTATTATTCGGACAATACAGAAAGTTGCAGCTCGAATTTCATTACTAGATAAAAAAGACGTATTTCTTTCTAGATATGCTACTTTAGAATTTGATATGAATCTTAATATCCAAGCAAATATGCGTTGTAACTGGAAATGAAGATATATTTGATATAATAGCAAGTTCCTGTACAGGTTCAGAAACTACAAATGAGACTGTTTTACGTGCATCTGGTAATGCCTCTTCATCTATAAGAATATTTTTAGAAAAGGCAATCTCACTGCACTTTAACCAAGAAGGACCATTCCACCACAATTGATGAGATAATAGTTCTGCAGGAAATAATCCACGTGAAGCACAATCAGCTGGATTTTCCTTTCCATAAACATGGCTCCAGTTCTCAGGTGGTAAGATGGATTGTATTTCAGAAACTCTATTAGATACGAATACTTGCCATTTTTTAGGATCTGACCTTAGCCATGACAACACGATTTGTGAATCACTCCAAGCTTGCACTAAATCAAAATTTATAACTAATGCAGCTTTTACAGACTGAATCAAGCGTGCCAATAACACTGCTGCACATAATTCCAGTCTTGGAATCGTAATAGATTTTAATGGTGCTACACGAGTTTTAGCTGTTACGAGTTTAACATTAATGTCAGAGTTATTGCAAGTTTTGATATAAATAACTGCTGCATAACCTCTTTGAGACGCATCACAAAATCCGTGAAGTTCACATCGAAAATAATCAGGTAGCAGAACTTTTTTAGGTATATTTATAGAATTCAAAAGTTTAACTTCTCTACATAGATTTCTCCAATTTCGATCAATCTCTTCTGTTACAGGATCATCCCATGGTAACTGTAATTTCCACAATTGCTGAAGGATCATTTTAGCGAGAATTACAAACGGAGCTATCCACCCCAATGGATCGAATAGTTTTGCTACGAATGACAAAATAATCCTTTTAGTTGGAACACTTTGATACTCTATTACACCGGCATTACATTTGAATTCATCATTGTGCGGATGCCATTCCAATCCCAGAACTTTCAATGGTTCGTCTTCTATTACACGATGAATATTGTCACTATCTGTGTTTGTTAAGCCAGAGGTTTTTAACAACGACTGTTCACTTGTCGACCATTTGTGAAGCTCAAAGCCACCACTTTTTAGCATATGTTGCAATTCGTCTATCATTGCAATACCTTCCGAACTATCTTTTACACCAGTTAACATATCATCAACATAAAAATCTCTTGAAACTATATTCTTTGCCTTTGGAAAGTTCAATTCTTCATCAATCGCTAACTGACTCAAAACTTTGGTTGCAAGATATGGAGCAGCTGCAGTTCCATGTGTAACTGTTTTCAAACGACAAACTTGTATTTGCTTATACGGGCTATCTCTCCATAATATTCTCTGAAAATCTCTATCTTTTTCATGAATCTTTATCTGTCTGTACATCATTTTAATATCAGCGGTTATTGCAATGTTATGAAGTCTAAATCTTAGTAAAATACAAATTAAGTCATCTTGTATTTTTGGGCCTATCATTAGTGTATCATTTAAAGAAACACCTGTGGTTGTTTTAGCGCTCGCGTCGAAAACAACTCTCAATTTTGTTGTTAAGCTAGAGTCCTTCAACACGAAGTGATGTGGGATATAATAGTGTTTATTCTCTAATTCATAATCTGTGTCTGGCACTAATTCTACGTGTTCTAGTGAAAAGTACTCTTTCATAAACTGAATATACTGGTTGTAAATTTCTTTCATAGATAACAGTCTCTTCTCCAAGTATTGAAATCTTCTGTACGCCATTTCACGGGTGTCACCTAGAATATCTCTATTATGTTTGAATGGTAATGCAACTGAATGACGACCTGATGTGTCTCTAAAATGCGAGTTTTTAAAATGTTCTTCACAAAGTTTTTCCTCATTTGTTAAAGGTTGTACATTTGGAAACTTTTCTAACTCCCAGAAAGAATTTACTAACTCATCTGTGTTTGTATTCAAATGATTTACATATACTGGCTCAAAATTTGTAGATTCAAAATTTGTAGTACCCGAAATTATCCATCCCAACCTCGAATTTAGAGCAAATGGTAGATCAGGACCACGTTTAACAATTTCTCCCGTCATTAAATGCAGAAATACATTTACTCCAAATAAAATGTCAACTGGTTGTGACTTGTAAAATAATAGATCAGCTAATTGTAAATCACTGAAGTTATCGAAGATGATTGATGGCAAAGATACATAGGGAATGTTATCTGTCACCTTGTCCAGTACAAACGCTGATGTTGATATACGAATATCACTTTTAAAATGAGAAGTGAATACCAAATCGACTTCCCCATTACTTATAGTATTAAATTCTCCTAGACATGATACAGAAATGGAATTATCTTTCACTCGTAATCCTAATTTCTTCACACAATCCCTTGAAATAAATGATCTCTGAGATCCAGTGTCACATAAACATCTACACTTCACAAATTGTTGCTTAGAATTTTGAACTTTTATTAAAGCAGTACACAATAAAATGTGACTGGTTTGATTACCTTTTGCATTCGAATCATAATGAGAGGCACAAACTGTGGCTGAAACGTCCTTAGGACTCGTTAATTCATCTCTTTTAATGATATATTGCGTAGGCGGAGATATACTGTTTAACTGAGTTTTATTCTTTGAATTATTTACAATGTGCAAAATACTGTGATGCTTCTTAAAGCAATGTTGATATGTATTTAAACTCTTGCATTTTTTGAGCAAGTGCATATTAGATAAACAATTAAAACAGTAACGATTAGATTTTACAAATTCTATCCTTTGCTGAACCGATAAATTTAGAAATTTCGAACATTTGGCTAAACTATGATCTTCTTTACAATAACCACAACCCAAAGTAGCAACCAGAACATTATTCTTATTTTGAAACACAGATTTAGGTACCTTATTACTTGTTGATTTGCTGTTTTGAAGTGTTCTTGCATAGTTTTTTAGGAATTCAATTAAAGTCGTAAGTTTTGGAATTTCATTAGATTTTAACTGACGTTCCCACCATAATTTTGTAGAAGGGTCTAATTTTTGCAAAATTAAATAAGTCATTAAAGTGTCACCAAAATTATCAATGATTTGATTCAATACTTCTAAAGAACGAATTACTTCATTAATATTGTCAACTAAATTTAAAATAGCAAATGCTGATTCATTTTGAATAGTTGGTAAACTTAAAAAACGTTTAATATATGCAAAAATTTGTTCTCTCTTATTTGAATATCTTTCGTCTAACAGATTCCATGCTATTTCAAAATTACAATCCGAAATTTGAATGGTTTGAATAATGCGATATGCTTCACCTTTCAACGAAGCCTTCAAATACTGCAATTTTTGAGCATTAGATAAATTTGTATTTTTTCTTACACAAGCACTGAAAAGATCTTTAAAAGCTATCCATTCTGTAATATTACCACCAAAGGTCGGTAATGTTAACTTGGGTAATTTAATATTGTCAAGAACCTGTTCTGAAATTACACCATTAGAATTATTTTTATTATTTTTATTTTTTAATATTTTTTCACCTTTAAATTTCCACAAATAAATTTTATCTGTGTACTCCTGAACATTATCTATTTCGTTTTCTAATTCTTTAGTATCTGTAATTAAACTTTCGATTTCAGAATCAAGCTTCTTTAACTCAATTTCTTTTTGTGTCAATAATTCAACACATTCCTCTAGTTTTATTAAATTAATTTCATCTGCAGTTAAAATAGTTTCAATTTTCTTTACATAATTAGTAACACTCCTGCGTAAGACCGCTCTTTTTGTTTTAAAAGTTATAAGTTCACTCATAATTGATCAATTCAAAAACAGAAATTGTTCTTAAATCACTTAACACTATTATTAAAATGAAATCGAATTCTATGCTGTATTACAACATTGTTCTTAAAATTTAACAACAAATTAAACGAATTTTTGTTCAAAATCCACTTACCTCACAAAGTGGATAATTTTCACCAACCATATGCATATTTGCGTTGTTAGAATACACTTAGAACAGTCACTATCTTCACTAGCTCTCCGGCTCGACGGACCAACTATAAGTGTTCTTAAACTTAATATGTTTCACAAACAATAATCAATCAACAAATGGACTGTATTCCTACACTTTTATTTTATTACACTTGTCAGCGATGCGAAATAATTGATACAAAATAAGCGAGCCATTCTACATGGCTGTCACAAACACAATTCTATCAATCAATTATCTTGTTGCCACACATAAAGTTCAAAACTAAAAGAAGAAAAACAAAAGGAATTTACGCTGTTTGCAACAATAAAATGAAGCAAACGATACTCACATAAACACTATGACTATCCATAATCAGGGCCAAACGCTTAAGCGTTTTGGCATTTTTTGACCTGAGCCTGCATTTGGACACGGTCAACTTTATGTTGCCTGTTCAAGAGTTCGTGAAAGAACGGACGTAAAATTAAAAATAATGGATGGTCCTCTGCAAGGCGAGCTTAAAAAGAATGGAAAGATCTACACAAGACATATTGTGTATAAAGAGATCTTTGACATGTGAATTAACATTTTATTATTTAAATCACCTTTATTTATTGAGCTAGCGGTGGCTCTTAAGAAATGTAGCGCCAGTGGTTTCCTTCATTGCACTCTACTTTAAGCAATTAAGCAAGTAGAAGGGGGAAACTCCGTGGGGCAGTAAGCAAAGGGCGTCTCGCCGCCTGCTCTGGGTAATTCAGTTTGAATAAGCAGACAGCTTTGCACAAATCATTTTAATTACAATTTATAATATCTAGAACAGCGATCATTTCGTATGACCGCCGAGCTTTCTAGTATATATAAATATATTGTTAAATTAGAATACAGCGCCACCTATTGGATATAGAGAAAAATTCTCACTTGGCCACCTGGATTCGGCTAAACAACATGCTAAGCAGAGGCTCTCAACCTTTTGACAAAAGCGTACCGTCTAAACAAAAATTGAAAACCTTTAGTACCACCACTACAAAGTACTACTACCACCACACCACTTTTGATCAAAGTTCAGATCACATACATTTACGAGTGTTAGAGGAAAAAACTCTATCAGGATGTTGGGGTTTTAATTTTTGAATTTAATGGTTAAAAATACTTTGCTTCTTTGCGTACCACCTATTTTTCTCTTGCGTACCACCAGTGGTTTTCGTACCACCGGATGAGAACCCTTTTGATAGAGCATGTACTAGAACAGAATATAGTTAATTACTGCAAATAATGTAGTTAGTTCTCGATTTATATAGTCCAGTCATTAGTTTAGAATTATAGAATCACAGTACATATATAGGTATTTATTTTCTATAAACGGTTAATTTATGGATTACTTTACGGATGAAAATATTTTGATCCACGCGTGAAACACGTTTTTCTTTTTTAATCTGCTTTATTCTAGAATATTCCGATAATTTACTTTTGAAAAAGCTGATTGTGATATCTTTTCTGATAGCAAGATAACGTTTCAATTTTGCATGCGTTTTTGAAGCCGATAACTATATTGCAATAGTTCAATAGGGTCGAAGGCAACTGAACAAAGCAAAAAATTTTAATGAGCTATTGCGAAATATCGTTCCGCGCTCTGAAACAAAATTTATCGCTAATAAGATTAGAGAGTCGCGTTACTTTGCGAGATACCTTCCTTCTGGAAGGTTAGAGGATTATGGAAGCTTTACGTAAGTGAAAATAAATCAGAGTCGGAGGAGGATGCATCAGATCGGAGATACGAAAGCAAAGGAATATTGTTCAAATTTCATATTTCACATTATAAAGTAAACAGAACTAAATTTCTCATTAAGAAGCATACAGGCATAAATTTCTTAAATTTTATTTTCCGATACTAAATAATCACCCGATCATTAATTTCGACTTTACTCGTGATCACAAAAACATAAAAAGTACACAAATACGAAGAAAACACCTTCTATTCAAATAAATTGCAAATGAGGGCTTCCAGATGACCATACTCGGTAGAAGATTCCGTTATTCAAAATTGGATGGCTCTAGGTACCGTCGTTTTATCACAATGCCAGAAATAGACATGCATTTATGCAGGTTCTTCATTATTTAATGTCTTTAAATATAATGCAGGCTCTAATATTAGGTGGCAACAATTTCAAAAGTGGAACGCTGCTTATAGTGAAAACTCCACAAAATGCCAAAACGATATTAATAACCCTTCTGTGCAAACGCCTTTTGGGATGTAAAAGAGAAGAAGGAAAAATAAAGAAAAGAAAAGTTCTGAATGTAAAAGAAATTATATTGCAATTTATGCTTTTAAATATAATTATATACGTATTAAACAGTCGTATTCCGCCCAGGTGTCTGTTTTGCGTTTATACAGAAGAGGTAAATGTACGTTTAGCAAAATGTTATTAAAAGTGCAATTCGTACACTACTATTACGTGTATGTAGTAAAACTTAATTCGAAATTTGTTTTAATCAAATTACTATCGATTTATCAAATCGGACGTTATAAATTACTTAAAACATTCGATGTAAAGAAAAACTCAGCGAACATCAAATAATTCTGTTCTCAAATATATTCGTTCCATAACAGGCAGAATTTCTTTATCTCCATACCTAAATTTTCTGATACATCATCTGAAAATGTTTATCTACGTTCTTCGAAAGAACGGTATTTTGCAAGATCTCAATCATAAATCTACGCAGTATTCAATATCAGCTCGAGAAATAGGAAAAATATCACTATGACACCATTTAATGATGTGTATCGTCTTTTTCTAATAGTCGCTTGCACTGTAGAACATGTAGGAGTTGAACACCAACTGGATCGGCTGGACGAAAGCCAAAAAATCGAATCGGAATAGATGCAAGTCACAAAAACGAATTGTCTACGCACATTTTATCTTCAAAAGATGTTGCCATGAATCAACAAGAATATCATAGAGGTGGTATACGCTGCAAATGTTCTTAAAGCCGTCCAGATGGAAAAGATTAAACCTCCTTGATTTTGTTGGCACCTGCCACTTTGGTGGTGAAGGTTAGATGAGTGCGTTCGAATCCTCCGGCGAGCTCTTTTCCGGTTTCAGCTCGTCCTTTTGTATGAACTTCCTTCCGGTTTAGTTCTGTTCCGAGATAAAGATAGCGGAAGTTTTTGTATGATTGGGGTAGGGGGGATCTTTTAATTGGAAAATACGAAACTAACTTATCACCTTTAAGGAAAATTCCGGTGCATAGAGTTTTTATACTACTTATTTGAAGAGAAAACATTAATAAAAGTTTAAAAAAAAAAAGGAAATCTTAAATTAAGTCCTAAAGAGACTTTTTTTTAACATTCTGTGTGTTACCTATATTTATTAAATACCAGTATCATGTTCTTCGCACTTAAACCAGAAAATTCAGTTCAAGAGCAGTATAGCAAAATAAATTTAAATTGAGCATATCTTTAGAATTTCCTACACACGGTCTCACGCGCGGAGATAAAAATGTTTTTTCTGTAAAATGTTGCCATGGCTCCCTTTGAAATCCTTGCGTTTCGAAATCAAAAATTCGTTATGTGTGTTATCTTTATTAAAGTTTTACAAAATATGAAATCAATCATAAAACAAATTTCAAATTTGGGCTTCCAGATGCCCATATTCGTAATAGGATTACGTCATTCAAAATTGGATGGCTCTAGGAACCGTTGTTTTTATCACAATGCGAGAAACATACACACATTTATGCAGATTCATCATAATTTAATTTCTTCAGTTATGATACAGGGCGATAATATTTGGTGGCAACAGTTCGAAAAGTGAAACGGACATTCAGAGTGATTCGACGCAAAATCGCAAAACGAAAACAATAGTCCCTCAGGGACAAAGCCCCCTTTGGACTAAAAAATAAATTACGTTTCTTGTTGTGTGTAAAAATAAATAAATTACAATTGATTAGTTAAAATTTCGAATCTGTAATCTTTATTAACAAAAATTAATAATTTATAATGCGATATTTCAAATTCCACATTAACATGAATTTTTTACAAATTTTCTTTAGTTTGGATTTATATTTCTTTCCTTATTTTTCAGTCTCTCATATAAAAGCCAACAGCATATACATTTTATTAGGTGCCGAAACTGACTTGCAAATATGACGTCAATGGTGACGTATTACTTATTCGTGCAATACGCGTGTAGTGTAATAAATCGTGTAGTATAATAAATATCGTATAGTATAACAAATACTATTTTGAATTATTTTGAAGTTTTGTCAAGAGATTTGATGCAGAATAAGTTAGAGAGGGATCATTAACAAGAGAATTTAGTTTTGATATGAAAGGGCGTTCGAAAAATTCCAAAGTATCTCTGTTAATAATTAAAATAGAATTTTAAAAAAAATCCAAAAGCTTTCAGATTTTGAATCACGCCCAAATGGGGTTTTTTAAACGTTATGTGTGTTATCTTTATTTATTAAATATCATGTTCTTCGCACTTAACCATAAAATTTTATTCGACAGCAATATCCCCAAATATTTATTAAAACAGCATATCTTTAGAATTTCAGATACACAATCTCGCTCGCTGGAGATAATTTTCTTTTTCGTACGCTGTTGCCAATGCTCACTTTAAAATCGTTGAATTTGTTAATGAAAAATTAGTTAAACGTTTACAAAATATGAAATCGATAATAAAACAAATTCCAAATTTGGGCTTCTAGATGCCTATATTCGAATGGAGGACTATGTTATTCAAAATTGGATGACTCTCGGTACCGTTGTTTTATCACAATGCGAGAAACATGCATACATTTATGCAGATTCTTCATGATTTAATTTCTTCAAATATGATACAGGGCTGTAATATTGAGGGGCAACAATTCAAAAAGTGATTTGCTGTTTATAGTGAACCAACACAAAATGCTAAAACGAAATTAATAGCCCCTTCGAGCTAATAATTAATTATTACAATTAAATAATTAATGATTAGAATAATTAAACAATTAATTATTAAAACTTAATAAAACATAAAGAGATAATGCATAATAAGTTACTAAATAAATAATAAAATAAGGTACTGGATCTTGATTTATTTAGAATTTCAACTGAAATTACAATGTCACACAAAAAATAAGAAATAGCTCAAACGGTCTCCTTTAAGCTTATTATGTTTATAATATAATGAAGTTCTTCAAGGGATGATAGCTACAAAGACCATTCTTTTTACAGTACGCCCATGAAAAATGTTAATACGGTTAAAGCGTCCCTAATGAAAATACAGAGAATGCTATAAATAATAAGAGTATGGGGAGAAAATTTTAATGGATGACCTGTAGATATGAATCCAACATATCTGCAAGTGCTATAAATCCAACAAATATATATATATGTGATGTACCAGCTTTAGTCGTAGCTTAAATTATCAGACGATAAGTTTAAAAAAAAAAAAAAAAAACAGGATCTATTTATTATTATTCAGGAGAAATAGCAGTTACAAAATCAGATATCCGGAGTAAATAAAAAGAATTACTAATAACTTTTTGTATGAAGTTTACTGCATCGTGACATTTAAGAAAAAGCCCCGATATTCTTTTGCGAGTCCTTTTATAGCCTCTGGAAAGGCGGAGCTTCCAAGAAACGACGTCAGCCAATCCAGTTCGCTTTAAATATTTCCAGAAAATTCTATAAGTGTACGTGTAGAAAAGGCGGGAAAAACAACTTGACTACGGGGCTGTGGATTTAATTCAACGTACTTTCAAATATGAGAACGTCGCCATTAAAAATGAAAAGAACATACAGTTAGAATTTTAAGTGTCTTCCTGACTACGGAATTTTATTATTACAGATATTCCCCCCATCTGAAAAGGCTTGAAGCCGGGCGCCTCGACTACAAGACATTCCAGGTAGAAAAAATATTTTAAATAATTGTTTAATTTGTTTGAAGAACTCGCATCCAGAATTCGAGTTACAATAATATTAATCTTAAATATACACTCTCACTATAACATAGTCAATAATAATAATATCAATATATAAATTGTAAATAATATATCTTAATATTTTGACTTTTATAGAAAATAAAGAAAAATAACATTATGCATGCAGTATTGGGAAAACATTTCTCGAGAACAGTTTCAGTTCTGGATCCAGGTCTTTAGAGATTACTGCACAACATTAGAGCAATTTGTATTTTACAAATCTTTCATTTCCAGTTCGCCGTGGCTTTAATATTAAAAATTTCTATTTCAGGTGAGGTATTCCTCTATTTTTTTCTTCATATCATTACAATTGCAATACTTGACTAATTTCTTAAATTTTTAAGCCAAACAAGGGCTGCATGATCGGTATGGATTGTAAATTTTTGACCGTGAAGATAGTAATAAAATTTCTCATTCAAGTTCTGTAATTGCATAATCTTTTTCGTAATATTTTAAAGCTCTAGAATGGTAGGAAACTAGGTGTAATATATTACTTTCGTCTGGCTGCTTCCAAACAGCTCCCACAGCAATCTGTGATGCATCAACAAAATCATGACAACGTTTATTTGGATCATACAATTGTCAGACTGGTTTTGAAATAAGAATATTTTTCAGTTCGTCAAAAGCAGTTTGACATTGATCATCCCAATGCCATGGTACATCTTTTTTCAATAATTTATTCAGAGGAGATCTTAATTTAGCATAATTAAGTATGAATCTATAATAAACATTTACACTGCCTAACACTCTTTGTAGTTCTTTTACATTACTTGGATATTTCAAATTTTTAATACTTTCAATATTTTGGTTATCTGGGGTAACTTCACCCTTTCTAATTTCATAACCTAGAAAATTGATTTTATCTTTGGCAAAGACACATTTACTCTGGTTCAGTTTAACATCTTCTTGAATAAATATTTCAAATAATTCACTCAAATGCTTTAGATGTTGTTCTTTGGAAGAAGAGTAAACAATTATGTCATCAAAATAACTACAAGCAAATTGGATTTTATTTTTAGTGAGGATGCGTTTAATAACTCTGTTAAAGATAGCCGGTGCATTTTTGAAGCCAAAAGGGAGTCTTAGCCATTCATACAGTCCAAAATTTGTAATAAAAGCCAATTTTTCGGTGTCATCAGGGTGAATAGGAATGTGCCAAAACCCTGATCTTAGATCTATTGTAGAAAAAACATTTGCACTACTTAATTTGTCTAATAAAAAGTCTATCCGGGGCGGGGAATGAGCATCAGTCTTTGCTAAAGCATTCAACTTACGATAATCAATACACATTCTTTTTTTTTTTTTTTTTTTTTTTTTTTTTTTTTGCCCTCATCGCGTTTTAATACTAAAGTTACTGGGGATGCATAAGGACTACTACTTTCTTTAATAATTCTATTTTTTAATAATTGATCAATTTGTCGTCTAATTTCTTCTTCTTCCTTAGGGGAAGTTCGATAAGGTCTTAAAGTGACAGGCAAATCAGAAGTCAAGTTAATTCGTTGTGGTTCAATGTTAATTTTACCTACATCATATTTATTTTTGGAAAACACATTCTTATATTTATTTAACAACTTAATTAATTCAGGGTTTTCTTCCTCCATACTCTCTGAATCTCTTGTTATTTCACTACTTTGTTTTTTCACATCACTTTTTTGAATTTTTAGTTTTACATTTCTTCCATTATTTACATTAACTCTTGTTACCTTAGACATCTTATCATCATTAAACTCCATAATATTAGACTTATTACCTTCATTAACTATTATACCTTTAGACACATTATTTTCATTAGATATATTATTTTCATCAACACTTATTACCTCAGAGATATTTCTTCTAGGTTTTGTCTTAACTGATGGCATTACATTACTGTTTTTTTTTCAAGTACTTGATCAAGTTGTACATGCAAAGAAACTCTGTTATTTACATTCACAGAATTTGAAATGTTTTCATTTCTTTGAGTTACCACTAAATTACTACAATCAATTTTTAATTTAAATAATTTACATTCATTTAAACCCAAAAGAACATAATCTAAATTAGTATCTAACACTAACAAGTTAATTAGTTTAATAATATTTCCAATTTTCATTTGTAATCTACACATTTTATCAATAGAAAAATTTCCTTTAGTTTGTCTAATTTTAATACCTTTTACCTTTTGAATTTTTAACAGTAAATTGTTTGCAGATTTTTCTGAGATGATAGACAATGTCGCGCCAGTGTCGACGACACAGTCGACTGATCTGCCATGGGATAAAAATCCCTTAATTCTTCCTTGTCAAATTCCTGAAGAATCAGACCCCGAATTTTTGTTTTCCACATTAGAATTAGTTTCAGTTTCGTTGTTCTCATTTCGGAATGGGCAGATTTGAGCCCAGTGATAGCAATTTGGTATATTTTTTGGTACATATTCTACAAGGTGATGGGGCTATACCGTCAAAATTACTATTAGTATGGTGACTTAAAACTTTCTTTCCGTTGTTGATATTGCTGTTAGATTTATTTCCAATTTGTTGAAAACTATGAGGTTTGTAAGTAGATGCATTGGGTCGATTATTAACAAACTGACGATTATTATTTCGGAAATTAGCTTGTCTGAATTGTTGACTATTCCTATCTCTGTTATAATTTTGTGAATTTTCATCTTTAAATTCATAAATTTGTCGAAGTTTGTGGGCTTGTTCTAGCCAAGTTCTTGGATCAGCGGGACTTTGAACAATCATCAAAGACTTTAAGTTCGTTGGCAAACCATCTGTCAAACCTTCTAAAATAATTGATTTATCCAAATTAAGCCGCTTGCCCACGTCAATTTTCTTTCGAAAGTAATTTGTGATGTCTTCTCTGGCGTTATATTTTAAATTAGCGAAGTCGCCGAAAGTAGTTAAGGTGGGATCGATAAAGTTTTCTTTTAATATTTGTTCAAATTCTGAGTAAGTTTTTAGCTCATGGCAATTTTTAATATAGAGCCAGAGGGCTTTTCCCTTAATGCAACGAGAAATATTTTGAAGTTTCCAATTTTCGTCCTTATTTTGGCAGACTTTGTTAAAATAAGCTAACCAAGAAATTATGTCACTGTCCTTAAAATCTTCAAATGGAATAATATTTAAATCTATTGTATCTTGATTCACGTTCAGTGAATCGTCAAGATTAACAGGTTCCTGATTTGTCGACATTGTAACTGAAACTTTAAAATTTTCTTGAGAACAAAAATGTGCACTTTTCTCAAAATATTTTTAGATTAGTTAAAATATTTTTTAAACCAAAAACTCTTCAGAGTATTATCAACACTTCATAGAATAATAGACTTGAATAAAAATTTTGCATTCTCAAATTTTATGATTATCACTACACATTTCAGGATAATATCAAATCTTACTTAGAATACTATTAATTTGAATAAGACTTGAAATTTAAATAAACTCGTAATTACTTTAACATAATATATTTAAACCAAACTATTATCGTAGCAACTTAAGTTCACACACTGAGAAAAAATAATTTCTTAAAATCTGTTCTTACTTGGCTGTTGAGTACACTATTTAATCCTGCTCGTTTGTGTGCTGTTAAAAAAACACACAGCATAAATGATTGAAATTCTTCAGCTTCTTTCCAGCAGACGATATCCAAATCATGCAGTTCTAACTATGAGACGCGCTCAAAACTCGAAGACAAAGCTGTATCACAATTCACAATTCTTCAGTTGTAAAAAACAGACACAACTTGCACTTAAAAAAGTTCTTTCTCTTCCAATGGAATTATTTTCCTTTTGGGTACACCCATCCTGCCGACTCCTTGTGATGAACCAGCTTTAGTCATAGCCTAAATTATCAGACGATAAGTTAAAAAAAAAAAAAAAAATCTGAAATGTTTCAGATTTTAAATTACGTCCAAAGGGGCGTTTTTTAACATTTTGTGTGTTACCTTTCTTTATTAAATATCATGTTCCTCGCACTTAAACCATAAGATCCAGTGCAACAGCAATATCGCAAAATAGTTTTAAAACGAGCATATCTTCAGAATTTCCGATACAGAGACTCACGCGCTGGAGATAAAAATGTTTTTTCTGCACAACGTTGCCATTGCTCGCTTTGAAATCCTTGAATTTGTTAATCAAAAATTCGTCAAAGTTTTAAAAAATAGGAAATCGATCATAAAACAAATTTCAAATCTCAAATTTGGTCTTCCACATGCTCATATTCGTTGGAGGATTACGTTATTCAAAATTCGATGACTATGTACCGTTGTTTTATCACAATACGAGAAATATACATACATTTATGCAGATTTTTCATTATTTAATTTCTTCAAATATAATGCAGGACTCTAACATTTTGTGGCAACAGTTTGAAAAGTGAACCGACATTTATGAGTCCGACGCAAAATGCCAAAACGAAACTAATAGTCCTTCGGGATTCAAATCCCTTTGGACTAAAAACAGGATCCATTTATTATTCAGGAGACATAGCAGTTACAAAATCAGATATCCGGAGTAAATAAAAAGAATTACTATTAACTTTTTGTACGAAGTTTACTGCATCGTGACATTTAAGAAAAAGACCCAATATTCTTTTGCGAGTCCTTTTATAGCCTCTGAAAAGGCGGAGCTTCCAAGAAACGACGTCAGCCAATCCAGTTCGCTTTAAATATTTCCAGAAAATTATATAAGTGTACGTGTAGAAAAGGCGGGAAAAACAACTTGACTACGGGGCTGTGGATTTAATTCCACGTACTTTCAAATAAGAGAACCTTGCCATTAAGAATGAAAATAACATACAGTTAGAATTTTAAGTGTATTCAGTCAATTCCTACTTATAAGAATTTTCGCTACATAATGGGACACTGCATCCACTTCATCCAACACTACAAAACTACAATTCTTTAATTCCATACACTTTAAAAATCTTTAGAACTCTGTCTTGCTGTTGCCATTTATTTTTCTTAAATATTACAATCCCATTTATCACAGACATGTACTATTATTTATATAATTCTTTAATTTCATACACTTTAAAAATCTTTAGAACTCTGTCTTGCTGTTGCCACTTATTTTTGTTAAATATTACAATCCCATTTATCACAGACATGTACTATTATTTATATAATTCTTTAATTCCATACACTTTAAAAATCTTCAGAACTCTGTCTTCCTGTTGCCACTTTTTTTTGTTAAATATTACAATTCCATTTATCACAGACATGTACTATTATTTATATAATTCTTTAATTCCATACACTTTAAAAATCTTTAGAATTCTGTCTTGTTGTTGCCATTTATTTTTGTTAAATATTATAATTCCATTTATCACAGATATGTACTATTATTTATAAGTTGTTATAAAATTAATTTTTACAGCACGTGAGAATTACTAATAAATGGTAATTATTTGCAAGTCTTATACTTAACTAGCAGCTACGCGGCCAGCCTTCATCTGACTTTTAAATGTACTGGGAAAATGCCTGAAGGTGAACACCAAACGTTAAATTTAAAAACTGCGCAGAATTTTACTCTACAGAACAACTTCATTAAAAAAAATTTTTTTTTAAATGTATTACATTTACCAAAATTACAATGAAATAAGCAATATCCCTTAATACAAATATTAATTATCTTAATAAATAAATTAACCAACTTCCCGTTACCTTCTCTCAACAAACGTCCAGTATCCAAAAGAAACATTTAATTTAAAACCTGCACAGAATAATCGCCCTCATTTTTCTGAGTCGCAACAGCAGACTTTCAAAAGTCGGCAGTCCAGTATGCAATTGAATGAAAAACTGTTGCCAAAACCACATTTCCAAAAGAATGAAACTATTCAAAATGATGCGATAAAATCGAAAATATGAAATAATAATAAAAAAAAACTCAATCGAATTTTGAAAAAATCGCTTCGAGGTGCACTGGCTCTTGTCTAGATGCATCCTACTGTATATACCAACTTTCGCAGCCCTGGGTCTATTAGCTTACGCGCAGCACGAACGAAAGACATATAGACTCTTTCTTTTATTATATGTAGAGAAGAGATAAAAACAGCATATCTTTAGTTCCGATAAAACAGGAATAGAAGTAGGAATGGATTTTAATATATGATTTTAATATGTATTAACATTTAAGTGTCATCTACTACAAGTTTAAAAAAATGTATTTGAACTTGAATGGATGAATAAAAAGTATTTCATTAACGATTTAAAATTTGAACAAGATATAGGGAGAGTGTGAGCTAATAGTAGGAATTTAAAAAAAGTAACAAGTGAGAATTCTGATCCGTGTTCCGTTACATCGTTCCACAAAGTGTGCAGGTGCTCTGTTCTAATGGAACACATAGGGCTGGAACGAAAAATTTACTCGCTGTCATTCTACTTTCTCGAGATAAGCCTTTGACATGCAAGTGGGGGCTTTTCTTTCCTTAAAAGTCTCGACCGCCATCCAAGGGTTTGTTTCCCAAGGAAAGAAAAGCACGCAGTCAGAATTTAGAATCAATTTTTAATATAATTTTATTATTAAAAATAAAATTTTCGAGATCAGATTTCTGCTGAAATTGCTGTGAAGTTACATTAAAGAAGTGCAGGAGGGTTCTTATTTAGGGCTCCGTTGGGCTTTGGCTACAATTATGATTTCTCTCAAAATCCGGCACAATTTAAGCTCTGAAACTTGTCCACGTTTAGGAAAATTTCTGGTACATACGAGTTTTCATATTAATTATTTGGTGGAAAAACATACAAGGCATTTCTCCCGCCTTCTTAGCATGCCTTCGTGGTGTAGTGGTGAGCCCACTTGGAACGTATTCGACAGGTTCGTGGTTCAAGTCCCGGCGAGGGCATGGCTAATTTTTCCTGAGTCCTATATCAAAAAAAAACCTAATGACTTTACAGTGGCGCCTGAACTAAAAACGGTGCTGGGTGATGATTCTCCACCACCAGGATTTGGCGATTGGGTCCTCTAATCACCAGTCGCCCTTTGAAAGGCGGGGTATATAAGGTATTTCTTTCGTCTTCTTAGCACGCCTTCTTGGTGTAGTGGTCAGTACACTCGGCGCGTATTCAAGAGGTTCGTTGTTCCAGTCCCGGCGAGGGCATTGCTCATTTTTCACATCTCCTGCCTTCAAAAAAATACCCAATGTCTCTTCAAACACACACAGAGAGAAAACATTTAAAACCGTCAATGAAAACTGGAAAACATAAATATGGTTTTTACTCCCAATCCCCCCCCCTTTATTCTCTGAGCATCTTTAAAGCACTGTTAACTCCAATTTAATAATTGGGGTGATATCGAAGATGGTGTTTACGATTAACTCAAAATGGCAGTTAAAATGTAATGGTAGTTTATAAAACACAGGAAAGAAGAAAAATTCATATTATAATAAAAAAACAAATATTAATTAAAAAATCCCTCTCGCATGATTCTCTCAGATTTATATTACATATAAACGTGTTATAAAAATAAGTTCTGACATTTTAAGCATTATATGTTATCGCCCGAAGATCAAGAAAATGAGACGTTTTAGCGTTATAAGCGTTTGTGTGTTATTCGATAACTGACACACAGCAAAAGTAAGGATAAGTTGTAAGAGTTTTTATAAGCACTATAAACAATATACATTATCGACCGGAAAGCGAAATTCGAAAACATAATAGGCGAGCGCCGAGCGGCAAAATCGCTGAACACTGGTAGTTCAGTCCGTGGTTTGAATCCCAGTGAACGGGCTGGCTGCATAGATGTTTCGTGATTTATCCCATGTTGTTGGTAATGCTCACTTGTTTGACCTGGTGTCAGGCCAAACCCACGAAGTTCCTCGTGGCAAGGAGCGCAAATTAACGCCTATCGTCTACAACAGCCTTGAGTACCTTACAGGTGACAGTGCGATTTAGCTCAGTTCCGCCACCAATTTTGATGGAGAGCATCCTGGGAGGACGGGTCCGAGGTTCTCCCCCCCTACCACCAACCTCTCGAGAGGACTTTCGGCTCGCCGCACATTTCGAGTGCCCCCATGTCGCACGGACACTAAAATTTACAAACGTCCATACCTTCTCTGGGATTCAAACCCGGGTCCTTCGGCTAACCACTATACCGGTTGGGCGGCGTTTTCCCATGTTTAACGTGTTTACCTGCCAGTTTACCGTAAAAAGTCTTCCACAAAGGCATCCCTTCCCTTAAGCACATAGCATTTAAGTGCTTTGCAATAATCAAATATACCAACAAAAACAAAGTATTTTTTCATTATAAACGTTAATGCGTTATAAAAATTAGTTATAAGATTACAAGCATAATTTGCAGAATTTTATGTTTATAAAAATAAATCTTTAGCGTCATTACATGCGCCATTTGCAGAATTTTACATTTATAGAAATAAATCTTTTTAGAAATTTAAGACGACACGGATATATCTATTACAGATCATACATCACAGGATGGCCAACTTCTGTATATGTATTTACGATAGACTTTTGACTTGAAAAGTGATATAGCACAATGCGAAATTGAGGATTGAGAGTGAAGCCCTCTGCTAGATAAAAAATAAAAAAATGAAAATCTGGAGAATAAGTTCATTTGGTAACATAAATTAAATCAGAATTCGAACCAAAAAGAAACGTATTATAAATAACGGAAAAATAAACAGCAATGGAGTAACTAAGATGTTTTGAGTTTTTGTGCATATTTTTGCTTGCAACGAAGTGAGAACAAACTGAATTGATGTGAGTTAAGAATATATTTCTAACTGAAGTTAAGTTAAATGGAGTGCAGGAAAAATTGCGTATAATTTAATACGCAAAAAATGAGTATAATTATAATTAATAACAATAATTTACATGTACTAGGAAGACACGTTGTGTTTGTTCACATCAGATTTTTAGTGCAAAGGGGCTTTGTTCCTGAGGGACTATTGTTTTCGTTTTGCGTCAAAACACTATAAATGGCTGTATCACTTTTCCAACTGTTGCCACCAATATTATCGCCCTGTATTATATTTAAAAAAATTAAATAATGAAGCATCCGCATAAATGTATGTATGTTTCTCTCATTGTGATAAAACGACGGTACCTAGAGCCATCCAGTTTTGAATGACGTAATCCTACTGCGAATAGGGGCCTCTGGAAGCCCAAATTCGAAATTTGTAATTGGTTTTATTACCGATTTCTTATTCTGTAAAACTTAAACGAATTTTTGATGAACAGACTCAAGGATTTCAAAGCGAGCCATGGCAACTTTTACAGAAAAATCATTTTTATCTCCAGCGCGCGAGACTGCGTATCGGAAATTCTAAGGATACGCTTAATTTAAAATTATTTTGCGATATTGCTCTTAAACTGAATTTTATAGATTAAGTGCGAAGAACCTGTTATTTAATAAATGAAGGTAACTCACAAAATGCTAAAAAAAACGCAGCGTTGGAAGTATTTTAAAATCTGAAACTTTTCAGATTTTCTTTTCTTTTTGATTTTCTGTGTTAGTGTAACGATATAAACAGTTACGGTTAAATGAAAGAACATGTAGCGGTAGGACGTAACTGAAGAAATAGAGGCTTGTCACTTAGCGATTGCGTTATGTAATACTAATTTTACGACGAACTTAAATGAGTGATTTCATTCTCTTATCGTGATGTTTCGTTAGTTATGAAAGAGATTGCATCTGCGGCATATGGAGAGAAAGATGAGTTGTCACAACATGATCGAGCAGTTTGCTTTAAGAGAAGAAAGACGCTGAAATATTACTTTTGTTTGCAAACAAAAGTGCTCTCTTTCTGCTTTCTGCATTTTTGTTTTTCCCTGTCAGCGTGATTTGTGCTTTTCATATGCATCATTACATCTACGAAAATTACAAAATTGCTGTTATTCTAACTGCATCTCTAAGAAAACGGCTTTTTCTTTGATATTTTCTGGTAGATTTGGTTATTATTCTTGTATTAACGAATTTAGTTCTGTATAAATATCGAAATAAAAAAAAAGTCTGTGTACACCACATGACTTCTTTCAACGGAATATTAAATTATACGCATTTTTTCCTGCATTTCATTGAAACTTATTTCCTCGAATTTCATCAGAGATAAATTTCTCGTTCGATTAATTCAATTCTCACTTCCCGACAAGGCAAAAATGCATAAAAACTCAAAATATCTTCATTAAAAACTGAAAAATATAGAAAACATAAAACACCCAAAACAGGTAAAACAATTTAAAAATAATTTTTACAATTAAAATTACAGTGTCTAAGCAGAAAAACGCAATTCGGCCAGCGGAAAAAAGACAGATTTTTCGCTGCACAAAACTAAAAGTTTCTTTTGGTCCCACTCGGCAAAAAGACACTGAAGATGCAGAAAAACTTAATTCACTATTCTTCTAAGTTTCAAATGTAAACAAATATGGCTACTATGGTAAAATAAATTAGGCTTGGTAGCACTTAAACAACTTTTAAATTTAGGTAAAATATAATTTGCAATTATAACGTTGATTTTGGCTGTTTGACTTAATAAACTTTTAAATTGTTGATAATTCTACAGCTATTGCACGCAGATTAACTAAAGGCATAAAACCCTTAACCGAAAGATAAGAACAACATAACTCATTTTTAATGGAAAAAATGCACAATTTACCAATATATAAGAATAAAAAACTCACAACATATACGAATAAAAAAACTGACAACATATAAGAATAAAAAAACTGACAACATATAAGAATAAAAAATCTGACAACATATAAGAATAAAAAAATGTATTTTTGGTGCGGCCGATTGCAAGCAAAAATAGAGAAGCACAGGTACATGTTATAGCAGTTCCATACACAAAATTTCAACGTTCTGAGGTTACTCGTTTTTGAGTTACGCGAGATACATACATACGTACGTACGTATGTACAGACACCACGAACAAACATCTCTTCTGAACCCATTTTAAATCAATTTTATAATTTCGTTTGGGGAAAATGAGTCCTTTATTCTGTTGTTACGTACAGATGTCACGCAAAAAAGGTCGTTAAATTGCATTCGATAGCGGTCAAAATGGATATTTTAGTTGAAATATGATACCCGGAATTTTTCGTGATTACAATAAATCGTTTGCTTAGTGCAAAGAAGTAAAATATCTTTTTATCCTAAAAGTGTGAAAACTTTCTAGTGCAGGAGTTCGCCATCGAGGGGAATGTGGTCAAGCTTTTAATTAGCTGTTACATATTTAGTTTTATTTTATGAATATAAAAACCTATTTTTATTCAAGTTTTGGTATTTATTAAAATTTTTTATAATTTTTCTTGTTTAATTTATGATGCAAGTTAAAAGGTAATCTAAATCTAAATGAATGTAGTATATTGCATTTTTCGGCTTTTGAAGAGGAGGATGAAAGAAATGCAAGGCGTAAAAAAGGTTTTATTAAAAGAAAATTTGACAGATAGGGGCCCGGATTTTTTGGTGATCAGAAAAGGTGGTGGATTCTCCACCAAATTGTTAACATGGCAGAAGTTATTAAACTGGTAATGTCTTTCGAGAATAACGCTGGAGTTTAAAATAAACAGATTAATTCCACCATTAATTACTAAACCGTACAATGTACACCAATTTCTCAAATTTTGACCAACTATGGAATTTTTAAACCATTTTCTACTAAAAGTCATAAGGTATTTCTCCCCGCCTTCTTAGCATGCCTTCGAATTGTAATGGTCAGCACACACGGCGCGGATTCGAGAGGTCCAAGGTTCGAGTCCCGGCGGGGCATTGCTCGTTTTTCATCTCTCCTGCTTCCAAATAACCTAATGTATTTACAGTGGCGCCCGAACTTAAATAAGGTGGTGGATTATGATTCTTCTTCACCAGGATTTGGCGACTGGATCCCCTAATCCCCAGTCGCACTTTAAAAGAGGGAGTATATAAGGTATTTTTCCCGCCATCTTAGCATGCCTTCGCGGTGCAATGGTCAACACGCTCGGTGTGTATTCAAGAAGTCCGAGGTTCGAGTCCCAGCGAGAGCACTGCTCAGTTTTCATCTCTCCTGCTTTGGAATAACCTAATGTCTCTACAAAATAAGAATAAAAATGAAAACAATTGAAATTGCTTTAAATTTGATCTACGTAATATCTAACATTTAACTTATATATATATATATATGTATATATTAGGACTGAGACCTCATTCATTATACGAGCGTTCTATGCGTGTGCGTAAAGATTAACCTTATTTACTATTCGTAGGCGTGCGCAGACCTTGTTTACCATTTGTAAACTTGCTTACAATTCGTATGAAAGTAGAACTGTCTCAGCTTTTGAAGCAGCGATGCTTTCAGCTCTGTGGTCGGTCAGCAAAGTTGACCTTGAACGACGCACATAACTGAATGGTCGGACGTAAACTGGATCTGAGAGGGTCTCCAATTCCATACTGGTAAAAAATATCATAAAGAAGAAATTACTGATGATGGCAAAATATTATTTGACGTGAGTTGACGTAAGAATAAGGTAGATGAAAATCACAAAGACCGAATGACAAGACAGATAAGCATTTTGGGCGGAAATTTTCTTCTAACAGAATTTGTATTATTCCTCACGTATTAGGCAAGGTTGTATTTTTGTATCCATAAATACACTTAGCGTGATTTTTATTAAGTTAACTTCTATATTTCTTCAAATTGGAACACTTTTATATGAACTGATTCACTAAGACCTATAAACATTAAAAAAAATGCAGCAAAATTAGTAGGAAATGAGAGTAGTGTTTGAATAAATTACCTAGAACCCGTCCATGATGAAATAGAGCCATCTATGGTCCATGTGTCCAATCAGTTACAAAAGACCATATATATTATTTTTTTTATAATGAAACTGCGAATAAATTTAAAAAAAAAATTGTTGTATGTATTTATTGGCTCATTGTCCGGAGAGCCTCAGAAATATACTGCTTGTAAACGACCAAAAATTCCACTTGCATGTTGTCAGTCAATCATCATGTACATTTTTACCAGTCGGTTTCATCAAATACACGATGGTTCTTCTTGCAGACTAAGTAGCTCATATCTTAATGGTATTTAGAACAACCAAAATGGCGATATACAAAACAACGAAAATACGGTATTCGAAACAACCAAAATACACGATGGCTTATTCTTGCAGACTAAACAGCATGTATTTTACTGGTATTTAAAACAACCAAAATGCCTATATTCAAAACAGCGAACGTACATTATTAGGAACAACCAAAATACACGAAGGCTTGTTCTTGCAGAATAAGCAGCATGTAGTATCTTACTGGTGTTCAAAACAACCAAAATGATGATATTTCAAAGAACGAAAATATGCTACTTCAAAGAACCAAAATACACGATGACTTGTTCTTGCAGACTAAGCAGCATGTAAGCATGTATCTTAATGGTAGTTAAAACAACCAAAATGACGATATTCTAAACAACGAAAATACGGTACTCAAAGCAACCAAAATACACGATAGCTTGTTCTTGCAGACTAAGCAGCACGTATCTTAATGGTATTCAAAACAACCAAAATGAAGATGTTCAAAACAACGAAAATACAGTATTCAAAACATCCAAAATACACGACGGTTTGTTCTTGCAGTCTAAAAGCAGAATGTATTTTACTGGTATTCAAAACAACCAAAACGCTTTGCAATAAATTTTTTGTACTTTTCCAGTAAATCTCGTCAAGCAGACTTTATTGGCGACAACATACAGTATACACATAAAAAAATGTTAACAAATGTTAGTTCTAAGAATTTTTTATTTTGAAGGCATAAACATTTTAATATAGTTTAAAATTTTGTAAAAAGACAATAAATAGAGACAATAAATTTGTAAAAAGTCATTAAAAATTTACTATGCTTTCATGGTACAACATTCTGATTCGCCGGT
This sequence comes from Stegodyphus dumicola, assembly GCF_044657685.1. Classification (NCBI taxonomy): domain Eukaryota; kingdom Metazoa; phylum Arthropoda; class Arachnida; order Araneae; family Eresidae; genus Stegodyphus; species Stegodyphus dumicola. The sequence continues at coordinate 180,259,595 of NC_140777.1, read as the reverse complement.
TCATATCACGTGACCCCAAGTAATCTCATCTCACGTAAACTAAGCTACAAAAATCTAATTCTCTCAGTAATTATCTACATTCATTCAAGTTAAATCTTAATATAGAATACAAGTTTTACAAGTTTAAATGCAAGAATTCGTACGAATTCCAATTCAATTTATTTCATTTCGTATGAATAGCTTACTCAGAAATTATGCAAAACCTCAGTGCTTTACATCGCTAGGGCATTCTTATTAGAATTGATGAATTTTACCCTTGGTTTTACCTTTCCTATATCTTCGGGTGAGCGGTGTGATTGCCTCCCAATTGACTTAATTACCGCGAATGGCCTTAGGGCATAAAATTGAACTGCCTGGTAAAAAATTCTATGTAATTGTATGTCAGTATTGAAAGAAACAATCAATCTGATAAGAAATGGCTGCGACTTGTTTTGAAAATGAAGGGTAAAATGTTACCAGGGAGGATATTCCGTTTGGCATCGGTTGTACCATTTTTGCCGACTTTATCGCATGCGCCGGCAAAATGGAAAAGTACTAAATGTTCTATGCAAGATGAATCTTTCATATATTACGCCCCATTTGTGAATTTGTGCGATCTGAATAACGTAAAGCTACCTGTGAAGCACGCTCCTTCAAACTGTTACACATTTTAAATAAAACACTTTAATAAATTATACACATTATACTACACAGTAAATATACGTTACACAACTCATCACACTTCATTCTGAACACACGTCAACGCTGAATAAAACCGAAACGTTTTGCTCAAGCAATTGAGAGCTGCAACAACGCCTTCTATAGGAGATGGCAACTCTACCAAAATGAAGAAATTGCTTCTTAAATCTCCTTATGTATTCATCAATGTATGGATGGCACCAAACTGTTCCTTACTTCAGAATTTCAGATGCGACTGAGTGGAAAATACCGATTAGTGCACCAGTGTTTTATTGTGAACATTCCAGTAATCATGTAAATCAGTTTGACGATTACGAACCAGTCTCATATACCAGACGTCTAAGAGAAGATGAAGGAACTCTTTTAGAGCCGTTCTCTCAATAAAAATAAGCACTTTTTCCAAATGAAAGAACCTAACTTTTTCTCACATTGGATTGCTACATACATTCGTGTCCAAAAGTTAGAGAATTTGCGAATTATAGATGTTTTTGCGAAAAGTATTGAACCAAAGTATTAACTCTGCCGCCGAAGAATTATGCAAATCTGACAGAATTACGCACAATTAGACGGGATTTACGTAAAATCAGTTCTTAGTGCGCGTGTACGTCGTGGAATGAGTAACTATACAAAATTTCAAGTCAATTGGATGTATAGTTTCGGAGATCTCGTGATGAGTAAGTGGTATTTCGCTTATATATAGAGCGGAAGATTAGCGAAAGTACCCGATGCCAGTTAAGTTAAACTGTGAGTAATACATCTAACAACAGAGAGAACGATACCGCTGTAATCCTTCTCTAATAACGATGCAAAAAATACGATTCAGAGTCAGACATTTTTTCAGTCCGATTCGATATGGAACCCACATAAAAAATTTCGATAGGAAAAATAAACTAATTCTTTCTCTCATTATATCAGCGGTTTTTAATGATTTTCGTCTTTCTAACCAAATGGTTGTGAAAGCTGAAGTTCCATCCAATATTTCACCTAGATTCAATTTTATTTGATTAAATGTAACAAAAAATTTATCATAATTGACTTTATTGATTTAAAGCGAACAAACAGACACACAGACATTCTTATTTTTATATATAGAGAGATTTTATAAAACTTACAAATATTTGATTTGGCGGCATCTGGCAAAATGGCAGGTCTCGAATAGCACGTGGGTCCCGAGGCAAAATTATTCTGCCCACGTTATGTTTCGTCCTCCTTCTGCTCCTCCTCTTCCTGCTGCTCCTTTACCTGTTGCTCCTGCTGCTGCTCCTCTTCCTACTGCTCCTTCTCTTGCTGTTCCTCCTCCTGCTGCTCCTCCTCTTGCCGTTCTTCTTCCTGCTGCTTCTCTTGCTGCTGCTCCTCCTGCAAGAGGAACAAGAAGAGGAGGAGCAGCAGAAAGAGGAGCAGCAAGAGGAGGAACAGTAGAATGAAACATATATTCGTGGGCAGAATAATTTTCTTTCGGGGCTCATGCGCCATTCCAGCCATTTTGCCACGTGCCGCCGGCGAACCGCCATTCCATAATTGCAAATAATAATGCTGTAGTTGTAAAGATAATATTTTAACATTTAGATGATAAATATCACATCTACCTTTGGAGAAGAGGGTTCTTAAGGTTATTTTTATTATTTTCCATATTTTTAACTTGAAATTTATGAGAGAATATTCTTCTGGTGGCAACTGATGTCACGTGTTTGAAATATTTTCGCCTTGGAACATCAACATAATGGCCTGCTAGGTTGACTGCTGTTTTCGAATTAAAAAATGTTTGACATCTGTATCATGACTGGTAATATAAAAGCAATTGAAGATTTACCGGAACACACTCGCGGTTTAGTCCATTGACGGTGATCGCGACTGCAGTTAAATTTGCAGGAAAGGAGAATAAAGTGTATTATAATAAATAAAAACTGACAGTTAATATTTTAACTATGTTTTGAAGCAATTTAATTTGTAAACAAGTTTATTTGGTTATGTAAAATAACACAGCACTCAAAACAAGAACGTACTATTTAAAAAAAAAAAGGAAAAAGAAAATGTCGGAAAGGATTTAGATTGTAACTTCGCATCAGAGAGTTTGTTAAGGTTTTTTTCTGTTGCCGCTGAGCTCACGGTTTATCTACCTGCACTCCTCCTGACACAACTACTTTTCCTTTTTTATAACCATTATTAGTTTATTGTAATTATTGTTATTTAAGAAAAGAAATGCAAAACCTCACTTGGTCCACCAGATAGGTCACGAGGCTTGCAGAAGTAAGGAAATACCTCAGCAATACATAAGAGCTATAATAGAGATGAATAAGACAACACAATAATATATGACACCTAGATCTGGAGAGAATGACGAATATATTCTTCCGGATTTTGTGTTTAGTTAGCAATTTTAGTAGAATCGTAATTAAAATCGTTCTATTCCCCCGTGTAATACAGCGCGTGACGAGTTTTAAGAGAAGCTACGCCTAAAAAGTAAAAATACTGGAACACGCGTATTTAATAATAGATATCTGGTAATTTATGAGTATATTTAAACTGAATAAATGTAATTGACTACTGCGTTAGCTGTGACCGTAATTCTAATCTTTTGCTTTACAGAAATCTCGAGAAAACGGAAATTACCAGAACCTTCTGGTGCACGATTAAAAAGTTTCAAAACGCCGGAGAGAAATATCTCAGTTCAGTTATTTACATAACTTTTTTGTTGACTATAGCGAATTTGCAGTGAGATCGAATCAGCTTTCTCTGAGCTTTGGATTGCGTTTTATTTGATGTTTTAGTAGTTTAAATTGTAACTATGCGTGATATTGTACGCATATCTAAGACGAAAAATCCAGCATTGTGTTTTATTACTTGTGATAAGAATAAATTTTGCCCCCCCCTGGTCCAGGCGCCCTTGCGCGGTGAACAATTTTGCCAGCTCCCCACACGGCGGCCCTGCCAGTATGACATCACGCTGCGCGATCTGTTTGGCTGTGAAAGAGGACCATAAGACTCATTTTCAGTTTGATATCATATCATGGATTTTGGACATCTCAGCTCTATTGTTAATCCATGGGTATATAAAATGACTTTTGAATGGTACACCTCTTTCGCTGTTACAAATATATGTCCATACAAAATTTCATTAAAATGCGTCCATTAGTTTTTCAGAAATTTGACATAAGGGAAAAATTCTCTTAATTTTGCACACGAGTGTAATATTGAGTTCAATTCATTTCTTTATCGTGGCTTAATAGGAAAGAATATGAGATTTCATTGCACAAATTTTTCATTTTTCAAAGAAATTTATTATACAAAGACTTTGCGTCAAGTGTTATACGAAGTTTTGTGTCGAACAAACAAAATTGCTCATTTTTTACTACCCTGTCCACAGAATGTAAGGACCAATGTCTACAAAATGTCCACAAATGTGTGGTCCACAAAATGTCTACTAAATTGTTCCTTTTTACCACCTTCACCTTGACCAAGAATATATCGGCCAATATCTACAAAATGTCTACCAAATTGCTCATTTTTCACCCCCTTGTCTACAGAATGTAAGAACTAATGTCCAACAAATGTGCGATCCTCAAAATGTCTACCAAATTGCTAATTTTTTACCACCTTGTCCACAGAATGTAAGAACTAATGTCCACAAATGTGCGATCCTCAAAATGTCTACCAAACTGTTCCTTTTTATCACCTTGTCTACAGAATGTATGGGCCAATGTCTACAAAATGTCCACAAATGCGCTGTCCACAAAATGTCTACCAAATTCCTCATTTTTTTACCACCTTGTCCTCAGAATGTAAGGAACGATGTCTACAAAAAGTCCACAAATGTGCGGTCCACAAAATGTCTACTAAATTGCCCATTTTTTACCACCTTGTCCACAGAATGTATGGGCTAATGTCTACAAAGTGTCCACAAATGTGCTGTCCATAAAATGTCTACTAAATTGCTCATTTTTTACCACCTTGTTTACAGAATGTAAGAACTAATGTCCACAAATGTGCCATCCATAAAATGTCTTTTAAATTGCTCATTTTTTATCATCTTGTCCAAAGAATGTATGGGCCAATGTGTCCCCAAATGAGCGGTCCATGAAAATGTTTACAGAATTGCGCCTCCTCTCCCTTTCCTCATCCTGCATCAAACTGGAGCTTTCTTTCCACCAAAATATTCCGGATAAAGTTATTTTAAAGGGATTGTTTTAATTACGGCAAAGAGTTCGAGGGCTATTGGCCTAAGGGCTAGAATGCCTTCATGAAGGAATTTCGATTGTAAGAGATCTAGTTCGTATTCACGTTATACATGGGAAAAAAACAGGAAAACACCAGTGCAGACAACCCTTTCGCCAAGATCAGTGTTCAGATGTCTTATCCGATTGGACACTAGTCAACCGAAAAGGTCAGGGTTTCAAAGAATTATTATGAACATAATCAAGCAATATTTTTTCTTTATAAAATAAATTTATATTAAATAGTATTGTAAATTATTTTATTAGCCCAAAAGGCTTTAGCCCAGAAGGGCTATTAATTTCAAAACGGTATCTTGTGTCGATTCACTTTTCAAACTGTTGCCACCAAATATTATTGCTATGTATTATATTTAAAGAAACTAAATAATGAAGAATGTGCATGAATGCATGAATGTTTCTCGCACTTGAAAAAACAAGGGTACCTAGAGCCCTCCAATGTTGAATAATGTAGTCTTCCAACTGAACATGGGTACTTGGAAGCCCGAATTTTGAATTTCGAATTCGTTTTATTATGGATTTAAAACTTTAACGAATTTTTGATTAACAAACTCAAAGACTTCAAACCGAACAATGGCAACAGTATACCGGAAAAAAGCAATTTTATCTCCAGCGCGCGAGGCTGTGTATCGGAAATTCTAAAGATATGCTGTTTTTAAGTATTTCGTGATATTGCTGATGAATTCAATTTTATTGAAATTTAGTGTTTTAGTTTATGATCCTTAATTTACAGGTTTAGAGACAAAATATCAAGCTTCGGCGTCAGGTATGTTGAAACATGTTTATTGCCAGGTTGTTTCCAGATAATTTCCATCTGAAACTGTAAACATAAGCGTGTAAACTGGGCAGATGTTGCTTCTTCTCTGATAAGAAATATAGCTGAATAATTTCTTTTCTTGTTTTTGTTGTTGTTTTGTACACTTCTTCTCAAAGTTTTGTTAGTTATCTGTTTTCGATTTTATTTTATCTTATTTTTGGGAGGGAAGAGGGCGGGATTTTTTTTAGGGGGGCTAACTTCGGCAGCTCCGAATTTTAATTTAAGAGTTAAAATTATTTTGAATTCTTCATTTTTTTGTTAAATTCTATTTTAAGTTATAAGTTTATAAAATATTTTTGAGCGCGTACGTGTCCGCCGATAACATCGCGGCAAAAACGTAGCGGACGAAAATGTCGCGGAGAAAACAACGCAAGGCGAAAACGTCGTGCTACAAAACATCGTGGGAGAAAATATCGCAAAGCGAAAACATAGCAGTTCTAAAACATCGTGGTACAAAACATCGTCGTCGAAAATAAAGCAGTTCAAAAACTTCGCACTTTAGAAACATCGTTGTCGAAAATATCGTGGTAAAAAATAAAGTATCTACAAATCATCGCATGACGATAGCATCGCAGACATGATTTTTTCAGGCTTTAGTAACTGTAAATGGATATTCCCATAATGATTTGTGAGCGCAAGACGGAAAGAAGGATAATTTTTGCTTTCACATTTTTTTATTAACTAATTAATTTTTGCTGAGAAAATAAGAAGGAAACTTAACCATAGAAAATTATTGGAACTTATAAGCACTTAAAAGAATTTTAAACAAACATAGTTAACTAACAAAGGCCATTAATGAATCATTTTTATAAAGTTTTTACTGGTAATTTTTCATGAAAAGTATAATCAGTAAGTTGCATTTAATTTTCTATTCTTTAAGTTTCCTTCTTACATTTTCAGCAAAAATTTATTAGTTAATAAAAAAAAATTTGAAAGTAAAAATTATCCTTCTTTCCATCTTGCACTCACAAATCATTATGCAAATATCCATTTACAGTTACTAAAGCCGGAAAAAAGCATATCTGCGATGTTATCGTCATGCGATGATTTGTAGTTACTTTATTTTTTACCACGATATTTTCGATGACGATGTTTTTAAATTGCGAAGTTTTTGAACCGCTTTATTTTCGATGACGATGTTTTGTACCACGATGTTTTAGAACTGCGCTGTTTTTTCTTTGCGATGTTTTTTCCCACGATGTTTTGTAGCACGACGTTTTCGCCTTGCGTTGTTTTCTCCGCGACGTTTTCGTCCGCGATGTTTTCGGCTGTAACTGTACGTAATAGGCTGAAAGCACAAGTCAGATAACAGGTTAATAAAATGTATTCTGCTCAAAAAAAATATATCAGAACTGTGGAATTTTCCTCAGAAATTTTCGTACAAGTACTCACAGTATCACGTAATATAATCAGTAGCTTTCTATTGCGTTAAACCCAACGCAATACAAAGCGCATCTAAAAAGAAAGCTAATCTCATTTCTCCGGACTCCATACTTTCGCCGGGAATCAAACTAGGCTGCGACAAACTAGCTGCCTCCGCTAGCCATTACACTGAGGCAGCGGTTTGCTATAAAAGTAAATATTCATAGTTTTCCTGCTTAGAAATATTTTTAGATTTCAATTAAAAAAACTGACAGTTTTCAGATTTTACATTACGCATAAAGTTTTTTTTTTTTTTTTTTTTTTTTAGTCCAAGAAGAACTATTGTTTTCGTTTTGCGATTTTGCGTTGAATCATGTCCGTTTCATTTTTCAAACTGTTGCCACCCAATGTTAGGGTCCTGCATTATGTTGGAAGAAATTAAATAATGAAAAATCTGCATAAATGTATGTATATTTCTCGCATTCTGATAAAACAACGGCACATAGAGCCATCGAATTTTGAATGACGTAATCCTCCTACGAGTATGGGCATGTCGAAGATCAAATTTGAAATTTGTTTCACGATCGATTTCATATTTTGTAAAATTTTAACGAATTTTTGAGTAACAAACTCAACGATTTAAAAGCGAGCAATGGCAACATTCTACGGGGAAAAACAAAAACCTTTTTATCTCCAGCGTGCGGAACTGTGTATCGGAAATCCAAACATTACACCCAAAAGGATCGTTTTTAGGCTCATTTTAAAATTACTTTGCGACATGTTTTTTTCGTACATTTTTGCCATTGCTCGCTTTGAAATCGTTGAGTTTGCTAATCAAAAATTCGCTTAAGTTTTACAAAATATGAAATACATAATAAAACAAATTTCAAAATTGGGCTGACAGATGCCCATATTCGAGTGGAAACGTACGTTATTCAAATTTGGATGGCTCTATGTACCGTTGTTTTTTCACAATGGGAAAAACATGCGCACATTTATGCAGATTCTTCATTATTTTATTTCTTTAAATATAATACAGGGCTGTAAGATTGGGTGGCAACAGTTTGAAAAGTGAACCGACATTTATCGTGAATTAACGCAAAATGCCAAAACGAAATCTGAAAACTTTCAAATTTTATATTAAGCCCAAAGGTGCGTTTTTTAACGTTTTATGTGTTACCTTTATTTATTAAATATTATGCTCTTCGTACTTAAAGCACATAAAATTGAATTCTGCAGCAATATCACAAAATATTTAAAAACAGTAAAGCAGCATATCTTTAGAATTTCCGATACACAGTTTCGTGCGCCAGAGATAAACATGTTTTTTCCGTCCAGTGTTGCCATTTCACGCTTTGAAATTGTTGAGTTTGTTAATCAAAAACGCATAATTGCTTTACAAAATATGAAATCGATAATAAAAGAAATTCAAAATCCGGGCTTCCAGATGCCCATATTCGGATAGAGGATTACGTTATTCAAAACTGGATAGCTGTAGGTACCGTCGATTTATCACAGTGCGATAAATATACATACATTTATGCAGATTCTTCATTATTTAATTTTGCTAAATATAATACAGGGCTGTAATATTGGGTGACAACAATCTCAAAAGTGAAACGCCGTTTATAGTGAAACGCAACAAAATGGCAAAACGAAATTAATAACTTTTCTGGGCTAACGCCTTTTGTGCTAAAACGTGTTTTTCCTCAGAATTCAATTAAATGGTTACATTCGATACATTTACATGCTTTTATCTCAACTGACTTATCAGATAACACAATTAACAATAAGCTTAATATAGACCAGAAGTAAGTACATTTTAAAGATAATTTCACTTATCTTAGCCCAAACTTCCGACAAGGAAAAAAATATTAAAACATACACTAACGATACAGGTGTCCTTAACACTGTGAGTGTATGATAGTAACAAATAAACTAGTCTGATCCGGTTTTGGAGAACGGAAGAGCGAAGGGAGAGGTCGAAGACAATGCCGACAGTCTAATATTAGCCAGCGACAGTAATCGGCAGAAGCCTAGTTTGAAATTTTTCCAAAAGGGTAGCGGATATGCTGCCTTTTGGGCATCCCTAGAAAAGGAAGCGAGAAGCGATAGCTGAAGTAGTTAAAATTCCACGTGTATCTCGCCACCGACACCCACTGCCTCACCCTTTCATCGCTATCCTGAAAAAAGTTTGGGAGAGACGTGGATTTCCAGGTTCTAGAGCTAAAATTACTTCAAAAAGCGTCATAAAGAGTAACAAAATTTGCATAAGTAATTAAAAAGTCTGTAAAGAGATAAATTTAAGAGTTTCATTAATCTCTTCCTGGGGACGGAAGAGATGAAAATACCTTCATATTTAGGTCTTAAATAGCAAATAGCGACAGAGAAAGTGAACCTTTTCTGAATCGTTTTCACCAGGTTTGGTTAATTTTTAAAATGTTTCAACTTTAAGATCTTCTCTATCTAGAATAAAATATAATTTTAAAAAAACTAAAAAAGGAGGAAAAAAATCTGAAAGCTGTCAGATTTTACGTTACACCCAAAAGGATCGTTTTTAGCCCATAACGGCTATTAATTTCGTTTCGGCATTTTGCGTTGGTTCACTTTAAATGTCCGTTTCACTTTTCAAACTGTTGCCACTCAATATTATCGCCCTGTGTTATATTTAAAGAAATTAAATAATGAAGAATCAGCATAAATGTGCGTATGTTTCTCGCATTGTGATAAAACAACGGTACCTACAGCCATCCAATTTTGAATAACATAATCCTCCACCGAATATGGGCATCTGGAAGCCCTAATTTGGAATTTGGAATTAGTTTTATTATCGATTTCATATTTTCTAACACTTTAACGAATTTTTTATTAACAAACTTAACGATTTCCAAGCAAGCAATGGCAACACTAAAAAAAAAAAAAAAATCTCTAGCGTGCGATTTTGTGTATCAAAAATTCTAAAGATACGCTCATTTTAAAATTATGTTACGATATTGCTGTTGAATTGAATTTTATGGTTTAAGTGCGAAGAATATGATATTTAATAAACAAAGGTAACACACAAAACATTAAGAAAACACCTCTTTGTAAGTAATGTAAAATTTGAAAGCCTTCAGATTTAAAAAAAAAAAAATTATATGTTACCTTCATTTATTAAATATCACGTTCTTCGCACTTAAACCATAAAATTCAGTTCAAGAGCAATATGGCACAATAATTTTAAATTAAGCTTATCTTTAGAATTTCCGATTAACAGTCTCGCGCGCTGGAGATAAAAATGTTTTTTCTGTACAATGTTGCCATTTCTCGCTTTGAAATCGTTGAATTTGTTAATTAAAAATTCATTAAATTTTTACGAAATATGAAATGGATAATAAACAAATTCCAGATTCCAAATTCGGACTTTCAGATGCCCATATTCGAGTGAAGGATTACTTATTCAAATTTGGATGTCTCTAAGGTTCCTTTTTTTTTTTTTTTTTCCACAATGCGAGAAACATACATACATTCATGCTGATTCTTATTTAATACCTTTAAATATAATGCAAGTCTCTATTATTAGATGGCAACTATTTGAAAAGTAAAACGGCGTTTATAGTGAAACCCCACGAAATGCCAAAATGAAATAAATTTGAAATAATGGGCCATTAATAGCCCTTCTGGGCTAACGGCCTTTGGGTTAAAATCTAGAACCGTTATTTGGCATGCTAGATGATTTAGACTTGGAAATTACTTAGGTAAGATAATTTCGAATTTCCAGACACGACACACATACAGTATCTCACAAAAGTGATGGGACACTTGTGCTTTACAAAAGGAAACTGTAGTAAAATAAATTTAAAAAACATGTAAAAATTTTTTGTGGGTGTGTTTCATATTTAAATTTAGTAACAATTATTACATAACATACATTTTCTCAAAATATAAAGATATTAATTTAATAAAAATACAATTGATAGAACGGAGCAAAAAATGGCTCACATAAGTGATGGGACACTTACTTTTCCATCAAATATTTATCTAAAAATTTTACTTTTTAAAAGGTTTTAATATTTTGTTGGATTTCCTTTTACTTTTAAAACATGATTTAATCTTCTTGGGATGGATTCGACCAATGTTTTTGCGATTTCTGAAGTGATTTTACCCCATTCTTCTTGAAGCACCGATTTTAATTGTTGTTTTGAAGAAATAGTGTGTTTGCGAATTCTTGATTCCAAATATTTCCAAATATTTGCGAATTCTTGCCAAATATTCTCTATGGGATTTAAGTCTGGAGATTGTGGTGGTGTTTTTATTATTTCAGGACAGTTATACAGCAGCCAGAGTCTAACGTTCAAAGCAGTGTGCTTGGGGTCATTGTCCTGGTAGAATTTAAAATCGTTGTGAAGTTCAATTTTCGTGCTGAAGATTTCAAATTTTGTTTTAAAATGTCAATATACTTGTACTGATCCATTATACTGTCAATAAAAACAAGATTACCAACTCCAGCGGACGACATACACCCCCATACCATAACTCCTCCTCCACAATGTTTTACTGTTGGCACCAAGTTCTTTTTGCGAAATTCTTCCTTGAGTTTTCTCCACACCAAAATTCTACCATCAGAACCAAATATATTAAATTTACTCTCATCAGCAAATATAACTTCATTCCAGTAATCAAAATTCTTGTTGGATTTATGTTGGATTTTGCGAAAGCCAGTCTGAGTTTTCTATTATTTTCACTTACGAAGATTTCTTTCCTGGTTGCTCTACCGTGATGTTCAGCAGATCGAATTACTCTTCTAATAGTCTCAGGATTAACAATTACTCCATATAATGCTTGTAAATCAGCAGCAACTTTATGAGCACTCATTCTTGGATTTTTTTTTTAATATTTCGAACGATAATTCGCTTTATTCCATAGGAAAGCTTTGATGGTCGGCCAGGTCTTCTTTTTTTATCCTGAATCATATGATTCTTCTTATATCGTTTAATGATATTGAAAATTGTTGAATGACTCAAGTTAACTGTTTCAGCAGTTTCTCTAATAGATTTTCTACGTTCAGTATGCAAATTAGTAACTAATTTTCGAATTTCAGGCAAAGTTTCTTTTCGTTTAGCATTCATGGCTGCACAGAACTAAAAGACACAAAAATTCCAAAACAAACTGGAGAGAAATACTGCAGTCGATTTTATAAATTATTGCCAATTGCTTTTGAGTAAAAATAAAACCCCCCAAAAATATTTTTATTACTTACTTCAGACGATTTTTGTTGCATAGTACGTAGTAGTATCTAATGGTGTCCCATCACTTATGTGGAGCCATTTTTTGCTCCGTTCTAAACAATTGTATTTTTATTAATTTAATATTTTAATGTTTTGAGAAAATGTATGTTATGTAATAATTGTTACTAAATTTCAGTATGAAACACACCCACAAAAAATTTTTACATTTTTTTAAAATTTATTTTATTACAGTTTCCTTTTGTAAAGCACAAGTGTCCCATCACTTTTGTGAGACACTGTAGATGAAAAATGAGTTCATTCTGTTAACATTCTCAGCTTATAAATATTTATAATAAAAAGCTTTTGCACAATATTAAAACTTTGCAAAAAATTGAGGTGAAAGCATATAATGTGAAGTATTTATAACGATATTTTATTAATGCTAGCTGGACCTGCGCTAATACAAACGGTGTTAAGACATTTACAGAACGATTTATTTCGATAAGGAATAAAAGAAAATATTTATGAATAAAAATTCTGTCAACAGCTTATTATTTGAAACGAGAAATATCGTCTGCTACTTTTAAATTTATTCTTCTTCCAAAATGTCGCATGGAAACTGGTTTTGGAATGCAATGTTTGTGCACTTTCCGAAGAGTACCTTAGTATTTGAAACGAGAAATATCGTCTGCTACTGTTAAATTTATTCTTCTTCCAAAATGTCGTGGATGAAAACAGGCTTTGAAATGCAGGATATGTTTATGCACTTTCCAAAAAATATTCCTATTCCATAATCCAAAAACATTGGGAAATAGATGATATTAAAATATCTAAGCGCTAAACAGGCAACTTTAATAATCAGGAAGGGAAAAACCATCATTCATTACTTCTACATGGAAAGAAAGCTCCAAACGAATACCCGAAAAAGGTACGTTTGGTTTCTAATGTTTCTGAAGTTCAATCATCGGTAACAAAGAGAAAAATCTGCTGACGCAAAAATCAATTTCAAAGCCATCTATAACAACAAAGAATAAAATAGTAAGCCAAGCATGATTTAGGGTTTAAAAAAATCTGAAAAACATTCAACAGCTTTTGCTGTTTCATGTGATGATTACTATTTAGCAGGAGATAAATGGAAATACATTGAGATCCTTGATGACGTAAGTACGGGTTTACCTAAATGAATACAACAAAATTAGGTCTGTCTGTTATCAAAAACGAAGAAAATAAAAAATACAGAAATCTGGTGCCGTCAATGCAAAGAAAGTTCCATTAACGGTTTTACGATTAATGCAGGATTAGCGATGTGGACACATGACTTTCTGATACGGCTAATTAAATTATGTACATTTTTTTGTTGGTCTTCATTTAAACTTGTTTCCTCGAATTAATTTCATTAGGGATATATTTCTCATTCAATTAATTCAGTTCTCACATCGCGGCAAAGCAAAAATAATAAAAACACAAAATATTTTCATTAAAAATTAAAAAATATAGAAAAACATAAAACACCAAATACAGTTAAAGCAATTAAAAAAAAAACAATTTTTACAATTAAAATTAGAGTTTCTATGCAAAAAGAAGCAATTCGGCCAGCAGGGAAGAAGGCAGGTTTTAGATGCACAAAACTCAAAACTTTCGGCATTCGTAAAACCATTCGGCAAAAAGACACTGAAGGTGCAGAAACTGACTTTATTCTACAAAGTTTCAAATGTAAACAAATATGGCAGTAATGGTAGAATTAGGCTTAGTCGCACTTAAACAACTTTTAAATTGTTGATACTTCTAAAACTATTTTATACAGATTAATTAAAGACACAAAGACCTTAACCAGAAGATGAGAACAGAATAATTCAATAATAATTTAAAAAAAAAAAAAAAAGTTGCACAATTTACCAACATATAAGAATTAAAAAAATTGAGTTCACCGAGTCGAGTAACAGAGTGGGTAACATATATATATGTAATAATAAAATTCCATAGTCAAGAATACACTTAAACTTCTAACTGTATGTTATTTTCATTTTTAATAGCGACGTTCTCTTATTTGAAAGTACGTGGAATTAAATTCACAGCCCCGTAGTCAAGTTGTTTTTCCCGCCTTTTCTACACGTACAGTTATAGAATGTTCTGGAAACATTTAAAGCTAACTGGATTGGCTGAGGAGGCTGACGTCATTTCTTGGAAGCTCCGCCTTTCCAGAGGCTATAAAAGGACTCGCAAAAGAATATCGGGACTTTTTCTTAAATATCACGATGCAGTAAACTTCATACAAAAAGTTATTAGTAATTCTTTTTATTTACTCCGGATATCTGATTTTGTAACTGCTATTTCTCCTGAATAATAATAAATGGATTCTGTTTTTTTTTTTTTTTTTTTTTTTTTTTTTTAAACTTATTGTCTGATAATTTAAGCTACGACTAAAGCTGGTACATCACATATATATATGCCTGCTCAACAATTATTCACTTATGCGTTTTTATAAATTTTTAGGATTAAAATATTTATTGGAATTATATATTATACATTTATTATATTCATAGATTTTTATTCTTGCACTTGATTTACACATGCTCTCAGAACTTAAATGATATTGTAGATTAGTTCGCAGCAATAATGAATCATTTATTTGTAATTCAATCTCATTTAAAATTTAATTAACTGTAAATTTGCTTTTTACGAATAGAGAATGTTAAATGCAAATTTATATATACAATTACATACTTTTGGTGCGACCGATTGCAACAAAATGCAATTTGGTGCGACCGATTACTGCCAAAGATAGAAGACATGAAAGAGTGCATGTTTACGAATTCCTGGATGCCTGTCTTCAATCACGTACTTCGAATAAAAATCAATAAATGTAGGATTTTCATGAAACTTGCATTTTATTGCAGAGTCACACTGTAAATCTATAAATTCTAACTGAAGTTCAGGTGGAACACTTCCAACGTCTACTGAAAAGAGCAAGGAGAATATTCTCATAAAAATTTCATTTTCACGAAAATCTGCTTCTGAATTCTTTTTTTCAAATTTGAAATGCATTGAACATAATTATTTGAATTCCATGTTGTAAAGTTCTTCATACACATCATTGATTTTGGAAAGTGAGTGGAATTCTTATTTAGCAACTGACTTTCCCACGTGATTAATTTTGTCTCAAAAGCTTTTACAAAGTAATAAAGATTATGAAAAAGTAGATCTTGTCCCAGTAAGCGGTAGTTAAATCATTGAGATGACCTGTAATATCGACAAGAAATTCTCAACCCTCTCTCAACATTGAATTCATGAATAGATTTCCCTTTAAATTCCATGAATTGTTGAACCTCGCTCTTCAAAGAAAACAGACGCTGAAGCATCTTTCCTCGGCTCAACCAACGTAGAGCCGCGTAACATCACCCTATTCAGCTTCCAAGTCACTCAAGAACTGTTGAAATTGCCTTTGATTAAGTCCTTTAGACCGGATGAAATTAACCACATTCACAACAACATTCATGACATGTTCAAAGTTTGAGAAGGACTTCTTGCACAAATTTTCTTGGTGGATGTTGCAGTGGAAAGTCATTACAGTATTATTTCAACTTGCCGTCACATTAGATTTGAATAATGTTACGAGTATTACTCTAATTTTCTCTCAAGTCATAGATTTAGCATCATCCCTTGTTATAGCAGATACGAATATTACTGATGTCTAACTCACATTTGTCAGACTCGAATACAAATCTGTTCCTCGTGTGGTACCTTTAAATGCAACAACTGGCTAATTCTTCTAGAATTGTGAAGTCTCTATCAACGCCACGAATAAAAATGGTTACTTGTGCAGTATTTGTTGCATCTGTTGATTCATCCATCGCTACAGAATAAAACTCAAATTTTTTTCATTTGTATTTTAATTTACTGAATATGAATATACCTGCTACGAGATCCTCTATGTGTCTTACTACTGGCAAACCAGACAAGCTAATATTCGATATGACTTGAGCCTGTGATGTACAAAGCACATCAACTGCACTCTGAAGATATTGTTACGTTTTTTATTCTTCTGATACCAGTTGTTACGTTATTTTCTCTTCTTCACGTTCGTACGGGGTTCGCAGATTTGGAGTGAATAACGACGACACTTGATGAAGTATCGAAACACACTTTATTTAGCCAATATTAGTCAGGGACAGCTAAAATAAAACTTTTTACAGTCGTCGAAGATCTACTATAAACACGCTGGAACAATCAGCGACACAGCTTTCACACTGTCAAGCAATAACGGTGGAGACAGCTTCCTGCAAAGCACTCTACTCTGCTTTCCGGAGTACAGTTACGGACTCTGGTCGGTCGTTCTCGGAACTCCACGTACTCTCGAGACTCTCCACGCTACAACTCGCGATGCACTCGACGACACACGAGCACAGCTCCCGAATCTTCGGTTCAGTCGTTCCCGGAGCTCAGCACGCTCTCTCCACGATGCACTAACCGCGATATACTAACAGACTCCTTCGGTGCACTCGACCACCCACTCGGCACTCGCTGCCCGGCTCCGCAGGGGATTGACTCGCTAGACGAGACACCAACTCGATACTAACTAACTCGCACTCTAGACGAGGCACACTAACTGACTGCTGACAAGTAGGGTTTATATAGCTTTCGGCTTTATATAGCTTTCGGTGTTCGAAAACATTCTGGGCTAAACCGGTAAGAATTCGTTCCAGAAGGTTCTCCATCCGTCCATGGTATATCGCTTTTGTCGCCAAATGTCACCAAATGGGCGATTCCTCGCCAAATGCGGCAACCCTGTCTTCCCTTGCCATTTTATGACAACCCTAAAACTGCTTTCTCACCTCGCCTTGACATTTAGTAACAATATTCTTTTACAAATTCTCCATCAGCAAAGGATTTTCCACTCTTAACAATTCTTTCTGCTATCATGTAACTAACACGAATACTAACTTCATTCGCTGCGGTGAAAAAAGAATGCTCAAAATTTAGTTTTCATTTTAATTTACTCGCCTTATCACTCCGAAAATAACCTTCCAATGCAGAATATTTCTCACTGTGCTTAGTATCATAATGTCTCTTAATGTTGTATTCCTTCATCACAGCTACACTGTCGTTGCAAATAAGGCAAACTGTCTTACCTTTATATACAATATAAAAAATAAAGATCTGACCACTTTTCTTGAAACAATCGCACTTTTCCTTCAACTTTTCTTTTTTTGTTTTCACAGCTTGCCATTGTGTACTCATTCAAAGACCACAATTGCTTCTTAATTTTAGAATGTGGAATGAGCGTGAGTAACCTAGCTTAAGATCAACTGTAGAAAATCGCCTTATCACCAAATCAAACAAGATGTTTACGATCACCGATTTGATAATTAATTGCAACATTAGGAGAAAAAAATTCTGTTAATTTATTCCCCTTCCCTCTATAATAGCTGCACGCTCAAGCTCATCTTTTACGAAAGATTGACATCTGTAGCACACCTGTTACAGATAAGAATCTAACCTTTTATCGAATTGAGATTTTATGCGTAGTCAATTTTTTTATTTTTTAAATTACATAAATTATAGTGAAATTTTTGAAAAATTTATCATTTTCAGAAAATTTTATCTCAAATTATATCAGGCAGATCAATAAAATGTTTTAAATATCAGGAATAAGAGGAAAAAAAGTGTTTTTCACGATAAAAAGCCGACAAGGGAATTTTTCTTCTTGAAATCAAAATTTCTTAAAATTCTTCACTTTATCTTAAAATTCAAATGTGGGTCCACTAAAATACCTTCAGCGGGCCACGGGTTGAAGACTCCTACTTTAAGGTTCCAATAAGCAATAATGAAATGTTTTGCATTATTTTAAGTTTTACTAAATATGAAGAATAAGTTTTGCATGAATTCTTACAATTTTGTGTTTTATCTTGTGACCACGGTTAAGGATTAATGAAAGGCAGTAACTCGCTTTAATATGTATAGATAATTTTTAAGGGTAAGTAGTTAGTCATAAGTAATTAAATTAGGTAGTTATGGATTTACATGGCCTTACCATGGAAAACCTTAGTCATTATGGATTTACATGGCCACTGTTAAATTTTATTTATTTTTTAACAATATTTGTTAAAAAAAAGCTCTATTAAAATCGTAATCTAATACAATTTCACAGTTTAAAATACATATAGTAAGTTATGACATCGATTCCTAAACGATATTAGTACGGTTACACATTAAAAGCTACAAAACATTTATGTTTTGTTCATGTTTATGTAACATAAATGTTTATGTTTATGTAAACATTTATGTTTTGTACTCCGCGTGCTTTATCTCCTAACTTGTCAACCTCTCCACAATGTGTTTATGAGGGTTTACTTGAGCTGGTTAAAGAGTCCAAAACTCCCCGAGAGACGTGAAGCAAATTATCGCCTGCCTGAAAGTAACTACAAAGTCACACAAAGGTTTAAATAAGCCTCTTTTTATTTAAAAAGAATTTAGAAGAAAGCGGCATGTTCCAATGCTAACAAAATCAAATTACAGTTCGTGGGAATGTAATTAAACAAGAACAGTCAAATTCAAACTAAAAATGTTGACTCGTGGTCAAATACTATACAATTTAATTTTAATTTAAGCTGGGTCAGTAACTCTGTCGTCATAACAAATTGTAATGTCGGCATCGATAATGTCAAGACAAATAATTACAAATTATCGGAGCTGGCAGGAACTAACGCAGCGAGCAAACAGAGGTCAAAAACACACTCTGTTTTGCACCCAAAAACCTCAGTTTAAAAACTGTCTAAGCGATTTGCATTCTGGTGAGGAAATAGAAATGGTAAATAATAGTAAAGGCTTAAATTATACACAACTGGGTAATTTACATAATAATAACTGCACATATCTTTGAAGAATAATTTTCTTTATGTATTCAGTTTCTTTCTTAAACAAGTTTCTTTTTCATTTTAAAATTTTTGGATTTAATTAAGGATTTCTGTTATTCTAAAAACCATTAAACGCATTTAGAATGTATAGAAAAAGCAGGTAACTTTATTTCTTTAGTAATATGAACGTTTAGAAGAAATATGAAATATATATGGTAAAGGCCGAGCTAATGTGGCAGAATTTTTAGAATTTAGTAACACGCCGAACGACAAAATCTAGAAATGGCAAAACGTTTAGAATTTAGAGTAGGCATTGGAAGCAGAATTTAGAAAGGCACTAGGCAGCAGAATTTAGAATCCACAGAGACTGCATCAGGTGGGAAAATGCCTAGCTTCAGCCCTGTGTATGATGCAGTAAGACATATTAGATGAATCTTTTAAATTGTCAGTTTTCAATTTCTTTATCAATAAAAAAATTCCTTTCTATAATGCCTGCCCATGTCTATTATGTTTAGACTCATTCTTGACATTTTCCATGCTTGTGTCTAATAAAAGGTAGAGAAAATAAAGGGAAGATAAACAAGAAAACGATTCTAGTATCAGATATTATGTTCAAATTCTAGTATCAGATATTACATTCAAATATTACTTTCTCATTATTCTTCCAGACGTTCTCCCGAAAGAAATTAATTACAAACTTTCTGTAAAATACATATCCATTACGTGTTATTATCACATTTTGGAGACATTTTTTATTTTGTCACATTCTCAGGATTCTTCTAGAATTGTGGGTCTATAAATCTTGCCTTCAAATCCTCCTAAACTGTCCAAGCTGCAATGTCTAAGATCCTAAAGAAACATTACCCTTACCAATTCTGTAACAGCAAAAAGTCAGAAATATTTTCGGGAAAAAAAAAAACAGAGGGAAAAGTATAAAATTAGTTTTACAGAGAAAAATGATGCATATTCTCAGAATTCTGAATATTCTGAGACAATTACATGGGAAAAACTCTTACTATGAACAATTTAAAAGAAGACATTTTTAATTAATTACATAGCTATTTCCATTTACTAAGAACTGTGTGTAAATTGTGCATAGCATTATACCTTGCTTATTTTTCAGATACAAAATAGTGTACTATAAGTGGCCAAAATGGAACTTTATATAATATGACAGTGAAAATTAAAGATTTTAATCTTATTTTTTAAATATAATTTCAAAATATTACCATTATTTTAACGAAATTTATCAATGTTACAATGTTTTTAAAAAAAATCGTCGAAAAATTCCCAGATCTCGGAATAAAAAAATTTCTATAGAAACTGATCTTAAAATCGCCAAACTGTTCATAAGTCGTTAAATTTAGAACCGTTTAATAAAAGAATTCACATCCCTAAAAGCGAAAAGTTGTTTAAGACCTCTTCATTAGACAAAATGAAATGATTTCGAAATGCTTATGTTTTACTTCT
Organism: Stegodyphus dumicola; assembly: GCF_044657685.1. Classification (NCBI taxonomy): domain Eukaryota; kingdom Metazoa; phylum Arthropoda; class Arachnida; order Araneae; family Eresidae; genus Stegodyphus; species Stegodyphus dumicola. The sequence goes on along the minus strand of NC_140777.1, from coordinate 180,238,978 downwards.
TGCTCAGAAACTCGAGTATCCCATCATTTATATTAGAAATAGGAACAAATTATATAACCCTTGAACTCATTCAAAAGATAACCATATTTGTCAGTGAATCGCCTAAAATATTTCTCCGAAATTCACACTCAAAATGGCAATCGTAAAAACAGACAGAAATTTCAGACGATTAAAATTAAGGACCTTCTGCTGATTTTGGCCGATATTAAGGACTTTTAAGGACCAAAAATCGATTCCAAAAAATCTAAGGACTTTTAAGGGCTGTTAAGGATCGTACGAACCCTGTATAAATGTCCGTTTCACTTTTCAAACTGTTTCCGCCAAATGTTAGAGTCCTGCATTATATTTGAAGAAATTAAATAATGAAAAATCTGCATCAATGTATGTATATTTCTCGTATTGTGATAAAACAACGGTACCTGGAGCCATCGAATTTTGAATGACGTAATCCTCCTACAAACAGGGGCAAGTGGAAGACCAAATTTGAAATTTAAAAGCTCGTTTAATTTATAGTGTTTTTATCTAATTGATTATTACAAACCTTTGCAATATTACGGAAATTTAAAAAAAAAAAGTTATTTCTAATACTATATATTGGGTACATAGATGCTGAATTTTTTCCTGTCACATTGTATTGAAATAACACGGACTGTCAAACCGTTTTGTCTTACAGTAATAAAAGCAAAAAAAATTTTGCATTTATTTCCTTATAAAATTATTTTAATTAATAAGTATCCTACTTCCTCCCATGTCCCCCTTTTTCTGCTAATTTCATTGTTCAAAAATCAAGACGGGAAAATTAAGGCGAATAATTTAATTTCAGAAGGACGCTTTTACAGCAAGTACGTAACAAATAAAAAGGAGCCATAGATAAACTACAAGTAACTATTAAAATGTTATTTCTTTTAAAGAAATCTACATTTTTAATAAGAATGTTAAGTAATATTTACATTATGGTATATTATTTTATTATTTCCCTGCAACTTGAATTTTGCCCGTTTTTGTTGTTGTCTCTGCCACCCCTTAAGCCTCAAATCATCCATAAATAATTAAGAAACATAAATGCGCCGCTGACTCCGCGAAATCGTAGACCGAATGCCAGTTCATGTTTGCTTCCTTGTGATGGGTCGGTTTTTGTGTTAGACTGGAGTAGTAGAATTCAGCATTTAGAACGGAAAGCTAATGAACTTCGCAGGTAGTTCGGCAGGGTTTGTATTTGTTACTAACAATAAAGAGCCGCCCAGAATGTATAGTGGTTAGCGTTGCTAACTGCTGTGTCGAAGGGCCCGAGTTCGAATCCCGGGAGAAGGCATAGATATTTGTAAATGTATGAGGGCGCTCTAAATATGCGGCGAGCCGAGAGTCCTCTTGGTAGGTTGCTGGTAGGAAAAGAAGGGTGGGAGACACTTGGACCCGTCCCCGGGGAGGGTGCTCTCTAACTAAATTGGAGGCGAAACGGAGGTAAATCGCACTGTCATCTGTAAGGTGCTCAAGGCTGTTGCCAACGAAAGACGTAAACTTGTGCTACTTGCAACGAGAAATTTCGTGGGCTTGGGTTGACTATAGGTCACACAAGTTGTAAGGTATTTCTCCCAACGGTCTGCACGCTGGGCCTGGACGCGTATTTAAGAGGTCCGTGGTTCGATTCTCGGGGAAGGTAATGCTCATTTTTCACATCTGTTGCTTCCAAAAAATTACCTAATGTCTCTACAGTGGCGCCCGAACTTAAAGAGTGGTAGATGATGATTCTCCATACTTAAGATTTGGCGATTGGGTGTCCTAAAACAATTTTAAAAAAGGGAGGAGTATATAAGGTATTTCTTCCGCCTTCTTGGCATGCCTTCGTAGTGTGGTGGTCTGCACGCTGGGCGCGTATTCCAGAGGTCCGTGGTTCGATTCTTCGCGAAGGTGTTGCTCATTTTTCACATCTTCTGCTTCCAAAAAATACCTACTGTCTCTACAAAGTGAGGATTAGCAACAACAGTAAGAGGAAAACAAACACTACGCGGACGAATCCATTTCATAATTTGGGGGAACTTGTTCTGTGAATGCGTTTGGGGAGAGGAAAATTAAACAAGTATTTTTAAAATTTTCAGAGCCTGGCGTTAAAATGCTGGAAGGGGGGAATATGCAAGGAAATATGGCACACAGAAATAATCTTTGTTAAAAATATTATGAAATGTATGTTATGATGAAGTGCATGTGTTTTTCCGGGTTAAAAAAAAATATGATGCTAAAATGCTAGAAAAGCAAAAAAAAAAAAAAAAAAAAAATTCTCACTTATTACTAAAACGTATTTGGAAGGCCACATTTTTATAGACTAGCCTCAAAATGCTCAATTCGGAAGATAAAACATGAAGTGCTCTTACAATATTTGAAATAACAGAATTGGCATAGATCAGAAAATGAAGGGGGAAAGAACGCGAGAAGCCAGAAATTAACTCTCTTTTTTTGGGTGTACGTGTGCGTAAGAAAGGGCGTTAAAAACAAAATTAGAAGAAAATAGGCAGCTTAGGCAGCCAACCCGTTGAGTCATTGAAAAATGTTGAGCTGAAATGAAATATTAAAAAGCGGGTCTTTCTACCCACCCCCCAGAGAATTTGTGCTTCTTTTTTTTTTTTCCTCAATACAGAAAAAAAAAATTGCGCAGTAAAGAAAAGAAGGCAACATTTTTATCAGGATGAAGAGAAGAAATTTCTTTTCTAGTTTATTAAAAAGAACATTACACTCAAAGAGACTTTTTTTTAAAACTTTTGTGTGTTATTAATTTATTTAATATCATGTTCTTCGCACTTAAACCATAAAATTCAAGTCAACAGCAATATCGCAAAATATTTAAAAGGCCATATCTTTAGGACTTCCGATACACACTATCGCGCGCTGGAGATAATTTTTTCTTTCCGTACAGTGTTGTCATTGCTCGCTTAGAACAAACAACTCTTAAATTACAAATTATGAAGTAGATAATAAAACAAATTCCGGCTTCTAGATCCCGGGTGGAGACGTACGTTATTCAAAATTGGATGGCTCTATGTACCGTTGTTTTATCCCAGTGCGAGAAACGCACATACATTTATGCAGATTCTTCATTATTTAACTTCTTTAAATATAATAAAGGGCTACAATTTTTGGTGGCAACAATCAGAAAAGTGATTTAAACTTTAAAAGTTTTCGACGCAAAATGCCAAAATGAAATAAATAGCCCTTCTATTATTTCTAGCCCTTCTATTCTGGGCTAACGCCGTTTAGGCTAACAAAATATGAATGTCTTCCAGATTTTATATTACAGCCAGAGGAGCGTTTTTTTAACGTTTTGTGTGTTACCTTTATCTATTAAATACCCTAATAGAGTAATAATTCGCACTTAAACCACATAAAATTAAATATAACAAAATATTTAAAAACAGCATATCTTTGGAATTTCTGATACACTCTCGCGCGCTGGAGATAATTTTTTCTCCTATTTATTTATTTATTTTATAAATTTTTATTTATCTATTTATTTTTATTTATTTTATTTTTATTTTTATTTATTTATTTATTTATTTATTATTATTATTATTATTATTTTTCGTACAGTGTTGCCATTGCTCGCTTTGGAATCGTTGAATTTGTGAATCAAAAATTCATTAAAGTTTTAGAAAATATGAAATCGTATATCTTAGGAAATTTTGAATAAAAATACTCTAAATTTTGCATATATGCTTAAAATTACATCTACTTTAAGATAACGGTAAAAATTTTATAGGTTATAATTCAAATTTTTTTCGAAAAATTAAAAAAAAAAATTATTTAAAAATACAAATTTTAAAAATAAACCATAAAAAATAGGCGAATTTTATTTGGAATGAACCTAAATTTCGAAATGTGAAAGGAAGAATCAAAAAAGTTTAAAATAAAAAGAGATATTAAGAAATATATACCAAATTCAATTAACATTGAGGAGCTAAAATTTTGAGAGCTAATTCTTTAAAAACTACTCGGTTTAAAAACTGAACCGGTTTGTACCCTAGAGGAAAACAGGTAGTACGCAGAGAAACTCAAGTATTTTTAACTATTAAATTAAAAACATCTCGTGAAGAATAAATAATAGAAATTTCCTGTCATCAAACTCTAACTGAAGATTTAAAAAAAAATCTGATGTATACACCACATGACTTCTTTGTACGAAATATTAAATTACACGCATTTTTTCTTGCATTTCAGTTAAACGTATTGGATTGAATTCAATCTACTTCGTCGACAGCGCATAAGCCACAATAAAATAAATGCACTCTTTAAAATTCACTATATTTGTTTACCGTAGCGACACACTGGAGCTAGGTTCACTTAACAGCGTTATATTTCATTCATATTATAAGTCAGAATGCACAAAATTTATATCATTCGGAGAATTATCTAATCGTTGCCACATGTTCTATTCAAATACTATAATAAAGCTACAACAATGTATAAAAGAAATTAAACAAACAAAACAAAAAAGAAACAGTTTTTCACAGACGATTCAGTATTTCTCATTCAATTAATTCAGTTCTCCCTTCGCGACAAAAATACATAAAAACTCAAAATATCTGTATTGAAAATTACGAAGTAAATCTTAAATACGTATTTCCTCGAAAAAATTCCAGAAAGGATTAAGCATGATTTAATTCGCAATAATAAATGAAGGTGTTATCTTTGTTGTTGCGAAGCTTAGCCTCTCTAGATTGATAACAAATCTACTATTCTGCTGTTTCAAATGTAAACAACTACGTTCGCCATGTCATTTAAAAATTAGGCTCATCCGCACTTAAACAGCTTTTAAATTGTTGATAATTAATTCTACAAATATTGCTTGCAGATTTCCTAAAGGCACAAAATATTAACCGGAAGATAAGAACAACATAATTCAATCATTCATCAAGCAAAAAATGCCCAATTTACAAATATATAAGAGTAAAGAAACTGAGCTCACCGAGCCGGGTAACAGAGTGGATATATATATAAATATATTTATATACGTTTGGTGCGGCTGATTGCAACGAATATACAAGGTGCACACCTACATGTTATAGCAGTCCCTATATACAAAATTCCAACGTTCTGAGGCTACTCGTTTTTGAGTTATGCGAGATACATACATACGTAAGTACAGTCACCACGAAAAATTCTCTTCAGAATTCATTTTAAATCTGTTTTATAATTTTTTCGGAGGAAAAGAGTGTTTTATTCTGTCCTTACATACAGATGTCACGCGAAAACATCGTTAAATTGCATTCGATAGCGGTCAAAATGGATATTGTCGTTGAAATATGCTGCTTGAAACTTTTCGCGATTACAATACCTCCTTTTTACTTCGTACAACGAAGTAAAAACACGCTTGTTAACTTTTGGCTGAACTCAAGAAAAGAATTTAAAGGCATTTCAAATAAAGCTATTATTTTTATTGAATTTTTGCACAACCTATTTAGTGAACAAGGATTTTTTTCCGTGTTATATTTGAAAAAGAAATACAAAACAAAATTAAAAGTGGATCCTAATTTACGGTTAAAGTTAAGTGAAATAAGACCAGAGAGAAAGAAATGGATCTCTCTTCAACAGGCCCAAATTTCACACTAAATTTTATAATTAAGGTATTATAACTTAAACTTTAATAATTCAAATGATTAATTACTAATTTTTAATTTAATATTTTTATATGTGCACATTTAAATAGCCAATAGTTGTGAAAATGGCAAAATATTTTTTTTTTAAATATTTCTATTGAGAAACTGAAAATGACGCGTTAGTCAACAGTTTGAAAACCGCTAGTGTATGCAGCTCGTTACAACAACTGTAAATTAATGGTCTGTACGCTATTCGCGATGTGAATTTCAATGTCTGAAAATAATATATATGCACTGTTCTAAAAACCACACTTTTGAAAATAAATTAATATTATTAATTCTTCTTTCAATTCAGCTGGATTGTTTCCGACACAAAAGTGTTCTTCATTTTCATTCGTTTATTCAAATTTGAAAGTTAAAATAATAATATTTACCCCAAAATGGCTATTAGTCTCAAAACGGCATTTTGCGTAGAAGGCTGTATTACTTTTCAAATTATTTTCATCAAATATTATCGCCCTGCATTATATTTGAAGAAATTAAATAATGAGAAAACGTGTATGAATGTATGTGTGTTTCTCGCTCTGTGAAAAACCAACGGTTCCTAGAGTCATCCAATTTTGAATAACATAGTTCTCCATCCGAACATGGGCACTTGGAAGTCCGAATTTGGAATTTGTTTTATTGTCTGTTTCATATTTTGTAAAACTTTTAACAAATTTGTGATTAAAACCTCAACGATATCTAAACGAGCGGCGGCAACACTGAAGGAAATAAAACATTTTTATCTCCAGCACTCCAGACTGTCTGTCTATCCGAAATTCTAAAGATATGCTGTTTTTAAACAGCACTTTTAGCCGAATGTCGCGTTAGCCTAAACGCTCTGTACGTGTCTGTAAGTGGAAAGGGGGAAAAAACCTGAAAGATATCAGATTTTAAATGACGTCCAAAGGGGCGTTTTTTTAACGTTTAGTGTGTTACCTTTATTTATTATATATCATGTTCTACGTACTCAAACCATAAAATTCAGTTCAGCAACAATATCTTAAATTAATTTTTAAATGAGCCTATCTTTAGAATTTCCGATACACAGTTTCGCGCGCTGGACATAAAAAACTTTTTTTTTTTTCCCTTACAGTTATAAGGCATTTCTCCCGCCTTTTCAGCGAGCCTTCGTGTAGTAGTCTGCACACTCAGCGCGTAATTGAGAGGTCCACGGTTCGATTCCCGGCGAAGTCGTTGCTAATTTTTCATCTTTCCTGCTTTCAAAAAATACCTAATAACTCTACACAGTGTTTGCCAATACTCGCTTTGAAATCGTTTAGTTTTTTAATCATAAATTCGTTGAAGTGTTACAAAATCTGAAATCGATATTAAAGCAAATTTCAAATTCAAATTAGGGCTTCCACATGCCCATATTCTATGGAAGATTACGTTATTCAAATTTTGATGGCTCTAGGTACTGTTGTTTTATCACAATGCAATCATGCAGATTCTTCATTATTTATTTTCTTTAAATAAAAGACAGGGGGATAGTGTATGGTGGCGACGATTTGAAAAGTGATGCAGCATTTTAAAGTTTTTGACGCAAAATGCCAAAACGAAAATCCTTCAGGGCAAATTGCCTCTTTTACTAAAAAACGACTGTTTGGGCCTAATATATAATCTGAAAGCTTTCCGATTATAATCAATTACTAGCGGGCAAGACCGCCAGTTGAGCGGGTTTCGGAAAAAGCAAAATTTATAAGTTCTATGTGCACTTGAAATAAAAATATATAAAAACATTTCAGTACGAATGAAATCAGTTCATTCTTTCTAAGTTACAACCAGTTCGTAGATAATTTTTTGTTGCCAAACCAGGAAACAAAACTTTTGACACTTCGGGGTTAATACGTGTATGTATGACGCTGATTTAAATTTAAACTAAAATAACAACTTTTTCTTAATAACAATAAAAGAATAAATGAGGCAACAAAATACCGTGCCAATTATCCTAACCTAAAACAAAAAAGTAAAAAAGTTGTCAACAGAAAGCTATTTATTTAAAATGTTGACATTAACGAAACATTTTGAACATACAATGACGTCACATGTAATTGTGTGCTTTATTCAACTTAAAATTATGGCCTTACATAATAATAGTGTACTTAATGTTTGGAAATGATATTTTTATTTCATATTTTGTAAAACTTGCAATTTTTTAATTAACAAACTGTATAATTTCATAGCGAGCAGTGGCAACACTTTTCGAAATAAAGCAGATTTTTATCTCCAGCGAGCGAAATTGTTGCTACTCTGAAAAAAAAAAAAAAAAAAAAAAAAAAAAAAAAAATGACTGCAAAAATTAGCCTTATCAGAGTTTTTAATTAATATCTCGGCTAATTAATGTTGTACGAAGATGAGAATGATTGAAATGGCTTCCCAGGAATTTTTGGATTCCGGGAGTGCCTCTCTTGAAACTCAACCCCCTCCGTTCCGGATGAGATGATGCCATAAACAAACAAACAGAAGCGTACGGTTTTTAATAGTATAGATTTCTTTCTTTCAAGTTAATTAAAAATTTTACGCTGTTAATTTGGCGGCCTTTCTATTTGTGCACCTGAGGCCTCGTATGACGTAAACGTTAATTAAATGGCCCTGAAATCGTTCTAAAAGTGTGTAAACACCTCTGTATATACCAAGTAGTAAATTCCATTTTCGTGTTCTGTCAAATAAACACTAGAAAATGCAATACGAAGAAAGCATTTTATTAATTGCTTTCAAAATGACAGTAGGCGCTTATGAGACTCAAGTATTTTTGCACGTGGAGAAGGGGAAAAAAAAGAAAAGAAAGTTGGAAAGGGGGGGAGTATAACATTCCTTCCCAAGTTTAAACGAATTATGTCAGCGCTGCAGAATTCTTCTAAAATAGTAACACTTTCGTGAGTTTCAAATGTGCTGTGAAATATGCAAGCGAGTCTGCATCACTGACACACCCTGACACTGAGAAAATTTCTTTTTACTTGGCATAAATTAAATAATTAATCTAGGACGTTTTACAAACCGGATTTCTAAAACTAGTGCTCGAAATAGCAGCACCAAACAGACGAGAACATTTACCTTTCTTTCGTTTTTTGTTGAGAGTTTTCTTTCATGCCGTGTGCAGTTTTCTAAAATAGTGTGTGCACCCTGCCTCTGTAACCGTACCCGCGTGACTGTCGTCTGAGTGTGTTTTGAAGGGGAGGGGAATGTTGGGGATTCCCTTCTTAGTGTTAAGGGAGAATACATAAACAAAGCAGAGAATGAAGCCAAATATCTGTCACTTTAATCTCGTGAGTAATAAAATAAATAAAAATAAAACAAAAATAGAAAATAGACAAAAGGTAATCATCCAAGGCATTTAAAAAAAAAAGTTTAATGATTTACTTTCGCTAGTGCGGCAGGTTCCAATATACTATTTTTCCTTGCTTATGCTCAGGGCTAGTTTCTAGCACAGGCGACAGAGGCAGCCGCCTAGGGCGCCAATTAAAGTTTTCGCTTGAGCGAAAAATAAATAAAGAGGTATTTCTTTTAAATTATTAATTAACACTGTCTCTCAATGTACTCATAGGTTAGGGCTGTGTAAATAATAAATAAATACAAAGTTCAAAATCTAATCGAATTGTTCTCTGATAGCAGAAACAAGTGGTGGTGGTAATAATGCAAAATAAATTAAATTGATGCGTTTAAATTCCATTCCATGTTCAATGTCCAACAAACCAATGCAATAAAATAAAAAAAATGTAATTAAAAAAAAAATCTTAAAGCTTTCAGATTTTACATTATGCCCAAATAAGGAGCATTTTTTAACGTTTTCTGTCTTACGTTTAATTATTAAATATCATATTCTTTGCACTTAAATCATAAAATTCAATTCAACAGCAATATCGTAAAATAATTTTCAAATGAGCCTGTCTTTAGAATTTCCGATACACGGTCTCGAGCGCTGGAGATAAAAAAGTTTTTTTTACCTTTACAGTGTTGCCATTGCTCGCTTTGAACTCGTTCAGTTTGTTAATCAAATATTCGTTGAAGTGTTACAAAATATGAAATCGATAATAAAAAATTAGGGCTTCCACATTCTGCGGAAGATTACGTTATTCAAATTTTAATGGCTCTAGGTACCTTTGTTTTATCTCAATGCGAGACACATACATACATTCATGCAGATTCTTCATTATTTAATTTCTTTAAATATATATAATACAGGGCTGTAATATTCGGTGGCAACAGTTCGAAAAGTGAATCAACGCAGAAAGTGGATCGCCGCAAAATGTCAAAACGGAATGAATAGCCCTTTTGAGCTAACGCTGTTTTTGCGCTCCCCCCTCCCAAAAAAATGTGGTAAACTGCATGAAAATTGCAAAAAACAATAAAATAAAAAATAGAAAAAAGTAATTTACATTTTCCGTTGCATCGTCATCAGGGGGTTGGTGCAACAATAGATGTAAGTAAATAAATAAACCTATTTCTGAAACGACCTTCAATTTTTTTTTTTTTTTTTCGGTTCACAACTGAAAGTAATAGAAACGATTTTTTTTTTCTTTCTATCGCAAATAATTGTTGAGTTGTTCTTTTTCAAGAACCAATCAGCTATCAGTGTCAAATTTCACGACAACAACCATCATTTGTAATGGATAATTAATTTCCCCTTTACATGGTAGCCCTAAAACGATTCGTAGTGATCCGATATGAAACATCATATCGGATGAGAAAGAAAAAAATTGTTGTAAAGAGTTGTTCTTTCGAAATGTTTTGAGTGTGTGATACAACCTTAACTGAGCTAATTTTACAATTCTAACGTTGTTGCACTCACTGTTAAAAGATCTATAGTGTTCAGCAACAAATAAACACATAAATGCAAGATATGTGATTGCAAATTATTAAATAGAAAATAAACCCCAAAATTATCAGCCTAAATCAATAAATAAAATAAATAAATAAAACAATACAAAACACCACAATAATACAAAAAATAAATAAATAAAGTATCTGAAAGATTTCGGATTTTAAATTACGTCCAAAGATGCGTTTTTTTTTTTTTTTTTTTAACGTTTTGTATGTTACTTTTATTTATTAAATATCATGTTCTTTGCACTTAAACCATAAAATTCAGTTCAATAGCAATGCACAAAATAATTTTCCAATGAGGCTATCTTCAGAATTTCCGATACACAGTTCCGCGCGCAGGAGATAAAAAGGTTTCCCCCCCCCGTAGAGTGTTGCCATTGTTCGCTTTTAAATCTTTGAGTTTGTCACTCAAAAATTCGTTACAGTTTTAAAAAATATGAAATCGATAATAAAAGAAATTCCAAATTTAAAATTTGGTCTTCCACATGCACATATTCGTAGGAGGATTACGTCATTCAAAATTCGATGACTGTAGGTACCGTTGTTTTATCACAATGCGAGAAATATACAAACATTTATGCAGATTTTCTATCATTTAATTTCTTCAAATATAATGCAGGACTCTTAACATTTGGTGGCAACAGTTTGAAAAGTGATTTGCCGTTTATAGTGATTCAACACAAAATCTCAAAACGAAAATAATAGTCCTTCAGGGACAAAGCTCCTTTAGAGTAAAAAAAAAAAAAAAAAAAAAAGTAAGGATTCAGATTCTACAAATATTAGAGAAGAACTTAAGCAGCAACCTGGCTCTCAGTCCCAAAGATGCTTTATTGGATTCAGGTCTGGGAATTGAGCTGGGCCATTCCATCCGCTCCATACCGTGACCCTCAAGATATTCTTCAGCAACCCGAGCTCGGTGCGGTTGCGCATGGTCGTCCACGAGAAGAAATCCAGGACAAATAGCAGCGGCATATGGGCGGACATATTGATCAGGGACCTCGTCTCGATATCTCACACCGGTCAAAGTTCCTCCATGGAACACATGCAGGTAAGTCTGACCACCGATATATGATGATGTCTATATGATGTATATATATATGATGTGTATATGTATATATGATGATGTCTATATGATATATGATGATTTTTGTAAAATGACCGCAATATTAACTATCATCTATTTCTTCAATTTTTTTAAAAAAAGTAAAATATAACAACTGACATTTAACCAAGTATCAAGACTGAATACATTGAAATAACTGATATAGGCACCACATCACTTCCTTGTACGGCATTTTAAATTATTAACATATTTTCCTTCACTTCATTTAAACTTATTTTCACGAAGCTTAAACTTATTTTCATTAAAGATTATTTCTCATTCAATCAATTCAGTTCTTACTTTGCGACAAGGTAAAATTACATCAAAACTCAAGACATATTGATCAAAAACTTTAAAATAAAGAAGAATCTAGAACGTGAAATATAATTACAAACAGTTAAAAAATATTTGCAATTAAAATTAGAGTTTGTACGCAATTTGGCCAACGAGGAGAAAGACCAAATGTTCAGTGCACAAAATTCAAAGTTATATTTTGGTCACACTGGACAAAAAGAGACACTGATTACTATTCTACCAAGAGTTTCAAATGTAAAAATTGCGGGCTCGGTAGTCCTCTCGTCACTTAAACTTTTAAATTGTTGATAATTCTACAATTAGCGCATGCAGATTAACTAAAAGCATAAAAACTTAGACGGAACTTCCACCATTTTAATGCAAAAAAGAACATACAAAGTTCTACCACTTTCAAAGCAAAAGGTGCACAATTATTTACCAACATATAAGAATAAAAATTGGCCGATTGCAACGAAACAGAGAGGTGCACAACTAGATGCGATAGAAATCCCATATGCATAATTTCAACGTTCTACGGCTACTCGTATTTGAGTTATATGAAATGCGTACGTACAAATGTCACGAAAAAGACCTTTTTCGAATCCATTTTGGAAAAAGGAGTTCATTGTTCTATCCGTACGTACAGATGTTATGTAAAAGCATCGTTAAAATGGATTCGAAAGTAGTCGAAATGGATATTTTCGTTGAAATATGATACCCGAATTTTTTGCACAGCCCTCCAAAAGTTAAGAAACAACATGTTTTGTGTGTCTAATTTGAGAATGAAGCAATGTAGAAATACGAAATTTACAGGATATGTTGACTAAATAGTTCTTTAATGAAGGCGACATAGAATATTTCTAAAGTTCAACACGAACATGAACTACAATAAAAAATTGCACTCTTGGAGAAACAGTATATCACAGTTTTTTTGAGAAAAAAAATGGGGTGGTAACATTGCAGAAATGGGTTCTAATAAGAAATGTGTCCACCCGTAGCTGCAATACAACACCGTCAGCAACGTTCCATGCTGTCAATTAAGTTGTTGGTCAGAGAAATGGGAAGCAACAATCCGACACGGAGTAATCCTTGTTTAAGCTCATCTAACAACCTTAGAGAAGAACTTAAGCAGCAACCTGGCTCTCAGTCCCAAAGATGCTTTATTGGATTCAGGTCTGAGAATTGAGCTGGGCCATTCCATCCGCTCCATACCGTGACCCTCAAGATATTCTTCAGCAACCCGAGCTCGGTGCGGTTGCGCATGGTCGTCCACGAGAAGAAATCCAGGACAAATAGCAGCGGCATATGGGCGGACATATTGATCAGGGACCTCGTCTCGATATCTCACACCGGTCAAAGTTCCTCCATGGAACACATGCAGGTAAGTGTGACCACCGAGATAGATCCCAGCCCATCCATTATTCCACCACCTCTGTAACGGTGTCTTTCCATGATGTGGGATTGGTTGTATCTGGTGCGTTGTTTCTTCAAGATCAGCTGACGACCTGAATCCTTCTCCAGTGTGGACCTGGACTCGTCTGTGAAGAGAGCAGACTTCCATTGTTGACTGGTCCAGGAGACGCGTTCTCTTGCCAAACATAAAAGGGTACCTCTGGGTCTTCGGGTCAAGGAGGCACCAACAACTAGTCGTCTTGCATACAGACCTGCCAGTGTAGTAGTTGAGATTCTTGTTCCTGTTGCCACTAAATCATCTGCCATGAGCTGAGGCACAGTAATGTGATTCCTTTTTCGGGCCAAAACAGCTAAATAACGGTCTCCCGCAAGTGTTGTAACTCTAGGTCTGGCTGGAACATGTCTTCTAGACACAGAATCCTCGGATTCAAACTGATTCCATAATCGTAGGATCACACTACGGGAGACAATGAGACGTCTAGCAGCATCAGCTTGTGACCAGGCCTTTGGAGTCGGAGTCATGGAGTCGGAATCGGGAAGATTTTGGGGTAAAAGGAGTCGGAGCTGGAGTCGCTAAAAACAGGTCGACTCCGACTCCAGTTTTTGTTGGACAGTTTTATTTCGAATCAAAATGAATTGAAAAAAAAATTAATAACAAGCTGAGTTATTATTTGTATTTATGGTCTATATACATTAATAAATAGTTATTTTCTATTTTATTGACATATTAATAAATAAATATAAGGGAGGAGAATGGATGTGATAATTTAGGTAGGTAGCAATAGCAGCAAGAACTCCAAAATGGATGCCCTTCTTAGGAAGTGAGTAGGAAAAGGAGCAATTATTGATCAAGCAACGCGATAAGGAAGCACATATTTGATGATAAAGAGGTTGTTAGAATTAGAACTTTTTAGAAGATGTAGTTAACCCTAATGTTTTATTAACAGAAAGACTGTGGAATAATCTTGCAGAATTGGAAACTCCCACTTCTACACCGTATATAGCCACAAAAAAGCTGTAATCTGAACAATTGACAGGAGGCGAGATTGGAAGAATGTGACGTTTGTTCTTTCTGAAATGGAGGGCTTATTCCAGAAAGAATCATTTCTTCAATGAAGAGAAAGTAGTTTGCTAGACAATGAGATCTTGCTGGGTTCAATATATGGAGATCCGAAACACCGAATTTTCTTGGATGACGAACTAATTAAAAAGGCAAAGAAAGCCATCTACGAACTTTCATTAAGAATGAAATTATTCTCACAACAATTAGGGAATTCGAATCAGCACAGTCAAACTGCAGATTGCATTTGAGTCTCTATCATCCTCTTCCAGTGATGAATTAGATTTTGAGAAATATTTTTGGATAATATTGAAAAGGCTAACGCAAAGCGAATGAAAATAAAGAACAAAGAGCCTTTAGATATAAAAATGAAAAATACAAACAAAATTTCTACACGGCCTTTGAAGAAATAGAGAAATATGATTGCGCTTGCAAAAAGACACCTCTTTTAGAACTTGTACAAATTTATCCTGAAAAGTTAAAAGAAGTAGCCCTAACAATAACAGCTCTTCCTCCTATTCAAGTTAGTGTGGAAAGACTCATCTCAGCTCTGAAGTTTATCCAATCGGATCTATGAACCTCCAACAAAGGACATCTTGCCGAAGCTATACTGTTCCTTAGAAATAACTAATGCCAGTTTTTCCATTTCATAATAAATGCCAATTAATATAAATAATTTGCTATGCCATCAATTTTTTTTCTGTAGCATCTATTACTTCTTTTATATTAAAAAGTAAGCTGTAACCCATGTGTATATGTTTACATATATATATACATATATATATATATATGTAAACATATACACATGGGTTACAGCTTACTTTTTAATATATATATATGAGTGAGTGGGAGTCAGAGTCGGACTACCGACTCAACAGCTCTGCTTGTGACATTCCCCATTTTTATCCATCCGATCGACCGCCAACTCAACGAATCGGGCAAACGACTTCACCTGGAAATAGATATTGTCCACGAAACTGTAATAACAGTTGAAGATCAATATTCCTGAACAAAAATTACAATTTTTGCATTTTTTCCTCCAACTCCTATATAAGTATTCATTTGTATAAAATAAAAGTGGTAGCTATTGTTTTTGAATATATTTCGGTAAACAGGGTTAATGTCATGCATATGAACTCTAAATTTAAATGTTACTGACATTTTTGTAATGGTGAGCTTTGAAAAACATGCTGTTCCTCAACTTTTGGAGGGCAGTGTACAATAGTTCCTTTGCTTCGTAAAAGGAAGTAAAAACACAATAACATGCCAAAAATAATATAAATGTAGAGAAGGTCTCAAAGAAAAAGTTCCTCCATGTTTCATATACAATTTAAAAAATTATTTAATAATATGCAACTTTCTTGCATTGAAAAATTAAGTGTCGTAAAAAAATTTTTTGTCTTTCCAGGCCTTTACGAAGCATAATTAAAAGTAATTGTCTGATTAAAGAAATTGTATAATGAGTTGCAGTATTCATAACAGCTTACTGTATAATTTCTGTCTGCAATTAAAGCCCAAAATCATAGTGGTGGAAAAATTAATTAAATAAGTGTGATTAAAATAGCGATAGCTTTGATTTATTAATAAAATCATTAAAAGAATTTTTTGAATTTAAACTAGCGCTGTACTCGGTGAAATTACACTAATGGAACTTATTAAAATCATTGTATAGTTGTTTTTTTTTCTTTTCTACGATAATTATTTAAAAAAAAAAAAAAAAAAATGTGCGAGGAATTCGCTGAAGCAATAGCAAAGGTTCTCCAACGGATGTTTTCTTTTAAACTTGGGATCCTCAGGGCCTTGTATTGTTCAGTGTGGGACATTGAAGAATTCTGCACGTGGCGAGGGGGGAAAAGTTTATTTTTTAGATATTGGATTATAAAAAACAAAAAAAAAAAAAAAAATTCTTCTTTCACATCGCATTTCCTTTTTTTAAACTTTCATTAAAAATATCATAAATTAGTAATAATTTTAAACATTTTTTTTATATTTAAAAATCTGATGTGTACATCACATGACTTCCTTGTACGGGATATTAAATTATACGCATTTTTTTCTGCATTTCAATTAAACTTATTTCCTGGAATTTCATTACAGATAGATTTATCATTCAAATAATTCAGTTCTCACTCCGCGGTAAGGCAAAAGAAAAAATACATAAAAACTTCAAAATAGCTTCATTAAAAATTGAAAGATACAGAAAAAAATAAAACACCAAATATAGTTAAAACAATTAAAGAAAAACAATTTTTACAATTAAAATTACAGTTTCTGCGCAAAAGCAAGCCATTCGACCAGCGGGCAAGAAGGCAGATTTTTCGGTGCACAAAACTGGATGTTTACGTTTCGTCCCACTCGGCAAAAAGACACTGAAGTTGCAGAAACTGACTTAATTCACTCTTCTGCTAAGTTTCAAATGTAAGCTGCTATGATAAAGTGACTTTACAAGAAAAGAATTTAGTATACTGGTTCAAATAACGTTATCTCATAAAATGGCTCTCTGAAAATTCCTATATGCTTGTAGAGTCATTAGGTATTTTTTTAAAGCAGACAAGAAGAAAAATAGCAAACGCCTTCGCCGAGAAGCGAACCACGGACCTCTGGAATACCGGCCCAGCATGCTACCGTTACACCACGAAGGCACGCTAGGGAAGTGGGAGAAATACCTTATATGCTTAGCATAATATACTTAACTCTCTTTAAGAATGGTTTATGGTTCCGGAGGATTTGTGACTTCAAGTGCAAGTTGACCCATCCCTCTTACCCTACCACCACCCTCTTTAAAGGACTTTCGGTTCGCCGCATATTTAGAGTGCCCCCATGCCGTATAGACACTATACATTTACAAATATCTATGCGTTTTCCGGGATTCGAACCCGCGCCCTTCGGTACGGCAGTCAGATTTACTAACCACTAATCTGGTTAAGCGGCAAACTCAAATATATGAGATGGTTTCATAGTCTGGCCAGTTCAAGAGATTTATTTTTAGTTCTGACAATTCGCTAAACTATTAGGGATAAATGCATATTTCATTTCGTAGTAATCTCAGAATTATCAATTTCATTCAGAGCTGAAATTGCGCCAGTGCCCAACTCCTATACTTCTTAGTTTGGAGGATAAATTATAATTCTAACCGGAGCATACGGAAGCCTTAAATAAGGCTTAAAAAGAAGAAGAAGAAATAAGAAAAAGAAAAAATAAGAAAAATAAGAAATAGGAAGAAAAAAAAAAAAAAGAAGATTTTGACACGTCTTTTATGTAACTGAATAAATATTTCAGTAGAAATTTAATCTCGAAAATTTTATTTTCAATAATAAAAAAATAATCAAAAGCTTTTATATTACGCCCAAACCGCTTTTTTTTTTTTTTTTTTTTTTTTTTAATATACAGACACATACACGATTCGACAGCATTTGGGCTAACGCCACATTGTGCTAAAAATATTTAAAAACAGCATATCTTTAGAATTTTTGAGAGACAATCTCGCGCACTGGAGATAAAAACACTTACACTTCTCGCTTTGAAATTGTTTTTTAATAATAAATTCAGTAAAGTTTTATAAAATATGAAATAGACAATAAAACAAATTCGGACTTCCAATTTTGAGTGGAGATGACTCTAGGTACCTTTCTTTTTTCACAATACGAGAAAAATTAATACATTCATACAAATTCTTCATTATTTAGTTTCTTCATGTAAATTCTTAATTATTTAGTTTCCAATATAATACAGGGCGATAATATCCGGTGGCAACAATTTGAAAAGCGTTTCGGACATTTAAAGTGATTCAAAGCAAAATACCTTTTTGAGACCGCAAATTAAATTTGAGCTAAATTAAAAAGCGCTTATTAAATTTTAATTTAGCTCTTCACATTTTATTGAATTTTAATTTAAATTATTTATTTACTTTAATCATTAATTATTTAATTTTTTAATGATTAAATAGTTATTACTCATTTTTAGTCTAAAAGGAGTCCCTGAAGGACTAATTTTTTCGTTTTGGCATTTTGCGTCGAATCACTATAAACAGCGTATCGCTTTTGAAATAGTTACCACCAAATATTAGAGCCCTGTATTATATTTAAAGAAATTAAATAATGAAGAATGTGCATAAATGTATCTATGTTTCTCGCACTGTGATAAAACGGTGTCCGCCGATAACATCGCGGGAAAAAACATCGCGGACGAAAACGTCGCGGAGAAAACAACGCAAGGCGAAAACGTCGTGCTACAAAACATCGAAGGGAAAAACATCGCAGTTCTAAAATATCGTGGTACAAATACAGGGCTCTAATATTTGGTGGTAACTATTTGAAAAGCGATACGCTGTTTATAGTGATTCGACGCAAAATGCCAAAACGAAAAAATTAGTCCTTCAGGGACAAAACCCTTTTAGACTAAAAATGAGTAATAACTATTTAATCATTAAAAAATTAAATAATTAATGATTAAAGTAAATAAATAATTTAAATTAAATTCAATAAAATGTGAATCGTCGTCGAAAATATCGTGCTAAAAAATAAAGTATCTACAAATCATCGCATGACGATAGCATCGCAGACATGCTTTTTTTCAGGTTTTAATAATTGTAAATGGGTATTCCCATAATGATTTGTGAGCGCAAGACGGAAAGAAGGATAATTTTTGCTTTCACATTTTTTTATTATCTAATAAATTTTTGCTGAAAATGTAAGAAGGAAACTTGAGCATAGAAAATTAAATGCAACTTATAGATTGTACTTTTCATGAAAAATTACCAGTAAAAACTTTGTAAAAATGATTTATTAATAGCGCTTGTTAGTTAACTATGTCAGTTTAAAATTCTATTAAGTGTTATAAGTTGCATTAATTTTCTATGCTTAAGTTTCCTTCTTATTTTATCGGCTCACCAGCGGCCGAGCGGTAAAGTCGCTGAACACTGGTAGTTCGGTCCGAGGTTTGAATCCCGCGAACGGGCTGGCTGCATGCGTGTTTTCGTTGTTTTTCTCCATGTGTAACGTGTATACGAGCCAGTTTCCCTTAGAAAGTACTCCACGAAGGCATCCCTTCCCTTAGGCAGATAGCCCTGGAGGCTTTGCCGTAATTAAATAACCTAACCTAATCTTCTTATTTTATCAGCAAAAATTTATTAGTTAATAAAAAATATGAAAGTAAAAATTATCCTTCTTTCCATCTTGCGCTCACAAGTCATTATGGGAATATCCATTTACAATTATTAAAATCTGAAAAAAGCATGTCTGCAATGTTAACGTCATGCGCTGATTTGTAGATACTTTATTCTTTACCACGATATTTTCGACGACGATGTTTTTAAACTCCGAAGTTTTTGAACCGCTTTATTTTCGACGGCGAGGTTTTGTACCACGATGTTTTAGAACTGCGATATTTTCTCTTTGCGATGTTTTCTCTCACGATGTTTTGAAGCACGACGTTTTCGTCAGCGATGTTTTGGCTGTAACCGATATAACAACGGTACCCAGAGCCATCCAATTTTGAATGACGTAATCTTACTGCGAATATGGGTAATCTGGAAGCCCAAATTTGAAATTTGGAATTTGTTTTATCATCGATTTCATATTTTGTAAAACTTTAAGGAATTACAAACTCAACGATTTCAAAGCGAGCCATGGCAACACTCTACAGGGAAAAATTAATCTTTTTATGTCCAGCACGAGGAACAGTGTATCGTAAATTCTAAAGATAGGCTCATTTTAAAATTATTTTGCGACATTGCTGTTGAACTGAATTTTATGGTTTAAGTGCAAAGAACATGATATTGGTTAATAAAGGTAATACTCAAAACGTTAAAAAAAAGTTCCTTTGGACTAATTTAAAATCTAAAAACCTTTCAGATATTTTTTTTTTTTTTTTTTTTTTTTCTTATTTTAAGCCCGAGTGGAGGATTTGATCTAAGCCCGAGAAAAGGGCCAACAGTTCATCTTGTTTTGAGTGAAATAAAGGAGAGTTAACCCTTCTCGAGCCTACGTCTTTAGTTATTTGAACTGAGTCTAAGTCGCTTAACACTTCACTAGGTTGCTCAACGTTTATTTATTAGAATAAGAGTAACCTTACAATCTAATTCACCTATTCGTTCTATTTTAAAGCGAGGAATGTTAAGTAGGTTTTTCCACCAGAAAAGTTTTTTGGAACCGATGGCAAAACTCTTAGGGATAAACGGTATAAAGTATTTCTCCCGCCTTCTTGGCATTCCTTCGCAGTGTGGTGGTCTGCAAGCTGGGCGCGTATTCCAGAGGTCCGTGGTTCGATTAATGGCGTAGGCGTTGCTCATTTTTCAATCTCTGCTGCTTCCAAAATATCCTAAAGTCTCTACAGAGTGAGGAAACCCTACAATCTAATTCACCTATTCCTTCGTTATTTTTAAGTGAGGAATGTTAAGTAGGTTTTTTCTACCAGAAAAGTGCTTTGAAACCGATGGCAAATCTCTTAGGGATAAACGCATATTTCATTTCGAGGTAATTTCAGAATTATCAGTTTCATTCTTTAAATAGTGCAACATTTACAACGTTAATTTGCTTAAGAGCCGAAGCTCAAGTCCAAAATTATCACGCAGTAAAATAAGTAGCGGCAGCATAACGCAATCAAGTGAAACCGGAAAAATCAAAAGTGCTTTGGACGGAGTACTCAAATCTGTTAAAAGTTTCCTCCAAGCACGCAATTTTTCACCAGACATCCATTAACAACCGTAAAACTGCGCAATTTGATTTTTTCGGAAACTGATAACGCTTTCCGATCTCGACAAGAGCGTGCCTGTGGTGGTTTACTTGACCTGGTCCTCTCACTCCCGATCAGGAGATAATCAATAACAAAAATCAGATGACGAAAGAGTTGCCCAACGGTGCCGACATCCAATTGAACTCCTCCTTTAACTGCGCATCTGATTTTTTAGGGAATCAGTTGGTGACGTAACCCAGCCAGCCGTGATCTTGACCCGACCTTCGGTTGGAGAATCCCAAGTGTTAATTCCTCTCGCCTGCTTGTGTGTGAATCCTTTTGTTTGTTGGACTCACAGTACTCTTCTTTGATCGTATTTCTCGCTTGATAACAGAGTGTCTGGAATGTCTTCAACACGTGGAGGAACTTTCCCCTTTCCGAAATTTCACTGATACACATGATGGAACAAGAACAAATATTTCTGCTAAGGCATTGTAGATCTTAAAATATAGAAGTATTATTATATTAATTACGAATTTTTTAAAAGCTTTTATTTTTTATCCTAAAAGGGCTATTAATTTCGTTTTGGCATTTTGCGTCGAAAACTTTAAAAGTCTGAACCACTTTTCAAATTGTTGTCACCCAATATTAGAGCCCTCTGTTATATTTAAAGAAATTAAATAATGAAAAATCTGCATAAATGTATGTATGCTTCTCGCATTGTGATAAGACAACGCTATATAGAGCCATTCGATTTTGAATGACGTAATCCTACTGAGAATATGGGCGCTATGAAGCCCAAATTTGAAATTTGTTTTATTATCTACTAGCCGCCATGCAGCCAGCCTTCGTCTGGCTTTTAAATGTACCGGAAAACTTTTTCCGGTACATTTAAAAGCCGGACGTTATTACATTAAATTTAAAAAATTACATTACATTAAATTTAAAAACTGCACGTACATTACATTTAAATTTACAAACTGCACAGAATTTTACTTAGCAGAATAACTTTACCAAAAAGAACTGAAAGATTTCAGATTTTAAATTACGCCCAAAGGGGTGTTTTTTAACGTTTTGTGTGTTACCTCTGTTTACTAAATATCATGTTTTTTGCACTTAAACTATAACCTTCAATTCAATAGCAATGTCACAAAATAATTTTAAAATGAGCCTATGTTTAGAATTTCCTATACACAGTTCCGCGCGCAGGAGATAAAAAAGTCTTTTTTCCCCCCGTAGAGTGTTGCCATAGCTCGCTTTTAAATCATTGAGTTTGTTACTCAAAAATTCGTTAAAGTTTTAGAAAATATGAAATCGATAATAAAACGAATTCCAAATTTCAAATTTGGTCTTCCACATGCCCCTATTCGTAGGAGGATAACGTCAATCAAAGTCCGATTGCTCTATGTACCGTTGTTTTATCGCAATGCGAGAAATATGCATACATTTGTGCATATTTTTTATTATTTAATTTCTTCAAATACAAGGCAGGACTCTAACATTGGGTGGCAACCGTTTGAAAAGTGAAACGGACATTTATAGTGATTCAACGCAAAACGGAAACAATAGTTCTTCAAGAAACAAAGCCCCTTTGGACTAAAAATGTATTACATATAAAAAAAATTCAATGAAATAAGCAATATCCCTTAACACAAATATCAATTATCCTAATACTAAATAAATTAACCAACTTCCCGTTGTCTTCTCTCGACAAACGTTCAGTATCCGAGAGAAACATTCAATTTAAAAACTGCACAGAATGATCGTCCTCGTTTTTCCATGTGGCAACAGCGCTGATTTTCAACACTGAAAAGTACAGTCTACAAAGCATTGAATGAAAAACTGCTGCCCAAACCGCATTTCTAAAACAATGAAACTATTCAAAATGATGCGATTTCATCAAAAAAGATTTTTTTAAAAACGTTTGATTCGAATTTTGAAAAAAAGCGCTTCGAGGTGCACTGGCTCTTGTCTAGATGCACCTATGTACTAAATTTCGTAGCCCTGGGTCTATTAGCTTACGCGCAGCACGAACAAAAGAGACACATACACAGACAGGCTCTTTCTTTTAATATATGTAGATATTTCATATTTTGTAACACTCTAACAAATTTTTGATTAAGAAACTCAACGATTTCAAAGCGAGCAATGCCAAGACTGTAAGGGGAAAAATAAAAATTTTCATCTCCAGTGCGCGAGACTGTGTATCGGAAATTCTAAAGATATGCTCTTTTTAATTAATTTCGCGATATTGCCATTGAATTGAATTTTACGGTTTAAGTCCGAAGAACATGATACTTAATAAATAAAGGTAACATACAAAACGTTAAAAAACGCTTCTTTGGATGTAATATAAATTCATATTTTAGCTTTCAGATTTTTTTCAGAATTTTACATATTTATTTATTTATTTTTGTTAGTCATGTTAATCTCCTGTCACGTGGAAAGGAGCGTGGAGTCTAAAAGAATCTTCTGTTGAAATCCTTTATCATGCTGCTGAAAATCTTTTTTTTTTTTTTTTTTTTTGTAATCAAAGTAGCTTGCATGAAGAGCAGAATTTTATCAAATGAACACTTTTAGTTTGAGTAGAATGTTCAGAGGTCACAGTGCATTTGAGGGCTTTCTACTGCCTTGTGTTCAACGTTCTTAGTAAATCGACATGGTAACTATCGACTGTTCTCTATCATACTCAGAAGAGCTGTACACTGCGGTGGGAAAGAGGGGGGACATTTCTATATTGCCCGTTCTATTAGGCAGATTGACGATATTCAAATTGCATTTTTCATGTTTCGAAAGCCCGACATAGGATATATATTAGATTTATACATAGCATTGTTCTAACATAGGTATTTTGACACAAAATGGGACTTTTATCTGAAATAACATACCATTTTTTTTTTCATATTTCTATTCTAGGACTCAAATTATGCCTAAATATTAAATTTTGTAAAATTTAGTGCGAAATTTACGGAGAAATTAAAAAATTTAACGTTGCGCATTTTTTTTTTCCAATTTGCTCCAAGAATAGTTAACTTAGCTTACTTCTTAATACATTCTTAATACAATTTCCGTGTTTGGTGTATTTAGGTTTTTCTTTATTTTACAATTTTTAATAAAGATGTTTTGAGATTTGATGTACTTTTGCCTTGCCGCGAAATGAGAGCTGAATTGATTGAATGAGAAATATATCTCTAATAAAATTCGAGAAATAAGTTTTAAACGAAGTGCAGGAAAAACTGCGCATAATTTAATATTCCGCATAAGGAAGATATTACACATCAGATATTTTATTATTATTGTTTAGTTGCTTTTTTCCAAAGTATAAAATCTTCAGAACTCATTTTTTTCGCAACACCAGTTGTTAAGATTCCTGGTTTTGGACACGATTAAAGCCTAAGACAACCACCTAAACGAGATGATTTTGGTTTTATGTAGAGGTGGTTATCTTTGAAAGGATAAATTCAGTTTCAGGGTTTATTTATGTCCTCAGAAATATAGTCACTTTCAGAGGCGGTCTTCTTAGAAATGTGATCACCAAGAGAGGTCACTGTAACAGACATGCGACTTCGATGGTCGGAGCTGTGGTTAGAAGAGGCTTGTTATGTTGTCAAAGATTTCACCTTCAACTCCACTGTAAAACTGGGATACTTGTTAATAGCGCCTTGTCCCCTTAATATTGTATATCCTATCAACGGCCTGCAATGTAACATCAACAGTGCTCTTGCAGGAGAGATGATGATGTCCGTTCACTGGCAAATTCGTAATAAGAGAGTACAATGCTTTTCGGAAAAAAGGCATCTCCAATGAGCTCATTTTCGATTTGTGGGGTTCATTACTCTTTCTGTACTAAAATTAACGTTGGGGAGCCTAATGAACTATTACGGGATTTATCGCTGAGTTCAAACAACTAATGATCAAGAAGAGTTAAAATACCCCCTATTTCATCAACTAAGAATAACACTCGGCCCCTTTCTTGGGCTTACACCAAAGCCTCCACTCGGGCTTGAACTTAAAATAAGAACTAAATTAGAACTAACTGAAAGAGACTTAGCCGAAGCTACCACAAGTGTCTGACGTAGTTGGCTCTTAATTTAAACTAGCCGGCGAACATCAGAAGGCGCGTAAGATACGGCCGAGCGTAACAGCTTCAAGAGATATCTAGCCTGAAGGCAAACACGCGCTAAATCAGGATTTTTAGCTCTCTCTTCCACTCTCGAAGTATGTTGAACCTTCTTTAAATTCCACTTCTAACTCATTTGCATTCAACAAGTTTCTAAAACCTCATTCTGGTAAGTTGTAAGTGGAAACAAAAATGGATAGGAAAGCACTTTGAAATTAAAGTAACTGTGTAGAGACATTAGGATATTCTTATAGCAGGAGTGATGAAAAGTAAGCACCGCCCTCGCCGGACTCGAACCACGGACCTCTGGAATACGCCCCCAGCGTGCAGACCACTACACTACGAAGGCATGCTAAGAAGGCGGGAGAAATACCCTATATACCCCCCTTTTAAAGGGCGACTGAGGTTTTTAAGAGGACCCAATCGCCAAATCCTGGGTGTGGAGAATCATCATCCACCACAATTTTAGTTTGGGCGCCGCTGTAGAGACATCGGGTTATGTGAAGGCAAGAGATATTGAAAAATGAGCAATGCCTTCGCCGGGAATCGAACCACGGACCTCTGGAATACGCGCCCAGCGTGCTAACCAGTATACTATGGAGGCATGCTAAGAAGGCGAGAGAAATACCTTCTAACTGTTACAAAATTAAAATCTACCTTACAGACTCAAGTGTAAAGTCTTCAGATATACTTTATATATATAGAAATTCTATTTAGCAAGTACAGAAAATCCACGGCAGTTAATTTTTCAGGCAGAGTCCTCCTTTCTTTACTTTATCTAACACCAGTTTCTATCTATTCTAACAGCGATTCTGAACAGTCTTTTGATTGCTTCTTTGTTTAATTTTAAGTAGTTCCTAACAGAATACTTTTTCCCCGAACAACAACATCCAAGCTTACATGTAGACTTTATGAGGCTCTTAGCCGTCTATTCCGCTGCGTTCCCAGAGCAGGGTGGAGCAGAGAGTAGATGGTTTCTGCCAGGAAGATAACACACTGTGAGGCTAAGCCCAGGTCAGGGGTCTTCCTTGGTGGCCCTCACTCACTCACTTTGACTTTCTTAAGACTGCGGACCTGCCAATGACCAACAATGGGAATGCAGCAATATGCTTAGGTCACAGAAGAGAAAATGTCCGGTGAGTACGGCCATAGGTTGTCAAATGCCCAACTAGTGGTTGTTGAGGAAACAATTATCACGAAGTAGCTCATCTTCACCTCAGGTTTGGATATTTATAAATGACTTCCCTTCTGAAGTGTATATATGTTACGGTGAAACACCGAAATCTCGGGAATGTCGACTTTCACCGGTGAATGTCAACATTCACATAGTCGCTTGGTGTATGTCCGAAATATTTTCCAAATACTCTTATTTCTGATTTACATCGGTGAATGTCGACATTCACCCTTCTCCGTAATTCATTCGCGAAAAAACGCACTTGAGACTCAGAATAAGAACTTAAAACACACAGTACATTCAAAATGAGAAAGGAAAATAATAAAAGTTATAAACTTACCAAATTATGTGATTCAAATCTTATTTATTGCAACAACTTAAACTATTGTGACATTTTGAATTGTACAAGAGGCCCTTTCTTTTACGACTGCATTTATTTGTGGAACACTTCCTTTTGGAATGACAGCGTGTACATATAATCCTCTCTTTTCGACCTACACCAGAGCATATCTGTGATTGTCGACATACACCTGTTAGGGTTCGAATTCGATCTTTCACAGACGTATTTGGTGAATGTTGACATTCTCCGGTGAAAGTCGACATTCTCCAATTTCGGTCTTTCACGGTAACATATATATTGTTACGAAATGTAAAGGCGCGGTAAGATAGCTTCCCTGCAAAGCAGTTTTTGGGTTGCCATAAAATTGCAAGGAAGGTAGGGTTGCCACATTTGGCGAGAAATCTTCCGTTTGGCGACAAAAGTGGCGATATGCCGTGGACGGATGGAGAACCTTCTGGAACGAATTCTTACCGGTTTAGCCCAGAATGTTCTCGAATACAAGCCGAAAGCTATATAAACCCTGCTGGTCCGCAGTCAGTCAGTAGTAGTGTGTTTGTGCCTCGTCTAGAGTGCGAGTTAGTTAGTTACGAGTTAGTTCGTGTCTCGTCTAGCGAGTCAGTCCGTGCGGAGTCGATCGAGTTGACAGCCGGGCAGCGATTGCCGAGTGGGTCGTCGAGTTCCCCGAAGGAGTCTCTTAGTGTATCGCGGTTAGTGCATCGTCGAGGGAGCGTGTACAGCTCCGGGAACGACGGAACCGAAAGGTCGGGAGCCGTGCTCTATGTGTCGTCGTGTGCATCGCGAGTTGTAGCGTGGAGAGTCTCGAGAGTACGTGGAGTTCCGAAAACGACCGAGCAGAGTCGGGAGCTGTACTCTGGTGCTTTGCCGTGAAGCTGTCTCCACCGTGATAGCCTGATAATCTGAAGGCTGTGTCGCTGATCGTGTCAGCGTGTTCATAGTAGTTTATCGACGACTGTAAAACGTGTTTTGGAGCTGTCCTGACAATACTGGCCAATAAAGTGTGTTTCGATACTTCATCAAGTGTCGTCGTTATTCACTCCAAATCCACTCGAACCCCGTACGAACGTAAAGGAAGAAAATAACGTAACAACTGATGTCAGAAGAAAAAAAATGCAACAATATATATCTGTCAAACAGTATGCTATAAATAACGCTTTTGGAACACAAAGGACGAAATGCTTGATGGGCCGACCATCCATTAGCAAGTGAAACACTGTTGGAGATAAATTAACTTCAAAGAGAACATTTCGGCCCACAGCTCTTGAGGAGGGTAGACATTAATAAAATATGATACTTACTAATTCTTTCCCCTGCTTAATGTGCAGCTCTGTCAACAGCTGTGCACTTGAAACACAGACGGCGTTCACACATTTTTGCAACGATTTTGCAGAGCCTTATATGTAAACAAACCTTAGAATTTTATTTTCTGATATGTTCAGTCTGGTAGAACTTTTGTTGAATAATGACATTACATCTTGATTTCCGAGATAAAAGTCCTTTTCTTAAAACATCGAGGCTGATTTTATTTCGCTCCTCCTTCACAATCTTCCAGAGTCCATCCAATGTTTTGAGATGCCGCTCATAAAGAGCTTGTTTTAAAAGCCCTGATCCATAATAATCCATAGAAGACACATGAGGAATATAGGGGGGGGATGAATTTAAAAGGAATAGCTTCAATTCTGATTTCATTTCTCATTTTTTCAAAAAATAGTAGTAGATTTAAAGGTATGGCTTGGAGCTTTATCCTGATGGAACTGAACATAGTGAAGATTGTTTGGATAAAAAGATGGAATTTCTTCCTTAAAAATAGGTGTTAAAACATATTTCTGATAGTAATCGGAATTAATTTTGACATTTTTTTCTACTTTCCTTATTTTAAGTTTTCCGTTATACAATAATCAGTAATAACCATAAAAACTTTTAGAAAAATTTTCCTTGTTTTCGCTGAACCAACATATTAAGTCTTTTTCTCCTCTTTTTCCGGTAGTAAATCGATCTTTGGCTAATCTTTAGAATATGGTAACAGGTAGTTTGGCGACATTTTGGTAAGGCGATAAAGGTTACTAGCTAAGACTTTAGCAATAATCTGAGAAGTACACAGTTCGAATCACAGATTATTTTGTCTCAGAGAAATGAGAGATTATGAGACATGTCATGTGACATTTTCCGGAAAATTCCGATCGTGATTTTAGCTACTAAGCACTTAGAAACAATTTCGCTGCTAAAGTGCAGAATCGCCCACTTATTTGTTTGGCACTTTTTACAAGAGTAAGAAGAATTGGATTTTTGCCAATTTTCTTTGACTTTTTAAGTGAAAATAGGTCGATGTGTACATGGATAAAGTCAAGCGTGTGCGCAATGCCATTTTTGTACAATTCTGGGATGTTTTTTTAAGTGAAAATAGGTCGACGTGTACATGGATACCGTGTATATGCATTTCTTAAAAATGCGTCAAGCAGTGGGTGATTCTGCACTTTCTCCCAATTTTGCACCTAATCTTCGTCATGATTAAGCACTTTTGTTCCCTAAAAGTTCTAGCATAAGCGTAATTTGGCTAACAAATTGTTGGAAAAAATGTTGAGTTTAAAAAAAAAAAAAAAAAAAAAAAAGAGCCTTTACTTCGTGAAAACAAAATGGCGTCCAAAAAGAAAAACTAGCAGGTTGCTGTAGCAGGGTTGGTCACCAAATTTTAGCCAAAAAATCGCCAAGTTACCATAATGTAAAGATTCAACCGATCTTTTTCTGTTACAATCAGATAAGTATGTGCAAGCCTTATCCATTGTAACTATATATTTCCATTTTTTACTTGCCAAATAATTTTCATACGGCAATCTGCTCATAGTCTTACGCCGAGAAACGCGTTTCAGCGTTCGACGATGAACATGATTTTTTTTTTTTTTTGTTTTGATTACCCTTAAATCAGATTTTATAATTTTGTTCGCAGTTCCTGCAGATATATTTAAAGATTTCGCAATAGGTCTTTGGGACTAGATTCTCCATTACAACATGAGATGCGACTTTAGATTTAATAAGAGCTGTACGTATACCTTTGCGCGTAATGGCAAACTGCACATTGAGTTGATCGGTGTTAAACGAATTTCGCTTACTGCGCATGCCTAGAAGTGCATTTGGCGCAATTACGACTTTCGCACAATTTTAAAAGAAGATAAATACGGTATGTGGTTGATATTGTGTTTATCAGTTCGGGGTTTTAAAACTTGTTAGGTTTTAAATTGCTTCATTACTGAGAGTGTAAATATCGATTGTAAACTACGCAAATTTTCGTTTAAGAATGATTACGAAACGGAAAACATTATTACAAGATACATTAGCTGAATGTTTATTGATTATACTTCTGATGAGTAAAAGCAGTTAAGTATTTACCATACGTTACTAATCCAGTTTAAATCAAAGAAATTATTATAAGTACCTGATATTAAATGTAACGTTTATGAACAAAGCTAAAATTAAGCAGAAGTACATGCAATAAGCACACACACATATCCGTAGTACTGCAATTGTAAACAGTTCAACTAACAAGCTCGTGTGGGGTTGTTTAGGCCTAGTCGAAAGTAGTTCCTCCCACGCCAACGCTACACCAATGAGCATGCGCAATACGCGAAATTCGTTAACATAGATCAAATGAATGTGCGGTTTGCCATTACGCATACCTTTGCAGGGCATGCATTTTTTTACCTTTTTCCCAGTCAGATGTAAACTTTGACGTTTCTTTCGTTTCATATTAATTATGTCACTTATTTTACGTGTACAAATATTTAAACCATGCATTTCACATCCTTTTTCAATAATTGAATAAGAGTATTTCTCTTCGGACGGCGCAAAAATATAGTCTTCGATCCATTGTTTATTATTTTTCGGCAACACTTTAAAGAAAAGAATATTTTAATGCTGCAGACGATAATTAAATATTCCAATGGCAGCCAGTGACGTTTGTATTTTTAAATCAATATTTACATTCATGGAGAAAATCAAAATTGTTACAGAAATGTGTAAATATCCTCTGTATATGCTGCGTTCGACCATCCAAGTAAGTAAAAGGCTTTTGGACAGAAAATTCTGTCTTAATTGTTGCCTCACTCAGTTCTCTAAAATGAGAAAAAACATGCTGATGATGGAATTATATCAAGTAGTTGTAGGTATATTTGTAAAAGTTGACTGAATTTACAGAACAACCGAGTATAGGTATTAACTTTACACAGACGTGACGTCAAAGAAAGCATTTCAAGCAAGTTTTGAATGTCTCAGTTTACAAAAGACAGCTGCAGACGTATTTTGAAATATTTAAGATGGAATTCTACCTAATTTTATAAAATGTTTCTATAAGATGTTTCAGTTCCCCAAGACTATGTTGTTTACTTTGGTTTTACGTCAATAATTCGAAATAACACAGTACTTTTTAAAATTTCTGGAATTCATGAAGCGGTATCGAAATGGGCAACAAAATAAAGGCAGCTTTCTCTATTCTGGGAATTATATTAGCATTGAGTATCACATTTTATTTCAGTGAAGGAATACAGCATAATTTTAGATAAAGTTTTAGTATAATTTTAAATAGTTTTTACTCAACAGAATAATATATATAACCCCCAAAACATGGAAAAAGAAAATACAGTAGAACTCCAATTATCCGAATCAATTGTAATCGGACCCCATTCGGATAATCAAAAATTGGGATAATTGGATCATTTAGACGTTAAAACCCAGAGTCCGACGAATCACACACCAAACATTCTGCTGTATCTTCACTCTTCTGAACATCCAGGAATTTTCAAAAGAATGTTTCTTAATTCCTCAAGTGACACTTCAACCCATCTTTTCCTATTTGTTACCATTCCTTTTCTTGAGCTTCTTTTTCCTTTGCTTTCTCTTCTTCAGTTGATTCTGAAAAATTCTGAAATCGATTCGGATAATCAGTGATCCGGAAAGGCGAAGTTCGGATAATTGGAGTTGTACTGTAACAGGAATCGTAAACTCGAGAAGGGTTAACTACCCTTTATTTCACTCAAAAGGCTCTAGTGCAGAATTGGGTGCCCCTTCGATTAGCGACATTTTTAAAAATTTTGGCGATGAAACCTCACTTCTGGTTACTATGATAGTTTTAACTTTGTTTCAGCTTCCTGATTTTATTTAAATGAAAATAGATTGATGTGTACATGCACAAATTTTAGGCAGTGCGCAATGCCTAGTTTGTGCAATTCTAGGATTTTTTTTAAATGAAAACAAATCGATGTGTGCATGGGCACAGAGTTTGTGCAATTCTTTGACTTCTTATTTTGGTTTTGTGTAGCGGCCATCTTGAAATTGTGCGTTCCTGACGCCGATCTTGGCGTCAAAAAAGAATCGCCAAGAAACAAGGGGCACCCAATTGTAAACTTTTACCCACTCAAAATAAAATAAACAGTCGGCCCCTTTCTTCGGGCTTACAACATAGCCGCCACTCCGGTTTAAACTCAAAAATTAGAAATAAGAACTAACTATATCTAAGAAACTTTAGCCGAAGCTAAATTAAATTAGCCGACGAATATGAAAAGGCACGTAATATACGGCCGAGCGTAACCGCTTCAGGAGAGACTTAATTCGAAGAAACACACGCTGCTGAGGATTCCTAGCTCACTCACGAAATAAGTTGAGCTTCCTTAAATACTCCTCCTAATTCCATCCATTATTATCTTCCTGTATTATAATTTAAGAAATTAAATAATGAAAAATCTGCATAAATGTTTGTGTGTTTCTCGCACTGTGATAAAACAACGGTACCTACAGGTTTAAATTTTAAATGACGTCATCCTACTGCGAATAGGGGCATCTGGAAGCCCAAATTTGAAATTTGGAATTCGTTTTATGATCAATTTCATATTTTGTAAAACTTTAACGAAATTTTGATGAACAAACTCAAGGATTTCAAAGCGAGCAGTGGCAACGTTGTACACAAAAAATATTTTTATCTCTAGCGCGTAAGACTGTGTATCGGAAATTCTAAAGATAGGCTGAATTTTAAAATTATTTTGCAATATTGCTCTTGAACTGAATTTTATGGATTAAATGCGAAGAACCTGATACTCAAAAAATAAAGGTAACACACAAAATGTTTAAAAAAAAAAAAAAAAAAAAAAAAAAAAGTAAGAAAGAAAAAAAAAATCTGAAAGGTTGTCAGATTTTAAGTTACGTCCAAAGGGGCGTTTTTTAACAGTGTGTTATCTTTATTTATTGAATATCATGTTCATCGCACTTAAACCATATAACTCTTTACTTCCTTGGTACGAAGTAAAAAGGAAGTATTGTAATCGCGAAAAGTTTCAGGCAGCCTATTTCAACGAAGATATTTATTTTGACCGCTATCAAATGCAATTTAACGATGTTTTTGCGTGGCATCTGTACGTAAGGACAGAATAAAAGATTCTTTTCCTCCAAAAAAAATTATAAAACTGCTTTAAAATGAATTCTGAAGAGAAATTTTCGTGGCGTCTGTACGAACGTATATACGTACGTACGTATCTCGCATAACTCAAAAACGAGTAGCCTCAGAACGTTGGAAATTTTGTATATAGGACTGCTATAACATGCAGATGTGCACCTCGTATTTTGGTTCCAATCGGCCGCGCCAAACGTATATAAATATATTTATATATATATCCACTCTGCTACCCGGCTGAGTGATCTCAGTTTCTTTACTCTTATATGTTTGTAAATTGTACATTTTTTGCTTTAAAAATGATTGAATTATGTTGTTCTTGTCTTCCGGTTAAGGTTTTTATGCCTTTAGTAAACCTGTATGCAATATTTTTAGAATTATCAACAATTTTAAAGTTGTTTAAGTGCCGCAAAACCTAATAATTTTTTCGGTGGCGGCCATTGCTTGTTTACATTTGAAACAGCAGAGTAATGGATTTGTTTCCAATCTAGAGAAACGTGGCTTCGCAACAACAAAGATAACGCCTTCATTTAATATTGCGAGTTAAATCATGCTTAATCCTTTCTGGAATTTTTTTCGAGGAAATAAGTGTTTAAGATTTACTTCGTAATTTTTAATACAGATATTTTGAGTTTTTCTGTATGTTTGCCTTTTCGCGAAGTGAGAACTGAATTAATTGAATGAGAAATACTCAATCGTCTGTGAAAAACTGTTTCCTTTTTGTTTTGTTTGCTTAATTTCTTTTATACATCGTTCTAGCTTTATTATAGTATTTGAATAGAACCTGTGGCAACTATTTGATAATTCTTTAACTGATATAAATTTTGTGCATTCTGAGTTATAATATGAACGAAATAAAATACTGTTAAGTGAACCTAGCGCCAAAATGTCGGTATCGTAAACAAAGTGAATTTTAAAGAATGCATTTAGTCTATTGTGGTTTATGCGCTGTCGGCGAAGTAGGTTTAATTCAATCCAATAAGTTTAAACGAAATGCAAGAAAAAATGAGTATAATTTAATATTCCGTACAAGGAAGTCATGTGGTGTACACATCAGATTTTTTATTATTCGCATTCAACGCGATTCTAAAAACTCATTCTGGTAGGGAGTTGTAAGATAAAAAAAAAAAAAAAAGGAAAGCAATCTTAGTAGAAGTGAGTGTAAAAGCAGACCGGTAGACTGCGAGCTTATCAAGAACGTATAAAACCTTAACAAACCCTTTGGGGCTACCGCTAAAATTTGAAACCTTTCAGATTTTATTATTATTATTATTGATTTATTCAGTTTTTTATTTGTTACATATTATTACTTTAAACACTATGTAATTTTCAGTGTACGAATGTCAAAAAATTAAATAATTTCCAAGTATTTTTTTTACTGAAATTAATAAAATATATCCTTAAAAAAATTACTCAAACTTAAAGTTGATATTTTTCCCTCACTAGAGAAAGTTTCTCATTATGTTTATTATTAAGTTTCTCATTTTTCATTTCAGAGTAAAATTAGTTTAATTTTTGTAATAGAGACATCATAGACCTATTAAAATTTTCATAGCCAGGTTGTTGGCAAGGCTGCGTTTTCGCTGATTAAAATAAATACCCTTTTTTAATGACACAAAAATGATTATTTTTTAATGGAGCGATTAAAAGTAAAATTTTAAAAAGATTAACTTTTGATAACCGAAAGAAAAACATGTTTTGCACTTCAAGAAACTTGATATATGTGGTACATTTAGAAAACACGCTATCTGCGTTATGGAAAATGAAGAAAATAATGCTGAATTCATCGAAAAAAAGGGAAGCATAAAAACATGTTTTGCATTTTAAAAAATATGATAATTTTCATTTTGAAAACATTCTATCTGTATTCGAGAATAATCAAGAATTAGGTACTGTAACGTATTTTGCAGTTTTTATCGAAATAACAGATGAGCTTCTAAGCAAAAATTAAATTTTATTGTCAATTCACGAAGATAAGATAATTTAAATACAATTCTAATCCGTTACAGATTCACACTCCAGCTTACTATTAGTTTCTTTTTCTATAAATTTTTCATACATCTCCTACTAGTAAAACTTTCAGAATAACAATTTTAAACATTTTGCAACATTTGCACGATACAAATATGGCGTTGCCACTCCAGTATCAAAGATAGTAAATATAATTATTTGTTAAATAATAAAATATTACAGTACACATGTTTTCCATATTCTATAGCAGCTTTTCAGTGCAACATGTCGCTTAGCACTTAACTAAAAATTCTAATGTGGACATCACGTCACTTCCTTGTACTGCGTATAAACTCTTTCCGGCACGCTACCTTTTAAAGTTGGAGTTTTGATTAAAAAAAAAAGGGGGTAGGCCGTCTAATTAGGCCTAGAGGAGTACACAAGTAAAATTTTGTGAAGATAGCACTTATCGTTTAATTCTGTGGATGTGCCTGAAGTGGGCACACTGATTGAATAGAGCTTCGAAAAGAGTGCTGAAACGAGCATTGTTGTCAATGAACTGACCGACGAGATGCGGAGAAACAAAGAATACAGACCCTCCAGTTGTCCTAGATCATCGGTGAGCCCGGTCTGGGCACACCTAGGGTTCGCCGTTTGATTTTAGGCAAGATTACAAGGTAAAAATTTAAAAACTGATACAGAATAAGGAGATTAGCATACAGCCAAAAAAAAAAAAATAACATAGAAATTTCTTTTCAAACAATTCCTTTTATACCCTAAAAAAAGTGCCGAAGATGTCTTTGGAAAATGAGGGTCTTAAAAAACTAAACATGGCTAAAATATATGGACTGGTTTGTGTTGAGCTGCCATCTACTATAAATAAAGAAAGTTCAGAGTAACCTATAAGTCTTTGTTCATTCAATTTTTCTGTGCGTACAGAAGGAAATTTTTAGGTGCGTCCAATCCGGACATACTGTGCCGCAAAGGGTTAAATAATACACATTCCTTGCTGCAATTCATTTAAACTTACTTCCTCAAATTATTCTAACTGAATTAACCGATCTCTCCCGGCAAGTCGAAAATAACATCAAATAATGTAACCCCAGTCAATTTTTATCGTACGGGAGTTAAACTCCTTGCACTTACATTTTTTTCAAAAACGGTCACATCAACTCAAAAAAGTAATTGTCAAACAAAAACTTCGCGTTCAAAATAGCTGAAATTTTGATTGGTAGTTATCGAGTGATGCTCAAACAAGTCCCCCCCCCCAAACTTAGGTTGAGCTGAGCTGCCATCTATATACTGAGGAAACCTTTCAAACAACCCTCGTATATGCTTTTGGTGTTGCCGATTGCAGTAAAAAAGAGGTGCACAGCTACCTGTTATAGCAATCCCATACACAAAAATTCAACGTTCTGAGGCTACTCGATTTGATTTTAACCGCTTTGAATAACCGACCATGCGGATAATCGCGTTTCTTTAATATTAAGTAGTAGCGGAAGTACCCGATGCCAGTTAAGTTAGATAGAGAGTAATGTTATAAGGTATTTCTCCCACTTTCCTAGCGTGCCTTTGTGGTGTAGCGGTCAGCACACTGGGCCGGTATTCCAGGGGTCCGTGGTTCGATTCTCGGGGAAGGCGGTTGATAATTTTTCAATCTCTCTTGCTTCCAAAAATATACCTAATGTCTCTACAATGTATCTATCTAACAACAAAGCGAACGAAACCGCTGTAATCCCTCTCTAATAAGGATGCAAAAAATACGATTCATACTCATACATTTTTCAGTCGGATGCGATAGGGAACCAACACAAAATATTTCGACAGGAAAATAAACTAATTCTTTCTCATTATATCAACAACAATGGCACGCAGTTTTTAATGATTTCCGTCTTTCTAATCCAATGGTCGTAAAAAGCTCAAGTTCCATCCAATATTTCACCTAAATTCAATTTTAATCGATTAAATGTGCGAAACACTGATCATAATTGATCAAAGATCAATAACACGAACAAACAAACACATATTCTTCTTTACATACATAATATACAGAGTTTGTGAAACTTACAAATTTTTGATTAACAAACTCTCCGATTTGAAAGCGAGCAGTAAAAACACTTCGAAATAAAGCATTTCTATCTCCAACACGCCAGACTGTTGCCACTCCGAAAAATGATGGCGAAAATCAATGTTTTCAAAATTTTTTATTAATATCTCGGCTGATTAAAGTCGTACAAAGACGGGAACAGTCGAAATGGCTTCCCACGAATTTTCGGAATCGGGAATAATGTATTTGGCAATGCTATTTTTATTTCGTTGTAAAACTTAGAAATGTTTTATTAACAAACTCTACGATTTGAAAGCCAGCAGTGGCAACGCTTCTCCAAATAAAGCAGATTTTCATCTCCCGCACGCGAGACTGTTGCCACTCGGAAAAAATGACGGTTAAAATTAGCGTTTCCAGAAATTTTAATTAATATCTCTGATTTTAGCTATTTTTTATTTTTTATTTATTTTATTTTTTATTTTATTTTATTTATTTATTTATTTATTTATTTATTTGAAAAAGTGGAAGTCGACCTTTTCCAAGACCCATAAAAGTATTGTAGAAAATTTGGTGACGATAGCTAGAGTAGTGACTGAGTTAATGGCGAACAAACAAACACACAGACATTCTTCTTTATACGTATATATAGATTGTGGATAATTATGAGACTTTCGTACGTATTTAGATTAGGCAGTGTACTGAAAGAGAAGTGCAGAAATGCAGTTTTGTTGAAAAGTTTTATTTTCAGTGCGTAAGCACTTGAATTAAACGGGAAAAAAATCAGATAGCGCTGTTCCTCGTGTACCACTTTGTCTATTTATCTAATTCTGTCGATTCTAAAAATAGTGCTTGATCAACGCTTCAAAAGGCTTATTAACGTTTAATGATATTTATACAATATCAGCATATTTATTGCATCTGTATAGTTGTGTTTTCTGAATCGCAAAATAGACTTTCATGTTTAAACAAATATACGGTACTCAACAAGAACTCTGCGAACACTCGGTTAATATGAAAAAAAATTCGGTTCCCGGCAGCGATGTATTATTTGATCTCACAGAAAGTTTTATCTGATAAGACGAATATAAGTTAGAACGAATTACGAACTATTCTTAGCCGTAAAAGCGTTAGCCCAGAAGGGTAATTAATTTTGTTTTGGCACTTTGTTTCAGTTCACTATAAATGTCCGTTCATTTTTCAGATTCTTGCCACCAAATATTACAGCCCTGCGTTATAGTTAAAGAAATTACATAATGAATATTCTGCATAAATGTATGTATCTTTCGTGTACTGTGAAAAAAACAACGGTACCTACAGATATCAGATTTTGAATAACGTAGTCCTCCATTCAAATATGGGCATCTAGAAGCTCGAATTTGGAATTTGTTTTATTATTGTTGCGTGCTTACGGGTTCGTTACGAAATGAATGCACAAGTTCGATGAAAAATGAACAAAATTTATTATTATCACAACAAAGATGCTTAATTTCTTGCATTGCTTGCACATTTTCGATACAGAGTCGCGCGCATTGGAGATATTTTTTTTTTCAGTGTTGCCATTCCTCGCTTTGAAATCGCTGAGTATGTAAATCAAAAATTAGTTGAAGTGCTTGTAATGTTGCGCGCTTCCAACCTGCACGCAACAATAGTGGTGACTGCTATGAACTAGAAAGTATACAAAGTCTTGAGAAGGGTTTAAATCCCTTTTTATTCAACTTTAGAAATTACAGATGCGTGCTCTTGACGCTCACAAACTACGCCGACCCGGCGGTAAAATAAAAATAAGAAACTAAAAATCAATAATAACAAGTGACTAGCTACGAGGCTCTCTAAACGTAACTAACCTAACCGCGTTCTGAGATACCGCTGACAATTCAGCAAACTTCTGAATATTACGATGAAAGATTTAACAATCTGCCGAGGCAAGCACTCAGGCCGAAACGCGTGGTTCTTCAATTTCTAACGAGCCACCTCCACGCTCGTGAAGCAAGAAAGCGCACTATCGAACTCGTTTCCCTTCTATTTAACTCAGATTACTTCCGCTGACAATTTGAATCCTTGCGCGTTCTACTAAAATTTACATACTCTGGCATTGGCAATTCCAGGGGAAAGAAATTACATTACAGGAAAGATAGTTTAAACTTAAAATAAATGTTAGTTAAAATAAGTATAAACCCTACATTTGCCGCTGCCAGAATTTGGTAAACTAAAAATTAAAAAAAGTCCCTTTGGGCGCAATATAAAAATCTGAAAAAGCTTTCAGATTTTTTTCATTGCTTTGTCATTATTATTTTTTTTTTTTTTTTGTTTTCTTTACCAGTTATTTATTTATTTATTTATTTATTTTTTCTTTTTAACTTTCTGTATTTAACATAAGTTTTTTCGCACTTGTACCACATAAAATTCAACAAAGATTATCAGCAGCATGATAAAGGATCTCAACAGGAGATTGTTTTAGACTCCACGCGCTTTTCCGCGTGACAGGAGATTAACGTGACTAACAAAAATAAATAAACAAATGTGTACAATTCTGAAAGCTAAAATATGAAATTATATTACATCCAAAGAGGCTTTTTTTAATGTTTTGTGTGTTATCTTAATTTATTAAATATCGTGTTCTTCGCACCTAAACCATAAAATTCAATTCAATGGCAATATCGCGAAATTATTTAAAAAGAGCATATCTTTAGAATTTCCGATACACAGTGTCGCGTACTTATTATTATTAACTTTAGCATCCACTTTAAATTTTTATGCATGATTTTGAATTGTATTAATAAGTAAGAACCACTGAGACTCTAGTT
This sequence comes from Stegodyphus dumicola, assembly GCF_044657685.1. NCBI lineage: Eukaryota > Metazoa > Arthropoda > Arachnida > Araneae > Eresidae > Stegodyphus > Stegodyphus dumicola. The sequence continues at coordinate 180,199,097 of NC_140777.1, read as the reverse complement.
CTCAGTGGTTCAGTGGTTAGAGGTTCTAGAGTCTCAGTGGTTAAATCGGAAATGATCTTTCTCTGGTTGACCTTGGAGTAGGTTTTAATCGAATTTATCAGTTGGGAATTCCTCATGCGCGTTTTAGTTTATTGGCCCTTCCTGGTGTTTCTTAGTGTGTGTGTTTTGTTTTACTTGTTCTGTTTGTAATGTATGTTATGTGTTGATTGCATGTTATGTATTGATTGGTGGTTTTTCTCTTTTCCTTCACTTTTTTATTTATTAAATTAACAACGTTTTTTTTTTTTAATTTAGTTTTCTTTGGATTCTCTCTCTTTCCTTTGTGTATGCATGCTCAGTTAGTTTTGCGATCATACAAGTTTGTACTTTTACGTTTGTTTTAGTTTCCTTTTTCTAACTTCTTTTGTTGCCCGGCTCCAGTCTTTGGTTTCTCGGGGCAATTTATATTTTTGCCCGTTAGGCGCGGCCGGTTCGCTGGCCGCCGTCGTTTGTGGTTTGACGGAGGAAGTTCCAATAGCCACAGGACAGTAATGTCAGGTGGGCGGGCTTCTTCCCATTTTGTACACAGTCTCGGGCGCTAGAGATAATTTTTTTTTTTTTTTTCTTATTCCCGTACAGTGTTGCCATTGCTCGCTTTGATATCGTTGAGTTTATTAATGAAAAATTCGTTGAAGGTCTGAAAATATTTTAAAAACAGTACATTTTTAGAATTCCTCATAAAATAAATATTAAGGATTGCTATGCATTTTTTATATCTGCTATAGTATTTCCTTAAAAGTAATATGCGTGCTGAAAACATTTGGTGGTAATATTCTTTTATTTGAAAAGTGATGCAGACACAAAAATGATATGAGCAAACAAGTAAGGATCGAAAGAATAAAAAGAATTTCATCCCAAATCGTCTGTATTAGATATAAATTTATCGAATAGAAACATCTCTTGTTGCTTCGTTTTCCCGCGACAGTTCAGCACCAAACTTCCGGAAACCTTACTCGAAAAGCTCGTCTTAAAATAAACCGCGAAATCTATTTTTCGAACGCGCCTACCGTTCTATCCGGCGGTATCTGGTTCTATTTTTAATATGCAGGAGTGACGGAATTCTCCTTACCTCCCCAGGACTGATCTTCGGTAGCTACTGTTTGTTTACTTGTGTAAATATCGCGCCTGCATTTAGGTAAGCGTGGGAGTAGTGACGTAAGAAATTAATCGATCCAAATTGGTGAAATGAACATCGTGGGCGTTTGGACTCAGAAATCGTTGTCGCATTTTAGTGGCATTCGTCGGTGTCATAATCGTCTGAAATGTGCCATTTGCGTCATTTGAATAAATTACAAAGAACGGCTTAAATCGGTGACATTTCACGTATACAAGCATATTCGCAAAATGGCGATGAAAGTGGGTTAAAAAAAACATAGCTTTAATAAGAAATTCTAATTTGGAATATTGCATGAATGTTTATTTATTTATTTTGGCATCGGAGGTGCTATTAGTATCCAAACTCATTTTTTGATCGAATCATTTTTCAATCTGCTGCCACCATATGATTACCACGACATATTATCTTTACAAAAATTTAAAAAGAAAATGTGAAACTTCTTTAGATTTTAAATTAAGTCCAAACGAACTTTTTTTAACATTTTGTGTGTTACCTTTATTTATTAAATATCATGTTCTTACTTAAACCATAAAATTCAGTTCAAGAGCAATATCGCAAAATAATTTTAAATTGAGCCTATCCATAGAATTTCCGATACGCAGTCTCGCGCGCTGGAGATAAAAATATTTTTTCTGTACAACGTTGCCATGGCTCGCTTTGAAATCCTTGAGTTTGTTAATGAAAAATTCGTTAAAGTCTTACAAAATATGAAATCGATCATAAAACAATTTCCAAATTTCAAATTTGGTCTTTCAGATGCCCCTATTCGCAATAGGATTACGTCATTCAAAATTGGATGGCTCTAGATACCGTTGTTTTATCACAATTCGAGAAATATACACACATTTATGCAAATTTTTCACTATTTAATTTCTTCAAATATAATGCAGAACTTTAAACAATTTGGTGGCAACAGTTTGAAAAGTGAAACGGACATTTATAGTAAACCAACGCAAAATCGCAAAACGAAAACAATAGTCCCTCAGGGACAAACAAAGCCCCTTTGGACAAACAAGAAAACGCTCTCACCCGATTTTGTTACATCAAACGTCAATAATTAGAGAAGGATTATAGGCGTCTTAGTATATTTTTGTGTTCCTAGAAATCTATTTTATATAATGAATTAAATTAAAAAGGGAAAAACTCAAACAGTTTTCTTACACATGTTCTGCAGTTAAGATCGTTATCGAAGGATTTATATTCAAGACTCGTATTTGTTATCCCAGTTTATTTAGAAATATCTACATTTCGTATTTGGAATAACCGGTTGAACTTTATTTAAGGTGGCAAGTAGGCGCGTTGTCTTTCGTTGGGATTTATGGCGTTGTCTCTTGCTTGAGATTTGGTGATAAGAATGGAATTAATAAAATAATAAAGTTAAAAAATAACTTTAATAACCTCTAACAAAAATAGCTGAAAATAATTCAGTTCATTTCTGCTTTAGCACTGAACCACTTGCAGTATAGGTGACCTAGACGTTAATTAATTAAATGTTTTATTGAATTAATATTTGCTACTGCCAAAAACGAAAATAGTTGATTTTACTATGCGGACGATTGCTCGAATCATTTTAAGACGATTACTTCGGATAATGTATCTTAGTAACCACGTAATAATGTAGACGTTAAAAGTAACTCGGTATAATGAAATTAATTGCACTAATAAAAAAATTTTGCAAGGTTATAAATATAACGTTAAAAAAAACTGAAAGGTTTCAGATTTTAGATTACATGCAAAGGGGCGTTTTTTTAACGTTTTGTGTGCTAACTTTATTTATTAAATATCATGTTCTACGTACTCAAACTATAGAATTCAGCTTAACAGCAATATCGCAAATTAATTCTAAAATGAGCATAGCTTTAGAATTTCCGATACAGAGTCTCGCGAGCTGGAGATAATTTCCTTCCCTCGTACAGTGTTGCCATTGCTCGCTTTGAAACCGTTTAGTTTTTTAATCAAAAATTCGTTGAAGTGTTATAAAATCTGAAATCGATAATAAACAAATTTCAAATTTAAATTAGGGCTTCTACCCCGTATTCTATGGAAGATTACATTATTCAAATTTTGATGGACCGTCGTTTTATCACAATGCGAGACAAAGACATACATTTATGCACATTCTTCATTATTTAATTTCTTTAAATATAAGACAGGGCGTTAAAAAAATGCCGCTTTGGGCATAATATAAAATCTGAACGCCTTCAGATTTTATTTTTTTATTTTTATTTTATTTATTTATTTATTTTTTTTTTTCTTCTTTGTGTATCTCTGATCATTGCATCCCTCATTATTTTTCTCGCATTTTCATGAGTGAAATTCTATGATTCTCTTTCTTATCTTTATTGCTCATGCGTTAAAAGAAGCCTAAATTTTTCAGGACAATTCTCACCATCACGGATGAGGAGGAGGAATTTAAAAAAGTAATTTTAAAAAATAAAATAAAGTATATAATAAATATAAAATTAAAAAAAAGTTCTGAAAGATTTCAAATTTTATCGATCATCCAAAAGGATTTGTTAAGGTCCTTTACGATCTCGCTGAGCTCGTAGTCTACCACCCTGCTGTTGCCACTCACGCCTGCTACCTTTACTATTAAGCACCATTTTCTTCACACTTAACGCTATATACAATTCAACAGCAAAATTACAAAAATTTTAAAAGCAGTATAGCAGCATATGTTTAGAATTATCGATGTAGCGTTGGTGATAAGCATACGTTTTTCTATTTTTTTTTTTTTTTTTTTCCCTTAAGTTCTCAGTTCATCATATCTGTGTTCAGTTTTCTTAGTAATATGTCTTGTAAACTTTTTTTGTGTCTTTTTACTATTAACGTTTTGTATATTAATTTTATTTATCAGATATTCCGTTCTACGTCACATAATCAACTCAACAGCAAAATCCCAAAATATTTAAAAACAGCATATCTTTAGAATTTCCGACAGACAATCTCGCGCGCTGGAGGTAAAAATGTTTTTTCCGTGCAGTGTTGCCACTGCTCACTTTCAAATTGTTGAGTTTGTTAATAAGAAAATTCATTAAAGGTTTACAAAATATGAAATATAAAATTAGAAATTCAAAATTTGGGCTTCCAGATGCCCATATTCTAGTGAAAACGTACGTTATTTAAAATTCGATTGCTCTAGGTACTGTTGTTTTATCACAATGCGAGAAACCTGTATACATTTATGCAGATTCCTCAACATTTAATTTCTTTAAATATAACACAGGGCGATAATATTGGGTGGCAACGATTTGAAACGTGAAACGGACATTTAAAGTTTTCGAGGCAAAATGCCAAAACGAAATGAATAGCCCTTCTGGGCTAACGCCCTTTGAGCTAATAAATGAAAGAAAGAAAGAAACAGCGGGAGTTGGCATCCTTAAAAAAAGAGAACATGTGCTTCTCATTCGCTCTATTGTATCGTCGACACGTGTGAAGATTTCCTCCATTCAAACGATTATTGCCGCATGTCGAAGTTGTAGTAAATTCATTCACAAGGAAACTGGGTGCCAGTCTGGCGCCTCTTAGGATTTCCGTTACGCATTTTACTTTAGATTGAAAGAGTAATCTTCAATCTAAAGTAAAATGCATCTTCTAGCGCCCACGCGTTTTGATAAAGCTACGTCAAAGAAATTTTGCGATAATTTAAACTCGAATTTTCGTGCTGTTTTGCTTTACTAGTTGAACTTGTATTATCTATATCGCAATTTGATGTCTGATTTTATATCTGTCGATATGTAGGGGGAAAAAAATGGAGTCACACAGCTTTAAACTCTTGATAAACGTGACCGTCGAATGTGTTCGAACTTCGACATCAGCTTCGAGCTTTGGAGCTTTTTGGCGACGGATATTTCACGCATCCGCAGTTGTGTCCCTTTTCATTCGGAGGGAGCCACTCCTGTTGCTGCGAAGCTTTCCTTCTTAACAATACATATTCTTTGGCTACGCTGTACTTCAACATTGAGACAGATAATGAGAACATATAGGGTGAGGCAGTGTTCATAGTAGGATATTAAAAACACACCATAAGGCAGTAACTATAATTTATTTATTACCTCTTATGTCCATTAATAGTTAATGGTATGTCATTTACTAATGTGTAAGTCATTGTCCATTGCGTGGATTACTTTTTGAATACGATGCCTCTTCTGCACAACACATTCATTTAGGCGCCGTTGGAAGCTTGCCATAGCTCGGCGTAACGTAATTCCTGGTACATTACCGACGGCAGTTCGGATGCGATCCTTCAACTCAGGAATGGTGGCACAACGTGTTCGGAAAAATTCTTTCTTCAGGTGCCCTCAAAGTCTGCAGATGAAAGGATCAGGTGAGCGAGGCGGCCAGGAATTGTCACCCAAACGGGAATTTACTCTACCTGGATATGTCTTTCGCAATGGTCCGTCCATCTGAAACTTTCCCATGACGTCCCAAGTTCAAATGTTACCGAAATAGACGCTGGGTAACAATAACAGAGTAGTTATTCTTTAAATAACTTTCAACAGCAAAGGCACGATGCTGTGCACTCCACCGATCCATATCACTGTCACACTCGAAATGGCAGCAGTACACGAATGCGGCACGAGCTGGCGCGCATTCATGCAGTACGTCATTGTGATACGCAAGTCAAATTACGCTATGAACGTTGCCGCACCATATACAATGTCCATGCTTCTAAATTGTAACTTAAAACTTTCGATACAGATCAAAATATAAGACAGTACTTCCTGCTGTATGTTTTACCGTCAAAGTTTGGAATCCAGCATTCTATAGAATACCTAGGCATTTATAGAACGCCTAAAACTAGCCGGCAATGTGTAAAACGATTCATATTTCACACATTTCCTAGACATTCTATAGAATGCCAAATGACAAATCGGCAAAGCGTGAAGCACATTTCCGATTCGTTTCCAAGAACCCAAATTACTTACCGGAAGCATATTTCACAAGTGCACATCAGCGTAGCCACTGAGGGAGGGGTTTCGAAAATGGACAAATGACCTGTTATTGCTCTTGTGACGCTAAATCTTCGTGTCATGTGAGCATATGTTGTTTACGTTTTAATTTGCATTGGTTTCGCAGTTATAAATATATGGCGTAATAGAAGAAATCTGCTAGTGCTTTCGTTTTCTGAGTTTAATTAATCGCTGACATTTCACTTTCGCGATTTTTATCACGCATTAATATTTGGATTGATGTTCACGGCATATCATGTGGATTAAGAGAATTCAAGTATATATTTTTTTAACTGACATGAGAATGACTGAAAGGGTTACAATGAATCTAGGGTTTTCTTATTTCAGTGCTTGTATTCTTTTGATTTTTAAAGTGTAAGATTCAGAATACATATGATCTGATTATATCCATTGCTAACATTAAAAATTATACGTAAATAAATTGAATATATTCGTTGTAAATAAGATAAATTTAATCTGTTTGATGAGTATTTCTTGTGTAGACAGTACATATAAGAGAGAGCCAGTTATTAAATGTGAAATTTAACACACTAAATGTATACGAATGGAAATTAGTAAATATCACTTTGAATAAAATTCTGCATTTGTTATTATTATAGAACATCTTTTTCATATAGACTGCAATAAAAAGTACTGACTTCTATTTACATATATAATTGGAGTCAATATTTTTCTCATATGCATAGTTTTATGTAAAGATAGCATTTGAGTTCAGATATTTATCACATATTTCTTTCTTCATCTTATTTACCACTTATTAAGTAATATTTCACATCGATATTTTTCGAAGTATCCAACGTGTGTTTGTATTTATTTCCACCAGGTAGTGAAATCTTCATAATTGCCTATATTTGATCTAACTTCGCAATGAAAAGTTTCAGAAGCAATCGACGATGCTTTAATTATTTTGTGCAGAAAATTACGTCTTGCTTCTATCTTAAAGCACGCGAAAGGCCATGTGACATGTTAGAAATATTATTGGATGCTCATTGGTCCATCCTAGAAGCCACTCCCTCGGTGGCTATACAGATGTGCACTTGTGAAATATGCTTACCGGAAGTTAAGAAATGATGTAAAAAACCCAAAACGATTACTAAGAAGGAACCACGGGACTATTGGTTGCTGAATCGCTACGATGTGGTGTTTGTGGAAAACGAAAGTACATTCATTTATCTTGTTAAAGAAAGCGTCAGTACTGTACAGTAAGTATTACGTCACGGACGCGGAGTTATTTCCCGTTCTTCATGAAAACACATTTGAGTACTGGACACGGACGACGTGATAGAATGTTGAAAGAGCTTTCAACCAAATACAAAAACGTTACAGGTAATGATATTAGCCCTCAGCGCTCCGTTGGCTCTGCTACGGAGCCGTCCGTCATTTGCTCCGTAACTCCGTAGGCTCCGCTGCGGAGCTCAATGTTTTTAGCATGATTAGGCTTAAGATGTTACGGAATCGTCGGCGTTGGCAATTGTTATCTGTAGTTAAAACGTGCTGAGTCTCGCTACTATTACGATTGAAACATTATTTGACCCATTTTGTGGTTAGCAACATGGAAAAAAATAATGATTGTGATGAGAATATAGAGTTGAGTGATAGTGAAGATGTGCTTGATTTTTCATTGTTAGAAGATATTGTGGAAGACAATGTTGATTATAATTCTGACACTTCAAGTAGTGGTTCCGAAATTGTACTACCAAAGAGACGACGAGTGATGGTTATTGAAAGTGAAAAGCGAAGAGTCGCCGGAAGACTTAGATGAATGGCGCGATGTCACTGAAGAATTCGATATTCCGGATAGAATACATTTTAGTGTATCGCCAAAGGTCATTGGACCACAAATTCCTACAAATATTGTACAGCCGACACAATATTTCAAATTATTTTTCACAAACGAACTGGTAAATGAAATTATGAAAGAAACCAACAACTACGCAGAAAATGTTCTAAAGAATAAAGAAATATCTAGTAATTCTATTTGGAAAACGTGGTGTGCGGTGGAAGAGAATGAGTTTTGGGCTTTTATTGGAGTTATTATCAATATGGGTACGATACCCCTGGCGAATATTCAGGATTATTGGTCAGTTAAGGAGAATAGTCGCATCCCTTTCTTTGTTAAAATATTTACAAGAAAGAGACGTATGCAGATATTCTGGATGCTGCATTCCGCTGCGAAAATGTGCCGGAGTTGCTGGTAGGCAGTGCTACAAAAACGTGCGGACCGCTAAGGGTTAGAGCTGTACAACCACCTTTGTAAGCCCTCTCAGAAAAAAAAAAAAAAAAAAAAAAAAAAAAAAAAAAAAAAAAAAAAATGGCCATTGCTGTGAAACTTATGACTGTTTTCCGAATTTAATTTCCGTTGTCAGGTAGATCTTACCGATTTCCAGTCTCAGCCAGATAGAAAATTCAAATTTATTACGTTGTATCAGGATCCTCTCACTATTTTTTTACGTATTGCAGATAACAGTTTTTAATGTAACTCTTCCATTAATATTTCAAAATAACATTTGTATTTTAGAGGAATGAACGTCTTTTAAATGATAGCCTCATCATAATCTTTTTTTCCATACTTTTCCTAAAGAGCATTTGTCATTCTGTAGAATGCCTAGGTATTATATACAATGCCTAGGGGAAGTATGTAATAATTCTCATATTTCACACTTTCCCTAAAATCGTCCGGCGTTATATAGAATGCCTAGGCATTCTATAGAATCCTAGGCCTAGACATTCTATCGTCCGGCATTCTATAGAATGCCGGCGTTTCATGCTTTGTCGGTAACATATGCATTTTGTAAACTACCATTTTGCTGGAATTGTCATATCATACAAAACACTTTTCAGAAAAATTCATTCCAGTAACTTATAAGGTTTAATTAAAAGACGTAAAAAATGAGCAAAGTCCTCACCGGAACTCGAACCTTGGACCTCTCGATTACGCGTCGAGTATAATTGCAATTCCACCACAAAGGCATGCAGAAATGAGGGATAAAATGCCTCGTAAAAATTTCGATTAAAGTATGCAAAGTGCCGCCCTTTTATATGTTAAAACATTGTCAATGCATTGCATTTTGTAATCAACGATTCGGTTAATATAATCGTCAAAGCATTATAGTCTGAAATATAATCGTCTGAAAGCTTTCAGATTTTACATTAAGCCCAAAGGGACATTTTTTTAGCCTTTTGTGTACTTTTACTTACCAAATATCATGTTCTTTGCACTTAAAACACATGAAATTCAGTTCAGTAGGAATATTACAAAATATTTAAAAACAGCTGAACTTTAGAATTTCCGATACACAGTCTCGCGCTGGAAATAATGTTTTTTTTTTCCTCGTGCAGTGTTTCCATTGCTCGCTTTGAAATGTTCAGTTTTTTTTAATCAAACATTCGTTAGTTTTTTTTTTCAAAATTTTAAATAGATAATAAAACAAATTCGAAATTCAAAATTCGAGCTTCGAAGTGCCATCTTCGGTTGCAGAACTACGTTATACGAAATGCGATGGCTCAACCATTGTTTTTTCACAATGCGAGAAACATTCATGCATTCATGAAGATTCTTCATTATTTAGTTTCCTTAAATATAAAACATGGCGATAAGATTTGGTGGCAACAGTTTGAAAAGTGAATTGAAGCAAAATGCAGTTTCGAAATAAATAGACCTTCTGTTATAACGCCCTTTGGGCTAATAAATATTTTAAGCTGAGGAAATGTCGCCAAATAAAATTGCTAAATAGTAAGTTTAAAATGCGTAAATTACAGAAAAATATCGCCAAGTACGAGCTAAGCCGCCAAGCAGCTTCGTTTCAAGTTTGTTTAAAAAACTTAAAACTAGACAAAAAAAAAAAAAAAAAAAAAAGAGGGGGGGGCTTCAGAATTTCTCTTATTGAAAACATCTAAGCCCGCGATTCTCAACCTTTTGACCAACGCGTACCATCTAAACAAAATCTGAAAAACTTTAGCACCAACACTATTACAATTATTATTTTTCAATTTATCAACAGAAATATTAAAATATACATATATATTGCCATTTGTACAACCTATTGGATATTTGTATTACATATGCACACATAAAAAAATATCAGATTAAAAATTGGTTGCCATTCTAATTAGCAAAATTTAAGTTATAATACTTTAATTCTAAAATTTGGTGTGAAATTTGGACCTGTTCAAGAGAGATCAATTTGTTTAAGTCTGGTTCTGATTTCATTTAGTTTTAAACGTAAATTAGGATCCATTTTTAACTTTGTTTGGTATTTATTTTTCAAATATAACATGAAAGAAGATCCTTATTCATACAAATAGGTTGTGCAAGAAGGCAATAAAAATTTAAGGTACTATTCGGTTTCGAGGCCCGTAAAAAAATTTTAGCGAAAATGTACGCGCAAAAGCGCCAAATCTAGCAAACGCGTCCATTTAACAGCGCGCCAAATCTAGCTTACGCGCTGATTTCAGATTATTCAGTTTATATAGTTCTATATTTCTTAAGACGCCATTGAAATACTCGTTTAATTTTTAAATCCTTTTTTGATATCCTATGGATTTAATAATTTGGGAATTGCCCATGACGAGAAGTCGACAATAGAATTTTGGGTAAAGTGCAGAATCACCCACTGCTTGACGCGTTTTTAAGAATTGCACATACTCGGTATCCATGTGCACATCGACCTATTTTCACTTTAAAAAAAAATCCTAGAATTGCACAAAAATGGCACTGGGCACACCCTTGACTTTATCTATGTACACATCGACCTATTTTCACTTTAAAAAGTAAAAGAAAATTGACAAAAATTCAATTGTTTTTACCCTTGTAAAAAGCGGAAAACAAATAAGTGAGCGATTCTGCACTTTACCAAGAATATTTTCAAAGAAAAGGCATCATTCATTATAGAAAATTACGTTTGAACAACCAACGAGATGAAATTATGCTTTAGCGATAAGTCGCTAGCGAAATAGCGATGCAGGCATCTATTCAGTTATGTTTAGCAATTTTTATATAAATTATAATAAGGATCTAAAATAGTTATTTACTCTTATGCTTCCATTCAGTCATGTTTAGTCTTTTTCAGATAAATTATAATAATAAAAAAGTATTATATGAAATTAAAACATCGATCTTAGATAGTTATTTACTATTATACTTCCTTTCTTGCCGCAATGATTAGGGTTGCCAAAATTATTTTTGACAGCATTGGCATCAACAATAGTTTGGCGATTTTTTACGGCCCTCGAAACCGAATAGTACCAAATTTAATAGCCTTATTTGAAATACCTTTAAATCCTTTTTTGCGGATCAGCCAAATGTTAGCAAGTGTGTTATTTTTGAAATCTTCGGTTAAAGTTCGATCACAGGAAATTTCCATCAATTGTTCTTTTTCTTCACGATATTTTTGAATGTAACAGTTAAAAACACTTTGTTTCTTTGGCGTACTACCAATTTTTCTCTAGCGTACCACTAGTGGTACGCGGACCACCGGTTGAGAATCGCTGATCTAAACCAAACTAAACATTAAGATGGCTTTTTTTGCCGGATTTTAAATTTTACACCGGAGAGTTCCTTTGGAATGACGGGCAAGTTCGTTTCGAATGAGGATTAGTGATCAAATCGGTCAAATAGAATCGGTCAAATAATTTCCAGAAGAGTTAGGAACAGTGTCTTAATTAAAATGCCGTGAAAGTGCCGATTTATATTTTTCTAGTTATATTTGTATTAAATTTGTTAAATTCCATTGCTGTTTTGAATGCTATTTTTTCTCATTGTTTAATACTATCATTCGGGCAATGCTATCAAAATAGCGGTGGACAAACTTGATCACATTCTTCAAAACCTACTATAGTTTTAAACTTTGGCAGTTTTAATCGTAAAGAACCTTAAAATGTCTTCTACTTTCAAATCTCAGCTTCCTCAAATCGTTTGCCATAATTTTTAATCATATTTACGGGCACATATAGTGACAACTATATTTAAGAATTAGACGCGCCCGCCGCTATGCGATCACAATAAAAATGTTTTAGTTTTCAATAAAATTCTATGTGAAAGTTTTCTCATTTTTATTGAAATAGAAACTGAAATAGAGTCAGTCCAACACAGATACCAGCACAAAGAGAATTGCGACAGATCTCTTTTTTTTTTTTTTTTTATCTATACTGCGGGAAAAAAAAAAAAAAAAAAAAAAGTCTTATTCTAACATAGTTATTTTGACACAAAATCGGACTTTTGCTGAAATAATATATCATTATTTTTCCATATTTCGAATCTACGTCTCAAATTATTCCTAGATACTAAATTTTGTAAATTTTGGTGAGAAATTTATCGAAAAATTCAAAGATTTATATTGGCACAATTTTTTTCAGTTTGCGCCAAGAATAATTCATTTGGCGGAATTCTTAATTTATAATAACCCGCTTGCACGAGAGGGAAAAAACGTCCATCGTTCATCCTTTCAGATAATCTAAGCAGAGCGCGTATTTTTTGACAAACACATTTTCGTTATCATCGCTTATCTTAAATACGCCAAATTTCAAAACGCGCCAAAATGTAAATTCACTTATATCATAGAAAATTTTGAATAAAACACTCTAATATTCTGCGGGAATACTTAGAAATACATCTACATTAAGATGTTTAAAATTTTAGAAGTTATAATACAAAAAATAAATCATAAAAAAATGTGTGAATTATATTTGGATTAAGAATAAATTCCAAATTCTCGAAGAAGAAATTAAGTAAGTTCAATAAAAAAAGAGATATTAATAAATATATATCAGATTCAATTAACGCTGAGGAGGTAAAATTTTGACAGCTAATTTTTTAAAAAACTACTGGTGCGATTTTTACAAAACTTGGCAGTTTGGCATAATTTTAATCGTAGAATAGAAATATGGGAAAAAAATTGGCATGTCATTTCGGAAAAAGTCATATTTTGCGTCAAAATACCTATATTAGACCAATGCTATATATAAATCGAATACATATCCTAAGTGATGCTTTCGCAACACAAAAAACGCAGTTTGAATTTCGTTAATCGGCTCAGTAGAACGAGAGATATAGAACTGACCCCCGCCTTTTTTTGCGCAGTCTACATGTATTAGTAAGTCTATCCACCTATAAATTCACCTTGAAAAAGAAATGGTGGTTAATCTTTGGATGATGGTAACTTGGCGATTTTTGGTGAAAATTTGGCTACCAACCCTGCTACAGCAACTTGCTAGTTTGTTTTTGGACGCCATTTTGTTTTCACGAAGAAAAAGCATCTTTTTTTTTTTTTTTTTTTTAATCAACATTTTTCCCCCAACAATCTGCTAGTCGAATTACGCTTATGCTAGAACTTTTATGGAACAAAAGTGCTTAATCATGACGAAGATTAGGTGCGAAATTGGAAGAAAGTGCAGAATCGCCCACTGCTTTCCGCGTTTTTAAGAATTGCACATACACGGTATCATCCATGTACACGTCGACCTATTTTCACTTAAAAAAATCCCAGAATTGCAGAAAAATGGCATTGCGCACACTCTTGACTTTATCCATGCACACTGCTAAAGTCCTAGCTAGTAACCTTTATCGCCTTACCAAAATGTCGCCAAACTACCTGTTACCATATTCCAAAGATTAGCAGAAATGGTGCCTGCCGTCCAACAGATATTCTAGAATGTGCTCTTAAAGACAAAAAGGTTGGGGACTCCTGAATTAGAGCATCGACTTTGGTACTAAGTATAATACAGTTTATTCAAAATGATTATAGCGATCACAAACGCCAAACAAAATGTCGCCAAACTACCTGTTACCCTATTCCAAAGATTAGCCGAAATGGTGCCTGCCGTCCAACAGATATTCTAGAGTGTGCTCTTAAGGACAAAAAGGTTGGGGACTCCTGAATTAGAGCATCGACTTTGGTACTAAGTATAATACAGGGTAATGTATAAAAGATGATCAAAATTTTGTTTACAAACTTTATAAATGGCTCCCCTTGGTAACATCTACAACAACACCGACCATCTCAATAAATGGTGAAATTGTCTCCGTTACAAAGTTCGTAGGAATATTTATGAGTTACCACTAACTAAAAACTCGCTTTCAAAGATCATATCCGTACTGTATGTACTAAACCATGTCGATTCTGCTTATATATGGCTATTTATTGTTTAATCGGAAGAAAGACAAAACTGAATATTCGTGTAAAACGAACACTCCACTAAAAATAAATGTTTTGCAGAACAAAATTCTAAGATCAATAGTGAACGCGCCGTGGCTTGTGCGTAATTCCATTATCCATCACAGTGGACTTTAAAAATTAGTTTTTTAAGTTTTTGTGTTTTCAACAAGAAATTTTATACATATACATATTATAACATCAGTTTATAAAATATATGTTCAAAATTTCAGTTTACTTTAAAATAAAAATTTTTTAAACAAATAATTATTTATTTTAATTAAAGATTTAAAATGCTCCTTGAGCGCTAATTTTCAATACTTTTTCCTAATTTTTTATTTAAGTTAGCTATAAAGACTTGACAAAAGTTTTTGTGTATCCGTTATTGAATATGATGGATCAGAAACGTTTAATAAGGATTTTTATGAACTTAAACCCAGTTTTTGGAAGAATGTCACTTTTTGTTAAACATTATCCCAAGTTTAAACTTCTTAATAACCTCATATCCAAAAATGCATACACAGATCTATTGTAACATGCAACAAGATAGTTTCTTCCAAATATCATTCATTTTTAACTAAAAATGAGGCGCAAAATAGTATTTTCAAGACATACGAAGTGCGAAAAAATTTGTTTTGAGAAAACCGAGTTTAAAGTTTTTCTTCAAACTTACCTTTAACACATACATGGTCATGAGAAACAGCAAATGAACTTTAAATATGAATATGTAGACACTAGATAACACTTTCGTATCATTTAACTATTTTTAATCTCACAATATTAAACATGAGAAAAATAAACTTATCGCAAACTGCTATGTGATTCGAAGTTAAAGGTTGAAACAATTTATCCATTATATCCAATGAAACTTTTAAAATTCGCTCGCATCGTATGTTTTACTTTTATTTGTTACATTTACATTATCTTTTAATGCTTTAGAATATTTTTTTTTACTATTTCTGTTTTTTCCAAGCAGGTAAACTTTTCTTTTTGCTTTCGTTCAAGCGACGTTGATCACGCTTTTTTGGTTTGGTTTGGTTTGTTTAATTATGGCAAAGCACACTAGGGCTACCTGCCTAAGGGAAGGGATGCCTTCGTGGAGGACATTCTAAGGAAACTGACTCGTATACACGTTACACATATGGAAAACCACGAAAACGCCCATGCAGCCAGCCCATTCGCGGGATTCGAACCTCGGACTGAACTACCAGTGTTCACCGACTTTACCGCTCGGCCGTCGGAGGGCCACGCTTTTTTACAACGAGTTGGGAAAACGAGTTTGTTTCTTTCTGCTTAACGCGTATAGCATTTACATAACAGCATCATGACATATTATTAGAGATATATTTGAGATATATTAATAGTATTATTTTACATTATGAGAGTAAAAAAAAAAAAACAAATTCAATATTTTGGTTGACTTTTAGCTATTTTAAAGTCCACCGTCCCCTTAAAAGTAAATCGGCCTAAAGTCGCTGAACACTGGTAGTTCGGTCCGAGGTTCAAATCCCGCGAACGGGCTGGCTGCATGGGCGTTTTCGTGGTTTTCCCCATGTGTAACGTGTATACGAGCCAGGTTCCCTTAGAAAGTTCTCCACGAAGGCATCCCTTCCCTTAGGCAGATAGCCCTCGAGGCTTTGCCATAATCACACACACACTCATTAAAAGTAAATCCTATCCATGACAAAATGTTGATTACTACTCATAACATTTTCGAAAAAGCAAAGAACTCGCCTTATTCTGCAATTAAAGGAACTCACCGAATATGATCCTTGTGCATAGAATATGTTGTAAAACGCCCAACATCTATTCATCACAATGTACACTGGTGGTAACGGTAAACAGAAATATATTTTACAAATGCTTACTTGAAACAAACTTTAATTTTTGTTTACCAAAGCAGCCATATTTGTTTACATTTGAAAAGCATAGCAGAATAGCAAATTTAGTTTCTGTACTTTCAGTGCCTTTTCGTCGAGTGTGACCAAAATTAAACTTTCTTTTTTGTGCACCGAAAAATCTGCCTTGTTGCCTGCTGGTCGAATTGCTTGTTTTTGCGTAGAAACTCTAACGTTAATTGTATTTTTTTTTTCTTTTTTTATTGTTTCAACTGTATTTAGTGGGTTTTTTTTCCTATATTTTTCAATTTTTAATGAAGATATTTTGAGGTTTTTTGTACTTTTGCCTCGCTACGAACTGAGAACAGAATTTATTGAATGAAAAATATATCTCTAATGAATTTCGAGGAGATAAGTTTAAATGAAAGGCAAGAAAAAAGTGCGTATAATTTAATATTTCGTACAAAGAAGTCATATGGTGTACACATCAGATTTTTTTAAATCAGCAACAGTTAAGTTTTGTTTCTCTCAATGTCCTTCAATTCTGTCGAGTAACGTATTTTGCCAGGACACAAAGCGTACTCAAGCCCTCGCTGCCGGTAATAAGACTAAATTTAACGCATGCATTTAAAGAATAAATAAAAGAAGACATTTCTGTGTGTTTATTCAGATTCAAATTTCAATCCGTTCATTACATGTTTTGATTACAGAGCTTTTCGAACTTTCTAGAATCGCACGTTTTTTTTTTTTTTTTTTAAATTACAGACAGATACCTAAGAAGTTTGCTGACTTCCGTATTGTTTATCTGGAAGCCAGACGGAAGTCTCCAAGACTCTCAGGTACCTCTATAATCAAAAGATTTTTCGTTTTCCAACTTCTGTCTGAACTTGGCCCACTCCAGAAGCAAGGTACCTGTCACAGAAGCAAATATTTTGGACGGGCGCCACAGTGCCAAATAATTGTAAATGGCGCCACTCTGGCGCCTTGAATTAAGTACCAAAAACAACAGAAGGAAGAAAGATGAAATAAAAATGAAAACAAAAAATGCGACTACAATGAGAGAAGAAAGCGTTCCATGAGCAATGCATCCAACAGTTTTGTTGATACTTTAATTAACTTAACATCATTCATCTCTTGAATTCTACGATGCAATTATTAGGTCTAAATTAATACCTGAAGAGGTAATTCTTCTCGAAAAGCAGAACAGTTTACTTTATGTCATTATTATTTTAAACGTTTTGGAATCATCTGCTAATTTGTTAGTTGGCTCAAAATCGTTTGCATTTGAAAAATAAGAAAACCACGTGCTTCTTCTTTGTTTTTGGTTCGTTGCCAGAATTCAGTTTTTTTTTTCCTCCTTTCTAATATTTCGTTAGCTCGTGATTCTGTTTAACATTCTTTCTGTTTTTATTGTACCTTGAAATCGGGTTATAATTTGCGTATAAGTAATCCTTGTAGCAAGGTTTCAGAAAAGGATGTAATATTAGATTAAAATCTTATTTTCAAATTAAGCTAAATAAATAAAATATCATAAAAGAGTAAGAGAATTCTAAAAAAATTAAATGTATTGATATTAAAATAAAAAATAAAAATATATATATAAATAAAATAAAATAAAATCTGAAACTTTCAGATTTTACATTAGGCCGGGCGTTTTTTAACGTTTTGTGTGCTACCTTTACTTATTAAATATCATGTTCTTCGCAATTAAAATTCAATTCAACAGCAATATCACAAAATATTTAAAAGAGCATATTTATAGAATTTCCGATAGGTAGTGTCGCGTTCTGGATATAAAAATGTTTTTTTTTTTTTTTTTTTCCCTTACACTGTTGCCATTGCTCGCTTTGAAATCGTTGAGTTTGTTAATCAAAAATTCTTTAATGTTTGACAAAATATGAAATCGATAATAAAACAAATTCCAAAACCGGGCTTTCAGATGCCCATATTCGAATGAAGGACAGCGTTATTTAAAATCGGATATCTCTAAGTACCGTTGTTTTTTCACAGTGCGAAAAAGATACATACATTGTAAAATTATATCATTATATAATGATATAATTTCTTTAAATATAATACAGGGCTCTAATATTTGGTGGCAACAATTTGAAAAGTAAACCGACGCAAAATGCCAAAACGAAATTAATAGCCCTTCTGGGCATATTGGCCCTTTGAATTGAAAATTTCATAAAGAGAGTAAAAGAATTCTAAAAAAATTAAATATACTCATACTAAAATAAAATAAAACGGTATTTTAATTTTAGGACCGAACTAAATAAAAGCAAATTGATGAAGAAGCCAATCGAATTCTAGCACACTAAAAAATAAAATATAAATTTAAAATATACCTGAATTAAGTATAAACAAAAATTAAATAAAATTAATTAAAAACAACGGAAAAGAAATCTTAAAAAGCATACGATATAAGGCACATTTTACATTTTTCGAAATCTAAAAAATTTATAGGCAAATGTTACAACTCTTTTACATAATTATGCTAATTAAATGAAGACTAAGCATAAGAATTTAAAGGCCTTTGGAAACCGTAATTCGTTTTCAAAATATGCTGCTTTAAAGTTTCATGTTTATATTTCAAGGAGGAGGTTTGCAAGAGACTTTTTTATTTATTCGGAGAGTTTTTCTGTTTAGCCTAAAGGGCGTTAGCCCAGAAAGGCAACTTCATTTGGACATTTTGCTTTGATTCGCTATAAATGGCCAATCACTTTTTAAATTGTTGCCACAAAATATTACAGCCCTGTATTATATTTAAAAAAAATTAAATAATGAAGAATCTGCATAAATGTATGGATGTATGCTTTTCGCAAAACAACGGCACCTAGAGCCATACAATTTTGAATGCCGTAATCCTCCACCGAATATGGGCATCTGGAAGCCATAACTTGGAATTTGTTTTATTATCTATTTCATATTTTTGTAAAGCATTTATGAGTTTTTGATTAAGAACTCCGGCGCGCGAGACTTGTATCGGAATTTCTAAAGATATGCTCTTTTAATAAGATATGCTTTCTAAAGACATGCTCTTTATTATTGTTTAAGATTTAAGAGCGAAGAACATGATATTTAATAAATAAAGGTAATATAATACCTGAAAGCTTTCTGATTTTATTTTTTTTTTATTTATTTATTTATTTATTTTTTTTTTAAATAGCTCAAATGGGCGTTAGACGCAAAGGATGTCTTGAATACGAACCAATAAGCCGGCAACAAACGATACTCCAAAATGCATAATTTTTTTTTTAATTTTATTTTTTTAATTCAAGTCAAAAATACATTGGAATTGATATCAAATGAAATAGGGAAAATACTAATAAAAAAACCTAAACTAAGTTTTTATTTCAATTTTTGAAAAATATTTTTGTTGCCAACAGGCTACATATGGAAAAAAAGCAAAAACATCTGAAAGGTTTCAGATTTTAAAAACCGTCCGAAGAAGTTGTTTTTTTTTTACATTTTGTTTGTTACCTTTATTTATTAAACATTAGCACAGAAGAGGAAAGTAAAAAATTTTGCTAATGCTTTAAAGTAAATATGATACTGCAGTTCCAGAGTACACAAGTAACATCAAGTGTAAAAACAATAATGCAATACTAAAGCAGTTCTTTACGCGAAGTTTACGCGAAAAAAACCTCATGTAATAACTACTAAACAATTTAATATACAAAAACAAAATTGGAAATAAGAAAAGACTAAAAAAATTTTTTGAAAAACTAAAAAAATATCAATTTTGTTCGCAAACAATCAAAAACATTTTAAAGAGAAAGTAATAATATACAAAGAATGGAATAAATGGTCAATAAGCCCAATTCGAGGTTTCACTGAGACTTATGAAGTGAAAAGCATGAGAAAACTCCAAGTTAGCTAATACCATAAGCGCATTTCGTCAAACGCAACAATTGAGACTTAAAGCGGTCATGTTCTTCGCACTCAAACAATAAAATTCAGTCCAAGAGCAATATCGCAAAATAATTTTAAATTGAGTCTATCTTTAGAATTTCCGATACACAGTCTCATGCGCTGGAGGAAAAAAAATGTTTTTTTATTATGTACAACGTTGTCATCGCTCGCTTTGAAATCGTTGAGTTTGTTGATCAAAAATTCGTTATAGTTTTACAAAATATGAAATCGATGATAAAACAAATTCGAAATTTCAAATTTGTGCTTTCAGATGCCCATTCGCAGTAAGATTACGTCATTCAAAATTGGATGGCTATGGGTACCGTCATTTTATCACAATGCGAGAAACAGACATATATTTATACAGATTCTTCATTATTTAATTTCTTCAAATATAATACAGGGCGATAATATTGGGTGGCAACAGTTTGAAAATTGAAACGAACATTCAGAGTGATACGGCGCTAAATCTCAAACGAAAAAAATAGTTCCTCAGGGACTTAAAAAAAAAAAAAAAAAAAAAAAAAAAAAAAAAATCTGATGTGTACACCACATGACTTCCTTGTACGGAATATTAAATTATACGCATTTTTTCTTGCATTTCGTTTAAACTTATTGGATTGAATTAAACCTACTTCGCCGACAGCGCATAAACCACAATAGAATAAATGCATTCTTTAAAATTCACTACCATAGCGACACTCTGGTGTTAGGTTCACTTAACAGTATTATAATTCGTTCATATTATAACTCAGAATGCACAAAATTTATATCATTTAAAAAATTATCTAATCGTTGCCACATGTTCTATTCAAATACTATAATAAAGCTAGAATGATGGATAAAAGAAATTAAGCAAACAAAACAAAAAAGAAACAGTATTTCACAGACGATTGAGTATTTCTCATTCCATTAATTCAGTTCTCACTTCGCGAAAAGGCAAAAATACATAAAAACTCAAAATATCTGTATTAAAAATTACGAAGTAAATCTTAAACACTTATTTCCTCGAAAAAAATTCCAGAAAGAATTAAGCATGATTTAATTCTCAATAATAAATGAAGGCGTTATCTTTGTTGTTGGGAAGCTAGGTTTCTCTAAATTGACAACAAATCCGCTATCCTGCTGTTTCAAATGTAAACAAGAGCAATGGCCACCATCAAAAAAAAATTATTAGGCTTAGCGGCACTTAAACAATTTTAAAATTGTTGATAATTCTAAAAATATTGCATACAGATTTACTAAAGGCATAAAAACCTTAACCGGAAGATAAGAACAACGTAATTCAATCATTTTTAAAGCAAAAAATGTACAATTTAAAGAGTAAAGAAACTGAGATTACTGAGCCGGGTAACAGAGTGGATATATATATAAATATATTTATATACGTTTAGTGCGGCCGATGGCAACCAAAATACGAGGTGCACATCTGCATGTTATAGCAGTCCTATATACAAAATTTCAACGTTCTGAGGCTACTCGTTTTTGAGTAAAGCGAGATACGTACGTACGTACATACGTTCGTACAGACGCCACGAAAAATTCTCTTCAGAATTCATTTTAAAGCAGTTTTATAATTTTTTTTTTTGGTGGAAAAGAGTGTTTTATTCTGTCCTTACGTACAGATATCACGGAAATACATCGTTAAATTGCATTCGAAAGAGGTCAAAATGGATATTTTCGTTGAAATATGCTGCCTGAAACTTTTCGCGATTACAATACTTCCTTTTTACTTCGTGCAACGAAGTAAAAGAGAGAGGCAAATGTGTAATAACAATTTTATGCAATTTTTTTTATGTATCTTATAAACTTGTTCAAACGATGTTAAAACTATTTGATTTTACATGACTAAATATAAGTATGTTGCCAAATGGCAACTACATGCATTTAAGAGTTACTCAGTGGAAGAAATGTCTTTAGAAGAAGACGGAAAGAAAGATGTTCCTAATTATTTGATCCGCGAAATTTGTGCAAAATGGGGTAAGGTGCAAAAGACCGTTGAACATGTCACCCTGATGAATATTTTAAAGCATAGACAAAAACAAATCACAGTACGAGAGATGGGGTAAAGTAGAAAACCAGCGATTACCTGATATTTTCATGGAAGAGGATTTCTCTTTCAAACAACAACATTTTGAACTGGCTCTGGTTGTCTTCTTAAGCTCTCAATATTTCATCATCATAAAATTTAATTCAAGTTTTCCTATTTTTCATGTGTTTAGTGTAGAAGTGTATGTTGTGTACGTGTTAGATTTAATGAATTCTTTTGATTTTGCATTACATACAAAGTATTCATTTCTTAGTTATTCTTTGCATTACATACAAAGTATTCATTTGGGATTCAGAAACGGATTAATTCGTTTGACATTAATTCTTAAGAAGAAAATGGTTTCAGGTCACGAATATTTCGGGTGACGAACTAAATAGCCAAGTTTGCGAAGTTTCATTTCATTGTAGAATTCTCGCCCTTTTAAGAATCACAGAATTTTTTATTCAAAGCAAATTCCGCGCTTTTTTGTTTTTTTAAGTTATTAAAAGTGAGTTATATTTTGTCCACCCTTTGTATGTATCAGATATAAAAACAATTAAGAAGTTAAATCATCTTATAACATTAAATAAAAAGGCGTACAAAATGCTTGCTGTGAAAATTGGGGATAATTAGAAAGCATTTCGAGTATAACATGAGCCGAAACAGCAGCCTTAGTTTTTCGCAGATGTTCAATAAAACTGTATCGACTTCGAGAGCGATCAGACAGGGGTCCCTCTTCTTCAGGAGCAAAAACACTTTGCAAAATTTAAACACTTTTTTTAATTGAAATAATAAGTAATTCCATAGTACATTTAAATTAAATATTTTAAATTTTACATATTATTTGGAATGGTTTTGCCGAGTCGCGAATACGAGATGGAACTTTTATCCCGTGACCTACCGAAAGTACTTTTTTCATAGTAAAATAATGGAAATTTTTTAGAGTTGTATTACTTCCAAAATGTATTATAATGAATAATGGTTCTTTTGAATCAGTTCTTTCATGACATTATCCCAAATAGCTTCAAGACTTTTAACAAGTAAGTAAGTTTGTTTCTTATTATAATAAAAATTATAATAATGAAAATATTTTAGCTTAAAATAAACTCAATTACTCAAACGAAATGGTACTAAGTATTTACTATTATGACGTATTTTCAACTCAAATAAAAAATTATTCCGCTACTCTTGCTTCCTGAGAATATTTTTATAACTTTATAATCATTTGGGATCAATTCAAAAGTAATACCACAGCTGCCATCTATTAACAAAACAAAAAACAATTTTGAAATTTGAAAAATTGCTTAAGGTTTTTGATACGTGCTGCCATCTACGGGCAAAAATAGTTAAAAATATAAATGTTATTCAAAACTTTTGAAGAATTAAAAATTTTTTAACTAGTGACTGAAACATAAAACAAACCATTAAGAGTCTAGTTAACAAATGTTTAAGATACTTTATTCTCTTATTTGTTTTAAATTTGTACATCCTGAGTTATTTCGGCTACCCTGATATTTTTCAGTCCTTTTTTTTAATAGGTTACTTTGATTTACTTATTTTGGGCAATTACTTTTTGCTATGCGAATGTTCACTCGATTTAAGATTGTAATGCAGTTTAATATTTATTAATAATAATTTAAAATATTAAAATGAAATAATCAATAAATATACGATTACAGATCATATATAAAAATATACTACAAAAATTCTATAACATACGCAAAATGAGCACATTTCTTCAGGTAATTACAGTAAAACATTTCATCTACTTTTTCACCGAGCATTTTTAAATATTTGCAGAGCATTAACTTTTCAGTTATAACAATATTTTTTTAATTCGATTAATAATAATTCGAAATTTCAACTTGAATTAAATACTTCAGTAATATGTACCCCTTTGACATCATGCTTAAGTTATACATGGCTCATATTTGTTTTCGTACATTTGTGTTTTTGAATTTTATTTGCAAATATCAGTTACTAAATATTAGGGAAATGATAGTTTTTCTTTCACGTAACTATACTACTGACCATGTTCTTTTTTAAACCTACTTATGTTGCAAACTATTTGGTTTAAAAAAAAAAAAAAAAAATTCAAAAAGTTCTGAAAATAAACTTGTATAAACATTTGAACAAGCAGTTTATATTTAATAAAAATTTTAAATACCGAGAGATGTAATACTTCATTATATATCCTTTAATTAAAATTACACTTCGATGCTCTTTGCTATGGATTTAAATAATTCTTTTTTTAGTGTTGCCTTTTTTCCGCTAAGTTTTAATGTACTAATTTTGGGGTTTTGTTTGATTTTTCGTAAGACAAATCTCTGATCTCTTTGGGTTAACTTCAAATGTGGTAGAGACTTCGGTGTATTTTGAACAGTTTTTCACATTTTCCATCAAAGATAGTTGAACGTGTAGTAAAGGCGGTTGTTTGCGTTCCACATATTTTTATAATCAGATCATTGTATTTTTTTTAATGTTCCTTCATAGTGTGCACTTAATATTTTAGATGCTAATACCTTATAACACACTTTACTAACAAATACATAATTTTAATTATTAATTACTGCTTTTGACATCAAAGAAGCTAGATCACTTATTGGTTTTATAAGTGAGTGCCCGAAAAGAGAATGTCCTCTAAAATCAGAATGCACTTTTCGATGGCAAAAGAAATCAAATTCCGAATAGTGCTGCCATCTGCTGGGGAAAACCGCAACGATTCCTCACAAACGCTTAGCATCAAGAATTTTTAAAAACTTTTATCATCTTTAAATTCTTAAACAGCTAAATTTTGAACCTGTCGTTAATCTTTAGCGTCTTGTAACGTACACTTTGAATATGCAGCTATTAATATATTTCACCAAACTAGTAATAATTCTCAAATTCAGACAATAATTTTTGTGATGTATTTTTACTTAAAAAAAATATATGCAATAAATATTGTCTTTCCAAATATCTAAACACAACTTTTGAGTGTCCAAACTATTACGTCAGTTACAGATAAACATTTTCGGAATAAATTATGGTATCGCAAATAAAATTTGGTGATAATTCTTTTGTAAAATGCAAGTCTTAAAATAAAAATAGAAAATAATAATAATAATATTAGGTAAAAATTGAGCTTATGTTTCAATATTTCGCACAAGATCTAAAAACTCAAAAACACAAGTGTCCAAAAACAAATGTGAGCCACTGTATTTAACACATAAGATAACACACATAAGAAAACTAATTAGAAATATAGTCATTAGATACTTTCCTCTAGCAAAAGAAGTACATACTGTCTTAGTTAAGCTAGCTGAAATACACAGACTCACAAAATCCAGCAACCATAAATAAGATAAATACAGATGCACAAAACTGAGACTTCTTCCTTTCACATATAAATTTCAGTAAATGATGCTTAATTTTTGCTATCAAATAATTTACAGACTATTTTAAATACAGGAAAATTTACACTTGGGTAGTAATCTGGAGTCAGCCATATGCTTCTACACAAGGAATTATCACATTTCTGCTAACGCTCTCACTGTGCATGTCCAGCTAACACTGCCAAGTGAACAGACGATTGATTCTTCATGCATCGTGTGACACAAAAACACTAATGTCACAGTTATATAGTTTTATCCCCCAGTGAAGTCATCCAATAATATCAACATTACATTGCCTTTTCAAGCATTTTTTCTTCAAAATGAATAAATTTTCAATAAATCACTAACTTAATTTCCACTCAGTTATCTCCTTTTTGTCATTATCAAAAGATCACACATTTTTAAAAGAAGAAATTTTTATATCAGTGGAAATTTTAATACAACATAAGAAAATGTATGCTCTAAAATTCTATCAAAATGCCATAATTTACACAATAAAACAAATTAGAATTTATTGAAGTGAAACACAGTGATAATGAAATTCAAATGTCTCTTACTTAAGCTAACTCTGAAAAACAAAAACTTAAAATCAATAAAATGAAACTATTAACTATTTATCATATACAAACTTTATTATTTTAGTCTTGATACACAACCATACAGGTTTAGTCTTTAAGATATACAACCATAGATTATATTACTACAGATCAGTTATTGGTCAATTCCCGGCATCTTTAAAAATCACTAACAACTGCTCTCATTTACTATATTACATCGAGAAATGATAATAATGTGCATAAAATTGTTTAAGAATGTCAATAATTTTTTAATTCACAATCAATGCAATGAAGTTTTAGTATCATAAAACATACAAAATATTTTACACAAATACTTCACATTCATCTTGTATACTATATATACAAGTAATCGAAAGGAATACTTCCTTTCTTTAAAAGCAAATTTAAAATATCACTTTTTCTTAAAAAAAGGGGGGGGAATAATACACATTATTTTAAAAATTTAATCTAAAATAACAACCTAAAATAAATAAAACTTTGTCATACCAATATATATATATATATATATATATATATTTTAATTACTTAGACTGGTATTTTTACAAAAGCCTGCTTGCTTTAAACATTACTTTAAAAAAATGCAGGGAAGCCAATGTCTTTTACAGAAAATTTTTGTACAGAACAAAATACTAAACATTTAGTAACTGTAATTTAAATTCAAACATCAACTTAAGATATGAAAGATACAAATATAGAAGGCAAAAGTACGTTAACAATACATCAGATATAAACAAAGTTTGTTATTATATTTACATTTACATCTGATATAAAATTTACTTATACTGAAGTGCCAAATTATTATCAGCCATTATTATATGGTTTACATTCTTTGTAACCACATAAACTATAATAAATGGACACACAATATGTTATTTACTGCTTATCGTATAAATAATATGATACACAAAATTTGGCCAATGTTTAAGGAAAAATTTAAGTTATAAAACATATCCATTAAAATGAATGCAGAACAGTGATTAAATTTATGTTGTGAAAACAAGAATTAAAACTTAATTAATACTGTTATAAAAATTTTTAGAATACTGTTAAATAATTCAACTTGGCAGCTCTTTTTGTGCTCAGAGAAAACTTAAGTTAAATATTTTTCAGAAAACCGAATCTTTAAAGACCTTTATTAACCTACAGAAATATGCCATAAAGTTATAAAAAGGATTACTTTGATCAAATTTTTAATGCTTCAATATTATTATATAAAATTTTTAGGTTATCTTTAGTGTACTAACAGATAAAAATTAAACATCATGAAACTTTAAAAACTCATAGGTAAGTATTGTATGCATATAAAAATATACAAAATAAACAAACTATACAGAAAAAATAAATGCCAAACCTTTCATTCAATTACACACACACACACACACAAACAAAAAAAAACAACAACAAAAAAAAAAAAAAACCCTATATTATTATGTCTAAACATTGAAATATCAAACACGTCTTGCAATGCATTTTTACAGTACACACTGCTTCATGTGACCAGATTTGTTGACGACTATTTAGATAACATTCTGCAAATGATGAGAAAAAAATATCTTTCATAATAGCAAAGGAATTTAAATAATTTAATACAAATATAACTAGAAATACATAAGCAGGCATTTTTACAGCGTTTTAATTAGGTAAATGCAAATGTTTGTTAACTGCTTATAACACTTCTGAAAATTATTTCACAGATGCTGTATCATTTAATACTCAAGAGGATGTTCCTCAATGTAAGAGAACTCACCAACTTAAAATTTAAAAATTTAAAAGGAAGCAAAAAAAAAACAATCTTAGTTTGACATAGATGTTTTCAAAAGAAAAAAATTTGCAGACTTTTCTTACTCCTGAAGAAGAGAATCTCGCAAAACCTCTAGTTAATGAAAATTTACATCAACTATGGTTTTTTTCTTTGGCTCTAATTTATTTCAAATCAAGATGATTGGCAACTTAATCCCTTACTTGGTGATATTTTTCTGTAACTTGTCAATTTTTATAATGCATTTTAAACTTATTTAGCAACTTTAGTTTAGTTTAAAAATTGATTCTGTACTATTTTGATCTATTAAACAAATTGTGATCACAATAAATGATAATTCTATACACAGAGCATCAGTAATTCAGTAACAATATGTGAACAATAACATTAACTGTAATCACATTTAGTGGTGTCTACTGTATAGCCACAATAAGCTAAATGCCTGTTTTCTGATTTTGTACATGTGCACACAAATGCAAAATTTTACACGGAGAATATTTCAGAACTATAAAGTTTTAAAATCATTTTCAATCTATATATTCTTACATGTGGCAGTCACTTTTAATTTTTACCAAGAAAATGATGCCAATGTTCAAACATAAAAACTTTGTGATATATATTTGAAATATTGAATACCTGTTTGAGTGTTGTACACATAAAACTTATATTTAAAATTTTATTAAAATTACATATGGGAAAATATGGATTTCTCACAAAAATATAATAAAACATCCAAAATAGTACAGTATGATAAATTAAAATATAATAATGGACAACCAAGAAAATACATATATCTTATTTGAACAATGCATAAACTTGAGGCTAGGAATAAAACTGCTTAACATTAAAACTGACATAAAGCAAGGACAAAACAAGTTATTTGTGCAGAATAGAATATTAGGCTAACTAGGACCACAACCTCTTTCATATACGAGAATTCCAGATGACTGGACTTTTCTATTATTTTCTGCAATTCAAATGACTTTATTCGCCCATTTATTATACAATATTTAAACAAAGAAAACCAATTAAAAAAACTCAGTTAAAAAATGAAACATTAAAACATAACAC
This sequence comes from Stegodyphus dumicola, assembly GCF_044657685.1. Taxonomy (NCBI): domain Eukaryota; kingdom Metazoa; phylum Arthropoda; class Arachnida; order Araneae; family Eresidae; genus Stegodyphus; species Stegodyphus dumicola. The sequence goes on along the minus strand of NC_140777.1, from coordinate 180,170,254 downwards.
ACTTTTTTGTAAAACTAAACAATAAAACCATTTTTTTTTCCTATGCCTTAGAACTCTAAACAAATAACCTCATTTTTATTTTAACTACATTTGATGAAACAAAATACATAACTGAATTCTATTTAACTAACTGTTATGATTATTTTTCCCTAAATACAAAATAATAAAATTAATGACAGAATAACAGGTTTCTTTACAAAATATTTACTCCACATAATTAGAATCAACAAACTATATTACATATGGTTAATATATACATAAAGTATTATTTCACTTTTACATCAATGAGGAAATAAAAAACATACAAATAAATTAACAAAGGCTTAATTTTACTATGTTATAGAAAACAACAAAAACCTGAGAACACTGAACATCAGCAATCAAGATTATTGGAATTATATTGTATTTCATATTGCAAAGTATTCTATTATATAACAAAATTATTTTTTTAAAAATACTGAGATACTATAGTATGTCTTTTAAACAAGATTGCAATATAGTATTTCACACAATATTAAGAGAAAAAGCAGATTACTGCTAGCTTGTTTGCACACTGCTATCGCTATTTAATGTGCAATTAATCTAGCTTTGTAGACTAGGTGGGGTAGAGATAAATAATTCATGGCACAGGAGATCAATTACTGGCGAATTTAGGCATGAAAAATATACTGAATATATAAATATATATTCAATGCCAATGTTTGTTTATGATTTAGAAAATACTGGTTGCTCTGACAGATTTCATTAAACAAATATAATAATTTATATGCTGTTTAAATAATTTTATAAATAATTATGATAAAGAGCATTCATACTGAAATATAATTCACTAAAAATTTTTTTAAATGTCTGCTGAATACCTTATAAATGATTAAAAACTGAAATGCTCAAAAAAAATAAATAAATAAATAAATAAATAAAAAGTCACAAAAGAGCACAGCTTATTTTCTTTTTAGCCCAAAGGGGCAATTTGGTCTGAAGGACTATTGTTTTTGTTTCGCGATTTTGCATTAAAATCTTTAAAAGGCTGTATCACTTTTCAAATCGCTGCCACCAAACATTATCGCCCTGTATTATATCTGAAGAAATTAAATAATGTAGAATCCGCATAAATGTATATAAGTTTTTCGCACTGTGATAAAACAACGGTACCTAGAGCCATCAAAATTTGACTAATGTAATCTTCCATAGAATATGGGCATGTGGAAGCCCTAATTTGAATTTGAAATTTGTTTTATTATCGATTTAATATTTTGTAACACTTCAATGAGTTTTTGATTAAAAAACTAAATGATTTCAAAGCGAGAAATGGCAACATCGTACAGAAAAACATTTTTATGTCCAGCGCGTGAGACTGCATATCAGAAATTCGAAACATATGCTCAATTTAAAATTATTTTGTGATATTGCTCTTGAACTGAATTTTATGGTTTAAATGCAAAGAACATGACATTTAATAAATAAAGGTAATACACAAAATGTTAAAAAAAAAAAAAAAAGACTCCTTCGGATGTAAATCTGAAACTTTTCAGATTATCTTTTTTTTTTTTTTTTTTTTTTTTTAAATTCAGATGGAGTAAGAAATGTATTACAAACTTATAATAATTTGTCAAGCTCTAATATTCTGAATAAAAAGATCAAGAATGCACTACATACTATAATCAAAATTCTATGCACAAAAGCATATAATCTAGAGCAGTGGTTTTCAACCTTTTGATTAATGCATCTTAACTAAACAAAAACTGAAAAACTTTAGCATTACCACTACATTTTATCATGATTATTTTTCATTTTCTCAATAGAAATGTTGAAAAAAAATATATATATATATATATTTTGCCATTTGCACAACCTATTGGGTATTTGTATTAAATTAGATTAAAAATAGGTTACCATTTTAATTATCAAAAAATTGTGGGATGATATTTAGATCTGGAATTACAAACTTTAATTTGAAAGTTTCTGCAGGGGAAAACATCTTCAGGTAAGTTCTTGCAATAATATATACGAACAGTTTTCAAATTTTAGTTTATAAAAAGAAAACAGTGTTATTTTCTGTTCATGTAATGCTGATTTAATATGGTAAAATTAAATACAGTACAAAGTCCATAATCTGGACTTGTCGGGACTTTGGTGATTCCGGATTAGAGATCATCAATTTAATTCTGGTAAGATGGCATGCAGAAATAATACAATTAAAAATATGAAACCGTAATTTATGAAATAAAGAGCAATTATCATCTAAAGGGTATCAAAATTTACAAAAAAAAAAAAAAAAAAAAAGCTTAATATACATTTATTTACTTTAGTAAACATTTCTTTCAATGTAAGTTATTTTAAGTTGCTTCGTTTTTGTGCTAATACTTTCTCTTTAATAATTTACTTTAACAGACATAATTTCTTGTTCAGTTACAAAGTTCCACTGTTCAAGTCCTGTAATTACTGAGCCGAGAATACCGACTAACTTGTCAATCGAAATTTTTTCGTTTTCAATAACGTTCACTGTTACTTTCTTCACTATCGGAAAGCCGCATGGGCAAACGCTTTACTGGCTTTATGCGCATGCATAGTGGACGCGCGCATCAAATGCGCATGCATAAGTTTGTGGCTTTGAGGTCTGGATTAAAGACTTTGTACTTTATTTCAAAACTATAGTACACATAATTGCCAAATCTTAAAGAATTATCAATTAGTGACCTATTATAACTTACATTTTGGTAACTTCAGACATTTATAATACGGATTCAAATATTGAAAACTCAAAATTGGCTTATAAAATGGTGTCGGCAACCAAATAGATGTTATTTAAGTATTAGCATTACCACTTTAGTAGAAGTCGTCAAATTTGCAGACTGTGCAAAATTCTGACAAGCATATATTTGGCAATTTTGTAGGCCAGGATTTCTTAAACTCTTTGGTGTGAGAACCCCATAATATTTACGAAACTTTTGTGGGACCCCCGTAAGCATTATGTAAATCTGACACAGGCGCGAGTAAAATTGTCAGTTCCTTCACTTGTCACTCTATTGCAGTTTCAGGTCATTAATTTTTTAAGTAAAATAAACATTTCTATCATAAGAAAATGCATCGAAATAATTTTGCTTTTTCTTTGTCTGTTTTGTCTAACCTTTATCTATTTTCGGACACACTATGTAAAACTATTTGGCAATTTAAAAATTATTATAAATTAAAGGATATATCAAAATTATAAAATTTTTGGAGACCCCTACTGCAGATCCTGTGACCCACAGTTTAAGAAGCTCTGCTTTAGGCAACCATGCACATACTAATTCTTGCATCTCCATTTTCGTACACATTCTTTCCATTGTATTCCAAGTTTCAGCAATTCTTAACAGACATATTTTTTGTCTTTAATTTAAAAACATATGCTCCTAAATTTGCTTGATGCAGGAGAAACTGCAGTATAATTTCTACAGGAAAATAATAGTTTGCAGCAAAATTGGTAAAGGGAATGCCAAAAATTTCACCAGAGAAAAAGAAATAATGATTTGCATGTGAAATATTTAACTAAAATATGGAATATACATGTATGGAATATGTATGTGGGTAATAAATAATTTTTTACCACAAGTCATCATTCTTTTTCTTAAAAAATCACCAAATTGCATGAAGGTGCTTGTGTAATACGTAAGTACAAATGGATAAATAGAAAATATAGTGAAAAAAAAAATTGAAAGCATAATTGAGAAATGCAAACAACATATAGTAAATGTGACCTTACTAGCCTTCCCAAATTGCAAATAACCTCTGTCTGTGCACACAGATAGAGAGAGACACTTGAAGATGAAAACCTACAAACTTTTTCACTTCATCAATTACAACTTAAAAGATGAAAATCTGCAAGAGGCAAAATCAAAGACGGAGGGGGGAAAAATCACATATTTTGTGTTCTTTTAGAACTTATAGTTGTAGAGACGTTAGGTTTTTCAGAAGCAAGGAAATTGAAGAAATCTGAAATATGAAAATTAAGTTTCGTATCACATTATATCACAAAATAAAATTCTTTCAGTAGCAATTTACAGCAATATTAAATTCTTTGCATTTATAAATCAGAAATTTGATTAAAATAGTTTCCTTAATGCAGAATAATGAATAGAAGTTAAATACATAAATTTTAAATGGAGTGCAACAGAAAAATTCTGCATAAAAAAATTCCGAAAACACATATACTGAAAAACCTTACTGATCTCAAATCTTTTTGTCTTTATGGAACTTCAGCATATTTCAAATGGTATCGAAAATTTCTTCTCCAACAATTTCTAAATAGTGTACATTTTCATGTATAAGATTATAAGATCGATTTCTTGCAGGTTTTATTTTTTTACTACTGAAATTTCGGGACTGGCTTACACTCAACATAATTCACAAATTTCTAATATACATTAATCAAAGTTTTTAATACCAATATTTGACTGAGAATGTTCTAGAAATTCTTGAAAGTTTTACCCTACCAGAGGTCACTCCGAGTGAATGTCATTATTCTCATATATTTTTTAGATATCATCTTTAGTTCTGTTCACAGCATTGCATAGGAAAAGGTATTAATTTTTAGTTTAAATCTATTAGAGTACACAGTCCTTTTCTGCCTAAGCATCTTTCACTATATACATAAAAATGAAGAATTGTATTTTATTCATAAAGTTAGAAGAGCAACTTTGTGGGGTCTTGCAATTGCTTAAGAAAGATTTCATAACTTAAATTAGTCATACTGTTGCCGAAGTGCCAAATGATGTGCATGCTCCAAAACTAGAAGATTAAAAACAATGATGTGCATGCTCCAAAACGAGAAGATTAAAAACAAACTACTGGCAGCAGAACTACCTTTTCATTTTGCAATGCTTTGACTCTTAGTTTCGATTACATGTGAACTAGTTAGATTACTAATTATTCACCTGATTTATAGGGTGATTTTAAATTCATCTCATATATAGGTTTCCAATTTAAATGCATTTTTACAGCAAAAGCTTATCTCTCGCCTTAAATTTCAAAATAGACCATGCATTTTTTTTTTTTTTTTTTTTTTAAGACCTTACTGTACCAACTGAAGTCAGAAGCAATCTGTGTATTGGTAGACTTGATTGGTTAGCTTTTATGGTACATTCTGATTCATTCAGCATAGTTTTACCATCTTATTGTCTGGAAATCTCTCAACTAATGAATTGTTTTGCACTTATTCCGAGATTTTAACCTAATTTAGCAGTTTTACGTGCATTTTGATAATTTCGGAAGAGTCAATTCGCTTTAGTGCACAAAAATAAAATATATTAAAAGCAAAGGATAATTTTTAATTTAATTTAAATATACAGGGATTAAACATAAGTTTCTCTTCATAAAACTGAACAATAACCCCTAAAGATTGCAGATTAATTCTGGCATTTAAAATGCTTATTAACTGATTTCAGTTCCTTTTGCTACTAGAATTCCTCAAAAAGCAAATTAAGTCTTTAGTTCCTACTTTATTTTTTAATTCTAATATGAAAATCAGAGATATTCTTATTGAAAATAATAACATATGTGAAAACTTCTTGAAGATATTAATGCTAATATGCTCTGAATGAGCTTTAAAACATTCAATTCTGGTTACAAATAAGTCATGTTTCAGTTATATACATATACTGAGCCGGACCACATTTAGGAAAAGCATTTTAGCAATGAAAACATATATTCTTACATAAATACAATATATATATAACAAAATTATTAGTTTATTAATTTAATGTCATGTCTGTAGAGCTTTTAAGCCTATTAAAAACACAACATAGAAAATGGCAAAAAAAGGCAAGAAAAAAATTTAAATAGAACACATTCCCAAAGCAAAATCTGAAATAAGTTAAATGCATCACAAAACAAATCTTGTTTAGTAACATATAAATACTTATGCACATTTTTGTTGCTTATTTAAAATGCTGGTATGTCTTACACAAATTTGAAATATATAGATTATTTATATTTACAGGAAACAAACTATTATGATAAAGAAGATAACATTGGCTGCTGTATTTCTGGATCTTCTGAAAGAATTTCCACTTTCACCCATTCACGACCTTTCGAGGACAAACGTATTGCATCTATAACAGCCTGAATGTACTGCCCATCTTCGAATGATGCTGCCATCGCAACAGGTTCTTTAACCCAGCTTTGCAAGTCTTCTTGAGAAGCAAAAGCTTCTTTTAGTGCACCTACCATTTTCAACAGTCCTTTCATGTATGGTTTTGGCAAGAGAGCATTCAGATAATTTTGAACGGCACAATCTGAAGTATCAGCAGTAGAAGATACAGATACACTGTTAAATGATATCACAGAAGACTTTTTTAGGTCTTCAATGTCGAGATACAATACTTCTTCTTTCACAGAATTCAATTTCTGTCCATAAAGATCACCACCTCTGACAACTACATGGCCTTCTGTACCGCAAAGCAGTACTTCCTGGCTAAACTGTCCAGGAAGATGTTCATTTAAAGTCACAGTTGCACAACTCCCACCTTCTAATTCCATTTGGAATGTGCAAAAGTCATCACTTGTAATTTGCCGTATTCCTTTAACATGACGTGTAGTCTTCGTGAAAGTTCGAACCATGCCATGAACTCTCAAAGCACGACGACCTGTGGTATACGTGATGATATCAATTACATGGCTTCCAACATTGGTCAGCAGACCACCTCCCATAAGTTCATCACATGTCCAGTCATAACGATCATGTAAAAGACTACCGCACTGAACCTGGACATCACATATAGTTAAATCTCCTATGTAACCATCTTTCACTACCTTTCGCATCTGTACAAATGCGGGCAAAAATCGAAGACTGTGAAAAAGTACAGAGATAAGAGATGGATAATACTGTGCTGCATGTACCATTTTAAGTACTTCGTTTTGACATAAGCCAGCTGGTCTATCACATAAAACATGTTTGCCAATACCTAATGCTTTAACTGCTATTTGTGAATGCAAATGAGGTGGACAAATAATACATACTAAATCGACATCTTTACGAAGAAGAACTTCGTCAACTTTATTCGTAGAAAATGGAATATCAAGCTCCGTAGCAACAAATTCTGCAGCTTCTTTAGTCCGACCCCAAATTGCTTCTACTTTAAACCCACGGGCACGTAAACATGGAACAAGAACTCTGATAATTTTGCCAGTGCCGAATACTCCGACACCTGGTAACATATTAAGCGAAATCTACATGCAATAGAATGACAACATTACACAATTTGAAGATGCCTTTAGAACTACGTAACATAACAACAACATTATTTTGTTTTTAATGTACACAAACAGCGGCCATTTTGAAATGTTTACGATATCGATATGTTACACATAAAAATCGTTTTATAGATCTGTTCCATATCAAAAATTATTTTCAAATATTTCAAACGTACCTGAGGAAAAGGCTTGTTTTTATAAAATGTACCATTAGCAGAATTTATAAATTATCCAAAACACTTCAGTAATAAGAATTAACATGCTTAGAGAGAATTTGGACAACACCGATTCTTTACGAGCGGCTAAAACCCGCCGGGAACTGGGGAAATTCAACCAATCAGAGAAAGACTAGCGTCTACGGAGAGAAGGGAACTTTTAGGATCGTGATCTGATCCTTCCGTGCGCATCTCAATTTGCGCTTATGCTGCCGGCTTCTTCCTGAAATTCTGTTTATTTACACGAAGTACAGTAGGGTTTGGAAATTTATGTCATGTGTTGAGAATGGATGCATTTGCATTGAATCTGTATTAAATATCTGTATATGATCTACAGTGAATACAGTTGAATGAATAAATCGGTGTTTGTTAAAAAATTATGTTGGAAGGTAAGAAAATAAAATTTTTGCTAATGCAAGTTATGGATAAGGTTCGGAGAACAGCCTTGGTTGCGCCAACTTGGCTCCTTTAAGGATATGGGCGACATTTCATTATGCCAACGGAAGTAAATATCATGTGCTAAGGAGAAAAGGAAAATACATGGGGGGAAACGGGCTTAAGATGTGTTTATAGTTGTTTGGTATCTGATTGCTAATTAGTTTCTGTTATGTTGCTAAATTAGCATTAAAAGTCGAGTAATGTGCGTCTATTGCGAAAACGCAGGGCAATTACTTTTCGATCTGATTTTATATATGTATTAATATATCACATTCCTGCTCATATGATATACATATCTATCAGATAACTAGCTACTTTTCTTTAAAAAAGTTTATTCCTTTTTAATTATGCATTAAATTAATTATATACAATAAATAATAATGAGTTATTACCTGTGACTGTTAATTAAGCATGCCTATCTTCTGTAAATTATTGCTAGAACATGTGCAAATAATGAGGAGTTATCATCATGCCGCTGATATGCCGCGAATATCATACAATTTGTATGACGTGTTCCTGCTCTTTGAAATAACTGCCCTGTGGGCCGCCTAACAGTAAAGTTTTCCTGGTGCTTGAAAGCGAGGTTTTCATGGTGAGAAGGGGAGACTGCAAGACAGCACAGGTCTGAGAAATAATAAAGAGGCACGTCCTGGAGTGGGAATAATAAACTGATGGTACGCAGTGACGACATGTCCAGTCTGGAAAATACACGATAAATTCAGTTAGGTGGGAAAATAATGAGGAAATATGCTACATTAATTGTTAGCAGGTAATTACAGGACCATGAAAGAGAGTGCCTAATATTTGTTCCTGAAATTTCTTTATTGCTTACACTAAGCTAAGCGTTAAAGGGTATTAAAAAGCTTATTTACGACACCTATGAGCACATCCTGATGCATCAGCTATGTGATAACTTGAACATTTTGTGTTGCAACTGGCATCTCAACAATGAATTGAACTATTGACATTTCATCAATTGTACAAGAGCAATGAAGTGCACTGTTTTTCTCTATATCCTGACTATACTGTATTTTCATTAAATCAGTAAGCCGTGCATGTGAGACAAATGCATTAAATTGTTATTACGAAAGTGTGAAAACAGGAAAATTAAAGTCAATTGGAAAAAACTGTTGCTTTTTGAAAAAAATACTTTAGACATTCGTATTCATTATTTTCAGTACATTTGCAATGCCAATAGTCACAAATTATACCTAGGTATTATTTGTGATTAATATATCATTTTAAAAGAGGTATATTATATGTCAGGGACAAAGTTGACAAAGAAAATATAAGAATTCTTTCTGTAACTAAACATGATTCTCTACTCAGTGCTAAAATAAAGAGGATTATCAATCCATGAATAACATGTTTTTTACATTACTGGATGGTTGCTGCCATTGAATCGACTATCTGTGCAACAGCTGGAGAACAAGGTGCACAGAATTATCATTCATGCTCTGTGCTTTTTCTTAAAAAGCATACATCAAACTCGACTTAAAAATTAAATTAATAGACACGAGGCTTAAATAGAAGTATCTAATTTTATAACAACTGTAAGAGCCATAGCTGCAGTTTACTCAATAACTCACATGTCTGTGATTTTATCATTGAGAAGCCTTTTGGCTAAGGATTATATAACGTAACATTAAGTAGTAGACTACAGTTAGCAAATTTGCAACATTTTTATAGTTAGTTGTAACGTTTATAGTAAAGATATTAGTAAAGACTACTTCAACTTGAACCACCTATAGCAGGGGTTCCCAACTCTGCGCCCGCGGGTACCATGGCGCTCGCCGATCGGTTAACGTGTGCCCGCCGCTGTGCGATCACAATAAAAATGTTTTAGTTTTCAATAAAATTCTAAGTAAAAGTTTTCTCGTTTTTAATGAAATGGAAATTGCGTCCAACACAGATACAATCACAAAGAAAAATGCGATCGATCTCTTTTTTAAATGCATGTTATTAACTATATCCAACTATAAATTCACCTTGAAAAAGTAAATGGTGCCTGTCACATTCTTGCCACTAGGTGGCGGGCATCTCTTCCTTTACTTTTGCTGTAATTAAGTTCCGAGAAGCAGTCGAGATTGGAACCGCTCTGAGGAGCGTAAAGACTCAGAACTAAAAATGTACTGTTTTAAAATAATTATCACCTACCTTGTAAATAGTGTATATTAGCTTTTTATTCCAATAAATAATTAAAAGACAAGATGGCCTGCTAATTGTAATAGAAACTCTTACTGGAAAACGTGATTATTAGAAGCCTGGCGTCGAGAACACTGAAGATGCAGCAGGTAAGGAATTTTACATTAATTTTATTGTAAATAGAAGAACCTGATGCAACATTTTTATGGCGCCCGAACAGGGACGCCAGGTTTTTTGAAAAGTTCTAATAAAGTGAATTCAAAAGCTGAATATTAAAATTGAAGATTTTAATACTTGTTCTTGAAGTATTCAGCAGAAGAATAATTTTGTTTTCTAAGTAAGAGTTAAATATTTGTTTTTCATGAGACGTATATTTTTTGTGTAAGTGTTTGAATCTAAGAAAGATAATGGCTGAAGTAGATAAATTAAAAAAGAAAAGAAGTATCTTAAGAACTGCCGTTACAAAACTATTTAAGAAAATCGAAAGTGAATTAAATAAATCTGAATGTAGTATTAATGAGCTCGAAGAATTGTTAGAACAGCTTAATGCTAAAACCGAAACGCTATCTAATGCCGATGTGGAAGTTGAACCAATTCTGAGTGTAGATGAATTCGAAAATGAATTCGAAATTACAGAACAATATCGCGAGAAGATAACGTTATGGAAATTCAGGCTTAAGAAACGGATTAAGGAACTTAATCATGACTTAAATGCACCGAACACACAGCAAAATATAAAAGATACACCTAATGTTAAATTACCAAAACTTTCGATTCCCGTATTTTATGGGAACAGTAGTCAATGGCTTACTTTTTGGAATAGTTTTGAGTCCTCAATACATAATAACGAATCATTGAACAAAGTAGACAAATTTAATTACCTGAAAGCATATTTAGGAGGAACAGCTGCTAGCTGCGTTCAAGGATTTCCGTTATCGCCAAAACATTATGATTCAGCAATTCAAATCTTACACGACCGTTTTGGAAGGAGAATGCTTATTAATGCGCACATGAATAATTTGCTGAATATTGAATCATTAAAAAATGCGAATGACATAAAAACATTTCGTAACCTGTATGATAAAGTACAAACACAGATTAGATGTCTCGAAGCGTTAGATGTTGTATCGGAATCTTACAGCGCTTTGCTGTGTCCGATGATTTTGAAGTTATTGCCTTCAGAATTAACGCTTGAATTTCATAGAACACAAAATGTTGGCACAGATTATAACATAAAAGATTTAATGTCATTTTTACACGCAGAACTTTCATCCCGCGAACGCACAAGGTCAACGGTTTCGCAACAGCAAAAAGTATCCGATCGGCGACAGTCTTCTTTCCCCCCTGCAACGAAAAGCGCATATGGTTTCTCAAATAGACATAATAAACCAAAGATTCCGACCGCTACAGATTTGTTTACAAAATGTGAATGCAGGGAGGAAGATATGAACTGCGTCTTCTGTAATCAATTTCACAAGACTTATGACTGTAGTTTCGTTTCCGGCTTATCATTACAAGAAAAAAGGGACATTTTAAAAAGAAAATGTGCTTGCTATAAATGCCTAAAATTACACCATTTGGCTCAAAACTGCAGAACAAAAATAACTTGTTCTATTTGTAAAAAACAACATGCAATTATTATGTGTAATAAACAAAATCCTTCTGTCGAGGTTTCGGAAATTAAAAAAGACGAACAGATAGAAAATAAAGTACTTTCAAATCAAGCAGGATGTTCAGAAGTATATTTGCAAACTTTAATTGTTCGCATATATGGAAGAGGGAATAACCAATTTGTTCGAGCGATAATTGACACCGGAAGTCAAAACTCATACATAAGCAGGTATGCAGCAGAAAGGTTACAATTAAGAAGCTTAGGTGAACAAAGTGTAACCCACGGACTTTTCGGTGGCATAGAAGTTTCGGAAAAACATAAACGTTATAGAATAAAATTGGGTAGCGTAGATAAACGGTATAATTGCGAAATCAATGTATTGGATGAAAGAAAAATATGTTCTTCGGTCCCTAAAATCAAAAATATACACTGGATTGGGGAACTTAGAAGAAGAGGAATTTACGTCAGTGATGTTTTTGAAAATGGAAATTGCAGATTATTCCAGGAGAACCCCCAAGAGATTCATTTGTTGTTAGGGGCAGATGTTGCTGCAAATTTATTTACAGGTAAAATCGAAGTTCTTCCTTGGGGAAGATTAGTTGCTGTAAGTACAAGACTTGGGTGGACAGTCATGGGGAAAGCGAACACTGACAATTATGAAATAGAAAATTCCTTTTCCACGCTTTCGTTATCTTTACATATTTCTGATGCCACGTTGTCAGAACTGTGTAGGCTTGATGTTATCGGAATAACAGATCCAGTTACAAAGAAGGCTAGAGAGAAAAGGGATTTGCAATCAAAATTGCAATTCGAAAATTCTGTATCTCTAAACGAAGAAGGGCGTTATGAAGTCGCACTTCCGTGGGCGGAGAATCATGTACCACTCTCCACCCACAAGGATTTAGCGTTGAAACGTCTACAATCTACCACCCAGAAACTTTTATCTCAAAATTTATTTGCTTCATACAATGCAGTTTTTAATGACTGGTGTAACTTAGGAGTGATCGAAGAAGTTAAAGAAAATATTGCGGTTGACTTTGGACATTATTTACCGCATAGACCGGGGATCAAAGAAAATAGCTCAACACCAATTCGACCGGTGTTTGATGCGTCTGCGAGGAAACAATCGTCTCCTTCTCTAAATCAGTGTTTGGAGTGTGGACCAAATTTGATAGAACTAATTCCATCTCTTTTGTTGAGATTTCGGGAAGGCAAGTTTGCTGCTATAGCAGACATTGAAAAGGCTTTCTTACAGATCAGTGTAAGGCCTCAAGATAGAGACTGGCTTCGGTTTTTCTGGTGGAATGATGTGGAAGAAAGGAAAACGAAAATATTTCGTCATACTAGGGTAGTATTTGGGGTTAAGAGTAGTCCTTTCCTTTTGGCAGCTGTTATAGAATTCCATCTACAAAAGTACATGAAAAATTCTTCATATGATACGGAGATTATAGCTAAACTCTTGCGTAGCTTCTACGTAGATAACGTTGTTGCCAGTTTTGACAAAGAATCCGAGATGATTCAGTTCATTGAAAAATCTCGAGAAATAATGAATGAAGGAAAGTTTAATCTTCGAGGTTGGTTACATAATGGAGATAACCTGAAACAGGAAACTATTTCACCCGTATTGGGTCTGTTATGGAACTGTCAAAAAGATAATTTAACTTTGAATCTGAATTGGCTAGAAGATTTTGAAATGGGTATAATAACGAAGAGAAAAATTCTCGCTGTAACACACAAAATATTTGATCCTATTGGTATTGTGAGTCCTGTTCTCTTGTATCCTAAAGTATTGTTGCAGAACCTATGGAAAACAGGAATTTCTTGGGATACTGAAGTCGACAAGAGTACAAAACAAAATTTTGTGAATTGGCATAAAAGCCTTTTTCTCTTAAAAGAAATATCCCTCCTACGTTGGATACATTCCAGCAAGGACAATAGGAAGTTCTGCAGCATTCACACATTCTGTGATGCCAGTAGTAATGCGTATGCTGCTGCAGTTTTCTTGAGAACTGTGACGAATTCTGGAGTTGAAGTTCATCTGTTGGCATCGAAGTCTAGGGTAGCTCCCGTGAAATCTATTACGATCCCTCGTCTGGAATTGATAGCTGCCACGATAGGTGCCAGACTATGCTCTTCTGTTTTAAATGGTTTACAATGGCAAAATGTGGAAACGCATTTTTGGACGGATTCTACAACAGTTTTGACATGGATTCAAAGGGAAGAGATTGTCTGGGCTGTCTTTGTGGAAAACATAGTCAGGGAGATTAGAAACTGACGGATCCAAAAACGTGGAAACATATTGCTGGAACAAAAAATCCAGCTGACCTCCCATCAAGAGGTTGCACCGCTAAACAACTTTTAGCAGTTAGATGGTGGGAGGGCCCCGACTGGCTGAAGAAAAATCAGGAAGAATGGCCTATACAAAGAGAAATACCGGACATGGAAATAGTGAATTCAAAAAAAAGGAAATCAGTCATTTCTGCACTAAATACGCAAAGGGTAGAACATTTTTTTGAGAAATATTCATCTTACCATAAAATGTTAAGAATAACTGCTTGGATATGCAGATTTATCAACAACTGCAGAAGACCAGATTCTAAACAATCAGGAGAACTCACGGTCCCTGAAATAGAAACTGTAGAAAAGAAAATATGCAAGATAATACAAATAGAAGCATTTGGCAAAGAACTTAAAGTTAGCAACCTTTGTACCTTTTTTGACTCAGATGGCCTTATTCGGTTAAAGACCAAGATTACTAGAAGAGAGGAAGAAGAAAATTTTCTCTGTCCAATTGTATTGCCCTCAAATCATGACTTAGTTCATAGGTTAATTTTAGATTACCATTTGCGACTATCCCACGCTGGTGTGCAATTCGTACTAGCCAATATTCGACAGAAATTCTGGGTCCTGAGAGGAAGAAAAACAGTACGTAAAGTTCTTATGAAGTGTGTTCGCTGTAGAAGATATAGCGCAAAGAATATAGAGACTGTTCCAGCACCTCTTCCTGAAGATCGAGTTAGAGATGCTCTGGTGTTTGAAGTGACCGGAGTCGATGTAGCCGGTTTTCTTTATTTACGAAAAGGAAAAAAGGCATGGATCTTGCTCTTTACTTGCGCGGTCTATCGCGCGATACATCTTGAACTGATAGAAAGTTTATCAACAAATGCGTTCATCTTGGGATTAAGGAGATTTATTGCCAGAAGAGATCGTCCAGGTATTATTTACAGCGACAATGGCACTAATTTCGTTGGAACTGAAAATCTGTTAAGATCGATAGATTGGAAAGAAATAGAATGTCATTCAACTAGTATGAGAATACAGTGGAAGTTTAATCCCCCAACTACTTCATGGTGGGGCGGTTGGTGGGAGAGGTTGGTACAAACAGTGAAGAAGATGTTGAGAAATGTTCTCGGCAAGTCCTGTGTCTCTTATGAGGAAATGTTGACTATACTTTGTGATATCGAATCAGTAATCAACTCAAGACCCCTTACGTACCTTTCAGAAGATCCAAATGATCTTACGGCACTAACTCCTTCAATGTTTCTACAAGATGTGCACGACGTCGGAGTGCCTGACTTAGACTACCTGGATACCATTAATCTGACAAAAAGATACAAGTTCTTGCAGAACTTAAGAGAACATTTTCTCAAAAGATTTCGTGATGAATATTTAGCTATCCTAGTGCAAAAACCATCTAAACGATCTACTCGGACTATCAACAAAAATGACTTGGTGTTTGTCGGCAGCGACAACAAGAAGAGAATAGATTGGCCAATAGGTCGTGTTGTAGAACTATATCCTGGGAAAGACAACGAAGTACGTGTTGTCAAAGTGAAAACTGCAACAGGTGAACTCCTAAGACCTGTGAAACGTATTTATCCTCTCGAACTTGATAGACCTAACTTGTTTAGTGACTTCACCATGAACAGAAAAAACTCTGCCGATAAGTGTGACAGTGATATGAACTATCAAACTAGATATGGACGTAAAACTGTAAACCCTGTTACATATTTTTAAATTGCTATACTAATTTTTGTTTCTTTTCAGTATTTTAGAAATTTAATTGTCCTAACAGTAGTCAATTGGAACATGTTATCTGGATATGGTATGAATGTAATGCAGAAAATGTTTAGATGTGTAATCCTTCTTTGTAAGTATTAATTTTAGAGCATTAGTTACTTTTCATATTTGTGAAAGTTGTACTTGAATTTTTGTTTGATTATTGATAAATTTTGTTTTGATTTTCCCATTTTATCGAGGTAAAATCAAAAGGTGGGAGGATGTCACATTCTTGCCACTAGGTGGCGGGCATCTCTTCCTTTACTTTTGCTGTAATTAAGTTCCGAGAAGCAGTCGAGATTGGAACCGCTCTGAGGAGCGTAAAGACTCAGAACTAAAAATGTACTGTTTTAAAATAATTATCACCTACCTTGTAAATAGTGTATATTAGCTTTTTATTCCAATAAATAATTAAAAGACAAGATGGCCTGCTAATTGTAATAGAAACTCTTACTGGAAAACGTGATTATTAGAAGCCTGGCGTCGAGAACACTGAAGATGCAGCAGGTAAGGAATTTTACATTAATTTTATTGTAAATAGAAGAACCTGATGCAACAGTGCCCGCCGTCTAACAGATATTCTAGAATGTGCTGTAAGGGACAAAAAGGTTGGGGACCCCTGACCTACAGTACTTTCATATCTGACATACTTTCATATCTGATATCTACAGTACTTTCATATCATATATTTTCCCTTACTGACTCGAGAGAATCGTTATTGTTTACACCCAGAGCTCCTTGACAGTGCTTTGAACGGGTGGCTAAAATCCGCTGGGAACTGAAATTCAACCAATCAGAATAAACCATCGGCGGAGAGCCATCCGAAAAAAAAAAAAAAAAAAAAAAAAGTGTACGGTGTTGTATTGCAAAAATTATATGGTAAATTGAACATTTCGCTTCATTTTGTAGCACTGGAAATTACAGAGAGCATTTATTTTTTTATCACCAAGTAAAAAATCTGATGCATATACCACATGACTTCCTTGTACGGAATATTAAATTATACACATTTTTTCTTGCATTTCATTTAAACTTATTGGATTGAATTAAATCTACGCTGACAGCGCATAAACCACAATAGAATAAATGCATTCTTTAAAATTCACTCTATTTGTTTACCATAGCGACACTCTGGCGCTAGGTTCACTTAACAGTATTATATTTCGTTCATATTATAACTCAGAATGCACAAAATTTATGTCTTTTAAAGAATTATCTAATCGTTGCCACATGTTCTATTCAAATACTATAATAAAGCTAGAACGATGTATAAAAGAAATTAAGCAAACAAAACAAAAAAGAAACAGTTTTTAACAGACGATTGAGTATTTCTCATTCAATTAATTCAGTTCTCACTTCGCGAGAAGGCAAAAATACATAAAAACTCAAGAGATCAATATTAAAAATTACGAAGTAAATCTCAAACACTTATTTCCTCGAAAATATTCCAGAAAGAATTAAGCATGATTTAATTGGAAATAATAAATGAAGGCGTTTTCTTTGTTGTTGCGAAGCTAAGTTTCTCTAGATTGGCAACAAATCCACTAGTCTGCTGTTTCAAATGTAAGCAATCAATGGCTGCCATAAAAAAAAGGCTTAGCGGCACTTAAACAACTTTAAATTGTTGATAATTCTAAAAATATTGCATACAGATTTACTAAAGGCATAAAAACCTTAACCGGAAGATAAAAACAATTCAAATTGGCATAATTCAATCATTTTTAAAGCAAAAAATGTACAGTTTACAAACATATACGAGTAAAGAAACTGAGATCACTGAGCCGGGTAACAGAGTGGATATATATATATAAATATATTTATATACGCTTGGTACGGCCGATTGTAACCAAAATAGAGGTGCACATCTACATGTTATAGCAGTCCTATATACAAAATTTCAACGTTCTGAGGCTACTCGTTTTTGAGTTATGCGGGATACGTACGTACGCACGTACTTACATACGTTCGTACAGACGCCGCTAAAAATTCTCTTTAGAATTAATTTTAAAGCAGTTTTATATATTTTTTTTTTTTTTTGGAGTAAAAGAGTCTTTTATTCTGTCCTTACGTACAGATATCACGCAAAAACATCGTTAAATTGCATTCGATAGCGGTCAAAATGGATATTTTCGTTGAAATAAGCTGCCTGAAACTTTTCGCGATTACAATACTTCCTTTTTACTTCGTAGAAGGAAGTAAAAAATGGACATGAAAAAGGATTTCTCAAGTTTTCCTGTGCAGAAGATATGTTGCTTTTTTCTTTCTTTCTTTCTTTTTTCTTTCTTTCTTTTTTTTTTTTAAATCTTCAGTTTTCTTTTTCAGCTACACACAAGCCGACACATTAAATGTGCCTGTTCCAAAAGGCTTACATTTTTTATAATTTTGTAGCAAGAAAGCAGCAGCAGACAGACAGCAGTGTAGCTAGGCCGAAGCGTGGAAAGAAAGTGCGTTATTTTCAAGTTGAAATCTTATTCAGACTGAGTTAGTTTTATTCTCAAAGCATTCTGATTGGATGGTTAATATTGCTGTAAAATTATTATTGGCTGTAAGAACCTTAGTTCCGTTTACATCATCAGAATTATGTAAGAGCCATACGGCATGAATTTTTCTCGAAATGACGCAGTGCAGAGAGAGGTTACTATTTTTAGAATGGAGAAGGGAAATTAATTTACGCTGCTAATTTAATCTTTTACATAAACATAGGTTACGGTAAAACACCGAAATCTGGAGAATGTCGACTTTCACCGGTGAATGTCAACATTCACATAGTCTCTTGGTGTATGTCCGAAATATTTTCCAAATACTCTTATTTCTGATTTACACCGGTCAATGTCGACATTCACCATGTACTAATGGTGAATGTTAAACATATAACAATATTACATTTTCTTCTCCGTCATTCAGTCACGAACAAACGCACTTGAGTGTGTGTGTGATTATGGCAAAGCCTCGAGGGCTATCTGCCTAAGAGGAGGGATGCCTTCGTGGAGGACTTTCTAAGGGAAACTGGCTCGTATACACGTTACACATGGGGAAAACCACGAAAACGCCCATGCAGCCAGCCCGTTCGCGGGACTCGAACCTCGGACCGAACTACCAGTGTTCAGCGACTTAACCGCTCGGCCGCTGGTGAGCAAACACACTTGAGACTTGAAATAAGAACTTAAGAACATGAGAACCTAAAACACACAATACATTCAAAATGAGAAAGGAAAATAATAGAAGTTAAAAACTTACTTAATTATACAGTACGTTCTAAATGAGAAAATAAAATAACAGTCATAAAAAACTTACTAAATTGTGTGATTCAAATCTTATTTATTGCAACAACTTAAACTATTATGGCACTTTGTGACCTCTCTTTTCGATTTTCACCAGAGCAAAGCTGTGATTGTCGATATACACCGGTGAGGGTCCGAATATACAAGAATGTAGTGAAATATTCGGTCTTTCACCGACGTATTTGGTGAATGTTGATATTCTCCGGTGAAAGTCGACATTCTCCAATTTCGGTCTTTTACGGTAACATATGTTTATTTCAGTAGGTTCCTAAATACTAATAAATTGTAATTTCTTAACTTGTTCTAAAATATATTGCATTTTTGTGTGTGTTTGCTTTTTAAGAAATGTAACACATTGAATAAATTGATAGTAGAAATTTCAAATAATACTATATTTTTGAAAAGGTTAATATATAATTTTGTTAATTGTTTTGTTCATCTAATAAAATCAGGAATTCTTTCCAAATTTCGGCAAGTAAGAAACGTACATAACATGTTAGGAAAGTCTTCCAATTTTTATATTTGAATCGCAGTTTAATTACAGTACTTGATTTATATTTGATTTCCAAGATAATATTTTCTCACAGAAGACTAGGTACAATACTTTTACAAACATAACATGTGTGAAGGATTAATGCATGTAACAATTAGATTTTTAGGAAAAAAGTCAGCAGCAGAACACGAGGAATGTAAAATGTGAATGCTCTTTGTAATGTATTATATAAAAGTTATAATGCAGTTCATAATCTTCCAAAAAAAAAAAAAAAAAAAAAAAAAAAAAAAAAGAGCTCTTAAGTGGTGAGACTGCTGAACACTAATAGTTAGGTTTATATCTTAACAAACGTGAATTTGGACACATTTTTCTCAGCTTATCTGGTCTAATGTTTTCCATAAAATGGTAAATGAAAAACAAAGTATTTGTACCCAATATTATATCTGATCTGCAAACAAGATTACTGTGGCTGTGGAAACCGACATGCTTGTGAAATTGTTATGTGTCGTGTAGATATTACACAAACACTTCAGCCAGAATACTCTGTCAAGCAGTATGGAGATAGGTACCAAATAACCAAATATGCACATATCAAACATTTGTAATTGTGTATTTTAAAGTTATAGACTTCCAATACGATTAGAATTTATATTTCTGTAACACATACTTAATGAATCATCCTTGAAACCTACTTATTTTGCTTAAATCTACTTCCAAAATAATTAATTTTGATACAACCCATGGTTTAGAAAAATTAATGCTTCTGACAATCAAGAGCAGATAGATAAAAGTATGTCATACGTAACTGACAAAAACATGTAAAACATGTAAAGTAAGGCAAAAATAGCAGCTTAACATAAAATCTTGAGTCAGTTTTAAGAATTAACTGACATAGGACCTTTTCTTCAATTAAAAAAAAAAAAAAAAGTTTTTATTCCTGGCTTTTTGAAGAACATATATCAAATAACCTTCGAAATTAATAAGAATTATTCAAACTCTGCATCAGTCTAAGCTTTTTTGATTTATTTTAATCTTTAAATTCATGACCTGTCAAAATTTTGAATGTGACAACTATGTGTTTTTGAGAACCTGGGATCACAGGTGGATTTGTTTAAACACCATTCTAAGTTTTTCCATTACATGCCTGCAATGACTCTGCATGAAAACTCTACAAATTAAATTCGTCAAAAGCTTCGAAACATATGGTCATTTAAAATTACTTTGCGATATTGCTCTTGAACTGAATTTTATAGTTTAAGTGAAAAGAACATGATATTTAATAAATAAAGGTAACACACAAAACGTTAAAAAAAAAATGCCCCTTTGGACGTAATTTAAAATCTGAAACCTTTCAGTTTTTTTTTTTTTTTTTTTTTAAATTTTTATTTTATTCTTTTTTTTTTTTTTTTTTTTTTTTAGTTTGGTTCTTGCACTTTCAAAGAGATGCGTCATTAGGACTGAAAGCTAACTAAATGACCATACAAAAAAGAACAAGATAGGGACCATTCAAGCAATGAAAGTGACAATAGTTTTACGATTTCAAGTATCAGAAAAGTCATAGTCAGACCCAAGGTTCTTTAATATACTAAGGTTAGGCCAGGAACGGAAAAAGCATGCCATTGGTTGCTGGTAGTGACGTCACCCGGGAGACAAGACGCATCGGCCGACGCGTCTGCTACATGATTTTCGTAATGGAAGTAATGTAAACTAAAGCAAAATAATCATTTTAAATGTGGTAGATACACCGGAAATACCGGGTATATACTTTCCGATAAAGTATTTTGTTAAAGCAATGTTTATTTTATGCACAGAATTCGTACGAATGCTGAAAATAATTGTAAACATTAAATTCTTATCATAAAGGAAAGCATTAGGAAATGAAAAAAGATATTTAAGTTAATTGAGGGAAATAAATATTGTAAAACAAGCTATTCTTCAATATTTTTCGTAGTATTGTTTGCACTAAAGAAATTTTGTTGAACAGAACACATGATGGCATAATTGCTAAGACCATGGTAAAAACATAATCAAAAAGTATTATTCTATTTAATTTCATTGCTCATGCATTTTTTTAAATACAAATGAACTTTGACATTCCATGAGAAATATATGATCGTGATTTTCAGTTATTTCAGTCAGACCCATGGAGGTAGGAAGTTATTCTTACCTCCATGGTCAGACCCAAGATCTCTCTCCCCCCTTCAAACGTGTTTCCCGCACCGGGGTGGGGGGGGGTCTACCACCGGTCACCACCTGTTTCCCAACTTCTGTACCCTATGAGTTCTAAATATAGCATTGACCCATTATCACACAAAGGAAACTATCTTTCTTTTAAAGTACACCCTTTAAGTTTTAGTTGTTTAAGGTCGTTTAAACATCTAACTTCTCTACATTCAGTTTTATACACAGAAAAATACAGATTCAATTCTTCGAATAAATTCAATTTTGTACAATGAAAATGTATTATTCTACGATAAGCTGTAAGGCAAATAACATCTTTTTTTAAAGCCACAGGAGTAGAAAGCCAGATATTTGTTACATCAATTAATTTGTAGTAAAAATCGAATGCTATGTTACATGTGTGCGAATTAGCTGAGTCTGAACCGAAATGGCTTTCAACTTTATCACGCTTAAGGACTGTTTTTCAATTACATTGTGGTCGCTGCTTTTTGGTTTAATTTTCTAATGACATATAAACATTAAATTGTTTTTATTTGAGACTTAGGAATACAATAAAGCAAACTAGACTGCTGAAAATTCTTCAGAATGAGGTTAATAATATGGAAAAATACATTATTTATGCACTTTTGGGTTTTATATGTGGTAGTTAATATGGAATCCTTAAATTATATCCGTATATCTATGTATAGGTAATTTATAAATGGAACATAATATACAACAAGGTATAAAATATAAAAGCAAAATATCTTTAATGTACAATGTTCATTACCATACGTGTATTTATGTAATGTCAAAATAAATGATTAGTTAGGTTTCGTACAGATATACTTTATTTTCATATTTTGCATTTTTTGTATTATATTCAGTACTGTATACGTATGTAAAGTTTAATTTTACCTGTTCTCCTTTTGGGTTACAACTTTAAGTCAGAAAGAATTGTTAAGGCCTTCATAGGGATTAAATTATGTACAATCAATTAAGATTCGACTTTTCCTTTCTTTTAATAATTATATATCTAATACAGTATTTTATAAGTATACATAAAATATAGCAGGTTTTTAAGCTACTTATTTATATATGCATTGTTTGGTCTGGTTTGCTTGATTATATCTCTTCTGAATAAAAAATCTGTTCTGAATGCATTTTAAATCAATTTTATAAGCGTCCTTTATTCTGCTCTTACGTACAGATGTCATACAAAAACATCGTTAAATTGCATTCGATAGCGGTCAAAATGGATATTTTCGCTGAAATATGGTACCCGGAATTTTTCGTGATTCCAGTACTTCCTTTACTTCGCATAAGGAAGTAAAAATCCAGCGTACTAGGACCCTTTCCCGCCCCCCATCGCTCATACACAGCTGAAATGAAAAGCCGTTGCATGGGTGTTTTTACTTCTTTGTACGAAGTAAAAAAGAACTATTGTAATCCCGAAAAGTTTCAGGCAGCATATTTTGACCGCTATCGAATGAAATGTAACGATGTTTTTGCGTGATATCTGTACGCAAGGAAAGAAAAAATACTCTTTTCCACCCAAAAATTATAAAACTACTTTAAAATGAATTCTGAAGGGAATTTTTCGTGGCGTCTGTACGTACGTACGTATCTCGCATAACTCAAAAACGAGTAGCTTCAGAACGTTGAAATTTTGTATATAGGAGTGCTATAACATGTAGATGTGCACCTCGTATTTTGGTTGCAATCGGCCGCACCAAACGTATATAACTATATTTATATATATATCCACTCTGTTACCCGGCTCAGTGATCTCAGTTTCTTTACTTTTACATGTTTGTAAATTGTACATTTTTTGCTTTAAAAATGATTGAATTATGTTGTTTTTATCTTCCGGTTAAGGATTTTATGTCTTTAGTAAATCTGTGTGCAATATTTTTAGAATTATCAGCAATTTTAAAGTTGTTTAATTGCCGCTAAGCCTTTTTCTAATGGCGGCCATTGACGTTTACATTTGAAACAGGAGACTAGTGGATTTGTTGCCAATCTAGAGAAACTTAGCTTCCCAACAACAAAGATAACGCATTCATTTATTATTGCCAATTAAATCATGCTTAATTCTTTCTAAAATTTTTTCGAGGAAATAAGTGTTTAAGATTTACTTCGTAATTTTTAAAATAGATATTTTGAGTTTTTCTGTATTTTTGCCTTCTCGCGAAGTGAGAACTGAATTAATTCAATAAGAAATACTCAATCGTCTGTGAAAAACTGTTTCTTTTTTGTTTTCTTTGCTTAATTTCTTTTATACATCATTCTAGCTTTATTATAGTATTTGAATAGAACATGTGGCAACGATTAGATAATTCTATTCTTTAAATGATATAAATTTTGTGCATTATGAGTTATAATATGAACGAAATATATAAGTTAACTGTTATATAATTATTGGAATAACAGTTAACTTAGTTTCCGTTATATAATTATTATATAAGTTAACTGTTATATAATTATTAATACTATTAAGTGAATCTAGCGCCGGAGTGTCGCTATGGTAAACAAATACTAGAGTGAATTTTAAAGAATGCACTTATCCTATTGTGGTTTATGCGCTGTCGGCGAAGTAGATTTAATTCAATCCAATAAGTTTAAATGAAATGCAAGAAAAAAATGCGTATAATTTAATATTCCGTACAAGGAAGTCATGTGGTGTACACATCAGATTTTTTTTTGATATTATACTATAAATATTTCTCCTTTCAAAATATTATAAACAGAATTTAAATTAGTGACCAAGTCACTGAGAATTTTGTACTACAAGAATTTGAAAGAAAACGAAATTATCTGCGAACACTTATTCTCGAAATTTGGTGATATTTCAGTTGATCTTCAAGCCCCAAGTAGAGTAATAGGCATGGAGGTGGGAAGTTAACCCCATGGTAACACGGGAGGGAATATCTTGAACGTCATTCGCCATTGACATTTACGAGGACCAATAAGAAAGTATGGTAGAGTGGGGAGAAGAATCTTTTAGGAGTAATGCCAAACGGGTTTTCTTCTGCACTTGTGCTGCCTTAAAGGAAGGTTCGTGCGAGGCCTTCGCAGGCTCTGAATTTTAACTTATCCTGCAGATCTGCGTGAAGACACAAGAAAGGTGTGCATTTTCTTCGAATTGCTTTGAACTTACAAAGCGGGGTCCTAAATAGGAGAGTGAATTTTGAAGGCACATTTATCTACAACTTACTCATGGCGTCAGTGAAGGATATGGAGTTCTGGGTCGTCGATGGCAGTTCCATAGAGTACTTGGACCTAAGAACATGCGAATTTCAACGTGAGAAAATACCACGCGTAGTTTCCTCTTTTGATCTGAGTCTTCGATCTACTCCCCCGACTGCCCCTTATGTGCCATTGATTCCAGTTTTCGTAACAAAGTCGGGCAGAAAGAGTGTTTCATTCCCTGATTGGACAACCACGGTTTTTTTCGACTTCAGCAGAAGTATATTACAAAAACTTGAATTGATCTGCGAGGAAGATATAGCAAAGTTGTATGTAAGTCATTTGAGAGCGTTCTGTCATTATGTGGCGAGATCTTTTTATCCTGCTATGTGCTTTTCAATCAGTTTATCCCCGCAAAGGAAGTGTAGATCTCTCCGAACATCCAGGATAAAGTTAATCAACTCACTTAAACTGGAAGCGACATGGAAGCTAGTAGAGATTCTCTTTGGCAAAGTTCGTTTAGATTCTGACGTTATGATGGATATCCTGGACCCATTAATCTCGTGGAAAAAATTAGCAAAGTTTTCCCTTAAGAGCGATCCTGCCATAACGGATTCTATTTTATCTCATCTTCGAAGGAATCAACGTTGGGTGACGACGGAGGAGTTGATAAAATTTTTTTCTTCGAATTACGTGAACGTAGCAAGACCAAAACATATTTTGGTCTTCCTTAACCATGGATTTAAGAACATGTATAATCCTGTGTCAGGCGACACTCTCTTACTTTGGAGGATTTCAAGCGATCGAAATATAAAACCCCGTTTTCGGTAAGTCCTTTTCTTGTATATTTTTCGGATCATTAATGGCTGTCTTTATCCAGCTGACCGTTGAATGGTGGCAATTTGATTCTGGCTCGATTGTATAAGTGTTTCTATTTATTTTGTTATTATTTCATGCCTAACGTAAGCATCACAAATGAGTCCCCCAGGAAAGATTTCTGTCTTTCATACGTTGCTTTCACATATTTGGTTAAAATAAACAAATCACGATTTTTTTTTTTTTTTTTTCCCCACCTCAGCTATTTCTGCTACAGAAAAACTCTGATTATTCGATCTCTTGCTATTCTTTTTACCGAAGGAAATTAAGCTTTTTGTTAACTCATTTGTATATTTTTTATTTTTCATTTTTCAAAGTAACGTTAAAAAAAGATAATTTTATATTTATATAACGGGAATCAGAAGCGTACTCAGTGGTTGCACTGGGTGCCTGACCTCCCCCAATATCGCCGAATTATTCCAAAAACGATAGCAATTTAAAAAATTTCTGATCCATAAAAATTATAAGTAGGGCAAAGGGCGTTAGACCAAGAATGCTATTAATTTCGTTTTGGCATTTTGCATTGAACACTTTAAATGTCGGTTCACTTTTCAAATTGTTGCCACCAAATATTAGCACCTTGTGTTATATTTAAAGAAATTAAATAATGAAAAATCTGCATAAATGTATGTATGCGTCTTGCATTGCGATAAAACAACAGTACCTGGAGCCGAAATTTTGAAGAACCTTAATCCTCAACCGAATATGGGCATCTGGAAGCACTAATTTGAATTTGTTTTATTATCTATTTCATATTTTGTTAGGCGTTAAAGAATTTTTGATTAACAAACTCAACGATTTCAAAGCCAGGAATGGCAACCCTACGAAAAAGAAAACATTTTTATCGCCTCATTTTAAAATTATTTTGCGATATTGCTGTTGAACTGAATTTTATAGTTTAAGTGTGAAGTAACTGATATTTAATAAAGAAAGGTAAAACACGAAACGTTAAAAAGGTGTCTTTGAGGGGACTTTTGTTTTCGTTTTGCGATTTTCATTCGAATCACTGTAAAGTTTTGTTTCACTTTTCAAACTGTTGCCATCCAATATTATCGGCCTATATTATATTTAAAGAAATTGAATAATGAATAATCTCCATAAATGCATGTATGTGTTCTCGCGTCCTGATAAAACGACGGTACCTAGAGCTATCCAATTTTGAATCACGTCATCCTACTGCAATTACGGGCATCTGGAAGCCCAAATTTGGAATTTGTTTTATAATTGATTTCATATTTTGTAAAACTTTAACGAATTTTTGATTAACAAACTGAAGGATTTCAAAGCGAGGAATAGCAACGTTGTACAGATGAAACATTTTTATATCTGCGAGACTCTGTATCGGACTAAAGATAGGCTCATTTTAAAACTATTATCCGGTATTGCTTTTGAACTGAATTTTATGGTTTAAGTGCGATAAACATGATATTTAACAAATAAGGGTAACACACAAAATGTAAACAAAACAGCCGTTTTGACGTAATTTAAAATCTGAAAACTTTCACATGTTCTTTTTTCTTTAAAATGAAATCGGAATTAGGTTTATGGTTTAAGTGTGATGATGATATTTAATAAATAAATGTAACACATAAAATATTAAAAGACGCCCTTTTGGATGTAATTTAAAATCTGAAACCTTTCAGATTCTTATTTTATTTATTGTTTATTCTTATTATTAATTTAATTATTTTTATATTTTTTATTTAAAAGCAGAATCGATCTTTAAATTTACCATAGATCAGAGAAACTGTTTGAGTCTTGGCGCTAATTCAACTCATTATCCGATTTCACGTAAAGCGGAATGGCTTTTTTTCTTAGTTATAAGACCTGAAATCAGAACTAAGCGCAAATGAGGATAAATTCTACAGTGGGAGTGGGGGAAAGAAAAAGAGCATTCTTTATTCAGTCCCACAAACGTCATAAAAAATATGGAGTCACAGAAAATCATAAAGGTAGGAAATATATTCACTTTCATCATTCTTAGGACTCCAGAAACTATCTCCTTCCTCGTTATATTGCCCACCAGCGGTCGAGCGGTAACGTCGCTGAACACTGGTAGTTCGGTCTGAGGTTCGAATCCCGCGAACAGGCTGGCTGCATGGGTGTTTTCGTGGTTTACCTCATGTGTAACGTGTATACGAGCCAGTTTTCCTTAGAAAGTCCTCCACGAAGGCATCCCTCCCTTAAGGCAGATAGTCCTCGAGTGCTTTGCCGTAATCTAATAAACCAAACCAATCCTAGTTATATTAAACATTTAGGGTTAGGAAATTCGGTTTGATCACTCGCCAGTTAAAAGAATATTTTAGAAGTGAGAACGAAATTATTTAAGTTCTGTTTAACTACATTTTGCCGTATTAAATCATCTTTATCATCTTTATCTTAAATCATCAACATAACAAACGTGTAAAAAGTTGCTTTCTGATTAAGCAAGCAATGTAAATTGATATTATTTTATCACCTTTGAATTTTATTTCATAATCAATTTTTTTAAATACCTATCTTTCTCTTCTTTACCTTTTTTCTGATCAAATGTCTAAAATAAGTGTAATTTCTTTAAACTTCAGAAATTCATCCAAGTATCTCTCTTCACGTTAATAATTTTTTAAATATTCACTAACTCCACATTCTTTTTAGCCAAAAGCCCAGAAAGGCTATTAATTTGGGTTTGACATTTTGTGTTGCTTCATTGTAAACGGCGTTTCATTTTCAAACTGTTGCCACCCAATATTACATTCCTGCATTATATTTAAAGAAATTAAATAATGAAGAATTTGCATGCATGTATATATGTTTCTCGCATTGTGATAAAACAACGGTACCTAGAGAAATTAAATTTTGAATGACATACTCTACCACTCGAATATAGACATCTGGAAGCCCGATTTTGGAATTTAGAATTTGTTTTATAATCTATTTCATATTTTGTACACCTTTAACGAATTTTTTGATTAAGAAACTCAACAATTTCAAAGCGAGCAATGGGAACAATGCAGGGGGGGGATTTGAAAGGTTTCAGACTTTAAATTACGTCCAAAGGGGCGTTATTTTTGTGTGCTATCCTTATTTTTTAAACATCATGTTTTTCGCACCTGTGGGCCCACCAGCAGCCGAGCGGTAAAGACGCTGAATACTGGTAGTTCGGTCCGAGGTTCGAATCCCGCGAACGGGCTGGCTGCATGGGCGTTTTTGTAATTTTCCCCACGTGTAACGTGTATATACGAGCCAGTTCCTTAGAAAGTCCTCCACGAAGGCATTCCTCCCTTTAGGCCGATAGCCTTCGTGTGCTTTGCCATAATTAAATAATCCAAATCCAAACTCCAAATTTTCGCACCTAAACCATCAAACTCAGTTCAAGAGCAATATCGCAAAATAAGTTTTTTAAAATGAGGATATCTTTAGAATTTCTGATACACAGTCTCGCGCGATAAAGATAATTTTTTTTTTTTTTTTTAATACAAGGTTGCCATTGCTGGCTTTGAAATCCTTGAGTTCGTTAATCAAAAATTCGCTAAAGTTTTACAAAATATAAATCGATAATAAAACAAATTCCAAATTTTAAATTTGGGTTGTTACTGAACAGGAATGTACCCAAATTAAAAATGAGCATTTTAAATTATAATGTTGATTTGCATATATTTTATCTTGCATGTAAATAAATATATACTATATACCACTCTATAAGTATACATTAAAATAAAGCAACTTTTAAGCTACTTATTTATATATATTGTTTGGTCTGGTTTGTGTGATTATAGCAAAGCATTCGACAACTATTTTTCTAGGGTAAGGTTGCTTCAGTGGAGGAATTTCTAAGCAAAACTGACTCGTATACATGTTACACACGGGGAAAACCACGAAAACGCCATTACAACCATTTCGTTGACCGGGATTTGACACCCGAATCGACTTACCAATATTCAACGACTTTACCGCTAGTAAGCCACACACACACATCCATATTAAATTATAAAAATTATATTTATGTGTCGTTTAAAAAGTGTAATTCAGTGCAATTTAATCATAGAGCGTTATAAATATTGGGAAATCTCAGATCAGCGGCACTTGGCACAATTTTTTCCGCCATCTTGAATCACGAAAATTCACCATACCCTCGGCATGGAGGTTACCTCCATGACCCTCGGGGGGGGGGGGAGCGACTAAATTTCAACTCAGCAGGAAAATTTGATTGGTCAACGGTACACGTCACATCTGACGTCAAAAGCGGGGTGTTTTAGATTTACCCCACCATGGGATTACCTGCCATTTTCGGTTGCTTGTTTTCTGAGCTCCGCAGTGATATTTTTTGGCGGGCCAAAAGTGTTTTTTGATAAAATATTTTAATTGGTAATTTAGGTATTGTTTGCTTGTAATTAAACACGTGATTACAAATTATTGTAAAGTATTTATTTTTGAGACAAACTTTTTGTAATCTATTTATTTTTCATATATTGCCTTTTGAGAACAGATAAATTTAGCGGAAATTTCCTTTGTTGAACAAAGGAAAATAAAAAATGTTTCAGAATAGCAAGCCGTGTTAGTTTCAGTCAAACATTAAATATTTTAATATCATATGCTACCATTTGTTTGTGTCAAACATTAAATATTTTAATATCATATGCTACCATTTTTTTGTGTCAAACATTAAATATTTTAATATCATATGCTACCAGTTTTTATTCATTTTTTAATATTTCTGATGACAAAATAAGTTTTTTATTTTCTATTGTAGTACATAACTTTTTGTTATAACAATGGAATATGAAAAGATAGCAGTATTTGAATGTATGTACTGCTGCAAAAAGTACAAGAAGAAAAAGGTTTTATATGAACACATTCGGGAAGTACAAAGTACCTGTTGTGGCTGAAGGAAATTTGAAATGTCCTATTAATGCCTGCAATTTTTCATGTAGAACGTTTGAAGAGTTAAGAAATCACGCAAGAGATCAACATGGATACACTCTTAACTCCGTTGAAATGACATTTAATACATATGAAGGTAAGATATTAGAAATTTGCATTTTCTGCGATAAAAGTTTTTAATTTGAATAGCCCCAAACTGAGTACAAATTACTATTTTTGCAAATTCATTCATCAAGCTGGGGAATAAAATACATCTATTTTTGTGAGTATAATTGATAACAGAATAATTTCCTTAGCATCTTGCTTTTTTCTGTTAGCCTGATAAACCCCCATTATTCTTCAGTAAAAATATTTCAAAGTAATATTTCTCTTCCTCAACTATTTGAAATATGAAGTAAACATTTTCTAAATAATAAAAACATATATAGAGATGTACTGCTACATAATTATTTATACATGTAATTCAGTGCTTCATTAAAAAAAAAGACTATCCTGTTATTACACAAACGGATCTCTTAATGCATATGTATGATGAAGATATCAAAAATAATGTGGACCTAATAAAAAAATTGTTAAAATCTTTATTAAAGTGGCAACCTTCAATCGTAAGTTTAGTATCATAATGATAGACACTTATTTTATTATATGTAAATGAGGCTTAAAATTTATTGTATGTTATTTTAAAACTACTTAAAGAAATTTATTCGATGTCTTAAAATTTTAATAACCTATACACATTGTATCAGTTATCAAGAAACAGGCTACAATGTTTTTTTTACTTTAGACATAGGCCAGATGACACTCATGTTATGGAAAATGTCTGGTGACAATTTGTCTCTTAAGAATAAATTTCTTGCATTATTATACAACTTTGGGGAATATGTTTTAAGTCTTGTTTAGCCGGAACACGAGTACTAGTAACTGTCAAATAGGAAGAAAAATATGCCAATGTACAACTTAAAACAGAGTCATAGCTAGGGTTTTCAGCGCCCAGGGACAACTGAAGGTTTCGCACCCTCTACTGCTTGCCAAGGATGGAAAACATTTAATTCTAAAATGTCGTAACATCAGTTTGCCGCCCCTTGGATTCTGCACCCGGGGACAGATGCCCCCCTCTAGCTACGCCCCTGACTTAAAATTAGGCAACTTTATTTCAGTGTAGATTTTAAATAAAACTATCAGTTTTGAGAGCAATTAGACACAGGTCTCTCTTCTTGAAGAGAAAAAAAATTCTGCTAAAGTGACCAGTATCTATTTACAATCAGTGTCAAAATAAGATTTTGGTTAGTTTTAAATTAGTAATTTTGTTTTAAAGATTCACTAGTGCACAATTACAATGGGCTTTTATATTGTATGTAGGCTAATGTTTACCCTTCAAATTTAGATTTCTTACAATGGAAAAGTGAGGAAGAACGAAGGGAAAAAATTTCTTACTTTTTGAGAAGTACAATAACTCTTAAAAAAAAAAAAAAAAAAGAAAAGAGTGGAAAAAGAAAAAAAAGTTACTTCCTTTGTAGTCGATGGTGGGAAAAAAAGTTACTTCCTTTGTAATCGATCTGGATTTTATAATTCTAAAAGTAAAGGTGTAAGAGCTATAAAATCACAAGGTACCTGCAAAATAGAGGGGCACTGTCCATCTACTATTGAAGTTACCAGTAATGGCATTATTAAGATTTTATATTTCCAAACACACGTGGGACACACATATATGTCTGTAAACATATAGAACATTTGCCATTAACAAAAGATTTGCGAGAAGTGATTGCAGGTAAGTTTCTTTATGAACTTGATTTATAAAACAGACATTATTATACAACATTATCATATAAATGCAATATTTTCAGGTAAGTTAAATGAAGGCATTCCACCACAGAAAATATTAGATTCCACAAGGAATAGTATTAAAGAAGACATTTACAGGGAGCATTTATTGACAAAAAAAGACATACATAACATTTCTAATTCTTACTGTATTGGTAATGATGAACAATATCATCCAACTGATGCTGTCAGTTTAAGGATCTGGATAGAAAAAATGAAATGTTTAGATGATAATCCAGTTCTTTTTGTAAAATTCCAAGCAGAAGTAGCAGATCAGCACTTGGAAATTAGTGACTTCTGCATCATCATAATGACATGTTCAAAAGCATATGCTTTTAAAGTTTGGATCCGATAGCATATGCACCGATAGCACACATGGGACTAATGCTTACGATTTTCAATTATCGACAGTTTTGGTCATAGACGAGTTTAATTCAGGATTTCCTGCTGCATTTTGCCTAAGCAATAGAGTAAATTTAGGTTCAATGCAAAAATTTTTTCAGTGTATTAGGGACAAAGTTGGACTGCTGTCTGTAAACTGCTTTATGAGTGATGATGCACCAGTATATTATACTGCATGGACATCAGTAATGTGTGATGCCAAATTTAGGATTCTATGCACCTGGCACGTTAAAAAGGCATGGCTGCAAGCAGCAAATTCAATTATCCTCTCAAAGCGAAAGGAAGTTTTGAAATTTTTAAATGTAGTATCTGAATGTCATGATATAAAAGAATTTGAAGCACTGATATCTGATTTCCTCAGCAAACTCTTTGCTGATAGAGATACAGACAAGTCTGCTAATTATTTTGCTTCAAATTATGCAAACAGATGTGAGTTGTGGGCTAAATGTTATAGAAAAAGATGTAACATCACAGCTAACAATCATCTTGAAGCATTGCATCGAGTTTTAAAATATTCTTATCTTGATGGGTTGAAAAACAAGAGGGTTGATAGGTGCATTGCGAAGCTTATTAATATGGTGCAAGATAAATGGTTCCAGAGATTTATCAAAACAACAAAAGGGCCAAACACAGCAAAGATCAACCAAACAAATTTACGACACAACAGAGCAATAAATTTTCCAGCTAATAATATCACAGAAATCAATGAGTTTTCTTGGCATGTGATTTCAGAAAGTGACCCTACTCTTGAATATACTGTTACTCAAATACATACACAATGCATTAATTGTAACATTGTTTGTAAATGGTGCAAAATTTGTAACGATGCATTTGTATGCACATGCACAGATGCCACGATTAAAGGAAGTGTCTGTAAACATATACATGCAATAATTTTAAAGACAAGATTACCTAATAGAGAACAGCCAGCTAAAACTAAAGAATCAAATGATGTAAAATCCTTTCTTGATCTATCAGCACAAAAATTTAAAAAATCAGGAACCAAGCACCATATTATAGATCAACTGAGTATCATATCAAAACTTGTAACATCAACAACAGTAAATAATATACCTTTGGGAGATATTGAAAACACACTGAATAAAGTGATTAGAAAATTAAAGAACGAAAAGCCGAAATTGAACCTACAAATAAAAAAGCAGAGAAACAAAAGAATTTCTTTTCTACGAGAAAGAAAAGAAAAAGTCCATGCAGTACTGAAAATATTGCAACAGCTTCATACAAGAAAGCTGCTATAGATGCATTGGAAATAATGAAACTCTTATAATTCATGATTCTTTTGATCATGTATATTGATATCTCATCATGTAAATATATTGTATATAAAATAATCTCTAAATAGTTTATAAATTAAAATATGATGAATTAAAAACAGTATATAAATTTAAAATGCTCTTAATCTTATCACTACTTCATCCTTGCTAGTTACACAAGTAATTTATTAATCAGTTTTTGATCTGCATATTCTGTCGCAGTATTTCACTACTAAATTATTAGTGTAAAGTTCTCCAGTTGATGGTACACATACAGTACAGTTAGCAACATCATTTTACAAAACATAGACATATAATGTGTTTATTAGGACGTATCACAACAATATGTGCAAAAGAACTAAAAGTTTCAGCATGAAATATGCAGTTACAGATTAAGTCAAATATAGATAGTAACATCATATACAGATAGAGAACATAATGGGAATAACAATCGCACTTGATTATTACAAAGGAAATTCATAATTCAGTATCTGCTGACAAATCAGAGTGTGCTGGTATTTCTCTAAATAAATGATTAAAAATGCCACAAAAATATAATAAGTGCTTTAAAATTCTTAAATTCATATAATGTAAATCTTAGTGTTTTTGAAAATGCTACTGTATTTTGTTATTGAGCCGCTAGTTATAATAACAATTTATGAATAGTGAAAACTTAAATTATTCCAAGAGAATTGATTAATAAATTTCATACAGTAAATAAAGCATTGGGCTGCAAAAGTATGCAGATATATGACAACCAATAACAGAAATAAAAATAAAATCTTGAAAAATTTTGTTAATTGGCGAAGCATGCAAGAGCTATTTATTTATCTTGTAAACAATACATTTTCAGTAGAATCAGTACTTTAAAAAATTGATATACTTTGGAAACATGCTCTGCAATGTAGTTGTTTTGTGATGAAACTGTTGATAGTGATGCTTTGATAATGCTTTTGTTGATTTGCTCCACACAGTAAAACTGTAGAATTTTTGTATACATAGTTCTTGCTTTTATGTATGGATGCAAATTATACAGCTTTTAATTTTTCATGAAACTTGCATACATATTAAAGTCAAGTGACTTTTCAGAATATTACAACATTATAAATCTCACACCTTGAGATTACTAAGGCTTATACACAGATTTCAAAGGAAAATATTGATATAGACACAAGTATATAGTTTCCATTAATTAACACATTGTTATTGATGTGTGTATTTAATTATGGCAAAGCACAATAGGGCTATCTGGCTAAGGGGAGGGATGCCTTCGAGGAGGGCTTTCTAAGGGAAACTGGCTCGTATACACGTTACACATGGGGAAAACCACGAAAACACATATGCAGCCAGCCCGTTCGCGGGATTCGAACCTCGGACCGAACTACCAGTGTTCAGCGACTTTACCGCTCGGCCGCTGGTGGGCCCATTGTTATTGATGAAGATCTCTTTAATGATTCTTACATAAAGCTATTTGGATTTTTTTCCAGAGAAAAAACAAAGTTTCGTTTAACCTGCGAGCACACGCACCGATCCGACGAACACTAGAACACGCGCCGGGTATGTCATACCCGAATAAAAAGTTTGTAATTAAAAATTTGCCGAATAAAATTAATCGGTTTTTAAAAGAAATTAAAATGTAAAACCAAGTTAATACTTCATTTTAGACAAAATATGAAAGAATAAGGAGAGGTAAAATTATTTACTTACAATATTTTGAACATTGTTTACAAAATGAGGTCATATGTTCCATACATATACTCGTACTTTTGCTACAATTTTCACAAATGTATCTAGTCTTTCTATCTTTTTTCTTGGGGCACCATGACCACCTCTTGTAAGTAATTTTAGGTTTTTTGGGGGGTGGTTCATTGTTAACATGTTCATCGGTGGTCAGTGTTTGTCTAGAATCAGGAACTACAGATGCTCGTCGTCGTTCATTTTGAACACTTTCTATTAGCTGCATCCCTAAGGCTTTGAGAAAAGTACGCCTGGTACGGTATTCCGTTGGTGGTTCCTTCTTTGATAGTAGAATTATTCTTGCATTAATGGCAGCCACATTTAACACTGAAAAGAAAATCACCATAGGCCATTGACGTGCTACTCTTGCTGTAGAATACGCAGCTGTCATCTCATCTACAACATCGACTGCTCCTTTTGTCATGTTATATAATGTAATGATTTCAGGCTTTTTAGATTCCCCAATAGATTCATCGATTTGATTGCCGGAATGCATTGTGGATAACAGGATCGCACTCTTATTTTTTTTTCAGCACATAAGATACAAGTGTTGCTTCTTTCCGAAAATTGAAGAATATACTTCTCTTTTCTTTGCCAGAAACTCAGGTGGGATTTCTCTCTCATTTTTACGCATTGTACCTATTATCGTAATTTTCTTCTTTGGGAGATCTTGAGATAATTCAAATCCCATATACCAATTATCAACTGTTAAATTTCGACCAGAGTTGTATAAGGGCCTTATTAAACGTTTGACAACTTCGCTTGCACCATTTTCAACTTGAAATGGCCCATCTGGTTGTTTACCAGCATAAATTTCCATACTCCAGGTATAAAATACCCTTGCGTCTACAAGAGCAAATATTTTTATGCCATACTTTGCTGGCTTGTTGGGCATATTTTGTTTGAAGGAACGACAACCTCTGAATGATTCCAACTTCTCATCAATGGTCACATACTCTCCTACAGTATAAGCCTTTTGGCAATTTGTGACAAAATTTCCAAAAAATTCTCTGATCGAAGCTAATTTATCAATGTCTCTTCTACTGGGACGATCTCTAATGTCATCAAAATGGAGGCATTGTAAAAGAAAGAGGAATCGGTTCACTGACATTGTTTCCCGAAATATGTCCATTCCTGTTCCGCCTGTTGCCCACAAATCTCTTACGTTCACATGGGATGATTTATAAACTCCACATAAATACAGCAATCCAATTAAAGCTTTGATTTCCAACTCATTTGTTGCTTTTGCATCCCGTTCACGAATGAAATTTCCACGTACAATCAATATAAATATTTGTATTGTCGACTACATGTTTTAACATATCTTCATCGATAAGCAGTGACCAGGAATCTAAAGGTGTTGAGACGTCTTTAGAATACTTCGTATTTCTAGGGAGTTTAGTTATAATATTTTTGGCTCCAATTCTAACATTAGTCCAGAATTTATTTTTGTTCCATTTTACTCCATTTTTTCCAACATAAAACTCATTGCTACATTGCAAAGTTTCATTCTCTGTATCTGAATCACTACTCTCTATGGATGAATCATGATTACTATTATATTCTTCGTCATCAACATCTTCATCGTCTTCACTAAATGAATCCTCATCAGAAGAAACTGTTTCAAGAATATTTCTCAATCTTTTCATCTCTTCATCGTAAGGAATATACGGCGCCATGCTTACAACTTAAGAAAAACCTATACTTGAAAAAAAACCGTTGCACCTGTCATCTCAGGAATTTCCCCCATTTAAGTATGTGGCCTTGAACTCAGCTACACCAAGTTTCGTCCTTTTATGAAAGAATAAGTGATAAATATACAAAAAGAAAAAGGCCCATGGGTATGACATACCCGTTGCGTGTGCTCGCGGGTTAAGAAAATAAACCACAGAATATTCTTAATTTTATTATAAACTTTCATTACATCACATGAATCTTTAAACACTGAACTAATCGTTTTCAATTTAAATCACAAATGTATTCATATTGATTTATTGACAGTATGAATAATGACCAAAACTTAATATTATCTGTATATAGTAAGAAATCATTGATACATAGGGTAAAAATAAGCATGAAGTTAGACTATATTAGCATGCTAATGGATCAACTAATTAAAAAACTTTACCTAATCATTTGTACAAGATTATTTAATGAACACAAAATGTATAGGAGTTACTCCAACCCTTTTTTGACCGCGGACACATTCTAACATATATTTTGAGATCTTGTACCCTTATGACTAAACATTCAAGCAGATTTCAGGCATGATAGACTTTTAAGTGCTTCTTTGTCATGAAATAACCTTATGATCATTCCATTCAACTACTACAAATCAAGGAAAGGAGAATTAATTACCAGTGTTTTATATTTTTAGCCACTTGATAACGTTACATAATATGGATTAACTCAAAGCAAATTCTACTGATTATAATCAGATAATTGCATATCTCTTCTGAGAATTTAGATTCTTCCGCATTCATTTCTTTGCAGATTTTGCTCTAAATGGATTTCAATACATATTTACCACTAATAATCGCAAATGATAATAAATAACAAATTAATTTTTATTCTAAACATGATTTGGGCTGGCTGCATAGGCGTTTTCGTGTTTTTCCTCATATGTAACGTGTATATGAGCCAGTTTCCCTTAGAAAGTTCTCCAGGAAGGCATCCTTCCCTGTAGGCAGTTAGCTCTCGAGTGCTTTAATCAAATAAAAACCTATTTTTAAACTATAATTTCAAATTTTGTATTTTGTCCTTATTTATTTCACTAAATAATTGAAGTCCTCTTTAGTACATACACATATCAGGCGCTATTTTATCTTCATTTACAAAATAAAATGGTTGAAGTAGTTTTAGGACTTTTCTCTCATGGGGAAAAAATATCTGCATTTTATCCAATTTCCTTTATGAAAACTGAAGTTTTCATACCAAACGAAATTCTTACAATATAGCCTTCCTTACGAACTCTCTTATTTACCATATAAACCATTTCGGATCTTTGCTTTGGTAAATGGTCTAAGGCCTTTTACCAGTATATGGCTGTCATAATCCCTAAGGAAGCATATTAGAAAAACAAAATGGTCAGCTATACGCAGGGTATAATTTCAAAAATTAGAAGTACCAGAGCCCTTTAGAAGACCTTCAGGAAAGAGGAACAAGAATAAATAAGAGAATAAGATGACTAATAAAATCATTAACAATTAAAAAAATTAAATAATTCATTATTAAAAAAATTAATGGTTAAAGTAATTAAATAATTAAAATTTAATAAAATGCAAAGTCATAAATTAGAATTTAATAAGCAATTTTTAATATAATTTTATTATTAAAAATAAAGTTTCCAAGACCAGATTTCGACTGAAATTATTGTTCAGTTACATAAAAGAAGTGCCAAAGCCTTCTTATTTAGGGCTCCGGCTAAAATGAATTTTTCTTAAAACTAAGAAGTACCGGAGCCAGCCTCCGGTGGGCAGTAATTTAAGCCCTGGCTATACGGATATCTTGTTAAAGCAAGAGAAGAACCCATCTTTGGTCATGACCA
The DNA here is from genome assembly GCF_044657685.1 of Stegodyphus dumicola. NCBI lineage: Eukaryota > Metazoa > Arthropoda > Arachnida > Araneae > Eresidae > Stegodyphus > Stegodyphus dumicola. The sequence goes on along the minus strand of NC_140777.1, from coordinate 180,130,915 downwards.
AACATGGCGCATGATGAGTTTTGATTGTAAACCACGAGAGGCGGAGTTTAAATAAATGACGTCACCAGAGCCGAGCCAACCAATCAAAATTTGAAATTTAGTCTCACCCATCCTCGGGAGGAATTTTTTGACTCCAAGAGGAAAATGGCATCAAAAGGTGCTTTTCCTCTTCAGTCCAATATTGGGGAAAAAGCTCTGCTGGACGAAAACCGCGATGGCAAAGTGTAGCCATTTGCATTAAGAAGGTAAACCATACACCTAGAACAAATTACAAACGATTCATTAATGTTGCGATTGAGTTAATCTATGCACTTTTTTTTTCATCATATTATTTTAGATTACGATATTATTAACAGCATTATTAACTTTTATACTTCTCTTTTTTAATTTTTGAACAATTATCAATAATGATGGTTATATATGTCTGAAAATATGTTCTTCATATATATGCAGTAATTATTACGAAAATGCAATATATATCACATAGTTAAAGATGAAAGTTAAAAAAAAAATAAAATATACATGTATTTTCACAAGAATATTACATCCCTGAAATATATTCCAAGCTATTCAATCATCCAGTCCGGTTTATTATTGGACATTCCGGATTCTTTTTTGCACATAATTTTGTTTAATAAGGTTAAGAGGGTTATTTTTATTCCGATTATTAGAGGTGTTTTTTTATTCCGTTTATTAGAGGGTTATTTTTATTCCTTGTTTAAGTGCAAAAATTGTTTTCATGTAGGTAAACAAAGAAATGTATTCCTGAAATGCATAACTGCAGGGAAACAAGATTTGTAACAAGTGCTTCTATGCCTTTTCACGACATTATGCAATTTTTTAAATTTCGGAAAGAGACCAATAAAATAGACTAGGATAAGGTTAATTGAATTTGTTTGTATTTATTCCATAAAAAGTTAAATCATAAAATATTATTTTTGTATAATTTCAACGTTGTCTATAACAGTGATTTCAAACTGGCGGCACCCGAAGGAATTTTATGTGGTCGGCGAAAGTATTTCAGTCATGCATTTGCTGCAAATACAGTGATGCAAGGATTTCTATGTTTTACTTAGTTGAAGTCTGAGTTTTCAATACTATTAAACATGAACAACAACACGTCAAAAAAATATATAAATATAAATCTCATACAAAGATTTGAAGATACAAATTTAATTAACTTTTATTCGTTTTTCGTGAAAAAATAAAGAAACTTTTGCTCATGTTTTGGCTAATGGTTTAGATTTTTCACTGATATACCCAACTTTTAATCCACAAAATCTATATAAAGAAATCGGTGGCATATGCTTATAACTTTATACTAACTTATTAGCATTTCAAAGTGTAAGCTGGAAAAAGAGCGTATTTTATTCCATGAAAATGAGATCACTTTATTCTGATTAGAAGTGTAATTAATTTATTTAGGTCTATAATTAAAAATTTTAAATAAATTTTTAAAGTTAATTTATTTAAAAATTAATTATATGTAAATACACATGGGATAATGTGAGCCATAAGGACGAAAAAGGAGCATGTTTTGTAATTTTCTAGTGTAAAAATAAGATTATTTTATTCTAATTACAGGTGTAATTATTTTACTTAGAAAATAATTAAACAACGAATTCAAAACGTTTACTGGCAAAGTCATGTGATCATCAGCACAAAGATTTATCTACAAAGTCCCAACGCAAAGTATCTACATACTGTGGGTAAAAAATGTATTTGCACACCTACAATTTTGTTTGCAATTCATAAAAAGAAGCATTAAGAAATAAAAAAATTGGTATTGCCAGATCAGAATAAGTTTAATCATCCAAAACAAACAGAAAAATTACAATAATATAAATAACAATGCTTTTTTGTAACGAAATTAATATATCTCGTATCAAAAAAGTATTTGCACACCTGCATGAATACAAAAGAAATAAAATATATAAGCAAATTTCAAATAACTAATATTTAGTATGCATTCCTTTAGTATCTATTACTGCTTGTAATCTTGCTGGCATTGATTTAATGAAATTTTCTGTAACAGTAGAGTCAGTATTCGACCACTCTTTAATAAGGGCAGATTTGCTTGAAATCTTCCTTTTTCTTATTTTTAAACCCAAAGAATTCCACAAATTTTCCAAAGGATTTAAGTTTGGTGATTGTGGTGATGTGGCAAGTTTTCTGGGTACATTATAAAGCAACCACACACGTGTTATACCGGCAGTGTGCTTGGGATCATTGTCTTGCTGAAAATAGTACGATATTACTGATACCCAATTTTATTGCACTTTGTGTCAAGTTATCTCGCAACACATCAATATAGGTTCGAGCTGTCATATTCCCATCAATGAAACACAAATTACCAACTCCTTTGCTAGCCATGTACCCCCAAATCATAACAGAACCTCCTCCATGTTTAACTGTAGGTAGCACATTTTTGGTATGAAAAGCAGTACAAAGTTTTTTCCAAACTAATTCCTGCCATCTCATTTAAAGATATTGAACTTACTGTCTTTGGAGAATATGACATTTTTGCAGAAATCAATTGCCTTATTGATATATTCCTTAGCGAATTCAAGTCTCTTCAGTCTATTTCGTTCAGTTATGAGAGGTTTTTTTCTTGGAGATCTCCCATAAATGTGTGCATCGTGCAGGACATTTCGAACACTTTGGGCACAGATTTGAAATCCAGATGTTGAAGCGACATCATTGGCTAAAGTAATTGCACTAACAAAAGGATTTTTCGATGCTTCTCTTATGATTTTTCGCTTCATTCGCAGTGAAAGTTTCTTTGGGTGTCCAGAACGCAAGTTATTTGATGTAGATCCTCTTTCTTTATGACGTTTTATAACATACCGAACAGTAGAGAAGCAAACATTTACTTTTTTACCTATTTTTCGGCCATTTTCACGTAGAACTTAGGCCATTTTCACGTAGAGAAACAATTTTTTCTCCAAACGAAATCGGCAATTCAGATTTCTTAGGTGCCATTACAATTTGAAATCGACAATCAACTCATAACGTTTCCACAACACCTACTTTTATAGTCGTCTTACGTATGTTATTTACTGCGGGATGACTGTCAAATAATAGCATAAAAATGCAAATTTGCTGAAGTTGAGTTGAGTGTGCAAATACTTTTTTGACATAAGATATTTTAATATTGTTGCAAAAAATGTTTTTTATTAATATTATTGTATTTTTTGTAATTAATTTAAATGAATAAGCTTATTCTATTTTTTAAATGCCAATTTTTGTATTTCTTAATGCATTTTCATATAAATTGTGAACAAAAATATATGTGTGCAAATACTTTTTGTACCCACTGTATAGGAAGAAAATACCCCTTTCCTTTTTCCCTCGGTAAAGCGGTAAAGACGCTGAACACTGGTAGTTCGGTCCGAGGTTCGAATCCCGCGAACGGGCTGGCTGCATGGATGTTTTCGTGGTTTACCTCATGTGTAACGTGTATACGAGCCAGTTTCCCTTAGAAAGTCCTCCACGAAGGCATCCATTCCCTTAGGCAGATAGCCTTCGTGTGCTTTGCCGTAATTAAATACACCAATACACACACCTTTTCCCCTCAGTTAACATCTGAGCTAGCATCCTAAACAGTCTTCCACTCAATCAAAAAAAGCCCAACATTAAGAACCAGCGTAAATTAATTTACGCTGATTTTATTTTTTTTTCAGCGTAAATTAAAATTTACACGGACTTTGCTTTTGATTGTTATTCAGAGTAATATTTAAACTAAACTAAACTCTTCGCACTGTTAGGCGCCTATCGCCCCAAGTTAGCGAACAGGATTTCGGGAATCTCGCCAAGTGCCGGTTATCTGAGTATTCCCTAAATATTTTATCGAATTACTTCGCTTCGTAGACTTTTTGTAAGTTTCATCATATTTCTTAAAGATAATCTCAATGTTAATTTCATTTTCAAGCCGTTTATGTACCTTATTTTTCCTGCTCTGAATCCTATTTACAGAATTATTTCTCACGATTATAGCTGAAAATGCAGTTTTATTAATGAAGAATTTAAAGGGGTTCATATACCTTAAACCCCTTATGGGCTTCGAATTATGTGCCTGTTGCAAGAATTGAGATATTTTATTTATTTTAAAAGTAATTACCTCCAACTTTTTACAGCTGACGACATAATATAGCTGCTTTGGAAACTAGTAAACAGAAATTTTGTGTTGCCACAAATATTTTTGTAATTTAATCAGCTTTGTGACAAAATTTTTCGTCATTTTTCCACCTTGCGCGCATGATATTTTAAAAATGTCTAATGGTACATACTTGAAATTGGATGGAATTCTTTATATGGGCACTATTTTCTAACTGAACCGAAAATCTGATGAATATTTTAATATTAAAAAATGTTATGCACGGAAACATTACAGATTTTTTTAATAAAATACATTTTATAAACTTAACTCCAAATAAAATAAAAATTGTACAAGAAATTCACAGTTTTTTGGTTTACAGTAGTTTTCAAAAGTTATAAAAGCTATATATAAACCGTGGAATTAAATAATGTGTGATTGTGGCAAAGCCTCGAGGGCTATCTCATAAGAGGAGGGATGCCTTCGTGGAGGACTTTCTAAGGGAAACTGGCTCGTATACACGTTACACATGGGGAAAACCACGAAAACGCCCATGTAGCCAGTCCGTTCGCGGGATTCGAACCTCGGACCGAACTACCAGTGTTCAGCGATTTTACCGCTCGGCCACTGGTGGGCCAATTAAATAATGAAACAGATAATTTTAAACTGTGCGCGCAAGGTGGAAACATGACAAAAATGTTTGTCACAAAACGGATTAAATTATAAAAATATTTGTGGCAACACAAACTTTCTGATTACGATTTCAGAAAGCAGCTACATTATGTAGTCAGCCATAAAAATTTTGAAATAATTGCTTTTAAAATAAATAAGTTATCCCCAATTCTTGCAACAGTCACATATTCGAAGATCAAAAGGGGTTTAAGGTGTATGAGCCCCCTTAAGGATAAGAAGAGAATTAAGTCCTTTTCTAATTATTCTTGAAGCATTTAAAAAAAAAAAAAAAAAAAAAAAAAAAAAAAAAAAATGGCACATTAATACGAACTGAACTAAGGTGCTAGATAGATAAAATAAATTTATCTGCATTAAATAGAATTTTAGTCAATTTTAATTGTCATTTTCCCTCTAATAAACCCCTCTTCAGAGTTCAATAGCAGTCGACAGTCGATCAGCTATTGTCGGGGTTCATTTGAACCCAGGATGTTATCATTTGCTGATGAGAATAGATGCCGACAGTTGATGAGAAACTGATATTTAACAAATTCTAATATTTAATTGAAGAAAAAATATTTATGTATCCAAATTTTTCAAGCCCTATTGCATACATACAGAAATACTCTCGTAATTAGAGATACATATACGTTATTTCCTTCGTAATTTTCAATATAATATATATTTATATTTGTGATTAATAAATCTTTTGAAAGGAGCGCCATATTTTAAAATTATTATTTAGAAATGCATTAATATATTTAGGAAACATATTTCTCTCTTTTCTCAGGCTCACTGTAGTCAAGTCGATAGGCCCAATGAATGGAAAGATCGATTTGTTAATTCATTCTTAATTTCAAATCGCTTGAATGGACTCACAGTGTAAGCTATACAGTGAGCTATAAAAATTTTAACAAATGGTCTGTACTTTATCTTATGAAAACAAAGTATCAGAATCTAACTAAATGTTTCACTTCTTAGAAAAATAGAAAATACAAATATTTGAGAATAAAGAGAAAATATCTTTAAAACAATGAAATTTAAATTTGCAAAAATGTAATAATTACAAAGTATCGCACATTAAAATATCGAATAAACTTATTCTGCCTAAGCTCGCTAAATGTAAAATAGATTGTGCAGTCAGAAAGCTCTCGTTGTCACAGAAATATACTATTCATGGGGTTTAAAGGCTTGAAAATTAGATTAGATGCAAATTTAACAAATGAATTGAATGAACCCTCCTACAGCCTACCACTATGTGTAAGCATTTTCGTGGATTTCCTTAACCCTTTCAGGGGCGGTAGTTTCGCTTTGAAACCGCATTTTCAACATTTTTTTAAATTTAGAAAATTTGGTTTTTTTTCCTCAAAACCGCTGCTAAAATTAAATTACTTCTTAAAGCTGATAACAGATGGCAGCAGCAAACCTTTCTGGGCATCCATTAATTGATACGAATCATTCAAAAATAGCTTCTTTTGCACGCTACTCTTTTTGACCCATTTTAAAAACAAAAAACCCAAAAATTTTTAATTTTTCCACAATATATTTTATAAGCAGGCATCAATGAGTAATGAAATGGCCTTAGTTCACAAAATAAAGTAATGGAACCCTTTTAATTTTGAATGTTTTCATTGCGGTTTCAGTATGAAACCACCGCCCCTCTGAGACATCGAAGAAAGGATCAGATGACGCAGTCGCGAGATTCTTTGCAGTTGTGTTTATTGCTTTCGGAACACTGCTGTAAACAGTTGGACAATATCTTCATTTGAGTGACTTCAAAGATGAGGATTTATGGAGCTTTTGAGAGAGGGAAAACATTTATTATTTTTTACAGAGACACTGAAAAACACTCACAGTTGCGTTTTTATTATGCTTCTCTTAGTGGTCGCTTTTCTCATGCTTCTAGTTCATAGTAAAATAATTGTATGCATCTTACTTAATTTATTATATTTTTACATATAATTTTCTTAGTTTTAAACATAATTTTTTAAAATATTTCCTAGTTTTATGAAAGTAATTTAGTGCATTATTTGTTACTTTTTGTCTCATACTTTTTTGTTTCCTGTTTTAAATTTTTATTTATAATTAAAAATGCGTGTTTATGCAAATATTACTTACTTCATTAGTTCAGTAATTTACTAGTATAGTCTGCAATTTGGGTTACGTTCAGATACTTTTCAGCAAAGTAAAGATAAATAAGCAAATGCTTAGTCTTAAATGCTCTAGATGGGTGCTGGTTTCAAGGCGAAACCGGTCCCCTTTCCATAAAGGGGGACGAAAAAAATTTTTTTAAACTCATTTATGTTTTTAGGACCATTGCATGTCATTATGCTTACTTTTTGATAACTTTTAAAAAATCATAACATTGCGCCCCTGAAAGGTTAAGGGGGTTCATACACCTTAAACCCCTTCACACCCTTCGAAAATGTGACTGTTACAAGAATTGGGATATTTTATTTATTTTAAAATCAATTATTTCCAACGTTTTTCAGCTGACTACATAATATAGCTGCTTTCTGAAATAGTTATCAGAAAGTTTGTGTTGCCACAAATATTTTTGTAATTTAATCCGCTTTGTGACAAAATGTTTCGTCACGTTTCCACCTTGCGCGCACAATATTTTAAAAATGGCTAATGGTACATACTTGAAATTGGATGGAATTCTTTATATGAGGCCTATTTTTTAACTGAACCCAAAATCTGATGAATGTTTTAATATTAAAAAATTTTATGGACGAAAACATTACAGATTTTTTTAATAAAATAAATTTTATAAACTTGACTCTAAATAAAATAAAAATTTAACATGAAATTCTTAGAATTTTTGGTTTACAGTCGTTTCCAAATGTTATAAAAGCTATATATTAAATATGGAATTAAATTATGCAACAGAATGTTTTAAACTGTGTGCGCAAAGTGGAAACATGACGCAAATTTTTGTCAAAAAGCGGAATAAATTATAAAAATATTTGTGGCAACACAAACTTTCTGGTCACTATTTCAGAAAGCAGCTATATTAATGTAGTCAGCTGAAAAACGTTGGAAGTAATTGCTTTTAAAATAAATAAGTTATCCCAATTCTTGCAACAGTCACATGTTCGAAGATCTTATGAGTTTTAAGGTGTACGAGTCCCCTTAAGGTAATGTAAATAAGTAGCTTCTCCGTTCTGCGGGGCTTACGCTTCACGGATGCCCAATATAGTACATTTTTTTAGGGCGGCAACCTTCGTCGATTGGCGACGAATGTAGACTTCAGGCACCGTATTATCAATTGCTGCGAATTGTCTGTTCTTTTTTGTGTTATACAAAAAATAAATTCATAGTCCAAAAGATATATATTCAGTACTGTTTGCAGTAAGAATTACTGATTTGTTATTCAGATAAACCCAGGAATGCGGAATTTATTTACTCGGGACTTTAAAGGTTATGTGGAAACAGATATTCTTTTTTCAAACTAGACTTTGTTCTTTCTTCAAAATAGACGTTGTTCTTTGTTGACGTGTTGATGTTAATACCATAGCTAATGTGTTGATGTTAATACTATAGCTAATGTGTTGATGTTAATACTGATGAATTAATACTGTAGGTTACTGTAACGATTAATAATCAATTTACTTAACCTTATTTCATATTTATTTCCTAATGTATTTTTGTTTGATATTCCATCTTATATTAGCTGTTATAAAATTTCTTTACAAATTTATCTGAATTTATATTTTCCACAAAGGCATCTCTCATCCAAATAACTGTTGAAAGCCTTGCCATAATCAATTAATTTAAACTCATTTTAATTTTTTTCAAATGCGGTTTATATCTATTTATATTTTCTTATATATTATATATCTATATCATATATGTAGAAATTACTTTCAAAACATGAGGAGAGCACGAATATTGCATTCTTAGATGCTTTATTTTACTAATAAGAAATAGATAAAAGTAATAAAAGGTATGTTAAGTAAAAATTAATATTGCAGGTGATAGTTATACTTCGTCCACACAGGATTCATGTAATGATGAACATTTCTCACACGCTATCAGTTCCACAGGCACATAGGCTCATGCCTTGAGAGAATACGTTATCTTCTTAACATCCACCGCTAACTTTAGATAATATGAACGGCTTGGCTTAAACATCAAAGGAAACCGTCTGTTTCCGTCAACCCCTTGGAGGATAAGCAAGCCATCCGCTTGCTTCTGCCAAAGAATGTCTACAATACATATTCTTTGCTTCTGCTACTCTCAGTGCTTAAATTGCGCCGGAGCCCGGCTCCGGTACCTCTCAATTTTTAAGATAGATTACAATTTTAGCCTGAGCGCACCGGAGCCGTAAATAAGATGAGCTCCGGTACTTCTCTTTATAAAATGAACCACAATTTAAAGGGAAACAATTAGAATTCCTAACGTTTTAGTTTAACAATAAGCAGACTTTGCAATACTTTTTTTTTCCCTAGAAATGCGAACTCACGAGAACATGAGACGTTCAAGTCCCAAACAAGTTCAAGTTAAAGTTTCCGCATGTGAGTCCCCTCACTCACTTTGCCTTTCAGAAGGGAATAAATTTGGGGGGGGGGGGGGTTTGTTTAGGAACGCGTAAATTTCTCGCCATGCCATCATAGCTACTGTATTGTTATCGATGCTTACAGTTAGTTGTTTTCGTTGGAAGGAAAATTTGTGTTTTTAAATGTGCGTTAAGTGACAGCCAGTACAATAAGAGTGAAATACTGAGATAAACTGCTCATGCACGTCCTATACATCGTCTTCCCACAGTATCCACTGATGGGGGAGGAAGCGTAAACAGCAACTTTACATTCATCCTTAGAATGGTGTCCAAACACCGGGGTACCTGTGTTCAAAGACCCTACCCCCTGTAGAACAAAAGTACTTTCGAATATTGATTGGAAAGAGAAATATACATATAAAAAACGTTACAACATAACACAACTATGACAATTATTATTATTTCTTTTCTTTTTTTTTAAATAATAATTATTGCTATTTTCTTTTTTTTATATTTATAAATATTTATAAATATAATTATTTTTCTAATTAATTTTTTAATATAGATATATACATGCAGTCATCAGTAACAGGAAAGGTCAGTGCAAGTCTCTCAGTGCCAAGTGAGATACAATTGCATACAATCACATTTATGTAAACAAAACTACACCGACTTCAGGAAAAGAAAAGTAGATGTTACATATTCCATATATTGAGAATGGCAAGTGGCCGATTCAAATTACGAAGATCATTATAATCATATGTACAGATTTTAATTGCCGGGTTGTCAATACTATTTTGCATTTCTTGGAAATTTTTAGCAAGTTTATAATAGAAAGATCTCAATTGAACAATTTTAAGTTCTTCGTGTATTCTGTTATTTCTCACATACCATGGGGAGTCAGTTATTTGTCTAAGTACTGCGTTTTGTGCAGTTTGGAGCCTTTTACGTTGAGTTTTTTCGGCAAATGCCCATACCGGTCAAGCATAACACAACATGGGACGCAAAATGGACTTGTAAATAAGTAACTTATTTTCTAATGATAAAGCACTGTTTCGAGCAATTAAGGGGTAGAGTTTCATTTTACGCACTCGAAACTTCTGAATAATATATGTAATGTGTGGGGCCCATGTGAGAGTATTGTTGAGGATCACCCCAAGGTAAGGGACCTGCTTAGACCAAGGGATGTCAGTGCCATAGAATTTTAGGTGCCAATTAATTTTCTTCCTTTTGGTGAAGAGCACAGCTTTAGTTTTCTGAACGTTGACTTCAATTTTCCATTGTTTAAGCCAAGTCTCAAGTGCTTGTATGTGTTCTTGTAAGTGTTGAACTACTGGACGAACAAATGCACTTTGTGCTGGGATCGCTGTGTCATCAGCGTACATAGCTAGTGTTGTGTTTGGTGTTGTAGGGATGTCGTTCACATAAATATTGAATAGGGTATGTCCTAGAAGACTACCTTGTGGGACGCCGGCCCTTATGGCGCGGCGGGTGGATAGTGTACCAGAGATGTGAACGACAAAGTGTCTACCAGTAAGGTAAGATTTAACAATGTTGGTGATGTAGCCTGGGAAATCCAGGCTGTGGATTTTGTAAGTGAGGGCGTCCAGCCATACTCTGTCAAAAGCCTTCGCTACATCGATGAAGATCCCACCTGTAATCTTGCGTTGGTGCAGGACTTCCGAAATCATCTCAACTACCCTGTAGAGTTGGTTTGTCGTTGACAAGTTCTTCCAGAAACCAAACTGATAGGGTATTATAATGTGCCCATCGTCAAGATGCCTGTTAATTCTTGTCAATAGCACGGCTTCAAACAGCTTGCTAAGTCCTGGTAGTAGGCTGATTGGTCTATACGAATCCGGACGGTTGTTAGGCTTCTGTGGCTTTAAGATAGGCGTGATGAGTGCAGTTTTCCAAGGACTTGGGAAATGCTGCATACGAAGAACTTCGTTGAAGAGTTTAGTCAGGACTAGGACAACCTTGGTAGGAAACTTCTTCACCATGTAGTTAGTAATTCTGTCCTTGCCTGGAGATTTCTTTTTCTTGAGTTTCTTGATGTAGATAAGAACTTCTGAAGGCATAACTGGACTAATGTTGTCCGTGTGTGGAGTTGTAAAATTGGAGTAGAAATTAGAAACTAGATTTTCTGTTAGAATGTCAGTAATGTTGTTCACGGAAAACTGAGATTCCAGATGCTGTGCTAAAAGTTCTGCCTTCTCAGTTTCGGTGTAATGGATCCTGTTGAGGCCTTAAAGGGGCGGAATTTTATTGTGGCATTTTTTGTACCTGGACAAGGCTCTCCACAGTGAATTATCATCTGTAGAGAGTGAGTTCAGGTAGTTCGTCCAACTGTTTTGTGCTTGGAGTTTTGTAAGAGACTTGACTGCATTATTGAGATGATTGAAATGCTGCTTATCCTCACGGCTTCTGGTACGTTGGAAATGCCTTCTGGCAGGATTTCTCCTTTTAACAAGGGCATCAAGTTCACTGGATCTGATGTACTTTTTATATTTAATTTCTTTTGGTGCGTGATCATACGCAGTTTTAATTTTATTCGTGAGCTCTTCCACGTAACTGTCAATGTCTCATTCAAGCATACAACATCACAATCATTAACATTACTACTAATATTAGTTGTTTGATTTTGCATAGCAGCACAAAAAACAGTATCAAGGATATTAACATTTGGATTATTGGCACCGAAAAACTCACACTTACCTTGAATTATTCTGCAGAGTCCTTCAGCGACGGCACGATAGTCGTCGAAATCCTGTTGCATTTCCTTCTCAGTATCAGCATTTTTCACCCTTTTCACCATGCGGGCAATAGCAGCACCTTGAGCGTTAAGTTCCGTTTCAATAGTGGCCTTAACATGAAGAGCTCGAACTAAATCCTCCGGAGTGAAGCTGTCCTTACTAAGCAGAGATTCCACGTTGCAACCTAATGAGGAGTGTCCTTATTTAATCATAGCTATTAGTTCAGGCACATGGCAGTGATCCGCCGCCTTCATAATTCCAATATTTGTAGAACTGGATGCAGGAAACTCATTTCCCTCCATTGCAAATACACACCGTAGACAGGAGAATCACTAAACACTATCACATAAGATTATAGCAAAACACAAGCACATCCGAAGAGAAACACCGTCAAACCGCGCAGTCCAAAAAAACACGAGGCGAAATGGCGCGAACGTACTCATAAGGCTTAACTAATCCGATCTCGCGGAGCGATGCACACACACGTGTTACAAGGTCGAGAGTCAGCCAGCTAATCGGATATATTAGGATTCAGAACTCATTTTACCCTGACACACATCTGCTTGATGGCTATAATTTTATCAGTAGAGAGCCGCGGTCAAAGAGAACGTTCTCTCACCAAAATTCCCTTCATTTTTTGTTTCCACCCATTCTGTTGTCACCCTCATTCTGTTTCACCCTGGAATTTTTATCAGCTATAAGTATATTTAATTTTCGTGATGATAAAAGAACTCCCCCCTACGATCAGAGCTTAAATTGGGCTGAAGCCCACCGGTACTCGGCTCCGGTGCTTCCTAGTTTTTGTCATAAATCATAATTCTAGTCGGAACGCACCGAATAAGAAGCCCTGAACAAGAAGGCTACGGCACTTCTTTTATGTAATTGAATAACAATTTCAGTGGGAATTTTATCTCTAAAATTTTATTCTAACAATAAAATTATATTAAAAATCGCTTATTAAATTTCAATTTATCTCTTTACATTTTATTTAATTTTAATTATTTAATTACTTCAATCTTTAATTATTCCAATAAATAATTATCAATTGAATTTTAATTGATTAATTGTATAATAATTATTGATTAAATAACAATTTATAAAAATTAATTTGATAGTAATTAACTATTTAATTAAAAATTATTAATGAGTTTAACAGTCATTTTATTTATTTATTTACTCTTGCTTCTCTTTGCTGACGGTCTTCCATAGGGCTCCGGCACTTCTAATCTTAGAAATTAAGCTCTGGCTACTCTCCACGTCTGGACCATGATGGTCCCCACATAGCACAAAAACATCCTTGGGATATCCGAAGGATATTGCTCGCGGGATATGCGCACATCCTCAGGACATCCCGCGAACCTCCTAAACACCTCCTCCCGAGTGCTTAATGTCACATCCCGGGATATCCTCAGGACATCCTAACTAAGTCCCACTGACAGCGTGCGGGATGTTATTAGGATGTGAACTCCTACTTACTACATCCTCAGGACATCCCGGGATATCCCACTAACCTCCTAAACACATCCCATTATATCCTAAAAACATCCTATCTATGTCCCATCGACAGCGTATGGGATGTTATTAGGATTTAAAGTCCTACTTACTACATTTGTTTATTATCCTTATTAGGATTAAAATTAATTAGTCCTTATTAGGATTTAAAGTCCTACTTACTTCCCGTAATTTCCTCCTAAACTCATCCTCCCTAGTGCTTAATGTCACATCCCAGTATATCCTTAGGACATCCTATCTAGGTCCCACCGACAGCGTATGGGATGTTATCAGGATTTGAAATACTAGTTACAATATCCCTTTAACCTCTTAAATACATACTCTCAACTGCTTAATGTTACATCCCAGTATATCCCCAGAAATCTTTTTATATTCCAGTGAAAGTGTGTAAAGGTGTTGTGATAACCTGAAACTTGCTTATTTTCCACAGACAGTCTCAGGTCCTCCATCTGTGGAAAAATAAGAAATGTTAAGAATATTTATACAATTTATTTTCTAATTTGAATTTCAATTTATTTAATAATTTGTAAATATATCTAAAACTGAGCAAGAGACTTGAAATGAATTATTAATACAAAATATTATAAGAGAAAATTTTGCTTTAAAGTATTAAAAATCTTTCGATCATTTTTAACCATTCAATAGCCCAAAACTGAATTCTTCGATATATTCATAATTAAATTATTCTACAAATTCAGTTCTGACTTCAGTTAATTTGTATTCAAAATTCAATAATAAAATTAAGCATTTAATAACCTTTAAGTAGTGGACCAGATGTGTGTAAATTTTGAAATTCTGAACTTAAGTCGGTTATGTTGATTGAATCATTATTCATGGCTACAATATGATTAAACAGTTCATGAGTTCGTCTTGCTATTTGCTGTAATGGAGCGGAAGATTTTCTAATCAATTTTTTTTATAGAAGATATATAGCTTTCAAATTTAAATGCACTGTAATTATCTAACGGCCCAAACATTTTTACATCTTCGCAAATATGCAGTAGGCCGTGAACATTATGAGCAATATACTGTTTTTCATAATAAAGCCCAAAATTTACTACGAAGAGTTTTAATAGAGACTGTGCGTATTCACCAATTGCCGTCTGATTCTGTATTTTCCATAAGAGTCTGATCGAAATATGAAGTAGTAAAAAATGATCATGTAGCTTTTTGTTAAATTAAAAAAAAAAATAAATAAATAAATAAAATAAATAAAAAAAAATAAGTGGGCTTGTGTACAGTAAAAATTGACGGTATTCTTTAGCTTTCCAGTGTTTCAATTCTTTTAGAGTTGGTTCCTTGGTTTTCTTGCAAATTCATTTGGTATATAAGGCTTTAAAAACTGGTCATTTAAAAAAAAAAAAAAAAAAAAAAAAAAAAAAAAAAAAAAAAAAGTTCAACATTTTTATGTGGTAATCGTGCTTGTAAGGTGCCTCCGCCTATCCTAATAGTAATCATTTTTTGTACTACTCCTAAGCACACAAGGAACATAAAGTCTAACGGAATATTTATTAGTCCTATATTTGGAATATTCCTTAAAATGGGATAATCGTTTTGGTAATCGTCATCAGTCAGTTTTTGAGACATAAAAGTTCATATTTCGAATCACAGTTTGAAATGGAACTTAAAGAATATTTGCTAGCGCGAAAATTCGACACAGTCCTTTTTCATAATTAAATATTACTTCATCTTCTGACGAATCCGATAATATACGTTGATTTATTCTGCTGTAAATCCGTCTTTTAGATATCTGAGATATTTTTTTTTTTAGTTCTGATCATTTTTGTAGAATAAAAGAAACATTTAGAAATTTACTTTTCACACTCTGTCAATGTAACGCTTGCAAGCGTCAGCAAGTCAGTTCGTAACTGAAAGAGAATTTGGAACGACGGCTATTAACGTTTAGCAGAATAGCTGAATTCTGGAAATCAGAAAGTAAGTACGTGTACTTTCCACTCTGTGGGGTTCTTCAAGGATATCACTATTACGGAGCAATTAAAACCGTTGGGGGCGTTTTGCGACTTTGTTGTGAAGGGATGTTTCCCTTGTAGGGGGATACAAAAGAAGGGAAGGTCTGACACATAAATCTGCCACGTTAACAAAAGAGAAATCTTCTTGGGGCATCGGCTACAGAAAAAGTGCTCAGAGGTGTTACATTCTGAGCGGAGCTGGGTTTTCTGGATGTTATAAATAAATTAATAAAGCAGCAATTATTGTTAAATTATGAGGAGTCATGTAGCATTGTCGGCATAACGTATAAGACTGCAGAGCGCTGGATATATTTTTTTCGCTCTTTATTTAGCAAAGACCGATTATTTGTATGGTTAAAGAGGTAGCAAAGTGAGGTTTGAGGAGAGTAAGAACTTAATGTTAATTCTTCCCATTCTCAAACTTTATTTTCCTATTACAGAGAGGTAATGACTGGTATTTAATTCTGCGAACCTTAAAGGTATATTCAGGGCTTATTGAAACTACTAATTGATTTAAAATCAACCACCATACTGTACTCGTTACTGGCCGGAAGATCCATTAACCTCGCCAACAAACTAAAATACTTTATTAATGAAACAACTTGTTACAACAAAAAATATAATAATACATAATTTTTAATCAAATTAAAATTAACATATTCCTAATTTAGGGAATAGAACACTTTTCCATATAATAGTACAACATATAACAAATGACATCCTTGTCGTAAAAAGATTATTTGTACAACAATGTATAATCTAATATAAGTTTTTTATAATACACAGAGACCTTCCAACAAAATGAATAACTTTTTCAATTTATTTTTAACATTTTTAAACATAAAAATTTACAATTGTCAATAATAATTCATAATCCAAAATTATTCACCATTTTTTCTTTTTCTTTCTTTTCCTTCATTTTCTTTTTAAGAGAATATTACCCATAGACAGTTCTTATTATAAGATCCATTTGTCTTCTAAAACAGGAACAATTTTTATCTAAGCTTGAATGCTTAGTTTCTAAATCTAATTTATATTTATTGTTCGCTTGTACGCAATTAATGCATTCAGGTTCATTTTTGCATTCCCAATAATTATGTCCTTTTTTCGAACATTTCCCACATATCAAATCTTTATCACATTTACTTTGAAAATGACCATACTCTTGACATTTAAAACATCTTACAACATTTAGATATTCTTTTACTGTGATTCTATACCATTTCAAATTAATTTTATTTTGGTTCATAATCGGACCAAACTTATCTGGTTGAATATTTGCTACCCAATGTACTTTTTGATTTTTAGCTTTTATTTTGAACAAAAGTTCAATTCCGCCATTTTTAAATATTTGATTTTGTCTCTTAATTGCTTCCAAAATTTCACCTTTATCCAATTCTTCTTCCACATTATACAATATAATTTTAGGTTTTTTTTCTTTTTAGGAGCTTTTACTTGAATTTCATCTCTTAAAAGAGAATTCGTTTTTATTTCTCGTTCTAATGAAACAATATCTTCTTTTTTCGAACATTGTACAACCAATCCACCATTATTCACTTTTCTAACATTTTTAATACCAATCTTCAACTCAACTGGATCAATAATTTCTACCACTTTTGATTTAACTTCTTCAGAAGAAGTTCCCTTTTTACTTGGATACAGTAGAACAACATGTTCTTCTATTTTCTTAGTTTTTCCTTTATTCTGATACGTTTTCTTATCACTTATTTTCTGTTGTTTTAAAACCTCAGCAAAAGATCTTTCATATTGTGGTTTCTTGTCCAATATTTCTAATTTTCCTTTTAAATTTTCGATCTCCAATGCTTGAGATACCAAATAACTAAACAACACCTCTTGTGTGTTAAAAACTTTCTTTCTTATTGCAATTGTAATTCTACTTGCATCTTCCAAACAAGTCTCTAGCTCGCTAATTATAGTCCGAGCTTCTTCGATCAAATCACTTTGCACAACAGTCTCTGTCTGAACTTTCTTATCCATTGTCAATCTCTTTTGGGGTTTGGATTTAGACCACCTTTCTTAGGAGGTGGAGCCCTCAGACCACGACAAGGTACCAAACCCCGGGAAGTGTTTCTATTGATTATCAAAATTTAAGTATAAAAATACTTTCCAATAATAAATGCTTTTCCATTTCAATCAAAATGAGCCAATAACTTCCCCTGAGGGTACAGAGAGGTAAAACATAAGTTACTTCTTACCTCAGTCGCTTTGAAAAACTAATTCTCATTATTAAAGAACTTACCAGAAAATGAACGAAGAAACTGCAATGAATTTTTTAGCCCAATAAAATTATTCTTCTGTTTATAAATTCAAATTAAAGCAAGTTAAACCTCGTACAGACTAGTTTTTAACTGCGTTTGTAAACTAAAATTTCGTTTGTTAAAAAAAAAAATATTGTTACTTATTACTGCACAGCACTAAACATCATTCATTACTAATATAATAGTGTAACAGATCAAAAAGTATTTTTTTCTTTTGCAGTTTCAAAGTATAGTTATTTCTATGCTAAGAACTATCGATGAATTTAATAGAATACTTTTATAACTTGATATTTCTGATTAGTGCCTCAGAGACGGGTAAGTGATTATATTGACCGATTGTCGTACAGAAGGGCTCAAGTTCGAATGCCATATAAGGCATGGATGCACATCATGCCCATCTGTTCATAGGATAAATGTCTTCGTAAAAGATTTTCTGAATTAACCTGTAACGCACATAATATTTTTGTTCAAAGATATTAATTCAAAGATAATTCAAAGATATTAATATAAAATAATGTTTACAAAATATATTATGTAGCAATTAGAATTTAATCGTAAACACACTTTCAATATGAAACTCAAAAACGGATGAAAACACGTGCCTATAACTTGTAAGAAAGTTCTATGATCAATAGGCACTGTGAAACAACAACAAAAATTTGAAAATGTTATTACTTAATATTTACAGCCAACATATACAAGACGAAATCCAGTGTCATAACAATTAAATTTTCATATGCAGAATAGGTAATCCATAGAGTAAGATTTCGATCCTATAACATGACTTGCGTGTGGTACAAGGTTACTTTAATATTTTCAGATATGAGCTTCCATAAAAAGTAAGTACTGAAGATATCTGAGAAAAAACATTCTCAGGAGATCTTCATATATCCCGGGACATTACGACTTGAACAGGACATCTTTAAGATGTTGATTTACGAAGTCCTCAGGATATCTGAAAATCAACATCCTGTGGAGATCTTCATATATCCCGGGACATTGAGACTTGAATAGGATATCCTCAGGATGTTGACTTAAGAAGTCCTCAGGATATCTGAGAATCAACATCCTCAGGATATCCTAACTGCTTCCCGGGAGATTGCGACTTAAATAGGATATCCTGAGGATGTCTTGTGTTATGGGGATCTGGACGCAATCTGGCCTTGTCTTGACTGCTCCGCACTGCGCTAAGCTGGGATGACGTCACCACGCTACGTATTCTAATTCAGCATCGGTCGTTGAAGTTTTCCACATATATATACTATGAACATCTTTTTATATTTTCTTTTTGTTGATTACATTATCTTACCTATTAGTAATCCAAAAGACATACATTTTATTTGTAATCAATTCTCTAATGACTAGGCTTACAATTTTTTTTTTCTCAAAATTTTGCCATATGTGCCAGTTAATAAACGATGTTAATTACAGCCCGGTCGGGTATTTAAAAAACATAAAGACCACTTTTCCAAACGAAATAGTTGGAATAGATTTGCTTGGACCCTACCCTAGGACAAAAAATAAATAAAAACAGACATCTTTTAACAATCGTTGACCATTTTTCAAAATGGGTAGAAATAGTAGCTCTTAAACGAGCTTCAGCTAAAATAGTCGCAGATTCGTTCTTAAATAAATATATATTAAAATACGGGGCCCCACTAAATGTAATATCAGATAACGGAAAACAGTTTGTTAGTAGTATATTTAAAAATTTGTGCACAGGACTTGGCATACGCCATCTGAAAATGGTACCATATAGACCGCAGTCGAATATAGCGGAACGCGTAAATAAGAATATTGTAAAAATTATCAGGGGATATGTGAAAATTTTCATGACCGCTGGGACAGCTGTGTCAATGAGTTAGGTTTTGCCTTGAGAACCGCAAAGCACGATACTACGCAGAAAACCCCCGCGGAGTTATTTTTAGGAAGAAAAATCATAACGCCGTTGGATAAGCTGTTCTTTGTACAACAAAGACAAGAAGAATTCAAGTTAAAAGACGTTCAAAAAATTATTGACGAAGCAATTAAAAGTTCTGATATAGCAAGACAAAAACAAAAAGTTTATTATGATAGAAATAGAAGGGAATTGGAATATAAAGTGGAACAAAAAGGTCTTAAGTTGAAATATTCGTTATCGTCGGCACCAGAAAACAGAGTTGCGAAGTTTGAGCCCAGGTTTGAAGGGCCGTACATGGTGGAAAGAATAAGAGAAGCCACGTTTTATTTAAAGGCCGAAAATGGCCAACAACTGGTGGCAAATATCGATCAGTTAAAACCTTATTACAGTCGCACTGAGTTTAAAAATATTGCAGGATTTATTACAGGATCCTGGAAGTAAGGAGAGAAGTCCGCCAGCTCAGGAGAACAGCTCGAGTCCCCCAACACAAAAAAGAAAGCAGAGCCAGCAAACTTCGGCCAGGGAAACCCATACCACTAATGCTACAAGCGCACAAAAAAGGAGAAAGTTAGCACTGACAGATCAACGAGTCAGAACCGAGGATGCTGCAAAAACTCAAGTGCCATCGACCACAAGAGGGAGGCCTGCTGACAAGGTTCCAGGAAAGGAGAAAATTCAACGACGAATTAAAACTAGACGTAAAGCACAGTTTCCAGCATCAACAACTACAAGGCAGACCCAAGGAGGACCAGCGTGGAGATCGAAAAGCCAGAAAAGACACAACCGTGTCGGAGCAACAAGTTCCAAGAGAAGTTTCAAAGACCCTGAAGGACGGAGAGCCCCACCGGAGCAAAAACGGAAATTGGCATTCCAGAATCCACAACCTGCCCGCAAGAGTCCCAGATTCCTACATAAGGGGAAAAAAAGGAAAGCACTGGAACTAAACGGAACAGAACATCAAACAACGAGAAGATTGGAGGTCATCAGGTTTTCTACATTTCAACAGTTCTGTAATGACAGGATGCAGAAAAAGATAAGTGAAAATTTCTTTGCTAATTTTTCTTTGAAGTTCAAATTATATCATCTTGTTATGAGTTGCTAAATGTTTAGAAAACTTAAATCGCAGATAGCGATATTTTGATTGTAAATGTTCGTAAGCATAGATTTTTATGTTAGTAATTTGGCGAGAAGCTACTAGCGTTAAATACTTTTTGTTAAGAACTCGCAAGTTGCGAGAAGTAAATTGTGAATAAGTTTAGTCGGAAGACTATTGGAATACTAAAATCTGTTAACGTAAAGTTAAGATTTCGTGTAAATATTGGTAAAGTGTAATTAAGCAACTATGACTGTTAATGTAAAAGGAATTCAAAAGTGATGTGTAAATATTTAAATATTCATATTCATGTAGAACTGTTTGATCTTTGTGTTGAAATATCGTAAAGATTAAGATGACATAGAAAATAAATTTTTATTTCTGTGTATGGGAGTTATGGAAGAATGGAATGTTTATATAAATATGTGTTTAATGTTAGGCTCTCCAGTTAACACGTTTAAAAGTAAAATATAAGCTTTTGCTTACTACAGTAGGAAACAGTTTTCGTGTAGGGAGTCTTGGCAGGTCTAGTGTGTCAAATTTAACAAAGTTAGGTGTTGTGTAGCGGTAGTTTGTTCGCGGTAACACAACATAGAAGACCCTAAGTACATTTCAGTACATTTGCTGGAGAGCATGGGTGAAATAAATCTGTAGTATGAATGAAAGTGCATAAGGGCCAAATGATGAATTAAAAGCGTAAAGTTAGGATTTAAAGTAAAGTTTTGTAAAATGCATTACTAATGACATTTCCTTCCAGATATGGAAGGATCAAGACCTGACATAAGTCTAGCAAAATAAAGAGTCTATGTAGGAAGAAGATGTATGTCAAGATATAATGTCCAGAAAGGACACATTGTAAATTTTATTTTTCCTAGCTTTAGTCTAGCTCTTAGAATTGTTGTAAAGTTGGCCCTAAAAACGAAACTTTATGTCATTTAGTTAATTTAAAAATTTGGAAGAGTGTAGCTGGAGTAAGTTTTCAGACTTTAAAAGTTTTAGACGTTTAAAGTCTTAAACAAGGTCGTTTTGAAACCTTATTTTTCGAGTATTTAAAGTCTGGTCGGAAGCTATGTAAGGATTATGTTAATTTTATTAACAGTTAAATTTTAAGTTCCTTTCCTGTCAAATTCTTAACTCCAACTTACTACTTCCGGCCAGAACGTAATTTTAGAAATTGCTGAATATTTAATGAGAAGGAGCGGTGTTTAAACCACGAAGTTACTTACAGAGACAGAGAGAGAATCAGAGTTTCTGAACTACGCGCGTCTGCCTTTTTAGCCGCTCTCTCTCTCAAAGCTGTTTTTACGCTCGGCCGTACTCAGGCCCTTGCTAAGCTTCGTAGTAAAATAAGTTAAGGAGCCAACTCTCATTGAACCTTGATAGCTTTGGCTATACTTATTTAGTTAATCTTAGTTTTAGTTTAATTCTTAGCCTTTTAAGTTCAAGTCCAAAGTGTGGACTTTATTTGTACACTCCCAGGCGGAGTTTTGTTAAATCTTATCGAGATAATAAAGAGTTAGTTACCCTTCTCTCTTGTTGTTTCCTGTCATCGAACTCTAGCGATTATTCGCTTATCAGTTCTGAGGTTCCTCACTTATCTTAGAATATTATCTTAGAATTCCAAAGTGAGGTACCTTACAAACTAAAGAATGAATTTTCTTTACACACTGTTAAATTATTATATTTCAAATCAACAGATTGCAATTATGCAATAAGACAAGATGAAAAATACAGTAGTCATTGAGGCAATTGTTGAGGAAAGTTTTGTAAAGCATCAGCTCAGCTTTAAAAAAAAAAAAAAAAAAAAAAAAAAAAAAGCATGCAATAGCTGACAATGAAACCAAATAAAAATCAAACAGAACTCTATTAAACGTTATGCAACAAAATTAATGAGTATGAACGTCTATAAACATTTTTTTTTAACTTGGACCAGATCTCGAAACATCAACTAGATCTTAGGCAATAAAATTAATAAAAATTTATGTTGATAAGTATTTACGAACAAATAGAACAAAATGGCCAAACTTTCAACTAGATAACCAAATAAAGCATTTGTGTTTTAGAGGATTTTATTTACTTCACATACATACATTAGCTTTACATTTACTTTCATAACTCGTATCATAACATACTCTTATCATCGAATGGTTATGATTTTCTATAGTAGTAAGCAAAATTTTTTAACAGTTTCTACTTCGTGTCTGCAAAGTATTCCTTTAAATTGCAAGGTTTCGCGATATTCATTTTTCTTCTGATAAAGTTCATACACGAATCCAAAACATTATAACCTTCGCAATCGATAAACAACGGCCATTTCATTACCTATGACAAAAGTCTACCTATCCATAGTAAAAGGAAAGTCTGTGCAATCTGAAAAAGCGGCGACCCAAGCCATCTTCACCATGGAGGTAGGAAGTTTCTTACCTCAATGATCTTCACAAAGGGGACTCTGATCACAAAGGGGACATCACACAAAGAGAAAGCTCTAAATGTACAGGAAATTGAAATGCGCTTTAGGTCCATTTCTTAGTGCAATGGAAAAAGTGCTGATTTGCAAGCTTGCTTTTATTCTTTAGGTCTTTGTTAAATTCAGATGAGTGACTTAGTAATACAAGAAAATTTTTTCCTCTGGTTAGGATACAAGTACGTTGTTTAGTCTTAACAGCCGGTGAAAGGAGGGAAATATTTCTAAAGCCTGTTTTAGATGCAAAATATTTATCTTTGGAATGGAAAATAAGGGGCAAATATTTGAGTTTTGAGAGTTTTGATTGAAATAAGAGCTTTGAGGTGTATTAAAGAATAAAATCATTTAGCAGCTTTTTATTTTTGAACAAAAATGATATATTATAACTTATATTTACAAAAAAAAAAAAAAATAAAAAGGACCCCTTACCGCGCCTGATAATCGAAAGTGTCTGTGTGTGGGGGCGATTCTAGCTGTCATAGCATGAAGCATACTCTTTTTATATATTATCTAAAGCATAAAATATAATAACTTTAAAAATGCAACATAGTTTTTCAGCTGAGTCTTAGTGTTTCATTTTAAATTTTTAAAAAAGTTTTTTCCCTCAGTAACATTTCTTTGTAACATTATACTAGCTCTTACAGCATGATACGGTTTCTGTATGCAGCAATGCATGCATATTTGCTAAAATTTTTCATAAAATAATAATATTGAATTTAAATCACCTTTAAAATCTTTTTACCCATATTTTACATAAGTATATTCAGCTGAATGGCACCATCGCAGTGGGAAAAACATAAATTTTATTTTCTAATTTTACATTTCTAGAGAAATTTTAAAAGTTTTTGCCTTCAGACTTGCATAACTGTACTCAAGCACCCATCTCTATAGATGCACATCGAAAGTTTGCAAAAATAGATGGAAAAAAAAAAAAAAAATTAACAATTGGCAGCTACCTGGGGAAAAAATGTCATAGAGGGTGACCGGTATGAAATACATACCGGGCCTCAAAATTCAAGATTTCACTCTAGATTTTTTTTCAAGTCTCAGTTTTGTCTGCTAAGGATCTATAAGTTACAAGTCATTCAAAATTTTACCACAATTTAAATTATTTTATATACCGCCCTTCAAAGGGTTAAAGCACACTTTTATTCTTTAGGGCATCGTCTTTGTTAATTTCAGATGAAAATTACCAATGGACCAAATTTTAAAAATATTTTTCTTTCGTACGCTGAAATTTTTACAACGTAATTTTTCATATTAAATATGTACAGAGAAAGAAAGAGCTGGGGTATCCCTAGGATTTGAAATTCCGATCGAAATGCCAATGTTTAGTGACTTTGATCGGATGCTATATGTTGAAAAATATATTAAAGAAAATAGAAGATGCAATATTCGTAAACATAAAAGCATGCTGAATTATAGATTTACACGTTTGGTATATGAATTAAACTTATCTTTATGCCATTATGAAATATTAGGAATATATATAAAAGTATTAGTGAAGAAGGAAATGGCAATTTAAATCCCCCTTTGTAATCTAAATGGCATTAGGATCATCTATAGCATTAGGAGAGTTTACGGTTAAGTCCAATACTGTCGCAAAATCTTATAAAAATTCTAAATGAAGTACAGTGTCTCACAAAAGTGATGGGACACTTGTGCTTTACAAAAGGTTAGGTTAGGTTATTTAATTACGGCAAAGCATCAAGGGCTATCTGCCTAAGGGGAGGAGTGCCTTCGTGGAGGACTTTCTAAGGGAAACTGGCTCGTATACACGATACACATGGGGAAAACCACGAAAACACCCATCCGGATTCGAACCTCGAACCAAACTACCAGTGTTCAGCGACTTTACCGCTCGGCCGCTGGTGGGCCCGCTTTACGAAAAGGAAACTGTAATAAAATAAATTTAAAAAACATGTAAAAATTTTTTATGGGTGTGTTTCATACTTAAATTAGTAACAATTATTACATAAGATACATTTTCTAAAAATATTAATTTAATAAAAATACAATTGTTCAGAACGGAGCAAAAAATGGCTCACATAAGTGATGGGACACCATTTGATAATACTACGTACTACAATAAAAATATTTTCTGGGGTTTTTATTTTTACTCACAAGCAATTGGCAATAATTTCTAAAATCGTCTGCAGTATTTCTCTCCAATTTGTTTTGGAAATTTTGTGTTTTTTAGCTCTGTGCAGCCCTGAATACTAAACGAAAAGAAACTTTGCTTGAAGTTCGAAAATTAGTTATTAATTTGCATATTGAACGTGGAAAATCTATTAACTGCTGAAACAGTTAACTTGAGTCATTCAACAGTTTTCAATATCATTAAACGATATAAAAAGAATCATATGATTCAGGATAAAAGAAGACCTGGCCGACCATCAAAGCTATCCAATGGAATAAAGCGAATTATCGTTCGAAATATTAAAAAAAAAAAAATCCAAGAATGAGTGCTCTCCTGAGACTATTAGAAGAGTAATTCGATCTGCTGGATATCACGGTAGAGCAGCCGGGAAAAAATTCTTCGTAAGTGAAAAGAATAGAAAACTCAGACTGGCTTTCGCAAAATCCAACATAAATAAGAATTCTGATTACTGGAATGAACTTATATTTGCTGATGAGAGTTAAAATATAGTATTTGGTTCTGACGGTAGAATTTTGGTGTGGAGAAAACCCAGGGAAGAATTTCGCAAACAGAACTTGGTGCCAACAGTAAAACATAGTGGAGAAGGAGTTATGGTATAGGGGTGTATGTCGTCCGCTGGAGTTGGTAATCTCGTTTTTATTGGCAGTATAATGGATCAATACAGGTATATTGACATTTTAAATCAAAATTTGAAATCTTCAGCACGAAAACTGAACCTTCATAACGATTTCAAATTCTACCAAGACAATGGCCCCAAGCACACTGCTTTGAACGTTAGACTGGCTGCTGTATAACTATTCTGAAATAATAAAAACACCACCACAATCTCCAGACTTTTAAATCCCATAGAGAATGTTTGGCAAGAATTTCTTCAAAGCAACAATTAAAATCGGTGCTTCAAGAAGAATGGGCTAAAATCGCTCCAGAAATCATAAAAAAAATTAGTCGAATCCATACCAAGAAGATTAAATCATGTTTTAAAAGTAAAAGGAAATCCAACAAAATATTAAAACCATTTAAAAAGTAAAATTTTTGGATAAATATTTGATGAAAAAGTATGTGAGCCATTTTTTGCTTCGTTCTAAACAATTGTATTTTTATTAAATTAATATTTTAATATTTTGAGAAATTGTATGTTATGTAATAATTGTTGCTAAATTTAAGTATGAAACACACCGACAAAAAATTTTTACATGTCTTTTTAATTTATTTTACTACAGCTTCCTTTTGTAAAGCACAAGTGTCCCATCACTTTTGTGAGACACTGTATATAATAAATCGGGAAACCACGTGCTTTAGAGATTATTAATTTTATAAATAATTAAACGTGAAACTATATCGGAAAATAAGCTGCATATTCAAGTTAGATCTGTACCAAGGTTTTTAGAAACATCTTCTGTTAACAAGAATTATGTTGCAAGAGTTCATGAATAAGTTGAAATATGAAATCGATAATAAAAGTAATTCCAAATTTGGGCTTCCAGATGCCCATATTCGGGAGGAAACGTAGGGTACTCAAAACTGGATGGTTCGTTGTTTCATCACAATGCGAGAAACTTACATACATTTACGCAGATACTTCATTATTTAATTTCCTTAAATATAATACAACGCGATAATATTACGTGACAACAATTTGAAAAGTGAATCGGGCATTTATAGTGGACCAACACAAAATGCCAAAACGAAAATAATTTTACGTTTTGTGTTTTACCTTTATTATATTAAACATCGTGTTCGTTGCACTTAACCATAAAATTAAGTTCAACAGCAATATCGCAAAATTATTTTTAAAATAGCATTTTTTTAGAATTTTTACACAGTCTCACGGGCTGGAAATAAAAAGTCCCCCCCCCCTCTCCGTTGTGTTGCCATTGCTCACATGGAAGTCGTTGATTTTGTTAATCAAAAACAAAATACGAAATCGATAACAGAACAAATTTCAAATTCCGAATTAGGGCTTCCAGATGCCCATATGCGGTGGAAGATTATGTTATTCAAAATTCGATGGCTCTAGGTACCGTTGTTTATATCACAATGCGAGAAATATACATGCATTTATGCAGATTCTTCGTTATTTAATTCCTTTAAATGTAACACAGGGCGATAATATTTGGTGGCAACAGTTTAAAAAGTGAACCGACCTTTATAGTGAACCAACCATAATAATAAACTTTAATAAGGCATTATTTAAGACACAATAACACGCGGAACAAATACTAATTCAGAAGCCAAACAACAAACATCAGCGTTATATTTTTAAATTTTCACAGTACTAGTTTCGATTGTTTTACCTAACCACCACCTTCAGCTGCAAAAGTGCAAATGGACATTTTAAACTGTTTGCGCTTTTGCAGCTGAAGATGGTGGTTCGGTAAAACCATCGAAACTAGTCCTGTGAAAATTTGAAAATATAACGCTGATGTTTGTTGTTTGACTTCTGAAGGCATTATTTATTTTCCATTCGCATCTTCTCCCTTTTAATGTCAAACCCGATTAGTATAGAATAATATTCGGGAATGATTATTTTAGATATTTATTGAGGGAGAGGGAAATAAACTATTTTGTTGGTGCAATTGTAGGGTGTCTTCGTTTTTCCGCGGTTGTCAAAATTATTCCAGTTTCCGCGAAATCTCAATCTTCATTACCCAAAGAGGTTATAGTGGGGAGTCAAGGGAAGCTTGGCCTCTCCCGAAAGGTAGAAGAGTGTTTTGTCCCCGATTACACGAGCATTTTCTGTTCATATAAAAGTTATGTCATCATTTGAATAAATGTAATTTATAAATTAAATATTGTAAATAAACATTGTTGAACATAAGCAAAAAACTTGGTGAATTACTACATGTAAATATAATATATATATACCAAAGTAGAAAGACAACATGAACTAGAGAGACCTTAGTGGTCAAGAATTTTGCGCATTGAGCTGCAAAATTTTAAAAACTTTTTTTCGAAGAAGAGGAATGTTTAAGGGGTGTTGGAACTCCAAAAGCTTCAAAAAATTGTGATTTCGGATTTTTGCATTTTCAAATTCTCTACACTTTAATCTTTCTAAAAATACCATTCTTTAATCTCTATGAATATTAGAACTGTAAAAAAATCTAGTTTTAATTTCTCATCTACTGCTTTGATCAATGAGGATTTTTACATAAAAACGCGTTTTTCTCCAAACGTGATTTTCTTGTACTCGATGTACCTTTTCTCAGGAACTACTGTTCACAGGTATCTAAACTTTTTATGCCTTATTTATTAGGTTCCCTAATATTTACTGAAATGAGCTCTTTGTAATAAACTTAGAAAAAAAAAAATTAAAATTTTTTTTGTGTGAGAAAAGTGTTAAATTTTACTATGCCTAACAAAATATTCTGTAATTTACTCTAAAATTCAAAATGCTTCAAAAGCTCATTTCAGTATAATCAGATAGGTATACTATAATTACAGAAAAAAATTCAAGCTTGTACCTACAGTAGAATTTGAGAAAAGGTACATCGAAAATGGCCAGTTTAACATTGTCGGTATAGGGGTCTCTGATACCCCTTAAAACCTAATGCTAAAAATGTACATTTGACACTGTAGTTCCTGAGTAAAAATGTTACATCATGTAACAACCACAAACAGTACTAAAGAAGTAAAAGCTATCGCGTAAAAACTTAATGTAAAAATTACAAAACGAGATAACTTCAAAATCAAAAAGGGATGACCCTTTGAGCGCAATGTTAAATCTAAAAGCGTTCAGATTTTATATGAATATATATATTTTATATTTGTATATATATATTTTATATTTTATAAGTAGATATATATATATTTTCATTTTATTTGTTTAAAATAATACTAAATTCTGCTTCGAAAAGTGTTTTAGATTTGTAAGCCAAAGGTTATACGAACTGCTTTCGTTTATTTAAATAAAATAAAATTAATTTTTTAAAGGTTGTTAAAGAATATTTATTTAAAACCGAGAAAGCTGAACAGAAAGTACTCCTGGTGCTTACAAATCAGACAGCGATTGTGATTAGAACTCAAAGTAAGACATTTAAATTTAAACCAAGTAGAAACTAGACAAAAGCTAGGCAGAGATATTTAATATGAAAGTTGGCTGAAGTTTGACCGGAGTGAAGACATTATAACCGCAAGTTTAATGCACTGTCGAAAGCCATGATGACTTGTCTTAGAGACTAGCAATCCAAGCAACGTGGCCTTCCAACAGGCAGAACACGCTCCGTCTGAATCATCTTAAACCTTGCTTAATACACAGGCGACCTAATTTTCATTCTTGGCAGGAAACGGAAATTGAGGAGTGATACTAAATAGTTTTAACATGAAATAACTGGTTCTGTAAAATAAACCTTACAAGTTAGCAAAATGAATCAATTCATGAATAATCAAAAACTTATTCAAACAAACAAATATTGTTAAACATAAACACTAATTTAAGTGCCTTTACGCCGCACACATTTTTTTCCTTTTGGCCCTTTTTAAAAAAATGATTATCATAATATACTATGTGTAAGGTAAATCCTAATTTTGAAACGGTAGTTTTGAGTTCATAGCACTTTCCTGTCTAAGTTCAGCTTAAAATTCCTTACCAGAATGAGGTTTTAGAATAGCCTTGAATGTAAATGAGTAGTAGAGAGTATTTAAGTCAAAGTTCACTGACTTCGAGAGTGGGAGAATTAGGATTCCTGAAAAGAGGGCGTTTGGCTTTTGACTACGTCTCTCTAAGCTCTTAATACGCTCGGTAATATTACGTGCCCTTGTGAGCTAATTTAATATTACGGGCCAACTAGTTTAGAAATTGTGTTAGCTTCGGCTAAATCTTTTTAGTTTGTCATTAGTTAAGTTCTTATATCTTACGTTTTGAGTTCAAGCCTAAGTGGAGGCTTTATTGTACGTCCTGAGAAAGGGGCCATCTGTGAATCTCTATTTTGAGCAACCATGGGTAATTAACCCTTCTTGAGTTTACATTTCTGTTTTTGGACTTCAGCGATTATTTGCTTAGTAGTTCACTAGTTTCCTCAACGTTTAGTTAATATATTTAAAGGGGGAACATTCATATATACTAAGGAGATTTTAAATAATGCATAAAAACTATTAAAACTGTACCTAAAAAGTCAGTACCAACTTAGGGATTTCATGAGTATTTCGAAAAGAGTTATCTCTCATTCTAACCAAAATAGCTGTCGCTGTTAAATTTCTGTTAGTGTTACAATTGAAATACAATATGCTTTACATCAAATTATTGAATTTTTTACCTATTGTTGTCTTAATATATCTCTTTTTAGGAGAATCTATCATGAAATCTTGGCTTGCTTTATAAGAAGAATGTCCATGGACAAAAGGGAAGCTTTGATTCTTGAAATGTGCGCTATGTTCTTCTGCAGCGGCGAAAGAGATTTGTCTAATTACATTGAGAGTATGTGTTACATATGGAGATCCATTCCGGATGTTTACATTACACTCGAAGAGATAAAACATACGCTTTTTAAGTTCTTGGATATCGAAAATGACGAATTTGTGGAAGAAATATGTCAGGAACTCCAGAGGCGGGGGTTTAACGGCTTTGAAGTCAAACAAGAGACGAATAGCGCTCAGACAAGCGAAGAACCCGAGAGCGAGATAGGCGATTTTTTGTTTGCCGATTCACATTTATCGGAAGAATATGATAGTCCTGACGATCGGCTTAGTGTGCGTGATTATTTCGGAGATGCGAAAAGATGTTCAAGTGATTCGAAGTTCCAGCTGCTGGATGAACAATTTTGTACAAATTCACTGCTTTCCAAAAATCCTGACAGCCTTATCTCTCTACCAAGAGGTGTGTTTCTTCCATATAGGTTTACAGATACATACTATTTCCTTCGAGGTGTTTCTTTTAACTTAATTCTTTTCACTAGCGTTGTAAACTCCTTGATTGACCCTGACAAACCCACATTTCAACCGCGCTGCCAGTTTGGCCGTAATCTAAGCAAGGCAGAAGAAGTATTGGCTCTCACTTCACAGCGCTCAGAAGAGCCTGACGATCCCCTTCATGAGCCAAGGAATCCGTTGCAATGCTCTCGAAAAGCGGCCACACATTCTATAACTCAAAATTCACAATCGACAAGAGATATAGAAAATAGAAATTCCCTGTCTTCTCAAGCGCCAAAAAATTATGAGATGTCTAACTTTGAACTAGGAAATTTATCTGAATCACCTGCACACAGAGAACAAGGAACTGGAAAACTTTTATTTAGAATAAAGGATCAAATACACGACTTAAGAGGCCTGATCAGAAAATTGCTGATTCATAAATCCCGATTGACAGAAGATTCTCTCCCTCAAGCAAGACATCTGCCTAAAGGCAAAATCAGAAATTCATCGATTTCCAGTTCAAAGTTACCGAAAAAACACGACAATTTTATAATTCTCCCAAGTCTGTTGCTGGATTCCAGAAGTGCGAGCAGGAGAAATTCACGTGGTTCTCATTTTCAGTTGCCAGATAAAGGATCTCGCATTACCCCTCCAACGAAAGTTCACTTTCACTCAAAAGTGGCAGTGAGGTACGGAGCTACTTATAATTCCTATTTGCCAGAAGAAACTCTTGATCACCCTAATACAAATTATCCGTTTTCTCAGGTGGCAGAAAATTCTGAGATCCCTTTCTCTCGAGCCAAGAACGTAGCCGAATCTCGTATCAGAACTGTAATGGCTCGCATTTGGACCCTACCAGGACTTTGGAGCACTGAACGCCTGCTTGCTCCAAAAGACAAACTCACAACTATGGTCAGAGATTCGCTGATTCGTATTTTGCAGTGGACGGAAGATTCTGCAAATCCATATATTCAAAATTTACAATTACCAGAAGACCCCAACATTCAAAGAAGCAGCCTATTTCTCTGTAACCCAGATGATATGGGAGAAGTACCGAATCACATTTTAACGTTTCCTGACGAGCTCGACGCTATGTATCCAACGGACAACCAATTGTTTCTTTCGTTTACTCGAGAATTGAACAGGAATAATCCACAATGGACAGAAGACCCACTCTTCGACGAAGCCGTTCGAACTATGGAAAATATGGCCCGTCTCGCATACCATCAATGGCTAGATGAATGGCATGCAACCTCTACAGACACTCAGGTTCGAAATTTCGAATTGCCGAAAACGACTGACCATGCCGGCCACCAACCTAGGCGTCTATTACACTATACCCGATGTGTGATCAGGGATGCACTGATTCTCAATTCGCAGCTACCACAAGGGATTACACTTCTCAACTTACCCGAGCGATTGCAATCATATTTAAAACTGGAACTATAAATTTTTCCTTCGTGGTGTAATCTTCATTCGAAAGCGTTTCACACGATGCATTCGCTTTTATAGTTTGTCCAGAAACTTGTTTTGCAACATTGTTACATAGATGTATGCATTTTCTTTTTGTAATAAGATAATACCATTAAATTTTTCAATTTTCAATATGTGCGTCTTTATTACGCTTCCATGCACACACATACACACGCTTGAACCGTTCTCATTCGGAATTCAGTCCTGTGTGGATACATGTACTCTTCCAACAATAAAATCGCAACACCAAGACACATAATCCTTAAGCTTGTGCAAATTGGGGATATTGTACATATTGGTAAGACATACAAATACAGTAGAGTTCCAATTATCTGAATCATCAAAAATTCGGATAATGGGATTTTTTTCTGAAGTAAAGGTTCTTCGTACATTTAGTTAGTTACTCAATGTACCCTATGTTGGAAATGGGAGAAAAAACTATTCATACAGAAAAATAGGTGTTAGTTAATTAAAATGAAAAGGCAACACTTTTACGTACGTACATCTTATACATCTGTACAGTACTTAGAAGTGAGGAACGTCCTTGTTTGCTGAACATCTCGGTCAAAGTAAAATGTTTGACGGACACCGTACTTCCTGTTAAAATTTCTTAGCTAGCCGTTACTTGCTTTGTAGGTTGAATAACCAATCTCCTGAGCTAAGACGTTAGCTTTTTCACAAAGAATCGGACCCGAAATTGGATTTCCCACAGAACGTTGTTGCAAAAACCACTTGAAAACGACATCTTCTAAATTTTTGCTTCTTGCTGCATTCCCCCCCCGGGGGTCGACGTAGAGTACTCTGCGCAGTACTGGCTAGGATCTGTACCTAGGCAGTCTCGGCCACGGGGGTATAACATTTTTGAACTTGGCGGTTCCCGATGGTCCATGGGGTAAGTCTATACTTGCTCTTCATGGGCCGGGAGGTGTAAGTCCTTTCCACCAGGGTAATGGTAGCCAAATAGCAAACCGGACCATTGAGAGTCTGGTCACTGCTGTCCTTGGAATTCCATGTAAAACCTAAGGAGAGGGGCATCCCGTGTACTGCTGGCAGGTAGCCCAAATCAACGGCCAGTCATCGACCCTAAGTTGTCATCGCCCACCCCACCGTGGTCTCGGTCCAGCCGGGACGGTGGTCTTGACTGGTCCGTGTTTAGCGGTGGGCTAGTTGATCGTTGAGCGATCATCAGAGGGTACCATAAAATTGTGTCTCGGGGGTGTGGGACCCTGGGCCCAGCAGGAGTTTTCAATGTCATCGTTGTGTGACGCTTACTGGTTTTAGCAGTTCCCAGAATGTGATTGGGTTCACGAACTGTGGTATAAATCTTAGTTAGTTCTTGCTGCATTGATTTTCTTGAAGAACTTCCATCCTCGTTTTCAAGCAATGGCACGAAGTTTAAAAATGTAAGTTTGTTCGTTTCAATGCCTGAAATCGGTGTTTGCCCAACACTATGTTTGTAGGCTTAATTCTTTTACAGTAATAAAATTTTTAGCCCCTAGCTTTAATCAGCAACATGTAGAAATTCAAGTGGTATAAAATCCTCATTATGAATGCATTTTTTTTTTTTCAGCCACGTTCAGAAAGCAGAGCTACTTATTTTTACCTACTGCTGGCATGGCCAGACCAAAGACTATCTACGTACACATAACAATACATATTCTTTGCAGAAACTGTGGCTTGTGAGCCGCTGCGTGTACTCTAAACGCACTCGTTGAACCCCCCGGTTGTATTTCAACCTAAGCCTTATTGGTCAGTTTACCATGAGAACATGTCTTTGAATTCTATTATAGCGAAGGGTTGTTTACTTTGTGTTTTATTTTGGATTTTTTGGGTGACTTTGTAGATCGATTAACTTTGCTGTTTATCTGTGGTTAAAATCGTGTCTACATTTTAACTATTTATTTTCCGAGCTGTATTTGTTTTTATATAAACTGAAATTTATATATCATCACGTGAAAATAGATGATACTTTATCGAACCTACCCGATACATTTTCATATCGTATTAAAGGATAGTGTATTCAGACTAAGGGAACTTGTGGATGAAAAATACTGCTGAGGTAAAGACAAGCTGGTTTACTTTATTTCAATATTTAGAAGATATGAAATAATAATTTGATGTTGACACCAAATACTGAATGCAGAAAATGCACTTTATATCCTGTTCCGTTGCTTGCTGGCTATTTATGTTAAAATTTTGAAATTAGTGGTTTTTACTCGTATATTAAATTTTGTAAGTTGTCAGCAATATAAACAAGCAATAATATATCTGAAATAAACTAACTGAAGCTAGAAATATCGTCGTGGTATTACATTTTAGAAGCAAACGCATTCTGAAAGCAGCTGTAAAATTATTGTTTCATTCCTATTGTAATAAATTCCAATCAATTGATATGCTTACTGTTAATTTTAAGCACACCAGAAATCCATCTAACAGTTTATTCAAACGTAAATTTACCTAATTTCTTAATAGCTAAAACATGTGTATTTTCATCAAAACAGTATATGTATATTTATTGCAGGATTGGGTTCACATTTTGTTAGATGAGAATTTGATCACTTGTTCGGTATCAGCAGTTGGAAAGAACTTTCCCTTCAAAAATCGGATGTGCGCACTACATGACTTCCTTGAACGGAATATTAAATTATACGCATTTTTTCCTGCATTTCATTTAAACTTATTGAACTGAATTAAATCTACTCCGTCGACAGCGTATCCTATTGATATATTCTGTTCCTTCGATAGCGCAACAGAATAAATGCACTCTTTAAAATTCACTATATTTATTTATAATAGCGATACTCTGGGGCTAGGTTCAGTTAACAGCGTTACATCTCATTTATTTTATAACTCAGAATGCAAAAAAATTATGTCATCTGAATTACCTAATCGTTGCCACATGTTCCATTTAAATACTAAATGCAGAAAAGAAATTAAACAAGTAAAAAATAAAGTTTTTCACAGACGATTCCACTTCTTTCCTCGAATTTCAGTAGATGTATTTCTCATTCAATTAATTGAGTTCTTACTACGGGGCAAGGCAAAAATAATAAAAACACAAACTATCTTCATTAAAAATTTAAAGATATACAGAAATATAAAACACCGAATACAGTTAAAAAATTAAAGAAAAACAATTTCTGCAATTAAAATTACAGTTTCTAAGCAAAAATAAGCTATTCGGCGAGCGAGCAACAAGTGCAGTTTAAGTTTATTTTCTCTAGATTGACAATAAATCCACTATTCTGCTAAGTTTTAATTGTAAACAAATATGGCTGCAATGGTAAACAAAATTAGGCCTAGCCGAACTTAAACCTCTTTTAAATTGTTGATAATTCTACAACTATAACATTCAGGTTAATTAAAAGCATAAAAAACTTAACCGGCAGATAAGAACAACACAGTCCAATTATTTTTAAAGAAAAAAATGTCCAACTTACAAACGTATAAGAATAAAGAAGTTCAGCTCACGGAGACGAGTAACAGAATGGATATATATATATATATATATATATATATATATATATATACTATTAGTGCTATGGATTGCAACCAGAATAGGAGATTGCAACCATAACATGTAGATGCAGTCCTGCATACAAAACATGCAGTTTTGCATACAAAATTTCAACCTTCTGAGGCTACTCGTTCTTGAGTTATGCGATATATACATACGTATGTAGGTACAGACGCTACGAAAAAAATCCCTTCAGAATTGATTTTAATTCAGTTTTATAATTTTTTGGAGATAAAGAGTCCTTTATTCTGTGCTTACGTACAGATGTCGCGCAAAAACATCGTTTAATTGCATTCGATAGCGGTCAAAATGGGTATTTTCGTTGAAATATGATGCGTGAAATCTTTCGCGATTACAATACTTCGTACAAGGAAATAAAAATGGGCGCATTTGAACTGACACAGCTCTAACGGAATAGAACCCACAATACTATGAGGCAAAATACAGGTTCTATACAACACAAAAAAAAAGGAGAATACAGGCTGTCCACCAGTAATGGAGACCAGAATTAAATGGTAAGTAAGAAAATATACCAACTTCTTATTCTATGCATATAGAATAACTTCCAATAGAAATTAAGGCTTGATTCACATAAGTCTAAGAACATTTTAATGTTAATATCTTCTCTACATATAATAAAAGAAAGAGTCTGTCTGTGTGTGTGTGCCTTTCGTTCGCGCTGCGCGTAAGCTAATAGACCCACGGCTACGAAACTCGGTACATAGGTGCATCTAGACAAGAGCCAGTGCCCCTCGAAGCGACTTTTTCGAATTCGAATTTTTTTTATTTTATGTTTTGTAACGAAATCGCGTCGTTTTGAGACATAATGGGATATAGGAAAGCGAGATTTTACTCTACGCACTCCATTTTCACATCGTCATGGAAAGTAGGCACTTAGCTATTTTACGAACTTAAAATAAATTTCGCGTTTCAATAAATCAATTAATAGTAGATAAAATCAGGTTTTGTTATTACCTTGTGATTATCTGCACTTCTACCGAAAAGTTGACAAAAAGTATTTCTGAGACAACTCACCATGTTGTCAAAGAGTATTTGTGTATCAATTCGGATATGTGCACAGCAGCCACCCCCCCCCCCGCCAAGCTATCAATTTCTACTACAGCTATATTTGCAGATTGTGATCTCCCCAGTGGATATTTCAATGTTTCAGCATAGTGGTAGACTGCATTGCCGCAGTTTTCATTGTCTTTGGTGAAATCTTGGACTTGGATATGTGCATGCATGGCTGAAAAAAATGACAAGTGTGCGTCTTGTATGGAGAAAAAAAAAAAAAAAAAAAAAAAAATTGTAAAGTAAACAGACATTTATAGCGAATCAACGCAAAATGCCAAAAAGAAATTAATAATCTTTCTGGACAAACTGTCTCTTTGGACTTTAAACATGAAAGCTGTCCGATTTTGCATTACGCCGTTTTTTTTACCGTTTTGCTTGTTACTTTTATTCATGTTCTTCGCCATAAACCATAAAATTCAATTTAACAGTTATATCGCAAAATAATTTTAAAATGAAAGTATTTTTAGAATTTACGATACACAGTCTCGCGCGCTGGAGATATTCCCCCAACCCGTACAGTGTAGCCCGCTTTGAAATCGTTGAGTTTGTTAATCGAAATTTCGTTAAAGTGTTACAAAATATGAAATCGATAATAAAACAAATTCCAAATTTGGGCTTCCAGATGCCTATATTCGAATGGAGGACTATGTTATTCAAAATTCCATGGCTCTAGGTCCCGATTTTTTATCACAATGCGAGAAATATATTTACATACATTTCTTCATTATTTAATTTCTTTAAATATAACACTGGGCTCTAATATTTGGTGGCAACACTTTGAAAAATGATGCGCTGTTTATAGTCAATCGGCGCAAAATGCTAAAACGAAACTAATAGCCGTTCTAGGCTAAAAAATGTCCCACTAGATGCATTTTTGAAATAAATGTACTAAAGATACCCAAAGAAACATTTGTGTCCAATGTCGGCAACAAGTTTGTCACTTTTTGGTGGAGGTATAGATAACTGGAAAGTACCAAAAATAAATGGTGCAAACTTATGCGCGCAGCTGTTAAAGCATCTGCTAATTTTAACATCCAATTGATACAGTTAAAATCAATTGTTATAAAACGTTTGTCTACTTCAGGATTCAATTTCTTAACTGCTAGCAGAAAACCGTTATCATATTTAATGGTGCATAAGTAATAGCGTGTGGCTCAACGGGTATAGTGGTTAGCGTCGCTGAATGCCGTGCCGAAAGGCTAGGATTCGACTCCCGGAGAAGGGCACGTCTGTTTGTAAATGTATAGTGTCTGTGCGACATGGGAGAACTCTAAAAATTTGGCGAGCCGAAAGTCCTCTCGAGAGGTTGATAGTAGGGGAAGAAGGGTAGCATGTTCGGATCCTTCCATCTGGGTGCTTTCCATCAAAATTGGGGGTGGAACTGAGCAAAATCGCACCCTCAACTTGCAACGTCAGGTGTAAACTTGCACTGAATTCGTAGGCTTCGGTTGACTATAGGTCAGAAGAGTCAGCATTAGTAACAACAACAAAAACAAGCAATTTCAGTGTTGACTGATCGTACCGTCTTCATAAGTAATGAAAACATTTGAGTCTATCAGAATTTTAGCTGCATTTAAAAAATGAGTTCAGAGTCTTGTCTGAAAAAGCAATATTAGTGTTGCTGCCTTTGTGAACTGCGCATCGATATGAAACAGGTATCAAAGATACAGATAAAGTATATATATACAGGTATCAAAGTGCAGAATTTACGGACTCTTACTATCTCTTCCCTCTTGATGGTTTGCTAGTCACGTAAAGTTACTGCTCAGCATTAATTTGCAAGACACAGGTTAGGCCTAAAACGCTCCTCCATGGAAAGTGTTCCTAAAAGGGCCTCCACAAATAAAAACGTTTGAGAATAACTATTTTAGCACAACTTCTTTGCACAATTCAACCACTAAGCATAGAAACAGCATTTACATGACTGGACTTTTTGACTGTCGTATTCGTTTATCTCAATATGCCAACTCAGATTTTCCCCAGATATGTTACGCTATCTTTTAAGATTGATAATACTATTCATATCGGGCATTCAATAGAACGCGCGTTATAACGAGCATAGATCCGATTGTACGATTTCACCATACCTATTTTAGATTCCAGATACACAGATATCAATTTCCAAAAATCGGAGAAAAGTTAAAAACCTTTAACTCTTAACTATTCAGATAAACAATTTTTTCTTAAAAAGCGATGAAAATGTAACAAAGTTTGTTTTCTTTCTTTTTTTAGCCCGAAGGGTTGGCGATTTGCGTTGAAAACTTTAAAGGTCCAGTTCACTTTTCAAATTGTTGCCACCCAATATTATCGCCCTGTGTTATCTTTGAAGAAATTAAATAATGAAGAATCTGCATAAATGTGTGTATGTTTCTCGCATTCTGATAAAACAATGGTACCTAGAGACATCCAATTTTGAATGACGTAATTCTCCACCGAATATGGGCATCTGGAAGACCTAATTTGAAAGTTATCGATTTCATATTTTGGAACACTTACGAATTTTTGACTAAAAAACTCAAGGATTTTAAAGGGAGCGATGGCAACATTGTACCGGGGAGGGAAAATATCTCCAGTGCGTGAGACTGTGTATCGGAAATTCTATAGATATACTCTCTTTAAATTTATTTTGCGATGTTGCTTTTTAATTGAATTGTGAGTGAGAAAAACGAGATATTTAATAAATAAAGGTAACACAGAAAACGTTAAAAAAACGCCTCTTTGGACGTAATGTAAAATATGAAAGCTTTCAGATTTTATTTTTTATTACTATTTTCTTTTTATGCTGTCTTAGATTAATCTGAAATGAAACTTTGTTTGGTTTGCTTTATTTGACTACAGCTAAGCACGAAAGGGCTATCTGTCTAAGGAAAGAGATGGCATCGCGAAGAATTTTCTAAAGAAAACTGGTTTGTTTTCATATTATACAGGGGGGGGGAGGAAAAACGAAAATGCCCATGCTGCCAATCCCATTTCCCTGGAATAGAACATCTAGCGTTCAGGGACTTATTCGCCAAACATTTCATTAATTTGCAATTCATAGAACTCTTCTGTCGTCATTGGCTCGTCATCATACATATTTTCAGTCTCGAATTCTGTATTGTTACAATTACTACTAGAACCTTCGTCGTCATTTTCACTTTCAAAAACAGTATCATCTTCCGTGCGTCTAGTTCGTTGCTAATACAACATTTTTTAAATGATTTTATAATAATTTTAGAGGGACTCTGTAATTAGTTCGTCACATAATTTAAGTCATGAAATTACTTCAAGTAAGTGACTTATTTGATAAGTCGTCCAATTTGAATGCGGGAAGAAAACAACTGCATTATATAAAGAAATTTTTGAACTTCCGATTCTTTTTTTTTTTTTTTTTATGGCCGCGCGTATAAGTCGACCCCCCCCCCTACTTTGAAGTCTTTTTTTTGTCCAAAATATCTCAACTTATACGCGGGTATATACGGTACAAAAAAAAAAAAAAAAAAAAAAAAAAAAAAAAAAAAAAAAAAAAAAAAAAAAATCTGATGTGTACACCACATGACTTCCTTGTACGGAATATTAAATTATACGCATTTTTTATTGCATTTCATTTAACTTATTAGATTGAATTAAACCTACTTCGCCGACAGCGCATAAACCACAATAGAATAAATGCATTCTTTAAAATTCACTTTGTTTACCATAGCGACACTCTGGCGCTAGGTTTACTTAACAGTATTATATTTCGTTCATATTATAACTCAGAATGCAGAAAATTTATATCATTTAAAGAATTATCTAATCGTTGCCACATGTTCTATTCAAATACTATAACAAAGCTAGAATGATGTATAAAAGAAATTAAGCAAACAAAACAAAAAAGAAACAGTTTTCACTTCGCGACAAGGCAAAAATACATAAAAACTCAAAATATCTGCTTTAAAAATTACGAAGTAAATCTTAAATACTTATTTCCTCGAAAAATTCCAGAAAGGATTAAGCATGATTTAATTCGCAATAATAAATGAAGGCGTTATTTTTGTGTTGCGAAGCTTAGTCTCTCTAGATTGGCAAAAAATCTACAATTCTGCTGTTTCAAATGTAAACAAATATGTCCGCCATGTTATTTAAAACTTAACCGCACTTAAAGAGCTTTTAAATTGTTGATAATTGTACAAATATTGCTTCCAGAATTACGAAAGGCATAAAAACTTTAATCGGAAGATAAAA
Source organism: Stegodyphus dumicola (assembly GCF_044657685.1). Classification (NCBI taxonomy): domain Eukaryota; kingdom Metazoa; phylum Arthropoda; class Arachnida; order Araneae; family Eresidae; genus Stegodyphus; species Stegodyphus dumicola. The sequence continues at coordinate 180,089,397 of NC_140777.1, read as the reverse complement.
ACAACATAATTCAGTCATTTTTAAAGCAAAAAATGTGCAATTTACAAACTTATAAGAGTAAAGAAACTGAGATTACTGAGCCGGGTAACAGAGTGGATATATTTATAAATATATTTATATACGTTTCGCGCGGCAGATTGAAACCAAAATACGAGGTGCACATCTACATGTTATAGTAGTCTTATCTACAAAATTTCAACGTTCTGAGGCTACTCGTTTTTGAGTTATGCGAGATACGTACGTACGCACGCACGTACGTACATACGTTCGTACAGACGCCACGAAAAATTCTCTTCAGAATTCATTTTAAAGCAGTTTTTTTAGTTTTTTTTTTTGGAGGAAAAGAGTCTTTTATTCTGTCCTTACGTATAGATATCACGAAAAAACATCGTTAAATTGCATTTGAAAGTGGTCAAAGTGGATATTTTCGTTGAAATATGCTGCCTGAAGCTTTTCGCGATTACAATACTTCCTTTTTACTTCGTACGAGGAAGTAAAAAGAGAGAGAGAGAGAGAGCTTAATTAAAAATTCTGAAAACGCTAATTTTCGCCCTTGTTTCTCGCAGTGGCAACAATGCTGATATCAGCAACAATGGCTGTGCGTGCCATAACACAATCAGAGAGAATTATATATTTGATGCGATTTCATCAAAAAAACATAAAATTAAAAAAAAATCCTTCTTTAATTCCATACACTTTAAAAGTCTTCTGAACTCTGTCTTGCTATTGCCACTTATTTTTGTTAAATATTACAATCCCATTTATCACAGACATGTACTATTATTTATATAATTCTTTAATTCCATACACTTTAAAAATGTTTAGAATTCTGTCTTGTTGTGGTCATTTATTTTTGCTAAATATTATAATCCGATTTATACTATTATTTATAAGTTGTTATAAAATTAATTTTTACAGCACGTGAGGTAATTATTTGTAAGTCTTATATTTAACTAGCAGCTACGCGGCGAGCCTTCGTCTGGCTTTTAAATGTACTGGGAAAATGCCTGAAGGGAATACCAAACGTTAAATTTAAAAACTGCGCAAAATTTTACTCTGCAGAACAACTTCATTAAAAAAAAATTCAATATATATATATATATATATATTACATATACCAAAATTACAATGAACTAAGCAATATCCCTTAATACAAATATTAATTATATTAATGAATAAATTAACCAACTTCCCGTTGCCTTCTCTCAACGAACGTCCAGTGTCCAAGAGAAACATTCAATTTAAAAACTGCACAGAATAATCGGCCTCATTTTTCCGAGTGGCAACAATGCTGAATTTCAACAGTCGGCAGTCCAGTATACAATTGAATGAAAAACTGTTGCCAAAACCACATTTCCAAAAGAATGAAACTATTCAAAATGATGCGATAAAATCGAAAATATGAAATAATAATAATAAGAAAAAAACTCATCGAATTTTGAAAAAATCGCTTCGAGGTGCACTGGCTCTTGTCTAGATGCATCTATATACCAAATTTCGTAGCCCTGGGTCTATTAGCTTACGCGCAGGACGAACGAAAGGCACACAGAGAGACTCTACCTTTTATTATATTACTAGCTTTTACCCGCGGCTCGTTGATGTCCTTAAATAAGTTTTTAACTCCACGTAAATTTTAAAAATACACTCCGCGTAAAATTTAAGTACTGCTCTTCTTGAATATCTATAGGGCCCCGGATATTTTGTGTTTACGCGAAGTGTATTGTCATGAAATCTAGTAAAACTGCCTGTGCTTAAATTGCCCCGGCTCCGGTACTTCTCAATTTTTAAGATAAAATACAATTCTAGCCGGAGCCCTAAATAAAATAAGCTCTGGTACTTCTTTTTATAAAATTGAGCCACAATTTCAAGGAAAAAAAAAAAAATTAGAATTCCTAACGTTTTAGTTTAACAATAAGCAGATCTTGCAATACTCTATTTCCCTAGAAATACGAACTCATGAGAACATGAGACGTTCAATTAAAGTCCCCTTACTCCCATGCGGAAACCTTTCCCTTTAAGAAGGGCAATAAATTTCGGGCAGTTTGTGAGATTCTTTGATCCTATATTCTCTGAGTACCGAAGTTGTCGAAGGCGCGTGAAAAGTGTTGCCGCGTCGTCAATCAGAGATGTGCAGTTGACGTACTAAGTAGACAATGGCTTTGTATGTCATATTTAAACGAAGAATAAGGTCGTAGATCTCTGAATCGGTGGCGAATTGATAGAAAATATGTTGATGCTTTTGCTCTGCCAAAAGGTGTTTTGATTGCGTATTTCAGATTGCCAAAATTTATAGTTATTTTAATTTGCGATGAACTGAGGGAGTATTTGGAGCCACATTCAGAAAACAAAAATGCAATTTCTACTGAAAGAAAGGTTATACTATTCCTGAAATTATAGATGTAAATTGTAATTGTATGCTTTAAATATGTAGAAGATAATAAGTTTATCAAGCACATAAACCTTCTTCATTTAATACAAATATAGACATCCGATAAGCTTCTACTCGATTTATGTGCAGCAAGAATTACGTTTACTTTAAAATCTAACAGTTGAATACCTTATGAAAAATACTGTGAACACAAAAAGGAATGTCGTTCATTATTACGCGAAATTCATACTTCCGTAAAATAAAAATTAATATATATATATATATATACATATATATTTGTAATAATAAAATTCCATAGTCAAGAATACACTTAAAATTTTAACTGTATGTTCTTTTCATTTTTAATGGCGACGTTCTCTTATTTGAATGTACGTGGGATTTAGTCAAGTTGTTTTCCCCGCCTTTTCTACACGTACAGTTATAGAATAGAAGTTATAGAATGTTCTGGAAATATTTAAAGCGAACTGGATTGGCTGACGTCATTTCTTGGTAGCTCTGCCTTTCCAGAGGCTATAAAAGGAATATCGGGGCTTTTTCTTAAATGTCACGATGCAGTAAACTTCATACAAAAAGTTATTAGTAATTGTTTTTATTTATTCCGGGTATCTGATTTTTGTAACTGTTATTTCTCCTGAATAATAATAAATGGATCCTGTTTTTTTAAACTTATCGTCTGATTATTTAAGCTACGACTAAAGCTGATACATCACAAGGAGTCGGCAGGAAAGGTGTACCCAAAAGGAAAATAATTCCAATGGAAGAGAAAGAACTTTTTAAGTGCAAGTTGTGTCTGTTTTTTGCGATTGAAGAATTGTGAATTGTGATACAGCTTTGTTATCGCATTTTGAGCGCGTCTCATAGTTAGAACCGCATGATTTGGATATCGTCTGCTGGAAAAAAGCTGAAAAATTTCAATTTTTTATGCTTTGTTTTTTTTAACAGCACACAAACGAACGGGTTTGGTTTATTAGATTACGGCAAAGCACTCGAGGGCCATCTGTCTTAAGGTAGGGATGCCTTCGTGGAGGACATTTAAGGGAAACTGGCTCGTATACACGTTACACATGGGGAAAACCACGAAAACACCCATGCAGCCAGCCCGTTCGCAGGATTCGAACCTCGGACCGAACTACCAGTGTTCAGCGACCACAAACGAACAAGATTAAATAGTGTACTCAACAGCCAAGTAAGAACATATTTTAAGAAATTATTTTTTCTCAGTGTGTGAACTAAGTTGCTACGGCAATAGTTGTTTTAAATATATTATGTTAAAGTAATTACGAGTTTATTTAAATTTCAAGTCTTATTCTAATTAATAGTATTCCAAGTAAGATTTGATATTATCCTGAAATGTGTAGTGATAATCATAATATTTGAGAATACAAAATTTTTATTTAAGTCTATTAGTCTATTATTCTATGAAGTATTGATAATACTCTGAAGAGATTTTGGTTTAAAGAAAAATATTTTATATATATATATAAAACTATGAAATAGCTTTATAATATTTTTTTCAGTAGCTGTACTACTACTAGTGTGATACTTTTAAAAATAACTTTTAGCTCAGAGGGCCTATTAATTTCGTTTTGCCATTTTGTGGCGTTTCACGATAAATGGCGTTTCACTTTTCAAATCTTTGCCACCAAGTATTATCGCACTCTATTATATTTAAAGAAATTAAATTATGAGGAATCTGCAGAATGTATGAATGTTTCTCGCACTGTGATAAAACAACGGTACCTAGAGCCATGAAATTCTGAATAACGTAATCCTCCATCCTAATATAGGCATCTGGAGGCCCAAATTTGGAACTGGGAATTTGTTTTATTATCTATTTCATATTTTGTAAAACATTTATGAGTTTTTGATTAAGAAACCCAACGATTTCAAAGCGAGCAATGGCAACATTGTATTTTCATCTCTAGCCCGCGAAACTATGTATCGGAAATTCTAAAGATATGCTTTTTATGTACATATAAATTTGTACATACAAATTATATGATATTGCTGTTGAATTGAATTTTATGGTTTAAGTGCGAAAAACATGATATTTAATAAATAAAGGTAACACGCAAAACGTTAAAAAAAATGGCCCTTTGGGAATAATATCAAATCTGAAGGCATTCAATTTTTTTTGTTTGTTTTGTGTGTGTGTGTGTGTGTAATTTTATTACGTTTTAAAACTAGTTTCTAATTGAGGACTTTCTAAGGGAAACTGGCTCGTATACACGTTACACATGGGAAAAGCCACGAAAACGCCGTCCAGCTCGTTCGCTTGATTCGAATCTCGGACCAAACTACCTGCGTTCAGCGGCTGGTGGGCTTGTTAGCAGAATTATACTGCATTATTATTGTATTATGCTATAAAGTAACAATGCTATAAGACTGAGGGTTTGTTCATGGAATAGTACTTTTGTAACCTATTATAGTATTAAAAAATCATTGTTTCTTTGCAAACTTAAAAAAAAAAAAAAAAAAAAAAAAAAAAAAATACAGTTTATAGCATATTATTTTTATATTGTAAAAGAGATATTACTAGTTTTCTATTTAAAATGTGTCAAAACGCAGGTTTGACAAGGACTTCAACTGCAGGAGACCTACACTGATTATTTTTACTTTAGTACTTGCATTGTGAAAATATTACTATCTTTTAATTATTTTTATAGAATAAAATCTTTTGAGAAGGAAAAATATTTAAACTGAGCAGTTCTTATATATATATAAAATTAAAATAACAGCAATGTAATATTAAAAAAAAGGTATTAGTAATTGTGTGAAAAAAATTGCAAAACGAATTAATCACACATACAGGATAGATTAGTTTAATTTTGGTTATATATTTTATATTGAAAAAATATTTTTTTTCATGTTAATTATAGAATAAATTATTTAAAATAAAGCATTTTGATGAGTGTGTGATAGTTCAATGCAGCAGCGATCGGCCATAGCGAATGAATTTTATTTCTTTTCCTGAAAGAAATAATTTTCATAGAAAAAGAAAATAAAAAAATCTGATGTGTACACCACGACTTCCTTGTACGTAATATTAAATTATGCGAATTTTTTTTTGCATTTCATTTAAACTTATTGGATTGAATTAAATCTACTTCGCCGACAGCGCATAAACCACAGTAGAATAAATGCATTCTTTAAAATTCACTCTAGTATTTGTTTACCATAGCGACACTCTGGCGCTATATTCACTTAACAGTATTAATAATTATATAACAGTTAACTTATATATTTCGTTCATATTATAACTCATAATGCACAAAATTTGCATCATTTAAAGAATAGAATTATCCAATCGTTGCCACCTGTTCTATTCAAATACTATAATAAAGCTAGAATGATGTATAAAAGAAATTAAGCAAACAAAATAAAAAAGAAACAGTTTTTCACAGACGATTGAGTATTTCTCATTTAATTAATTCAGTTCTCACTTCGCGAGAAGGCAAAAATACATAAAAACTCAAAATATCTATTTTAAAAATTACGAAGTAAATCTTAAACACTTATTTCCTCGAAAAAATTTTAGAAAGAATTAAGCATGATTTAATTGGCAATAATAAATGAATGCGTTATCTTTGTTGTTGGGAAGCTAAGTTTCTCTAGATTGGCAACAAATCCACTAGTCTCCTGTTTCAAATGTAAACATCAATGGTTGCCATTAAAAAAAGGCTTAGCGGCAATTAAACAACTTTAAAATTGCTGATAATTCTAAAAATATTGCACACAGATTTACTAAAGGCATAAAATCCTTAACCGGAAGATTAAAACAATATAATTCAATCATTTTTAAAGCAAAAAATGTACAATTTACAAACATATAAAAGTAAAAAAACTGAGATCACTGAGCCGGGTAACAGAGTGGATATATATATAAATATATTTATATACGTTTGGTGCGGCCGATTGCAACCAAAATACGAGGTGCACATCTACATGTTATATCAGTCCTATATACAAAATTTCAACGTTCTGAGGCTACTCATTTTTGAGTTATGCGAGATACGTTCGTACAGACGCCACGAAAAATTCTCTTCAGAATTAATTTTAAAGCAGTTTTATAATTTTTTTGAAGGAAAAGAGTATTTTATTCTGTCCTTACGTACAGATATCACGCAAAAACATCGTTAAATTGCATTCAATAGCGGTCAAAATGGATATTTTCGTTGAAATATGCTGCCTGAAACTTTTCGCGATTACAATACTTCCTTTTTACTTCGTACAAGGAAGTAAAAAGGGAAGAAATTTTAAGAAAGAAATATTTTCTTTCTAATTTCTTATTTAAAGAAATATTTTTCCAACAATAGTAATTGTAAATTGCGGGAAAACAGTTTTAATGTAAGCATGGGGAAAAAAAAAAAAAAAAAAAAAAAAAAACACCTTAGTTTGTTATTAGATTGTAATGCAAATTAATCATATTATAAATTTAATTGATTTAAATTGTTTATTTCTAAAAAGATTTGAAGTAAGCTTAATTCATTTACTCTTCTCTATTTACCATTGCTTTCGTGGTATTCCGTATCACTCTTTACTTCTTAGCTTTAAATTCCTGCGTTAACTTTGCCCTTAAAAAACGGGATTTTCCTTCACATAACACAGCAGCATATTCTGCTGCGTGTTGGTCATAATACTGTTTTGTGCAATTTTTTTCGAACTACAAACGCAGCGTGTGAAATAATAGGAGAATATTCCTAGAACTTATTTATGACTTACTTTTTTCTGGTCATTAAGTACTAAAGAGCTTTTGCCAGTAGATCGCATTAAAGTGCACTAGGCAAAGATATTTTTAAATAAATGGTACTAGGGAAGTACCAACACCCGTGGGCGAAGAAAATTCAGCTGCGTGAGCAGGCATATCTTAATACTTACGAAAGTAGGCGTTCATCATAAAAATTGTGCAGTGGTAAGCAATAGCATTAAATTGAAGCATGTAGGCAGGTTCAGTGAGTTGTATGGCAAATGCAGGTGGTGAGCTCAATATAGCTAGTAAGAGTGCAGGATAAGCAATAGTGAGACATCATGAAAATGGCGCGAAGACAGTTTGAAGCTGTGAATAGCATAAGAGTTCAAAGTCCTTCAGAAGTATGCAATAGTTAGATAGGCCGTAAAAAGTTCAAAAGTTCGTAGAATCATATGATAAAGTAAAAATTCATACAAAATAATTTTAAAAAATGAAATAGTAACATAAAAATCTTGAATAAAAATTTTTCTTGATTAACATAAGTATAAGATGCAACACAAATAATAGGATAGAGTCCAATCAGAGTTCAAGTAAATTTTAAAATTAAATTTTACAAGTTACCACCATAACGAATTGTGATGAATTGTCCTTGGGCGTTTGACAGTATATTCAATGGTTGGATCATAATCCAACATTTGTTTAATTGCGTTATACTGACTATGCTTCATCTTCTCGAAGAAGTTGTGAGCTGTCATGAGTATAAAGTTATGCACAGATGGAATTGTAACTCTGTTTTAAAGCACAAATAGGATTAAGATTCGAATCAAACAAAAACAGTTGCAATTTAGTATAGTTTAATGTAAACCTGATTAATTTTCAATAAGTTGATTTAAATTTTATAAAAACTGAAGTAAGTTAACTGCTGTTTATCTGTTTCAATTGCATTTTGAAAAAAATTGAAATTTGGGATTTATCTTCAAAGGAACAGCATGATCCTGACAGCAAGAAAAGTGTGGATGAACAATAGCTAAACAACATAAAAATTATGGCATGCAATATAAGTTTTTTATATGATATGCCTGTAACTTGTAAAATTTGGTAAAGTAAATAAAGAACAATCTATTCCTCAGCCAGCGCGCGCTATAAATATCGTCACTCGTCTGTACTGCGATTGGTCTAAAGCTCCTTGAAGCCTTGTTACCTTTCAGTAAAGTCAAATGGGCTCACCCGCCCACCAACTGAGGACCACAGAATGGCTTTCTCCGATAAGTTGTGATGCACGGAGTATAAAGAACATGGAGGTAGGAAAGGACCTCCATGATAAAGAAGGAGGGGAAACTGGTATTACCACTTTTCCGAAAAATGGTCCACTTTTGTCGCATTATTTACAGAGGGCGCTGCATTCGTTAGCTTTTCGTCTTTTCGTAGTATTTGATATAGGCAGCAATACAGAAAATATTGATTTGATATCAATTTCTATCATGAGTAATTCTTGTAATGCAACCTGCTTCGTCCCTGGATGCAACAGTGATTATACATCTGTTAGGCAGAAGAATAAAAGCTTGGAAATCAAGAATCCAAGTATATTTAGAGCTCCAAAGGTGAGCAACATTAATATCATGCCTGATCACAGTCAGACGAATTTATATAATTTTACAGAACGTCTGGATTGCTAGTAAATAAGAAGGTATTTAAAAAGTAATAGACTGGAAATTAGTTAAATATTTCACAGAACTTTAAATTGGAAATTAGTTAATTATTTCACATAACTTATGTGCATTTGCATTTCGTGCACGAAAGCAGGCAATCCTGAGATTTTAAAGTTAAATAAATTTCTGAAATTATGGAAGAATGATGGAATATGCGCCTCTTTATTTCATTTACAGAAAAGAAGATTAACTCATTTCCCCTTCTTTTCCGTTTGAAGTAGGTTTTTATAATAAATGGAAATGAACACTGTGCTGCTTAAAATTAACTTTACTTTCATGGTTGAGTGAAAACATAACAGCAGATAAGTGTAATAAAAAACTGATTTTCCAGGAGTTAAATTCAGCATATTAAATAAGTTATGACTATTATGAAATCATGCCACCTAATCACATAATTGAATGGCTGTTAAAAATTAAGATTTAAAACTTGATACACTGCACACTGAGAACCATTATGCACAAGGATTTTAAATTTAAATGTGTAAAACTATTCAAGCATTACGTGATGCAATTAAATTTTAATTTGCCATTACTATTTTCAAATTAAATTTTAATCATTAAATATTAAATTTGCATCAAAGTCACGTTAAAAAAAATTGCATACAACAAGAGTATTTTTATTTTGTATGTAACTGAATTCTGATATTTATACATACTTGTTGAAATATATTTTACAGGATCCTGTGCTGCTAGATAAATGGAGACACGCAATTCCTCGGGCCGACCGAATACTTTCAGAGTAGGATGTTGTATGCGAGCATCATTTTGCAGAAAGTGATGTGAAACGATTTTACGAGACGAAGTTGTCCTATGGGACAATATTCAAGTTGGAAATGGGCCGCCCTAGACTCAAAGAAGGAGCAATACCCTCAATCTTTCCAAATATGCCTTCATATTTATCCAAAACGTCACGTAAAAGAAAAGCACCTGCTGCAAGAAATGTGCCTGTGAATAAAAAGAACGCTCCATTGGTTGCAGATAATGTTGCCGCTACTAAAAAGGATTTTACATTTCCACTGTTGACTGAAAGTCTGCAGAAGATTTCCAAACCGCATTGTTTGTGGACTGTAAATTCTGTAGTTGAATTCATTGTATGTGCTCGATGGGCAACTAATTACATGTGTGAAAAAAGGGTTATAATTGATAAAGATATGACTATAAAGGTTAGTTTTGTTTTGACATTTTTATAATTTCAGTATTGCGCGTCAAACTGCACTTGGTACTATTGTGCTACACATTCATTGCTTTTTTTTTTTTTTTTTTTTTTTTTTTCATGTGTAATTTATTCTTCACTTATTTATTGTTATTTTTACAGATTTCTACGTTATCTTTTCTAAATTTTTGAGCTATGATTAGATGGATTTTTTTTTTTTTTTTTAATTAAGGAAATTGTCAGAGATGAAGATACTTGTCTGTAGTGTCTTAGAAGGCTTATTTTTCAATCATAAACATGTTCTGAGAGACATAACATGAAATTATGTCTCAATGGAAATGGATTAGGCATATTTCATTGTCATTGGTTTCATGCCTTAGGAAAGAAACCAACAAGTGTCTGGTTAAGAAGCACATGGCAGAGGAACCAACTATTATGACTGACGAATGGCAGGCATATCCATAGGCAGGCATGGGTATTATGTGCATAAGATTGTTGATTATCTCGCAAATTTTTTTAAGTTGCAACTGATGCACTTAGTCTAAAAAATCCTGCTGCCTCTGAAATTATGAGTACAAAATTGTGGTCTTGAAAAGTAGAATTAGCTAATCACCTACTGAATACCTGTTTCGACATGAAGTTAAGTGTAATGGCCAAGATCCATTGATTAAATCGTTATTAAAAATTTTCTCCTCGTAGGGTAATATGCATCTGTCAATTTCCTTAACAGCATAATTTTTGGGGGGGAGGGGGGATAAATGCCCTTTACAGGACCATATAAATCTGATAAGAGAGAAATGAAATTACTGTACATATATAGCAAGCTTTCTTTTTATCTCTTCTGTAATAATAGAATTCTTCTAAAAACATATTTCAATAATAATACTAGTAGCATGTATTGTACTTTCTTATGCTAGTTTTTACTTAGATGTGCTTAATATACTTATATAGCACGTGTAACAAGTTAAATTTGACAGGTGTAACAAGTTAAATATATGCTTAATATCATATTTCATCTGCTAACTTAACTATACCACTAAAAACATAGCCGTGTGCAAGCTTGGCAGTGAAAAAGTGCATTAGTGCTTACGAGTTCTGCCAGTAGTAAATACTTGTTTATTTATTTATTTTTTTAATGTAGGCATTTTTGAAAGATAGGCAGATTTTAATTTCCAAAAGTCGAATTACTTCTATTGAGGACTTAGCAGCTTGCTTAGAAGAAGTAGAATGTTATGTTATTTGCAGAAACATAGACAGGTTTGCTTTTAAAATGTTTATTTTCATTAAATTAGTTATTTTTGGTCATTATTCTAGTACTCAAAGAGAAACGCATATCCTAATTGAGAACATAATTAACTATATTGAGTTAAACTATGATTATATTTCCAGAGAAGAAAACTGCCTTGCATATGCAGGATCTGTTGGTTTCAAAAGACGCCCTAAAACCACTGCATGTCAGAACTGTATAGCTAATGAAAAAAAAAAAAAAAAAAAAGCAGCAGATCATCAACGGCTTAAAGAAAAAATCTGATGTGTACACCACATGACTTCCTTGTACGGAATATTAAATTATACGCACTTTTTTCTTGAATTTCATTTAAATTAATTGGAATGAATTAAATCTATTTCGTCGACAGCGCATAAACCACAATAGAATAAATGCACTCTTTAAAATTCACTATATTTGTTTACTATAACGACACTCTGAATGCACAAAATTTATATCATTTGAAGAATTATCGTTGCCACATGTTCTATTCAAATACTATAATAAAGCTAGAACGATGTATGAAAGAAATTAAGCAAACAAAACAGAAAAGAAACAGTTTTTCACAGACGATTGAGTATTTCTCATTCAATTAATTCAGTTCTCACTTAGCGACAAGGCAAAAAATACATAAAAACTCAAAATATCTGTATTAAAAATTACGAAGTAAATCTTAAACACTTATTTCCTCGTAAAAATTCCAGAAAGGATTAAGCATGATTTAATTCGCAATACTAAATGAAGGCGTTATGTTTGTGTTGCGAAGCTTAGTCTCTCTAGATTGGCAACAAGTCTACAATTCTGCTGTTTCAAATGTAAACAAATATGTCCGCCATGTTATTTAAAACTTAACCGCACTTAAAGAGCTTTTAAATTGTTGATAATTGTACAAATATTGCTTTCAGAATTACGAAAGGCATAAAAACCTTAATAGGAAGATAAAAACAACATAATTCAATCATTTTTAAAGCAAAAAATGTACAATTTACAAACATACAAGAGTAAAGATACTGAGATCACTGAGCCGGGTGACAGAGTGGATATATATATATATTTATATACGTTTGGTGCGGCCGATTGCAACTAAAATACGAGGTGCACATCTACATGTTATAGCAGTCCTATATACAAAATTTCAACGTTCTGAGGCTATTCGTTTTTGAGTTATGCGAGATACGTACGTACGCACGTACGTACATACGTTCGTACAGACGCCACGAAAAATTCTCTTCAGAATTCATTTTAAAGCAGTTTTTTAATTTTTTTTGGAGGAAAGGTGTCTTTTATTCTGTCCTTACGCACAGATATCACGCAAAAACATCGTTAAATTGCATTCGATAGCGGTCAAAATGGATATTTTCGTTGAAATATGTTGCCTGAAACTTTTCGCGATTACAATACTTCCTTTTTACTTCGTACAAGGAAGTAAAAAGAATGGAATTAAGGAAAAGGATTTGGCAGCAACATAAGATAATGAAAACATGGTATAAAAATATTGTTCGTAAGAATGTTCGTCTCGTGAGAAAGGTTAGAATTATGTATATTATATTCTTTTATTTCTTGTATACTTTTATTATTAAGATTGAAATTTATTTTTCTTAATTGATTGTAATTTCTTAATCTTGTGAAAATGGAAATGGAAAATATTAAGAAAAAATGTGCACAGGCAAACAAAGATGCTGTTAAGGACATTCTCTCAAGCTTGCCATCAACACAGCAAATATCAGTAGAAGCCTGCATAGCTGCTGCAAAAGTTAGTGGAAAGGGAATGAGATACATAGTTCAATGGGTGTATGAATGCTTACTGTTAAAAATAAATACCAGAAAAGCATATAAACACTTGAGAGAACATAACATCCTTGCACTGCCATGTATCAACACGTTGAATAGGTACATAAAAAGAATTAAGGGAGTTTATGGCTTCCAGGATGCAGTTTTTGATTCAATTCGTATCAAAACTGCCAATATGAGTCCCCCTGATCGGCATGTTATGACGTAATTTTATTTAACCATACAGGATTTTTTTTTTCTGTTATTTCTTTTCACATATTTAAAATTTCTATGGTTATTGGAATTCTTTTTTTTTTTTTTTTCTTTAATTTTCAGATTTTGTTTATTGTTAAACATTGTACAGAAATGCATTTATCAATTAAAAAAGAGAGAAGAAAAAAAAACTTTCGCATTATCAGCACCCTCACTGAAAACTCATAAAAAAGGAAATGTCTTATCTGGCAATCCCCCAGTGTCACCAAAAACTGTCTATTTGGCATGTGTCTGAGTACATGTTAATTTGCACTTTTGAAAATAGTTTTTTTATTTTTATAATTATTTTTTTTTTGGGGGGGGCGTTGCATTGATAGTTCTGTTTGGAAGAAATGGGATTAATTATCTCCAAACACAACTATCAATTAGTGTAATTACTTTTGTGGAGTTAAGCATGCAGGACAAAGAATGTAAAAAAAAATGCATTGTACAAGTAGACGTAAAGACGCCCATATAAATGTTAGTCTAAAGTCCCTAACGAGATCCCAAATGCTCTTTAAGGCTGGCAACAAGTTTGTGACTTTTCCTTAGGTGTGCTGATAACCAGGAAGTTAAAACAAAATGCGTGTGTAAATGTGTATTTTTTGCTTTACCAATGTATGATGAAGTTTTGGAATCATAAGGAAAATTATGAGAAAGAACTTATTTCAACTAAAACAGTGATAATTTCACCCTCTTCAAAGAAGCATTTCAACAAAAATGCACTTTTTTTCCATTTCTAAGTAGAAAAATTAATTAAAAAATATTTTTCTAATATTCTTTTTAGGAATCCTGCTTCTTGATAAAATGAGGGTATCCCCATCTATTGTTTTTGACAGAAAAAATTTCAAGTTCAAAATGTTCAAGGATTCACAGATTTAGGGGATTTCACACCTGATCATCAAAAGGAGCAGCAAGGAGACCATGTATTAGTTTTTATGTTCCAGCCATTCAAAGGAAAATGGGTGCAAGCAGTAGCATGTTTGAGTAAAGGGGCTGCTTCAGGTAAGATTAACTTTTCAAAACAATTGTATTTTGCTAAAAATAAAAAGGTTATATTTTAATGTCATATTAAAATTTGCAAACGATACAGTAAATCTGAGTTTTTAAAAACAAAAAATAGACATATATAAATTTAGATTCCTTAAAAATGAATGCATTACTGTTATAGGCTCTGTTTTGCATCATCTTATAGTAGAAGGAGTTTTGTTGTTAGTAAAGGCTGGATTATTTTTTGATGGGATAACTACTGATGGAGCAACATGGAATCGTAACATGTGGAAACAGTTTGGTATTTCTGACAAAAATACTAGCTGTGAGCACATGTGCGATCCAGATAGGAGGTTGTGGTTTCTTTCAGATTTCCCACATTTAATAAAAAATGTCAGAAACTGCATTTGCAGGAAACAGAATATTGTGGTAAGTTTGGAGGAATATTTAGGGACCAGTAAAATAAAAAGAAAGCTTGTCTTTATTGATGCCAAACTATAAGCAAAATATTTTCATCATTCAAGTATATATTTGTTACTTAAGAATTTAATCATTTGAATTTTCTTTTTAGACACTAGATGGGCTCATTCAGTTAAAGCACTGGGAAGCCATAATAACCATTGATAATCCCAGAGGATATAATTTAAAGCTCTGTCCACGTCTCACTCCAGATCATGTTCATCCCAAAAATTTCCAGAAAATGAATGTAGCAATGGCTTTTCAGGTGACAGATATTTTCTTGTAATACAAAACAATTAGTTTTATTTGTTTGCTCTAAAACAGAATGACAATTTTTAAAGCTGTGATGATACCAAAAAGAAAGTTGTTAATGACATACAAACAGTTATTCTATACTGAGATATGTAATGTCATATTAAAAAATCTTTTATTATAATAATCGAGTAAATTTGGTAAAATTATTGATAGATTATCTTATAAATATTAGCAAATATAAGTTGTGTCTGTTGGAATAATATTAAAAATGAAAATTCAAGTTATTAAAAAAGTAAGTGCATATAATCTAAAAATTTTATATGAGTATGAATGCTTAAAACTCAGTGATAAATGCCATCTTATTCTAAAAGTAAATATTCCATAAAATACTAACTATTATTTCTTACAGTTTTTTAGTGAATCTGTTGCTTCAGGTATGGAAATATACAAGGATCAACATAATGACCTGAAAGACTGCAATTCATCCATCGCTTTTATTAGGAAATTCAATTGCCTAATTGATGCGATGAATTCCCGTATACCTGCCACTGCTTTGAGATTTAATTCGTCTGAGCATAAGGTAAATACAAAGAAAAGATTTCAGTTACCTTTTAAGTTTTTGAAAGACGTATTCTAACAAAAAAAAAAAAAAAAAAAAAAAAAAAAAAAATATTTTCTTTATAGATTACTCAGAATTTCCTGGAATACATTTAACAATGGGAAATGCTTGGAAAAACTAACTTCCTTTCAGAGTCCACATGCATAGGCTTAAAAATCACTTTGGAATCTACATTGCAACTGTTTCAATATTTAAGCATTAAATGTGGATTTGAGTATTTGATGACATCACGTTTAAATCAAGATTCACTTGAAGTAAGATTTATAATTTAACTATTATAATAGTTGAAAAAAAATTCCATGTGTATTTTATATTATGTATTGTAATGCATTTTGCAGTAATTGACAAAATAACAGATAATCTTCTTAGTAAAACATAAATTTTATTTTTAGTTTACGGAGATAATTAATTTGAATACAGTCTTTTGGTTACAAATTTCTCAAGCATCTACTAGCTGATAAAACTTCAGAATTCTAAGTTTAAGCAATTTCTTACGTTGCTGAGCAATGGATACGTCATACAAATATGGCGTTGCCACTTCAATAATAAATAAAGTTATTTGTTAAGTAACGAAATATTACAGTATATTTGTGATTATCTGTATGTAGCCACAAATATTACATTGTTAGTCTGATGAAAGATCTGATGTTTTTCATTTAATATTAATGCTAAATAAAAGTTGATCTAAATTTATGAATGATCATACTTGCAATTAATTTACTACAATTTTGCATTCATTTGAATGCTATATTTTCCAGATATTGCGTAATATAATTTTATATTTCAGGTATTCTTCGGGATGATGAGAAGTGCATGTGGATCAAATGATCATCCGGATTCTGCAATTTTCTTGCAAGTATACAGACTGATCAGCACATACTCTTTGATTAAGCCAAATAAAGGATGCAGTGCTTCTTCTGAAGTATTGTCTTCCTTACTGGAGATGAGAGAGATGACATCTGAAAGGAAGAAGATCTGGAGAGATCAGTTGAACAGCATCTTGGATGGGTGGAAAACAGAACTTATTGAAGAAGCTTTGGAAAGCGATCATACATATAGCTTGCAGACAACATCTGATTTCATAATATCTTACATTGCAGGATATATAGGAAGACGTGTGAGCCGTTTTTCAAAGTGCAATGAATGTGTCAATTCTCTAAAAAATAATAGACAGGATAATTTGGAAAAAAAGGACAAATTAATTGCTTGAAAAAGTAAAGGGCATTTAATTTATCCTTCAGATGCTTTATTCTGTCTAATATCACAGTTAGAAGAAAGCACTATGAAAGTTTTGTCATCAGAACGAGTGCATGTTGACACACTTTTTAAAATAACATCTGCACTTGAAAATGGGCCTCCCATACAATTAACTGGTTGTAACGATCATTTGCACTCTTTTACAAATAGTATTTTGAGGTTTTTTTTAATAACACGAATGCATTTTGTTTGTAAGAGAGTTACAAATATAGACCGCAATAGAAAAACAAAAGAATTGCGTAAGCTTTCTAAGCTTACTTAATGTCTTTTATTTATTGAATTTATTTATTTTTTTAAGCCCAAAGGGTGTTAACACAGAAGGGCTAATTTTATTTTGGCATTTTGTGTTGAAAACTTTAAATGTCAATTCACTTTTCAAATTGCTGCCACCAAATATTATCAACCTGTGTTATATTTAAAGAAATTAAATAATGAAGTAGCTGCATAAATGTATTTATGTTTCTCGCATTGTAATAAAAAGATGGTACCTACAGCCATCAAATTTTGAATAACATAATCTTCCATCAAATATGGGCATCTGGAAGCCTTAATTTGAAATTTATTTTATTATTGATTTAATATTTTGTAACACTTCAATGAATTTTTGACTAACCAACTCAATAACTTCAAAGCAAGCAATAACAAAACTGTGCAGGTAAAAAAGAAATTTTTATCTTCAGTTGGGGAGACTGTATCAGAAATTGTAAAGATATGCTCATTTTAAAATTATTTTGCAATATTGCTGTTGAATTAAATTTTATGGTTTAAGTGCCAAGCACATGTTATTTAATAAATAAAGGTAACACACAAAAGGTTAAAAAAAAGTCTCTTTGGCATAATGTAAAATCTGAAAGGTTTCAGATTTTTTTTTTTTTTTTTTTTTTAACAAATTGTGTTTGAAGTATGTGAATATAGGTCTTAAACAAAGATGCTGTTACCCATACTGTTTGCATCTATACATCGTGAAATCTGTAAATATGCATGCTGAATGTATATTATTGTATAGCAGATCACATATTATGCACTGGAATATGTTTTCGTTACCAATTTTAGAGTGTATTTTAATTTACCTAATGTATAAATGCACACACTGGCCAACGAATTAGAAACCTTTGAGGTTTTCATTTTAATGCGTACTAGGGATGAAGTATGCAAATTTTTTTTTTTGTGAATGAAGCCCGTGAATCCATCTTGCCTTACTCGCATGTACAAGGGTTAGGTAGGGGTATCATGATATGGGGCATGTTCTGATGGCATGGAAGTGGTGCTGTGGTGTGCCTTGAGGGTAAACAGCCATGAGATACGTAGATATACCGGCAAATCAAGTGCACCTTGCAATGTTTCATTTTTACCCCAATGGTGACGGATACTTCATGCACGATAATGCAACTATATATCTTGTCAGAAGGGTTCATAATTGGTTTGCTGCACATCATTCTGACTTCCAACACCTTCCCTGCCCAGATAGATCTTAACCCCATAGAAAATGTATAGGATATGGTGGAAAGATGCATCTGACAGAGCTCTCCTCTTCCATCTAATTTACAAGATCTAAAAAGTTGCATAGCCAATTCTCTGGACGTAAATGCACTCCAGAAACATGTAGACTTGATGCCCAAAGGAATCAGAGCAGTTATGCGTGCAAACTGTGATCCAATAAAATATTGATCTTGCATTTCTAATTCATTGGTCAGTGTGTGTAAAACCTTATAAGCAATGATATAAATTTATATTTTTTTATAAATAATATTTCTTGCTTTCTCATTGTTTTGATTTAATAATGGTATTTTGTTCCCATATCTAAATAATTGGGTGCATAACTGGTCCAATTTTAATTTTTCAGCCAGTGTATATTATTTGTCTTGCTGTTTTGTTTGTTTTTATCCAAACATGATGTGTTAATATGTACTAAAGATGCAATAGCTGAATTTAATAATTTTTATGTTCCTTTAATTAATGTGGCTAATGTTATGCAAATGCTAATTGTTATACTATATCATTAGATTGCAATGCTTGTTTGAAACACAAATTCACTTTATATCCAGGTGAATCAGCAATCTTGCTCAGCAAATTTCTGATCCATGTACTTCAGAAATTACCAACATTTTGAAAAATCCTGCCTTGCTTAATTCAGCAAAAGTACATAATTTCTTCATAAATGATTCAATAAGCTTCTTATGTTTGTTTTGAATAAATGAAATAATGCTGAATTAGTTGTTGTCCCACTAGCACTGAAATCCTGTGAAAATGAGAAATTTTTCATATATCCCATCTTGGAGTTCAGAAAACGTACGAAATCTTATTGAAAGATTCTTTCGGAAGGGTATGACACAAAGAATTTTGTTCTCCCGTATCATTTACGTAACAAATACAAATCTTTCACTCCTAAACAGGCTCCATTTAAAGCTATCAGACTACCTAAATATCCAAATGACTTTATTTCCGTGTATATTGGTTGTCCTGTACGAAATTGTGGACATGATCTCATTATTCTAGATCATTTTTCTAAACATCTTGTTTTATGACCTCTCAAAAATCTCACTGCTGAAACTATTACAGCACATTTATTACAATATATGTACCTGGAAGACCAGCAATGATCTTGATTTAGGCACACAATACCCTTCACTGGTGTTTGAATCGATTACCAAATGCTTGGATATTAAATTATCTCACTGTATTCCTCAGAAACCTGAGTATAATGAACATGTTAATACCTGTATCAAGAGCTCTTTGCTTATACATCATGAAAAAGGTATTCCATTTGAAAATGCATTGCTTATCCATCAAAATATTTACAATGGTACTGTTCA
Source organism: Stegodyphus dumicola (assembly GCF_044657685.1). Classification (NCBI taxonomy): domain Eukaryota; kingdom Metazoa; phylum Arthropoda; class Arachnida; order Araneae; family Eresidae; genus Stegodyphus; species Stegodyphus dumicola. Next base: position 180,069,774 of record NC_140777.1, on the reverse strand, counting down.
TCCTTCAACTGGTTATTCTCCTAATATTCTGCATTTTGGAAGAAAATTATCATTACCTTTTAATATGTTTAATCCTGATCCAAGGCCATTCAGGTGGAAAAATCACATTATTTGTGTGATCTTTTAACACTACTAAAACTAAGTTATGAGCATGCCTATGAGATGTTGGAATAAAGCAAATAGAACTGAATACTTGAAAAATGCCATATTAAGATCATTCAATGTTAATGATATAGTGTATGTGAAATATAAGGTTACATTCCAGCATAGGTTTTCGAAAACTTTTTTCTTCTAAAGTAAATGATGTAAATTATGTTATTTGTGCACTTGACAAGGATTTTTTCTCAGCCATTTAGAATTCATATCAGTTGCCTTCGTTTGGCTCCTAAAAGATTCTCCCACACTTCAGTACACTTAATTCTTTTTTTTTTTCACTCATTTCTTGTACTATCATAGAACATTATTACAAGTTATGCAATATGTTAAATTGTTCGAAATTTATTGTTATGTGTCTCTTATTGATTTCTTGATTGTGTGAGCATAATCATTAGAGTTTAAGACTTGATCACCCTTAAATATCATTTCGAGATTCAACGACATTGTGCCTAATATATACAAGTGCATAAGTGTTTATTTTCAAAATTTCCTGGTATGATGTGATTATAATGGTTTGTATTGTTTCTTCATCCTGTATGTGATTTATCTAATTAAGTGTAACTGGGGATGTACGAAAATTGCATTTTGCTTTATCATAGAAATACTTAATTTACAATTCTGTACTGTGTACTTGCAATATGGTATATTCAAAAGTTTTATGTACCATATTTATATCATGCACTTATATGTATTTTGCATAAAAAGTTGCTTGTATTGAATTATGGAATATTTAAGTAAGTGGTTCTATGTTTTAATGTTAAAAATTTTGTTTTTTTGTAGATGGCATGATTTTGGTGATACCTAAATGAAAAAATCTTCCCATTTAAAATGTAATCTATGTAATATGTATTTCAGACTGTTAGCGCCACAGTGATTGTCATGATTTTATATGAGGCTGGCACCATGTATCTGATGAGGTCACATTAAATTTATGTCTTTAGAATTATTACAGCCATCTAGAAACAGATATGGGATTTCATCTGACGACAACATTTTTGCCAACAGGTTTGTTATAACATGACCAAGCTATTTCATCAGACAACTCATTTCAGTTCAGTTTGTCTGCAAAGTGAAAGAAATATTACGATTGGTTGTTCTCGCTGTGGAATATTTTCATTTTGTTTCTTATCTTCTGCATTGTCTGTACTTTTAATTTTATCAAGAATCGAGGAATTCCAAGTTTTTATTTCGCTATTCTAAATTATGATACGAGTGTTCTTTCTAAATTCATTCTGGTCCTTTAATGTATTGATACAAAATTTAATTGAAAAATCCTTAAGTGTTCTTACCTTTTTTCTCATGTGAAGACTTTATTCGTTTAAAGCTTTTTGTTTTGGCTTTTCAAGTTTTTATCCTATTAGATGAACCCTTCTTTTGATGATGATAAATTATTAATCTTTGATGATGTGGAGATAAAGGGCTTCGTGCTAAGTACTCCATAAATTAAAATTTCTTGATCCTTGATATTTTCATTGGTTGAAATATGTAACTGTGCTAGCTTGTAAATAGTGGGAATTAGTGAATCTCTTAGTCTATTCATTGTTTTTAACGATGGATTTCTGCTGCGTGTACTCTTCTTGTTTCAAATATGTCGTAGTTGGATTTTTCGTGGTTGGCATTTCTTCGCCCTCTTTTGCAGTTAGCGGAATAAGCCCTACTATATTATGGTATTAGTACTGGAGATGTTTTATGTACCAAACAAAAAAAAAAAAAAAAAAAAAAAAAGTGATGACAGCTGCCGTTATTTTCCGAATTTGAGAGACAGCCCCTATACTTTTTTTTCTGGAGTATGTTTAACTTTTAGTCTCCACTTACCATATGAGAGATGTTGAAATGTTGTTAACGAAGGCTGTGAAACTACACTCAGTGCACAGAAATACAAATTTTTTAGGTGCCAGGAGGGATTCTACTGTGGCGGACTTCATGCAATCAATATAGAGCAAAGTCTGACGAGAATCGATAAATAAATTATCTTTGAAAATGTATCCAGGACTCTTCTTTCCCTTTTGTTGAACAGCTTAGCATGACATGGCAAATACCATGATCTTACCTTGGGTAAGCCGCTCTACCAAAGAATATGTATGTAGACTTTCTTTGGCTGTACTACTGAAGTATTCTCTTAACACTACACAGACACACACACCACCATAATGATCCCACAAAATTTCCAACTCGGACCAGTCCTTAAAATTGAATTATGATTCTACGCTATAAACTGTTTGCAAATATTACTGAACAAAATTTCCAATTCAGTCTATAAAACTTGTTAATTAAAATTTTTCTTTTATGCATTTCATTTTTTACATGTTATGCAATATTTAACAATATAATTAATACTCTGATACTCTATCCAACTTTCCAATATATGTAATTCTAAGTTCCATTCATAATGTTATTTTTTTTAAAAATATGTTGTTTAGCAGTACAGTAAGACCCCGCTTAACGCTGTTTCGTTTAGCGCTGTTTCGGTTTAGCGCTCTTTTATTTCAACCCGGGGATTCTCCGAAATTGTGCGCAGCGCTAGGTTTCCAAATAACGTATCCGAAACAGTGTAGTTGTGTTTCTTGCTTGGTGGACGCATTTTTATCATTTGAAACATTTGTTGACATTATTGTAAGTTTAAATTTGTATAATACTATAACGTTTAATACAGTGACAAATATTATGATCTTTACTTTTTATCATGGGTGATAATAAAAAACAAGAAAAGAAAGCAACCAGAAAAAGCATTTCACTGGAAACTCAAATGCAAGTGATTAGAAGATTAGATTCTGGTGAACGTCAATCTCAAATTAGTGCTGCATTGATTTTGGCAACTTCAACAATAAGGACAATTCTTAAGAATAAAGAAAAAATACTGTCATCGGCAACTGCAACTACGTCAAGCTCTGCAACTAGAATTACCCGTTCTAGAAATAACATTATAGAGGAAATGGAAAAACGACTGTCTATATGGATTGACGACGAAATTGAACGCAATATGCCATTAAGCCAATCTATCATAATGCCTTCTTGACAAAAAGGCAAATTGGAAACCCAGAATAGACTGAATGATCTGACTGAGAATTTTATTTGTTTTTAAAAGTATATGCGTTTATATTGTTTTTATTTTTGTAAGAAATAAATGTTTGATTTTATTTTTATTAAAAAAAATTATTAAATTTAATGCCTAACCATTTTTTATCCGTCTTCCCCTAACCCCATTATTTACATGTTAAGATAGCCTCGCTTACCGCTGTTTCGCATTACGCTCTACTTCGATGGAACGTATCCCCCGCGTTAAGCGGGGTCTTACTGTATACCCTTAGTGAAACTTCAGCATATGCCTGAATACTGCACCAAAATTTAATTTAAATGTTGAATTAATTGAACTTACAATAATATGTTAATTAAAGATCTTGAAGACACATTATTTTTTTTTTGTTTTGTTTTGTTATTTTTTCACATTTGGTTTGCTTTATTTAATTACACCAAACAACTTGCGGGCGATTTGCCTAAGGATACCTTCATTTCTAAAGGAAACTGGTTTGTATATATGTTTCACGTGGAAAGACCAGGAAAATGCCCATGCAGCTAGCCTTTTGGCGGGATTCGAACCCAGAACCAAACCGGTAGTGTTTGGTGAGTTTTGTTGCTCAACTGCTGGTGGGAAAGAACAAGGCACTTGGAAATTCAACATAAATTTAACAAATCACTCTAGCTTCCTATAGCTCACCCTTGTGTGTAACAATATAAAACAATACTGCAAAGATTGTTTCGGGATTATTTATATAATTACTGCTACATTTTTATTAAATTTTTGTTATTGAATTGAACTTGTTTTTTTCACTACGAGTCTTTAATCGTTGAAAAAGAGATATTAAATTGAGAATAAAAAAGTAAATAATTACTGCAAGAGATAACAGCCTTTAGTTTTATATAGTTAATGATATTTTTTAAATACCGCAGCAAGCATACATTAGGTATTCTGATATTAAACTGGTAGTTTTGCAACAAATGTAATTAGACTCTATTAGTAAATGATCAGTTCAATAAATGAAAATAAAAAATAAGGGATCTTTTCCAGTAAAACATAACACGTGCAAAACATTTTTTTCAAAAAAGCTACATGTACCAATTTGAAACTTAACAGCGAGAAAATATCATAACATTATAACTGTGATAAAATTTTTCTGAACATAAGAAATTCATCTTTTAGACTATTGAATGGGATAGAATTTTCCTCCTTTGGAAAGAAAAAAAAACATGTACTTTTAAAATAAAAAAGATCTGCATTATATTTTTAGTTAAAATACTGTATTTATTGGCATTTTATTAAATACTGCATTAAGTTAGTTCAAGCCGGACAAAATTAAAGACAGATTGAATTAGTTTCAATATTTTTTACTCTTTATATTTAATTATGAATAATATAGTTCAGCATAACCAAGTGCTCAGAATACTTAACTGAATTCAAATCCGAATTCTATTTTAAAATCTTTTGGAATCAATTTGAAACATACTTCTCAAATAACAAAGACATGAAAATTTTTAACAGAAAACGATAAAAATATCAAAATCAAAACTGACATTTGATTCATAAAAAAGAATAACTTATTATGATAGTAAAAAAAATTTACTGACTGAAGAAAAAGATTCTATAAGCTTCATTAAAATTTCGCCACGGTTTATTTCAAACTGTGTATCTAAGCATTTTACAAAATGAGAGACGCGAAGAAACTATTCTAATTAAATTTAACATATATACAGCAAGTATTATTACTAGTAATATGATTATTGTTCTAAGGGGCAGGGACTGAAAAATATCTTCAAATTAATCATTCATAAAAAGTGCTCCAAGCCTTACAGCATGAAAGCTGTAAATTAATTTTATAATTTGAGGAATAAAATACAATCATTAGTGAGCAGAATATTATAATGTTGATAATAACGCAATCCATCACATTAAAAACATAAACATTTTTTTCATTCGGTACTAAGGGATTCATGATGGTTGCTAGTTTTTCTTATAATGGCAAGTTAAAAATAAAGAGAGTGAAAAAAAAAAAAAATCTGAAATGTTTCAGATTTTAAATTACGTCCAAAGGGGCGTTTTATTAACGTTTTGAGTGTTACCTTTATTTATTAAATATCATGTTCTTTGCACTTAAACCATAAAATTCAGTTCAAGAGCAATATCGCAAAATAATGTTAAATTAAGCATATCTTTAGAATTTCCGATATACACAGTCTCGCGAGCTGGAGATAAAAGTATTTTTTTATATATATAACGTTGCCATTTCTCGCTTTTAAAGCATTGAGTTTGTAAATCAAAAATTCGTTAAAGTTTTACAAAATATAAAATCTATAATAAAACAAATTCCAAATGCCCATATTCGCAGTAGGATTTCGTCATTCAAAATTCGATGGCTCTATGTACCATTGTTTTATCACAAGGCGAGAAATAGACAATCATTTATGCAGATTTTTCATTATTTAATTTCTTCAAATATAATGCAGGACTCTAACATTTTGTGGCAACAGTTTGAAAAGTGAACCGACGTTTATGAGTCCGACGCAAAATCGCAAAACGAAAACAATAGTCCTTCAGGGACAAAGCCCCTTTGGACTAAAAAAAAAAAAAAAAGTCAAGATTAACTCCAAATACTATCAGGAACATATTTTATCGCCAATTTTTCTGAATGAAATACCATCGCTTTACCCACAGTGCCATCCATCTGTGAGACTCCATCAGGACAAAGCTAGCAGTCACACATCAAAATCCACTGTAAATTTCCTAAATTAAATGGAACAAAAAAATGGTATCAAGACCATAACCTTCACTGACAACTTGACATCAAGACCATTCCCTATTAAATTCCCGATGTGTCACCTATGGATTTTTGTGCATTCGGACTTTTAAAAACTGCATTATCCAAACGTTGTCCCAAAACCCTAACAGGACTCTGGAAAGCTGTTCGTGAGGAATGGGATAGAATACCTCTTCTGCCACTTCAAAAGGCATTATTATCCTGGAAATTGCGGTGTCGAAAGGTAGTTCAGAATAAGGGATGTCAAATAGAACATTTAAAACACAAGAATTTTATGTAATTTAGTTCTGTGAATACAATACACGTCGTCTAAAAAATGCGTGAACAGCCTCTGTAGCACTCAAAATACGTTATTTGCTTTCGCTTTTCCTTGGTTTTAGCGCACACAACGCATCTTTCTCCTACCTTTACTACCTTTTTCGTCAACGTAAATTTTCGGAAACTGTAAGTTTCCGTTTAACTTCCAGATAGACGGAAAGGTGGAGTGTCCGGTGATTTTGAACAAATTTTTAAGTTTATAAGTAAGGCCTCTTAGGCATGGCTAACGAAACGAAACTAAACAGAACCCCAACACATGTTCCAAAACTTCTTCAAAAGATACTCAGAAATACTATTTCATCCTCAAACCCTGTGTGACATCAGGTTTATATTAGAAAAATTCCTGTTTTTCTAAATCGAAAACAGCATCCACGATGACCGGAAAGTGATCAAGGAAAGACCCCCACCGGCGGGATATCCGTTACTGATCACGTCAATCTATACATTATATATAATTACATTATTTACCAAAATATAATGCCTGTGTCATTAATGGTCATTATATATAATGACCTATTAAATTGTGTAAGAAAAACAAAAACGCAGGATCTTTCCTCAGAAATGTGAGAAAGACGCATTACGCGTCGAGGAAGCTGATAGTCTTTTCCCTTCTGTAATAATGTTGTAATGTTACTTTTTATTAACCATGAAAGCTTATGTTGAGATTAAAAATAAATATAAAAAAATCTGATGTGTACACCACATGACTTCCTTGTACAGAATATTAAATTATACGAATTTTTTCTTGAATTTCATTTAAATTGATTGGATTGAATTAAATCTACTTCGTCGACAGCGCATAAACCACAATAGAATAAATGCACTCTTTAAAATTCACTGTATTTGTTTACTATAACGACACTCTGAATGCACAAAATTTATATCATTTGAAGAATTATCGTTGCCACATGTTCTATTCAAATACTATAATAAAGCTAAAACGATGTATGAAAGAAATTAAGCCAACAAAACAGAAAAGAAACAGTTTTTCACAGACGATTTAATATTTCTCATTCAATTAATTCAGCTCTCACTTCGCGAGAAGGCAAAAATACATAAAAACTCAAAATATCTGCATTAAAAATTACGAAGTAAATCTTAAACACTTATTTCCTCGAAAACATTCCAGAAAGGATTAAGCATGATTTAATTGGCAATAATAAATGAATGCGTTATCTTTGTTGTTGCGAAGCTAAGTTTCTCTAGATTGGCAACAAATCCACTAGTCTCCTGTTTCAAATGTAAACATCAATGGCCGCCATTAAAAACAGGTTTAGCGGCAATTAAACAACTTAAAAATTGCTGATAATTCTAAAAATATTGCACACAGATTTACTAAAGGCATAAAATCCTTAACCGGAAGATAAAAAAAAACATAATTCAATCATTTTTAAAGCAAAAAATGTACAATTTACAAACATATGACAGTAAAGAAACTGAGATCACTGAGCTGGGTAATACAGTGGATATATATATAAATATATTTATATACGTTTTGTGCTGGCGATGGCAACCAAAATACGAGGTGCACATCTACATGTTATAGCAGTCCTATATACAAAATTTCAACGTTCTGAGGCTACTCGTTTTTGAGTTATGCGAGATACGTACGCAAGTACGTACATACGTTCGTACAGACGCCACGAAAAATTCTCTTCAGAATTAATTTTTAAGCAGTTTATATATTTTTTTGGAGGAAAGGTGTCTTTTATTCTCTCCTTACGCACAGATATCACGCAAAAACATCGTTAAATTGCATTCGATAGCGATCAAAATGGATATTTTCGTTGAAATATGTTACCTGAAACTTTTCGCGATTACAATACTTCCTTTTTACTTCATACAAGGAAGTAAAAAGAGGAAAACTCTAATGAAATAAGCAAAAATGCCTGTGCCCCTTTAATTAACAGGCGCACTTATAAAGAGCCGCGATTTCCAGTTTGCTTATTTCAATAAATCTTTCAAAACCAGAAGCACAAAACAGAAACTAATGCCAGTACATGAAAGTCAAATACCGTATGAATCAAGCTATGTGAAAACAATTACCACTTAGGTCCATTTATTGACTTTTAAAAATTTAAATAAATCGTTCCGTTTTAATGTCGCGTATACGCGACGCTGGCCTAAACGGGTTAAGCCAATACAACGACAATCATTTTAAGCTATAAAACCTGTTATATAGTTTAGGTTTCAACAGATAAGTTACATTTTATAGCCTATAACCTTTCCTAATATATCAAAAGTAGTTCTTGAAAATTTCATGATGATCGGCTAAGTAATTCATGCGTGAAAGCGTAACAAACAAACTCACATTCGCATTTATAATATTAGTTAGGATAATATAAATATTTCTCCTTTCAAAATATTATAAAAAGAATTTAAATTAGTGACCAGCTCATTGAGAATTTTATACTTCAAGAATTTGAAAGGAAACTAAAATATCTGCGAACACTAATTCTCGAAAATTGGTGAAATTTCAATTGACCTTCAACCCCTAGAGTAACCCCGAAGGAAAAATCTTCACTTCTTCAAAGGCGATTGACATTTACGAGGACCAATAAGAATGTGTTGTATAGTGGGGAGGAGAGACAAAAATCTTTTACGAGTAATGGGAAATGGGTTTTCTTTTGCATTTGTACTGCGTCGAAGGAAGTTCCGTGTGAGGTCTTAGCGAGCTCTGAATTTTATTGTATTCTGCCGATCTGAGTGTAGAACACGAGAAAGGTTCCTACATTTTCTTAGAATTGCTTTGAACTTGCAAAGCTGGTGCTAAATAGGAAAGTGAATTTTGAAGGCACATTTATCTACAACTACTCACGATGGCAGTGAATGATATGTGGTGCTGGGTTGTCGATGGCAGTTCTATAGAGTACTTGGATCTAAAAATATCCGAATTTCAACGTGAGAAAATACCACGTGTAGTTTCCTCTCTTGATCTGAGTCTTCGATCTACTCCCCCGACTGCGCCTTATGTGCCATTGATTCCAGTTTTCGTAACAAAGTCGGGCAGAATGTGTGTTTCACTCCCTGATTGGACAGCCACGGTTTTTTTCGACTTCAGCAGAAACATATTACAAAAACTTGAATTAAATTGCGAAGAAGATATCGCAAAGCTGTATGTAAGTCATTTGAGAGCGTTCTGTCATTACGTCGAGAGATCTTTTTATTATGCCACCTGTTTTAGCAGTTCTTATCCACAGAACCAGCGTAGATCTGTCCCAAGATACAAGATCGAGTTAATAAACTCACTTAAACTGGAAGCGACATGGAAGCTAGTAGAGATTCTCTTCGGCAAAGTTCGTTTAGATTCTGGCGTTATCATGGATATCCTGGACCCAATATGCTCGTGGAAAAAAATAGCACAGATTTCCCTTAAGAGCGATCCTGCCATAACGGATTCTATTTTATCTCATCTTCGAAGGAATCAACGTTGGGTCACGACGGAGGAATTGATGAAGTTTTTTTCTTCCGATAAATTGGAAATGATTCGAACAAGACCGAAAAACCTTTTGGTTTTCCTCAACTATGGATTTAAGAGCATATATAATCCTACCTACTTCTTCTTAAATCGGATGATTTTACAATGGAGAGATGAAAACCCTCGTTTTTGGTAAGTCCTTTTCTCTTGTATATTTTCCCAATGATTAACAGCTAACTTTATCCAGCTGACCGTTGATTAGTGGTAATTTCACTCTGGCTCGATTGTATAAGTGCCTCTATTTATTTAGTTTTGTTATTATATCATGCCTAACGTAAGCATCACAAATGAGTCCCCCCATGAAGAATTTCTTTCTTAAATATGTATCTTTCATATATATGGTTAAAGTAAACAAATAACGATTTTTTCTTTTTTTACCTCAGCTATTTTTGCTACAGAACTCTGATTATTCGATCCCTTGCTATTTTTTCTAACGAAGGAAATTAAGCCTTTTGTTAACTAGTTTGTATGTTTTTAATTTTTCATTTTTAAAGTAATATTTAAAAAATATTTATTGTTATATAACGGGAATCAGGCGCGTAGCCAGGGGTTGTTCTAGGCGTCCGGTCTCCCCCAATATCACCGATACATTCCATATAGACCATAGACCATCGCGTTTTTAAGAGGTGTACGACCCGTGAGGGCCTTTACCAATCCATTTTTGTTTCCTTTTGGGATAAAATCATCTGATGTAAGATACCTGAATAATCAGGACTGAAGGAAATTCTCTATGGCTGTACTAACCAGCTGTGGATTCTATTTTTGTGTATATACTTTCGATAGTAATCTTTTCTGTTTAGATAATTTTTCTAGCGCATAGTTCATGAATTTTCACCTATCATAAGAGATGGGTACCATTTCGGAACAGCTTTAGTATTGGTCCTTTTGGCGATTTTTTTATTTGGCGACAAACTTCGGTCGCCAAGGTAGACCCGATTTTGAAGATCGGAAAAAAATGGCGGATTGTCAACAAAACCCGATCTAGACTAAATAACAATCCTAAAAAATAAGCTCTTAATCAGAATAAACAATCTTTCTCTAATTTTTAATATTTCTAGTACTGCAATGATAAATTCTTGAAACACTACTGTAAATGAATTTATGACAATTATTATGTTATGAGTAATGAAATTTACAAAATGTTAATATTTTTAATTACAAAATATAATGTATTAAACATTAATATTTTAAGTAGTTAGTTCATACTTATATTTTATTATATTAGTACTTAGCTAATATTTTAAATTTACAAAAGGTTAATTTTTATGTTTATGAACAATGAAATTTACAAAAGGTTAATAAATGCATTTCAAACTAATATATGTTACTTTACTTTCTTAGATTCTGAAAGATTTCTTAGATTCTAGAAATAAAAAAATATTTCAAAGTGAAAAAAATCAAATTCAATTATAATGGGCAAGTTTTGTACCAGTGTTAGAAATATTTTTTATGATTAAATATTGTAAATGGCAAAAATATTAAGAAGTGTGTATTTTTTAATCCCTCAATTTATTACAAGTAATTTTTGATTATAATTTAAAAGCTAAAATTAAATTATCATAATGAGTAAATTTTGTACCAATGGTAATAATACAACAATCATCGTAAATGATGATTTCTGTGAAAAATTCGAACAGTCATTGGAATCCACTAGTGGTGCAGTGATAGCCACTGAACAGTGGTAGTTCAGGCTGGCTATATGGGAGTTTTAGTAGTTTTCCGTACATGTAATGTGAATCTGAGCCAGTTTCTCTTAAAAAGTACTTTATGAAGGCATCCTTCTTCTGCTAGCCAGGATATGTATTTATTTTCTATTCATAATTCTCTCTTATTTTCTTATTTCTTAATTCTAAATCTTACTTCTGAAGAGAAGAAGTGTTGCATCTATAGGTCGAAAAATATGGTCAATATGTTTGCAAAATCCTGTCAGTTTTGGAAAGCATTTAAATAAACTAAATAATTTGTATATGATGCAAACAAAAATGCATTACACTATTTCATGTACTGAATAATTAATCAGGGAACAAAGTATATTGTAACGTTCCTTTATTTTGTAACCAGAGTTATTTTATGCTTGGGATCTTTACTGTCAATTTCCTCCATCCGTTTTCTCACCAGAATCCAAATGAAGTTTTTATTTTGTAAAACAAACCGTGTTTTGCCTTTTGAGGCCACATTACTAGGTTGCTAGATAAGAAAAGATTTGTAGTCTTCAGCCTTGCATTATAATTGCTGATAGTTGAATTCCAGGCCAGTTAAGTTTTTAACCAACTTTGCATTAAATTGATTTGTGCAGCCTTTGGGCTACAAATTTATTTGAATTTAAATTTTACATTTGAACTTAATTGTTATCATAAGTTATCTTGCCACAAGTGGTTGACTGAGTCGTAAGCACAAAGTGTGCCTTCTGTTCTGTACATCTAAACTTTATAATAGAATAAAAATATATCTTAACTTAATAGGAATATATCTAAACTTTATGATAATAACATTTAAAGACATTGAAATCAGTATCTAAGTGCTTGCCATGTAGTCAAATTTTTATATATAAATTGTACTCTTACTTTTATTATAGAGTTTTTATTACAAAAAATTCAGATTTCTATTAGATAAAATGTTTTAAGTAATGTAGAAAATTTGCATAAAATTTAAAATAAAAAGTCGACTGTTGTGTCAACATACTATTAATAAAAGTAATAATACTCAGTGAAGGTTATTCATATACAGCTGTTAGATTGTAAGATTTACAAAATTTGAGAACTCTAAATTATAAGCAATATATTCCATAATCTAAGCAACATTATATTTTTTATAGTCAGGCAAATTATGAAAATGTTATAAAAGCAATAATGAAACCGGATTTTGGTCCTGATTTGAACCTATGAATTCATGCAATTACACATCCCTATAGTTCTAATATGAGTTAAATAAGTATTTTTAGACCATGGTAATTTTGATCTCCTTAGCAAAGGAAACACCAAGAGTTTACTTCATGCTACTGAAAATGTGTTTTTTACCCCCCTGGGGGGGGAGTTTATAATAATATGCAGAGTTGAGATATGAAAATGTCAAGACTCATGTGATGTAATATTAAAAGCACCAGTTTTAACCATAAAAAATTCGGCTTTTTAAAAAATATTTTAAATGTTGTGCTTTCCTAAGACAAAAGTAACTTTAAGAAAAACACACAATTTATCCCTCCTGCCATCAAAGCTCTGATACCTATCAAATTCGTTAAAGTTACGTGGACAGAAATGGCGGCATGTTTGAAGCTCAGTATTTAGGGTTACCAAGGTTATCATAATTTTTCATTTATCGCTCCAAAATGTCGCCAACCAAATTTCTCGCCAAAAAGGATTAATACTAAAGCTGTGCCACCATTTCTGCCTTACAATACTTTTTAAAACATTAAAAATAATTTCTATTTACATATTTGAATAATAATATTTTCTACTTCTTGTTTTTCTTTTCTGTATTTCTATATACAGAATATTTCACGATTTTATGTACATTTATTTTCCTGATAGTAGTTTTTCCTGATTATATGCAAAAATTTTCTAAAATATATACAAGTCCTTTGCGTTTGTAGGCTCCGCGGAGGGTCGAACCGTTGATCTTAGGATGCTCAGTGGCAGGGGTTTAATCCCTCTCGGCTACCGGTCGCTTGTTGAGTTTTCACCATTTGCTGTTGTGATGTATTGTTCTTGGTCGTTTAAAGGGTTGAGATACTGTGTAATCGTATTTTCCTATTTTTCTGAGGATGTCATAGTTGCTATTGTCCAATTTTTGAAAGAAGTTATGAGAATGAATGAGGATTTCTGTATTTAGCTGGTTTATTTTAAGATCTCTGTGTAAGGTAGAATTCCTTACAAACCATGGTGCGTTTGTTATTAATCTTAGAGCTTTGTTTTGGATTTTTTGCAGGATCTCTCTGTTGCTCTTTGCTGCGCTTGCCCATGCTGGTGCAGCATATAATAGGATCGGGCGAATGCTTTGCAGGTAGAGAATTCTTTTGGTATTAATATTCAAAGGTGAATTCCTTCCAATAAGTGGGTATATAGATTGTAGAGCTTTGAGTGCTTTTGTTCTCGTTTCTATTATATGGTTTTTAAAGGTTAATTTTTCGTCCAGGAGGACTCCTAAGTATTTTGTAGTAGCTTTCCGGGGGATATTGTTGTTTTCAAATTTTATATCTTGATAAATGTGCCTGGATTGTGTGGTTTTTGAAGATGACTACTGTTGATTTGGTGGCATTTATTTTTATTTTCCAACCTTTGTACCAGGGAGCGAGTTGGTTTATTGCATTTTGTAATTTTTGCGTGGCGTAGTCCGGATTCATGGAGCTGCAGATAATAGCTGTATCGTCTGCGATACATTCCAAAAACGATACCAGTTTTTAAAATTTCTGGGAACAGCTTTAGTATTGGTCCTTTTGGCGATTTTTTGATTTGGCGACAAACGTAGGTCGCCAAGGTAGACCCGGCTTTGAAGATCGGAAAAAAATGGCGAATTGTCAACAAAACCCGATCTAGACTAAATAACAATCCTAAAAAATAAGCTCTTGATCAGAGTAAACAGTCTTTCTCTAATTTTCAACATTTCTAGAACTGCTATGATAAATTCTTGAAACACTACTGTGAATGAATTTATAGCAATTATTATGTTATGAGTAATGAAATTTACAAAAGGTTAATATTTTAAATTACAGAATATAATATTAATGTATTAAACATTAATATTTTCAGTAGTTAATTAATATTTAGGAAGCACTTCCGCAGAGAACCCGGTAAATGTAAACATCGCCAACTTTGGCGATAATAGTTCAAACCTGGTAACCTAGCTAATTCATCCTATTCGCTTGTGCGAAGGTTGTCGTTGTTCGCATTTGGAGATTTATATTATTCTTCTCTTATTTATTGTTATTTTTTCTGAATTTTTTAACAACGAATAGATAGAAATATTTTCGCATAATTAAAGAAGTTTTCGGCTCGTCAGTTCGGGATCAAAGGAAGAAAATATGGCGGGAGGGGTGAATGCTAATTTGTAACATGCTGTTCACGTTATGTTCTTAATTACTAACAGCTGTAAGCACGCAGAACCATCAGGTTTCCAAATCCTAAAATAATTTTAAAATGTATAAATTTCTAGTTTTATTAACTTAACAATGCTACTGAAGAAAATTTCATTACTGTTGAAGGTTATTTGTATTGTGAAATATATCATGAAAAAGGACAGGTATTTGTTGCAACGTAAAATGGTTTAAGCTGTATGCAAGTAACTTGGAAAAAAAAAAAAAAAAAAAAAAAACCTGAAAACTATGTAAAATGGATGTATTAAAGGTCATGCATTCATTAATTTATTACATGGACATGGCTCTTACCGAAATACATCAATCAACAGGCCAAGTACTTAATAATGAAAAATGACACTTGTAAGAGAAAAATTAGTATTCTATATGAATTAGAGAAAATACATATAATGTAAACGTAAGTATAAGAATACTAATTTTTATTTTTTAAATGAATTTCTATTTCCCCTTATGCTTAATACACTGTTTTCTGTGCTAACTTGAATTTAATACAAATTTATTTTCGTATATCACGTTTAACCTGTTAGTTTTACATCTACACACTTATTATCAGTGAATTTTTACTACCATTGTCTGCTAACTTGAATTTACATACACTAAAAACCACGTTTACAAAATATCACGTTTTACGGCTCGGCTCATCGGAGCTTGGCGAGTAAAAATGCAACGGCGCCAACGGGTTCTCTGCGGATGAAAACCCAATATTTATATTTTATTATATTAGTACTTAGCTAATATTTTTAATTTACAAAAGGTTAATTTTTATGTTTATGAATAATGAAATTTACAAAAGGTTAATAAATGCATTTCAAACTAATATATGTTACTTTAGTTTCTTAGATTCTGAAAGATTTCTTAGATTCTAGAAATAAAAAAATATTTCAAAGTGAAAAAAATCAAATTCAATTATAATGGGCAAGTTTTGTACCAGTGTTAGAAATATTTTTTATGATTAAATATTGTAAATGGTAAAAATATTAAGAAGTGTGTATTTTTTAATCCCTCAATTTATTACAAGTAATTTTTGATTATAATTTAAAAGCTAAAATTAAATTATCATAATGAGTAAATTTTGTACTAATGGTAATAATACAACAATCATCATAAATGATGATGATTTCTGTGAAAAATTCGAACAGTCATTGGAATCCACTAGTGGTGGAGTGATAGCCAATGAACAGTGGTAGTTCAGGCTGGTTATATGGGAGTTTTAGTAGTTTTCCGTACATGTAATGTGAATCTGAGCCAGTTTCTCTTAAAAAGTACTTTATGAAGGTATCCTTCTTCTGCTAGCCAGCACATGTATTTATTTTCTATTCATGATTCTCTCTTATTTTCTTATTTCTTAATTCTAAATCTTACTTCTGAAGTGAAGAAGTGTTGCATCTATAGGTCGAAAAATATGGTCAATATGTTTGAAAAAAACCTGTTCAGTTTTGGAAAGCATTTAAATAAAATAAATAATTTGTATATGATGCAAACAAAAATGCATTACACTATTTCATATAGTGAATAATTAATCAGAGAACAAAGTATATTGTAACGTTCCTTTATTTTGTAACCAGAGTTATTTTATGCTTGGGATCTTTACTGTCAATTTCCTCCATCCGTTTTCTCACCAGAATCTAAATGAAGTTTTTAGTTTGTAAAAACAAACCATGTTTTGCCTTTCGAGGCCATATTACTAGGTTGCTAGATAAGATAAGATTTGTAGTTTTCAGTCTTGCATTATAATTGCTGATAGTTGAATTCCATGCCGGTTAAGTTTTTAACCAACTTTGCATTAAATTGATTTGTGTAGCCTTTGGCTACAAATTTATTTGAATTTAAATTTTACATTTGAACTTAATTGTTATAAGTTATCTTGCCACAAGTGGTTGACTGAGTCGTAAGCACAAAGTGTGCCTTCTGTTCTGTACATCTAAACTTTATAATAGAATAAAAGTATATCTTAACTTAATACGAATATATCTAAACTTTATGATAATAACATTTAAAGACATTGAAATCAGTATCTAAGTGCTTGCCATGTAGTCAAATTTTTATATATAAATTGTACTCTTACTTTTATTATAGAGTTTTTATTACAAAAAATTCAGATTTCTGTTAGATAAAATGTTTAAGTAATGTAGAAAATTTGCATAAAATTTAAAATAAAAAGTCGACTGTTATGTCAACATACTATTAATAAAAGTAATAATACTCAGTGAAGGTTATTCATATACAGCTGTTAGGTTGTAAGATTTACAAAATTTGAGAACTCTAAATTATAAGCAATATATTCCATAATCTAAGCAACATTATATTTTTTATAGTCAGACAAATTATAAAAATGTTATAAAAGCAATAATGAAACCTGATTTTGGTCCTGATTTGAATTTATGAATTCATGCAATTACACATCCCTATAGTTGTAATATGAGGCAAATAAGTGTTTTTAGACCATAGTAATTTTTATCTCCTTAACAAAGGAAACACCAAGAGTTAACCTCATGCTACTGAAAATGTGTTTTTTTTTTCTTGTGTGGGGGGTGAGTTTATAATAATATGCAGAGTTGACATATGAAAAAATATCAAGACTCATGCGATGTAATATTAAAAGCACCAGTTTTAACTATTAAAATTTTGGCTTTTTAAAAAATATTTTAAATATTGTGCTTTTCTAACACAAAAGTAACTTTAAGAAAAACATGCAATTAATCCTTCCTGCCATCAAAGCTCCGATACCTACCAAATTCGTTAAATATGCGTGGACAGAACTGGCGGCATGTTTTAAGCTCAGTATTTAGAGTAACAAGGTTATCATAATTTTTCATTTATCGCTCTAAAATGTCGCCAAAAAAAATTTCTCGCCAAAAAGGACTAATACTAAAGCTGTGCCAATTTCTGATCCATAAAAATCATAATTAGCCCAAAGAGCGTCAGCCCAGAAGCGCTATTTCGTTTTGACATTTTGCGTTTATACACTTTTCAAACTGTTGCCAACAAATATTATCGCCCTGTATTATATTTAAAGAAATTAAATAATGAAAAATCTGCATAAATGCATGTATGTTTCTCGCACTATTATAAAACAACGGTACATGGAGCCATGAAGTTTTGAATGACGTAATCTTCCACCGAATAAGGGCATCTGGCAGTCCTAATTTGGAATTTCTTTTATTACCTATTTCGTCAGATGTTAAAGGATTTTTGATTAAGAAATTCAACGATTTCAACTATTGTTTTCGTTTTGTGATTTTGCGTCGAATCACTCTGAATGTCTATTTCATTTTTCAAACTGTTGCCAGCAAATATTATCGCCCTGTATTATATTTGAAAAAATTAAATAATGAAGAATCTCCATAAATGTGTGTTTCTTGCGTTGTGATAAAACGACGGTACCTAGAGCCATGCAATTTCGAATGAAATTCACAATAGTTTTAATATATCTGATAATTTTCATTTCACAGAGAAAAGTAAAATTAACTTTCTAAATAGTAGCATTTGTAAATTAGCAAGGAAATAAAAACTGAGTAAGCTAGATAATTAGATTTTTATGACCTTTTTAAATTTGCCATTTCCTAAATATTATATTGCATATTTCTCCTTTAAAATTTGAATTTCGGCTTATACAAATTTCTTGGAAAAATGGTGCATCTATATTAAAAATTTCATGAATATATCCCAAACACGTTTTTGATGTAATAAACATTAAAATTTCTTCTATTAAGAAATATTTGATATATAAATTCTTCAGAAATTGCATTATATAAAACTCAATACCTTCTACTTTTTATCAAGTAATATAGCAAATGAATTCACATAGAACAATAGACTCACACCTTCATTCAAAGCTATTTACATGAATGTTAAAACACATATATGATTTTTTTTAGTATAAGTATGTTAATATGAAACTATACGAATTACACTATGGTATATCACCAAAAACTGAATGGATTTATAAAAACCATAAAAATTTAGACAATTTTAATTCAAATTTGTGATCATTTAGAGCTCTACATTTTTACTGCTCAGGTTTTCTTGCATGATCTTTTATATTTACCTGATTTTACTGACAGATAATGTCTGAATTAAGTGCACAGAAATGTGAAACAATCTTTGATCATTTTGAGGCCAACCAATGGTAAGAGGTAAAATTCTTGGACACTGGGTAACCTGTAATCATTTCTGGCAAACAGGCTGGTTGCACGTGAATTTTGTATGGTTTCTTCCCCAAACCTAATGTGAATCTAAGTCAGTTTCCCTTCAAAAGCCTTTTACAAAGGCAAACATAAAACTCTCCTCTTAGGCAGATAACTTTCATGTGCTTTGCCTAAATTAAACAACCTAACCGTAATCATTTCTAAGTTATAACGGAAATTATCATATCTCATACGCTAATTAACTTAAAAGCAAAATAAGTAAAGCTAAATTTTTTTGTCGAACTGCATTTCAAATGCAGGCAACTTGGATATAAATTAAATTTTACAACAAATGTCAAAGCACTGTCATATGAATGCAATGAAAGTGAGAAAATGAAAATGCATACATAAAATCTATGTATTTGTTATAAAAGAATGTATTTTTACCTTAATTTCATGGTTCTTAGAGACTTTTTTGATTTTATCATCCCTTTAGAAAATTTTGCATGACTTCTACATCATTATAGCAATTTATATACTTATAAATATTATTAAATCAAACTGAGTCATGCAAGTAAGGCAGTTTGATTTAATAATATTTGAAAAATGAATTGGCAAACTAAAATGTACTCCATGAAAACATTATTCTTCTTAGTTTAATTTATGTAGTATTTATTTAATTTATGTACGTATGCTTTGCCTTACTCAAACAAACTAATTTTCATTTCGAAATGATAATGAAAATTATTACATCTGTTCTACTGGTTAACTTTAAACAAAATTAGCAATGCCAATTTTTTTTTTTGTTTGAATATAGTCAAATAATGTGCAAATTAGATTTCGAAACAATATTGAATTATATATGAATGAAATGAGAGAAATGATAATACACACATACACATATATACAAAAAATCCATTTATTTGGTGGAAAAAATAAGAGATACTTTACCTTTATATAACCCTAAATTTATTTTGAAAGTGTTTTATAGTTAGTTGCACATGGGGACAATAAGATGCCTGTTTAAAGCTTCTAAATTTTATTCTAATTAATGAAAAAGAATTTTGAGGGAATACAGAGCTATCAAATCAGGATTGTATGCGCAAACTGCATTTCGAAGAGCATTTTATTGATATATTTTACAGCCATACCGTCAGAGTTGAGGAAACAAAAATTTCACGAAGCAAAACAGTACATAAACCTGAAGCAATACTTACCACATTTAACGAATCTTACACTATTCAGAACTACAATGATCAGCTTTGATCACTGAAATAGTGAAAGACCTTGATAATATTTATTGCATCGATTGTTTGACATTGTCGTACAATAATGGCAAAAATGATTTGACAAAATATTATTAAACACGCCAATGTGAACTGTCAGTGCAGATGATATTTGCAGTAGGGGGAGGGGAGTTTTCATTAAAAGGTGATATTTCTTGTATCTTGATATTCTAGCTTAAATTTAAGTACAGCTTCTTTTCATCGAGTTCTATGAAGTTTTAAAAATTTACCTTTCTGACTTGTGTTTTCTTGCTTGTTTAAAGCTTTTGTGTAAAAATGAAATCGTGTGATATTATAAAATCTTAGATTTGAGCGATGATACAAATTGTACAAAACTGCTTCTTTCTATTATATTTACATTAAAAAAATTCACAACACACTTCTCAAGATATTCAATCAATGCATATAAACTATTTGAATGGTGTGTAAGATTCTTTTTACTAACTGAAGAAATAAATTCAGAATTTTCTGAATTGCTTTCCTGTCGTACATTTCTTAAAACTTCTGGAAAAGCAATAATCCACTTTCTAGCAACATAATGTAATAAATTTACATTGCTTTCCTGTCGTACATTTCTTAAAACTTCTGGAAAAGCAATAATCCACTTTCTAGCAACATAATGTAATAAATTTACATTGCTTTCCTGTCGTACATTTCTTAAAACTTCTGGAAAAGCAATAATCCACTTTCTAGCAACATAATGTAATAAATTTACATTGCTTTCCTGTCGTACATTTCTTAAAACTTCTGGAAAAGCAATAATCCACTTTCTAGCAACATAATGTAATAAATTTACATTGC
Source organism: Stegodyphus dumicola (assembly GCF_044657685.1). Classification (NCBI taxonomy): domain Eukaryota; kingdom Metazoa; phylum Arthropoda; class Arachnida; order Araneae; family Eresidae; genus Stegodyphus; species Stegodyphus dumicola. The sequence goes on along the minus strand of NC_140777.1, from coordinate 180,048,709 downwards.
TTTCCTGTCGTACATTTCTTAAAACTTCTGGAAAAGCAATAATCCACTTTCTAGCAACATAATGTAATAAATTTACATTGCTTTCCTGTCGTACATTTCTTAAAACTTCTGGAAAAGCAATAATCCACTTTCTAGCAACATAATGTAATAAATTATACGGGAGTCACTTTGTTGCAATGTGTATGTATGATCAACAGCTGTACAATAGAAATCAAATGTATCAACCAACTGACCTTTTTCAATTAGTTGGTCAATTACATACTCAATATGTTGTCTATTTTTGATAGCATGCATTTTATCAGTGGAAAATGCAAGAAGTGCAGTTATAACTTCTTCTGATACATTTGCATGCTTTGGTGATTTGGCGAGATTGTAAAAACGCAATGTTTCAACAATGTTCAAAAATTCACCAGGTGTTGGATGATCATCACAACCTTTAGACTGTCTGATGATACCAAATAAATTTTCTAATGCATCTTGACTTAGTCTTGAAGTTAAAATGTATTTTAAATTTAAATGTCATGTAATGAAGTAGAAACAATGTTGATTTTAACGTTACACGTAACCCTTCAACAGTTGAATGACTAATCAAACCAAGTTTCATATTCTGTTCTTTAGTGAGCTTTTCCCATTCATCCAGAAATGACAAAAAAATTAATAATGCTGTGTGCTTGTCCGAATTTAAAAATAAAGCTTCTGTAGGATATCTAGATGTCATTATATGAATTAATGAATTTATTATATGAATTAATTATATGAATTAATATTTCACGAACTGTATTGTACCTTCTAAATTACCGTACAATTCTTCTATTTCATTAGGGAAGAAATTAAGGCCATTGACTACTTCATTTCCAAACAACTAAAATGCTAAATCCATTCGCATCTTTTCAAAGTTATTGGGAAAAGATGCTTTCTATTAATATGTGGCATTGCTTTTAAAGCAACGGCACCACAATCTTCCTTTCCATGCACAAATTGTATGCCCTGGCCGCACTTCTCCATATGGTGTGTAAAATCCATGTTTCAAAAAAGTATTTCGCATACATTTTATTAAATGCGGAAAGTCAGATATAAAACTTACGCGTTTCATCACATCGATGATTTATCTAATATTCAGTTGTATTATCTGAATGAGTACCTATACCAAATTTCTTCCACATTACTTTATTCCACGTAGCACCATCACAAGTTATAAAATCTACACACAGATCTGCATTTTCTAACAAAATTGTTGCTTCTATTATCAAGTCAGCAAGCAAGATTCCTTTAGTATTGTTGCATGTGGCAAAAACTGCAACAATCTGCTTCCAGTCACCCATAAATGGTTGAAATAGGAATACTAATCCATGATTGCCTTGCTTTTTTTCATTTTGAAAATTTCCCAAGTCTATAAATACTTCAATTTGACCATCTGAACTCACGTGCAAATTTTCAGACAACTTCATTTCATGTATCAATATACCACTATGGAGAAAATAGACTTCCATACTTTGAGTTTTCACTTTGATTGCCCGAAAAACAGAATTACAGAAACCAAATCCACTGCGGTCATTTTTAACATATCTTTGAAGGGTGTTCTTTCCAGGCACAATCAGAATTTAATTTACACGGATATGTTCATAAAGTTTGGGTCCTTTCATTCTCATTATTATACATTCAATTAACCATTTTGGATCATAAATCATACCTTGAGTACTTTTACGTTTGGAGGCATTATTAGAAGCATTTATAGCAAGTAATTGCTTCGGATTTGAGGCAACAACAGAAGTGCACATTTCATTTGTTTTTAGTTCCTTCAGTTTTAAGGATAACTCTGTATTTTTTCCCTTAAACAGCATATCAATTTGTTTTTTTTTCTGTTATTACTTAGTTTTGATTTCAAATAATTATTTTTACAAATTTTTCTTTTCAGTAATCTATTTACATATTTACAATGCACACATGTTGCAGACTCATTCATCTTAATTGTACACTTTTTACTGTATATCTGATTATGCATAATATTTACATATTTATGATAGAGTTGATTATATTCCAAAATGGTCCAACTCCACTGCAGACAGGTATTGCATCAACCTTATTAAGTAAAATCATGAGCTCGCTCACAGAATTAAAAATAGCAGATTATTTTTTTTTGGCCACACGTGAAAACCTCTGCAGTGAATTCATCATTTTTTTTTTTTTTTTTTCACTGATACTGATTAATTTTCTGACCAAAGGGTACGACAAATTTTTATCATAAATAAAACAGATTTAAGAATACTATGGATTGGGGACAGCTTTTAATTTTTAATTTTGACCAAAATGGAGAAGGTAACTGGACAGTCTCTACATCACTTATCGTTAAAGTTCTTTTAACAGGGATGTTTTGAAATACCAATATTTTCTTTATTCATACATATTTTTGTCACAGTTGTTATATTATTTTTGACTTTCCTTTTCTGGAGAAAAGTGGCTTATTGAAATACTTTGGAGCATTCGGAAATATGCTAGGTATTGCTTCAGGTTTAAGCAGTTGTTTACCTGTTGGAATTTTTATTTCCTCGCCGTTAACAATATGATGGTAAAATTTCTCAATAAAATGTTCTTCAAAATGCAGTTCACACACACGGTGGTGGATCGATAGCTCTGCATCTCCTCTGGAGATTCTTTTCGCCCATTCTCGACGAAGTTTTTCGTCTTTGGAAACTTAAAACTGTGCTTTTGTGGCATTTTGGTGACCAGAGATACAGCCGGGAACAAAACACTTTCATGAGAGTTTTGCCGACATATCAAATTAAGATTTAGCAGCTCACAACAAAAAAGAATACGCAAGAATACCGTGTAAAATAATTAGCTCACTTACAGCATTAAAAGTAGTAGACTATCGTTTCGATCTTTAATATATGTCGATTTCAGAAGAAAGCAAGGGTCAGGTGTCAACGATTGAAAACAAACGTCTACCTGATTTCGATGTTTTAAGACGGGCGATGGGACGATAATCCCACTATATCTTCTAGTACACTATAACCAGAGTATGGAATGAAATTTGGCTACATAGCCCTTTCTTTCAGGGCTAAAGAAAGAGGCCTTCAGGGCCTGCCTTTCCTTCAAAATGATGTTTCCGGCATTTCCTTTCCCCTTTGCCACCCACGGAAGAATTTCTTTTCCCCACTGTCCTCCCATGGAGGTAGGAAAGGGAGGAGGGACCATTCCGCGCTAGAAGTGAAGCACTGCTTTGAAGCTTCGGTCACCAGACGGGGTGTTCTTTGTTTACATTCAGAAGTTCGCTTGACAAGATTCTGATAGTATTTCGACACACGACAGTTCCATAGAAATCGAAAAAGGAACACTCTCGCTAGAAAATTTTCATAGTGTGATGGATAATAGCAATTTGTATAGTTTACTGACATTTACGCAAAAATCACATCTTGGTTATTTTTCGATAACTAACAACAGCGATTTTGATTATGAATTTGTTTTATAAAATTCTAAGCTGTTGCACTACAAAAATATAGATTTTATGAAATTTGCTAAAAGAGATCTGCCAAAATTTATTTTCTAGAAGATTTGAAAAGTTTGAAACTTGATGCCTAAATGTAAATATAAAATTATGTATGTTAAAATATTTGTAATTAGGCACATAGGTCAGATTAAGTTTTTATTAAATAGAGTAACGCATGCAAGGGCTATCTGACTAAAGAGAGAGATGCCATCGTGGAGGGATTTCGAAGAAAAACTGACCTTTGAGTGGGTATTAAAAATAATACTTGTAATTTTCATTGAAATTATATACATATATATTTTTTATGTAAAACTTTCGGGTGTATGCTAAATTAGTGTAAATTACTTTACACGAAAAATATAGTGAATGCACAGAAATTAAAGATTTGCACATGCCGGAAATGATAAATAGGTAATATGTATGGGTATTTATGCATGTGCTTGCAAAAAGCATGTATCTGCCTTTGACAAAATACTTAAATATTCATTAAATTATTTATAAATGTATTTGAAATGAAGAATTTATTCACTTATAAACAACTGTGAAAGTACTGTAAAGAAATCTAATGATTAAATGTATCTAATTTATAATGATTATAAATCTTATCTAAATATATAATAACCTTAATATTCAATTGTAAACATAAATTGAAATCCTGTTGACAAATACGTTATAAAACTATTTAAGCAAGAATTGTTCGTATTGGGAAGCAATCTGTTAAAAGGTATTGTAAAGCAAATGCTATGAGATGCGCACTTTAGAACGTAATAAAGAGTTTTGGAATATGTATTGTTGAAATGAAGGGTTAAAAAAAAAAATCTGATAAGTATAATTAAAAGAATTATTCCCTTTACATTTTATAATAACTCAGTTACAAGTTTTATTCCCTTTCAGAAATGTTCAGAGAAAGTCAAATACTATTTAATACCTATTTAATAATTAGGAATTAGCGAAATACTTATATTTCGCTAATTCCTAATAATTCTCTAATTTAAAATGAACCGAATAGAGCATTAATTATAAATTGACTTACATTTTTCGATTTAAAAGAAGCCAAAAAATCATGTCATATTTAAGAAAGTATTTTAGGAAGAAGCTTTATAAATAGAAAAGAAATAATACATAATTTTAATATTAATAATACAATAAACTTTGATCTTAATTTTTGTACCTTAACCGAATAAAATAAAATTACCTTAATTTTTTTTTCTAATGTAATTAACGAAAACTTGTGAAAATATTTCATTCAAATTAAACCATTTTGAGAAAACTATCCTGTGAAAAGTATAGCATTTAATTCCGTTCAGAATGAAATGTTTAAAAATATGTTGTTTTCACATACTTAGGACTCTGAAGTGTTGTAGAAAAAGAAAATATATACATTTATATGTATATTTGCGACGTAATTACAAAATATTTACACCCGAACGCGTCAAATCCCATAGAACTCAATGGTAAATGACCCAATGTTTTAGTCACCACGTAGGGATCGCCGGTGCTTCAGAGCAGGGTACGGAGAAACTTGTTTAGGGCGACTCCATCTTACTTCCTACCTCCATGTGTCCTAATCTCAGACCCATGGAAGTAAGAAAGGTCAAACTTCCTACCTCCTTGCTTAGACCATGGGAGTTTTTCTCTGTCCATTTCTTATCTCTTTAATCTAATTCCGAATGCTGCCTATATCATGGAGGTAAGAAAGGATTGATTTACATTCAAGAAGCTCTCTTGAAAGAGCTCTGATAGCATTTCCACACACGACAGTTCCATACAAATCGAAAAACGAGACACTTCCGCATAAAAGAAACATTCATTGTGTGATGGATAATAGCAATTTGTATAGTTTAGTGACATTTATACAAAAATCACATCTTGGTTATTTTTCGATAACTAACAACAGCGATTGTGGTTATGAATTTGTTTTATAAAACTCTAAGCTGTTGAACTACAAAAACATAAGATTTTAGCAAAAATGCTATGCTTAAAGTAGGAAAAATACCTTACGGTACCCCTAGAATTGTATGTCCTACGATACCCTCGATAGAGTATTCGCTACTTTTATTTTATGTTCCAAACGCCAAAAAGTTTTAAATATAATAACTTCTTTTTTCATCTACATAACATTGTGACATGTGCTTTTTAAAATTTTTTAAAAAAGCGGCATTATAATTGCGCATTTTAAACTCATCATTTTATTTTAATAGAACTGAAAAATAACCAATTTGGTCTTGCACATTTTACTTATTTGGGTTAATTAAAAACGAAATGCTGCAATCTTCGTCAAAATTAATAAATATACACACAGTTATTCAAATGAGTTAACCTTTCCTTGATTTGTAAACACACATTTGTGTCAAATTATGTACAGTTTTACACTGATGTGTGGAACAAAAGACGAATACATTTGAGAATTCGGCGAATGAAACAATATTATGCAGAGTAAGGTACTCAACATTGCGATCTGATGGCAAAGCGGTTGAGGTTTGAGTGTGAAATGGATAGCTATTAATTATTATATTTCAGAGACCTCTTAAACTGAGTAAAAGAGGTATTGAGTGCTCTGCCAAAATATATTTGCTAGAAGATTTGAATTTGCTAATGAATGTATCCTAAAACGTGTTTTAAGTCAAAAGTTTGAAACTTGATGGTTAAATGTAAGTATCAAATTATGCATGTTAAAATATTTGTTATTAAGCATATAGGTCAGCTTAGGCTTTTATTAAATAGAGTAAGGCATGCAGGGGCTATCTGCCTAAAAGGAGAGATGGCATCGTGGAGGAATTTCGAAGAAAAACTGAATTTTGAGTGGGTACTAAAATAATGCATGTAATTTTCATTCAAATTATATTTATACATATTACCTACCATATCCATGTGGCGAAGAATCATCATCCATTATCTTTTAGTTCGGGCGCCACTGTGGTGTCATTAAGGATTTTTTTTAACACCGCACAGTGCCCACCAGCGGCCGAGCGGTAAAGTCGCTGAACACTGGTAGTTCAGTCCGAGGTTCGAATCACGCGAACGGGCTGGCTGCATGGGCGTTTTCGTGGTTTTCCCCATGTGTAACGTGTATACGAGCCAGTTTCCCTTAGAAACTCCTCCACGAAGGCATCCCTCCCTTTAGGCAGATGGCCCTCGTGTGCTTTGCCATAATTAAATACACCACACCACACCTTTAATACCGCACACATGAAAAATGAGCAATGCCCTAGCCGGGACTCGAACCCAGGATCTCTCGAATACGCGCCGAGTGTGCTAACGTTACTCCACGAAGATATGCAGAAAAAAGAGAGAATATACCTTATAAAGTATCTGAAAGATACTGCACTTAAAATTTTAAAATTCCACGGCAATGTTTCAAGTTGGTGGACGACAGAATATCCTGACATAAAACATCTATTGCTGTACAGTGCTCTTTCACGAGCGTTAATATTTGTTAATGTAGTCCTTGTAGTAGTATATTCTCATTTCTTGATAGTAAAGTTATCAGGTTCAATGTTTCTTCTAACCTTCTTCGGAAACATACAATGACCTGACTAGAACAGAGAGCTTACTAAAGCTATGTTCACTAATTGTAGTAAGTAGACAGGATACAGACGAAGGGTATACAAAACCCTTTATTTTTTTTCTTTATATACAATGACTTCCGTACTTCGGAATACAATGACCCTCCACTCGGGGTCTAACTTAAAAGATATCAAAATAAAACTAAACTCTAATTTAACTTTAGAATAAGATTGGCCTTATAATAACAGGAAGCGTATGTAGCACAGAGACTGTGAACACTACAATACGTTTAATTTATCAAGAGGATTAAAACCTCTGGCCTGGAAGGCAAAGTAGCAACTGCGTAACTTCTAAGGTAAGCGGCCTGCTTCGAACTCACGGCTTCCTCTCTTTTGCTTGGCAAAAAGGCCACACTTAAATACTTGGCGTTCGCCAGACAATTTTGCATAAACTCCTTCACGCTTATAATTCTGGCCGGAAGTAGAAAATAAGAAGTGATAGTAAAGATTTAAAATAAAATAAACGTTAGTAAAACTTAAGATCCTTACATACTTCCCGCCAGAGTTAATTAGTTTGAAACTGAGGTCTAAAACGACCTTGTTGAAAACTTTTAGCTCTAGAAACTAACGCGAGGCCAAACTTTTACAATCGTAACTTAGCTAGAAAGTAGAAAATTTTAAAAGAAAGAAATTTGTTACAATAGCAGCTCCCGGAATATACAACAATCTTTTTTCTTTTTCATCTGTACTGCATCAAAACAGGAGCTTTATTCAATTCTGGTTCCTTCCAGAGATCTGGAAGGAAAACTAGTTTAATGAAATGTTACAGAATGACATTGCAAATAACATATAGAATATACTTTTCTTAACATTCTTATTTCATTCATGACTATTTTAATTATCTCTCCCCCGTGCTCTCCGACATGTGTTGTAAAAACACCAAACACGAATGTGTTTCTGTCTATGTGTTCAACACTTCCTCCTACAATCAAAACACTAATGTGTTAAAATTCAACATACGAGACCTCTTAACACACCCTAATTTCAACTCTAGACCCTGAGGTACTATTCTGAAAGTGGCTAACTCTAAAGTGTAGCGTCAGAGAGCCTAACTACATCATTCAACCTTTAACACATATTCACCATGATTTAATCTTTACCGTCACACGAATAACAAATTTTTTAACATTACTTTCACTTTTACCATATCACGGTATTTCTAAACATTCAAAATAACAGTTCACATGTATACAAGAACATATCAAGATGCCGTTAATTTTACACATTTGAAAACATACATTAGTAGTACATTGTTAACTTCTATTCTTTTCAAAGCAAGTGCCAATTCTTTCTACATTGAAATAATACTACATTTCAAAAAGTCTTTCAGACTAAAACTTCTTTCTTGTTAGAATGTTTTAAATAAAATTTATACAATAACTTTTTACAATATTTAAGTCTTTACACAACGCTATTATACATCAACTTTAGTTTTACGCGCGAGTAATTGAAAAACATAATAAGAAAATCGGTCACAACTCATTTCTCGCCCTTTTGGCGATAAAGGTAGACCTCGCATGAGGTAAAACTTCTTGAAATCTGCCACTTGCAGTAAGAATGAAAGATTAACTTAAGTTTGTAAAGTAACATAAAATTTTACTTATCTTTGTAATATTCAGACATCCTTTTCTGGGCCCAGTCTTTGAAGGTGCTGCAGACCGTAGCTTGGTTGATCCTCCTTCTTGTACGGGCTCGCCCTTCAGTGCTTTCCTCTGGAAGCTTCCGTTTTTCACCACTACGGCCACCCTTGAACATCTTCCTTCTGTCCTCTGCTTGTGGTCTTGGCCGTTTGAAGGCAGCTGGTCTTGGTGGAACCGGGAAACTTCTGTCGTGATCCTGCTTGGACCTCGTTGTTGGCCGTTCAAATTTTTCTTGTACTTTTTCCTCCGCCGCTGATGGCCCTTCCGCAGTTCGGCGACTTTTGCTGCGGAGAGTTCTGTCGGATGAGTCAATCTTCCGTTTCACAGCCGGGTTATAGTTGCCGTCCTTTCTCCCGGTCTTTTCCACATACGTCGTCCTTCTCCCTTCTTCATTCTGGGGGTGTTCGTGAACTCTGTTTTTTGGACGGTGGAACGGCTTCTTTTTCTTTGTACCTTCAATTTTTCCGCGGGGCAATTTTCTTTTCACTTGCTTCTGTCTCTCATTGGCTTGCCCTTGTACTTGTCGTTTTCCCACCTCTGGAACTTGTACCTGCGGTGTCTGCCGTACCGGATCCTGCAAAAGATCTGAAGAGATTTGCATTTTATTACGGTCATAGAATGGTTTTATCTGGTCAATGTTTGCGGAACAGGTTTCACCATTTCTTGCCTTTAACACTACAACAGCGTGAGTTATTTTTTCTATAACATATGGTCCTTCAAAGCGTGGAAAAAATTTGGCAGTTTTATCTTCTGGTGCTGAAGAAAGTGAATGCTTAATTTTTAGTACTTCATCCCCTACTTTATAAGTTACTCCCCGTCGTTTCAAGTCATAATACAATTTTTGTTTTCTTTGTGCTACTTCCGTATTCTTTTTTGCTTCTTTTATTAGTTTTTCTATATCACCCATTTTAAATTCTGGGGCTCTTTGTTGCACATAAAATAGTTTATCTAACGGTGTTATAACCTTTCTGCCTAAAATAACTCAGCAGGAGTTTTGCCCGTTGTATCATGTTTTGCGGTCCTAAGGACGAAAGCAAATTCATTGACATAGTTATCCCAGCTTTTATGAAAATTTTTAACATAACTACGGATAATTTTCACTATATTTCTGTTGACCCGTTCCGCTATATTTGATTGCGGCCGATACGGGACCATTTTTAAATGACGTATGCCCAGTTTTTGGCACATGTCTTCAAATATATTACTTACAAATTGAGGACCATTATCCGATATAACTTTTAGGGGCGCCCCGTATTTTAAAATATATTTATTTAAAATAGAATCGGTAACTAATTTCGCGGAGGCTCGTTTTAAGGGAACAATTTCGGTCCATTTACTAAAATGATCAACTATAACAAGGAGATAGCGACTTTTGTTTAACTGACTTTTTGGGAAAGGGCCCAATAAATCGATGCCGATTATTTCATTTGGAAATTCGGATTTAATACTATTTAGAAACCCGGCCGGGCGGAAATTAATATAATTAACGGCTTGATATGTTGGGCAGGACTGGACATACGCCCTTGTTAACTTTTGCAGTTCAGGAAAGTAGACTGCCTCGCGTACGCGTTGAGTAGTTTTTCGAATACCAGCATGAGAAGCTAAAGGGCTGTCATGGAGCCCTTGCAGGATATTTAATCTAAGACTAGCTGGGATAACAGGTCGAAATTCGTTGTTGGAATTCGTAGTTTTTGTATAAAATAATAGACCATCTATTAGTTCGTAATGGGCCGCCCTATTTCTTATCGCCACAATATCTTGGTGGCTAAAATTTTCAGGATCCTTCAAATACTCATAAATACTTCCAAACTCAGGATCCTTACCCAGTTCGGTTATTACAGTTTCTCGGGAATTTATTGTACACGCTGTCAGCATTGCAACTTTTACGGTATTACCCTGTTCGTCTAATTTAATTCGTGACAGGGCATCTGCTACGATATTTTCCTTTCCGGGGGTATGCTTGATTACCAGATTATATTCTTGCAGCTTGAGTGCCCATCTTATTAACCTTGGGGATAAATTTTTTCCTGAGTACAATCTAGTTACCGCCGCATGATCAGAATATACTGTTATCGGCGCCTTTCCAAAATAGACTCGGAACTTTTGCACTGCTAACAGAACTGCAAGTGCCTCTCTCTCGGTCGCGGAATAGTTTCTTTGTGTTTGATTTAAAGTTCGGCTAAAAAATGCCACGGGCTGCTGATTTTGCGAAAGTACCGCTCCTACCGCATAATCCGAAGCAACCGCTGAAATTTCTAAATTTTCATCCTTTTCAGGAAATTTCAACACAGGGGCTTGCGTTAATGCTTGTTTTAATTTTTCGAAAGCACTATTGGCTTCGGCCGTCCACGAGAATCTTGCCTTTTTCCTTTTTAATTTTAACAATGGCTCAGCGATAGCCGCAAAATCTTTTATAAAGGACCTATAATATGAACAAAGTCCTAGAAAAGAAGAGAGCTTCTTTGCCGTGTTTGGAGTCGGATACTTTTGTACAGCGATTATTTTTGATTCATCTGTCTCGATCCCTTTTTGCGATATTTTGTAACCTAAATATTTTAATTCAGGGGCTGCAAATTTGCACTTTTCGACATTAACTTTTAGACCGGCCTCATTTAATAAAGAAAACACCTGTCTTAAATCCTGTATATGTTGGTCGAGATTATCACTAGTAATAATGATATCGTCTAAATAGATAAATGTGGACTTTCCAAGAACAGGTCTTAACACAATGTCCATGCATCGCTGAAATGTTGCTGGGGCCCCAGAAAGGCCAAACGGCATACGCAAAAATGCATAAGTGCCAGACTTGGTTATAAAAGCAGTCTTAGGCACGTCCTCAGGCCTGACCCCTATTTGAAAATAACCATTCGTTAAGTCTAAAGTCGTCATAAATTTGGTTGATTTTATGTTCCTTAAAATTTCTTCTATGATCGGTAACGGATATACCGGATATTTCGTTATGGAATTTAATTTACGGTAATCAATAGCGAATCTCCACCTTTTTGGATGCTCCAAAGGATAATCATTATTTTTCTTACATAAAACCACCGGGCTAGCATAACTACTTGAGATGGGCGTTATGATCTTTTTACGTAGCATATCGGTAGTATGCCATTCTATAATTTTTTCCTTATTCTTATCATACCGGTATGGTTTTTGACGAACCGGCAATGCATCTCCGGTGTCAATACTATGGTTAGTAACCTGAGTAAATCCTGGAATATCACTAAATAAGGAAGCAAATTCACTTACCACTTGTCGGATTCTATCTTGCTCGTCATTAGGCAGGTGGTCAAGATTTAACCTTGGCGGTTCAACCTTTTCTACACGCACTGGTTTCATTGTCAGCCTAAGAGACGCTTCATTAAAATCCAGTGTAGCTTGTGCCTCTGAAAGAAAGTCTATTCCTAGGATTAAATGTGCTTGCAAATTCTTTACTATAAAAAACATCACCTTTACTTGTTCGTCCTTGATACGGATATATAAAGGTACTTTACCTACGCACTTACATTCTTTTCCTTGCGCCGCTAATACTGTCGTATTATCCGCATTATATATGCGGTATTTGCGAAAATACTTTCTAAAAAAGACTTCTGCCACACAGGAACACTGCGCGCCGGTATCCAGGAGTGCGGTGGCCGGGATATTATTTACCAAGACTTCAATCTTCGGAAGAGTTAAATTTTTCACCATTACTGTATTTAACTTGTAGGAAGAGGGGTTTTCGTGGCCTTCGGATTTCCGCACCCTCTCGTCAGCAGAAATCCGTTTTAGTTTAAATTATTTTTCCTTTCGGTGCTTTCCTTCTTTCTCCACTGGCCTTGAGACTTTTTTCCTGGGTTGCTATTGAACTGTCGACGTTCGCCGGCTGTTTTTGAATGCTCGGGTTTCCTTGCCCACTGATTCGCTTTTTCTCCGTAGCCATGTGCTTGAGTTTGCTGTAGTCTTGGCGTACCAAATTGGTTTCGCTGTTGATATTGGCGTCTTCTTTCGACGTCCGCCGTTCTTCTACTTTCAAACTGGATTGCTAGCTCAAATAATTTTTCCAGTGTAGTCGGATTTCTCAATTCAATAAAGTCTTGCACTTGGGGTAGTAACCTCGGCAAAATCACTTGAATTATTTCAGGATCCGGACGGTTTCCATACAAGAGCTTGAAAACGTGAATTTTTCTTAAAATAAACCTGGAGATGTTTTCCATTCTTTGTTGATATATACTGAAAAGTTCTGTTTCTAATTTCGCACGATCCCTTACAACAGGGAAGGCTTTTAGTAGGGCAGTCTTGAAATTTTCGTAGGTATAGGTGGGACTTCCTGCTTGACCCAAGAGACTTCTGCCGATACATTTGAACCAGTTAAGCGCTTGGCCCCTCAAAGCGCTGGTAGCTAAGGTAACTTTTTGAAACTCGTGCACGGGGTAGAGCATGAAGTGGTCATCCAATTTTTCCAAAAAACTGGTTACCTGTGAGTTTCCATTAAACGTTGCTTCTGGTTTCATCGAAGCGCGCATGGTCTGGACAATATACCCAAATCCTTCCAGGGCGGCAGCTGGCATTTCTGGATTCTGAGCTGTTTCTGCAGGCAGCACAGGTTCTTCTTGAAACTCGGCCATGGTTATTCTTCGTCGGGCGCCACTATCAGGTTCAATGTTTCTTCTAACCTTCTTCGGAAACATACAATGACCTGACTAGAACAGAGAGCTTACTAAAGCTATGTTCACTAATTGTAGTAAGTAGACAGGATACAGACGAAGGGTATACAAAACCCTTTATTTTTTTTCTTTATATACAATGACTTCCGTACTTCGGAATACAATGACCCTCCACTCGGGGTCTAACTTAAAAGATATCAAAATAAAACTAAACTCTAATTTAACTTTAGAATAAGATTGGCCTTATAATAACAGGAAGCGTATGTAGCACAGAGACTGTGAACACTACAATACGTTTAATTTATCAAGAGGATTAAAACCTCTGGCCTGGAAGGCAAAGTAGCAACTGCGTAACTTCTAAGGTAAGCGGCCTGCTTCGAACTCACGGCTTCCTCTCTTTTGCTTGGCAAAAAGGCCACACTTAAATACTTGGCGTTCGCCAGACAATTTTGCATAAACTCCTTCACGCTTATAATTCTGGCCGGAAGTAGAAAATAAGAAGTGATAGTAAAGATTTAAAATAAAATAAACGTTAGTAAAACTTAAGATCCTTACAAAGTATTAACAGCAGTGTTCGTACGGTACCTTAAGAGTCGTTAAAAGTCCTTAGGTTTTTTTTCGGAATGGATTTCTTGTTCCTTAAAAGTTCTTAATTACGCCCAAAATCGGCAGAAGGTTCTTAATTTTAATCATCTGGAATTTTTGGCTGTTTTTACGACTGCCATTTAGAATGTGAATTAGCATTTTGAAGGAATATTTTTGGTGATTCACTGACAAATATGGTTATCTTTTGAACTGGTAAATGGGTTATAATATGTTCCTATTACTAATATAAATGGTTTTATACTCGAGTTGCTGACCAAGAAGTGAAACATAAGCATTTCGAAATTATTTCATTTTTTTCTAATGAAGAGCTCTTAAACAACTTTCTGCTTTTGGGGATATGAATTCTTTTATTAAATAGTTGTAAATATGGCGACTTATCAACGTTCTAACGATTTTAAGATCAGTTTCTATAGAAAATTTTTAATTCAAAGATCTGGAAATTTTTCGAAGATTTTTTTAGAACTTTGTAACACTGATAAATTTCATTTAAATAATGTAATATATTCAAATTACACTTAAAAATGATATTAAAATATAGTATTTTTATTTTTCGCTGTCATATTATAAAATTCTATTTTGGCCACTTGTTCTACAATATTTTAAATCAGAAAAATAAACAAGGTATAATGCTATAAAGCACAATTTACGAAACAGTTCTTAGCAAAAGCAAAACAGCTATATAATTAATTAAAAATGTCTCCTTTTTCATTTTATCATGGAAGAGTTTTTCCCATTTAATTGCTTCAGATTATTCAGTATTGTCACCATATGCATTAGTTTTTTTTTTTTTTTTTCTATAAAATTAATCTTACACTTTTTCGCTTTGATTTTTTTTCCAAAATATTTTTGGCTTTTCGCTGTAAGAGTAATTTTTCTTTAGGATTTTAAATATTGCAGCTTCGAAAGTTTAGGAGGATTTGAAGGCAAGATTTATAGACCCACGATTCTAGAAGATTCCAGAAAAGTGTGACAAAATGAAAAACGTGTTCATGGTATTAACACGTATTGGATGTATTTTACATTAATGTATGCAATGAATTTCTTAAATTTTGGAGAACATCTGGAAGAATAATGAAAACATAATATTTGAATGTTTTACTTCTGATAGAATATTTTTCTTAACATGTTAGCAATGTTTTCTTAATATTTATCACGCATATTTTTCTAAACATCCCTTTATTTTCCATACTTTTCGCTAGACACAAACACGGAGAATATCAAAAATGCTTCTAATCTAATCACATGGACAGGTGTTATAGAAAGGAATTTTTTTATTAATAAAGAAATTGAAAGCTGTAAATTTAAAAGTTTCATCTAATATTTCTTAATGCATTATACACACGGCTGTCGCTAGGCATTTGCAAACCTGATGGAATCTCTGTGGATTCTAAATTGACTTTCTAAATTCTGCTTCCAATGTCTGCTCTAAATTCTAAAAGTTTTGTCATTTCTAGATTTTGTCGTTTGGTGTGTCACTAAATTCTAAAAATTATGCCACACCAGCCGGCCCTTACCATATACCATTTCATATTTCTTCTAAACGTTCATATTACTAAAGAAATAAAATTAGCAGCATTTCCTATACATTCTAAATGCATTAATTTTTTTTTTTTTTTTTAGAAAGCAGAAATCTTTAATTAAATCAATCCAAAGCTTCTAAATAGAAAAGGAAACGTGTTGAAGAAAGAAAGTGAATACGTAAATAGAACAAAAATTATTCTTCAAAGATACCTACAGTTATTATTATGTAAACTTTCCATTTGTTTTATAATTTCAGCCTTTACTATAATTTCCAATTTTTATTTCCTCACCAGAATGCAAATCACTTAGACAGTTTTTAAACTGAGGTTTTTGGAATGCAAGACAGTGTGTTTCTGACCTCCGCTTGCTCGCTGCTGTTGTTACTACCAGCTCTGATAATTTGTAATTATTCGCCTTTGCATTATTGCTGCCGAAATTTGAAGTTGTTATGACGATTGAGTTACTGACCCAGCTTAAATTAAAATTAAATTGTATAGTTTTTGACGACTTGCCCTACAGTTTTAGTTTAAATCTGACTCTTAATGTTTAATTACATCACCACGAGATGTAATTGATTTTGATAGCATCAGAACATGCCTTTATGTTCAACGTTCTTTTAAAGTTACAGGCTTATTTAAACCTTTGTCTTACTCTGCAGTTAATTGGCCCACCAGCGGCCGAGCGGTAAGTCGCTAAACAGTGATAGTTCGGTCCGAGGTTGCAATCCCGCGAAAGGGCTGGCTGCATGGGCGTTTTTGTGGTTTTCTCCGTGTATAACTTGTAAACGAGCCAATTTTCCTTAGAAAGTCCTCCACGAAGGCATCCCTCCCCTTACGCAGATAGCCCTAGTGTGCTTTGCCATAATTAAATACAGCACCATACCATACCTTACTTTGCAGTTACTTCAACATTGCGATAATTTGCTTCCCCACTATCGGGAGGGGGTATACTATTTAACTTTTACCGGATCAAGTACACCGTCATACGTACATTATGCAGAGGTTGACAAGTTAGGAGATTGAACACGCAGAAACTAGTGAGAACATTGGTTTGCGTAATGAGGCAAATTTCTGAACGATTCTTAAAGAGAAGGAAATCCATATAAATCAGCCGAAATGTCTGTGGAGGCTTTGAATTAAAAAGACGCTTAAATATTTTGTTGAGTGTTGTTGCTACAAAATATAAGAATTTTGTAGCTTTTACTGTGTAATTATCCTAATATCAATTAAGAATCAATGTCATAAAATTGCATGTATTTTAAAGCGTGAAATTTTATTACATTGTAATTTTAATAGGGCATTTTTTTAAAGAATATTTTTAAAACATAAATAAAATTTAATAGTGGTGTTGTAAATCTTTATGACTAAGATTATCTATGTACCTAATTTAATTATTTATAACTGCTTCCCTAAAAAATTATCTCTGCATAGTACAGTTATTGCCTTTCAATAATCCTTACCGTGGTCACAAGGTAAAACACAAAAATGTACGAATTCATGTAAAAATTATTCTTCGCATCTAGTTAGACTTAAAATAATACAAAACAACTTATCACCTCTTGTGTTTTGTGGCTTATTGGAACCTTTAAGAATGTAAGATTCCTGTCTTTTAATTTACTGTTAAAGTTGAAAAACCGTAAGAACTGGTAAACGAATAATCGCTTTAGTTCAGTAGACAGAGAACAGAATTGGAGAAGAGTTAAATACCCTTTATTATTCTGTGTGTGTGTGTGTGTGATTATGGCAAAGCCTCGAGGGCTATCTGCCTAAGAGGAGGGATGCCTTCGTGGAGGACTTTCTAAGGGAAACTGGCTCGTATACACGTTACACATGGGGAAAACCACGAAAACGCCCATGCAGCCAGCCCGTTCGCGGGATTCGAACCTCGGACCGAACTGCCAGTGTTCAGCGACTTTACCGCTCGGCCGCTGGTGGGCCCTTTATTATTCCAAATAACGTTTAACAGATGACTCCTTTCTTGGAGTTTACAATAAAGCCTCCCCTCGGGCTTGAACTCAGGAAACAAGGAAGTCAAACTTAACTAATCGTAACTGAAAAGATATAGCCGAAGCTATTAAAATTCTAACACACTTGGCCCCTTAACGCTAACTAACGACGAAGTTATCAGGGACCTAAACTACGGCCGATTGTAAAAATAGCTTTAGAGAGAGTAAAGCCAAAATGCATGGAATTTCTTGCTCTTTCACGAAGTCAGTAGAACTTCAGAGTTAAATACTTCTTCTCCCCATTTGCATTCAACCGCGATTCCGAAAATAAGTTCTGGCCGGAAGTTGTAATCTGAGATTAAGGAGAGACAGGAAAGTAACTTTAACTCCAAATCAGCTGTCAGAAAAATCAAGATAAACCTTACAAGAAAATTAACTGGTTTCGAACCCTTGGAATTCTACGGGATGCTATAAGACAAACTGCGTTTTAACCACAGCCCAACCGTACCTACATCAGGTCTTTTAGGTTTATTCTGATCATCAGGTCTATCTTTAGGCAAACAGCTGTGGTGACCATAGCCAGTCTTTTGTTATGAATCATGTTGATTACGATTTTAATCTCATTTTAAACTATCCCAGCTGATATAAAATCTACCTGGTATTTACTAAACCTCTAGACTGAGAAAGTATGAGACATTAGAAAAAAATCTGAATAAAGCTAAGTGTTACTAATTTCGTAATAAAAAGTAAGTTAAATGTAATTTATCTTCTTTCAAATATGTCCAACTATTATAAGTGTAAAATACTTTATGATGTTATTTTGGTAAATTTCATAAACTTAATTTTATTCTCAACCTTTATAATTATGTTAATTAAATTGTGTTTAACAATAATGCATCCTACCTATAAATCTATTTTATTTTTAGAGGATGGCATTACAAAAGTAAAGGGCCCCCAGCGGCCGAGCGGTAAAGTCGCTGAACACTGGTAGTTCGGTCCGAGTTTCGAATCCCACGAACGGGCTGGCTGCATGGGTGTTTCGTGGTTTTCCCCATGTGTAACGTGTATACGAGCCAGTTTCCCTTAGAAAGTCCTCCACGAAAGCATCTCTCCCCTTAGGCAGAGAGCCCTCGAGGCTTTGCCGTAATTAAATAACTTAACTTAACTTACGAAAGTAAAGTTCAGGCATGGATAATATTTTTAACTAAGTTTACTCAGTTACCATTTGCTCTTAGGACCTTAATTTTTTTTTCATTAAGGGTCCTTAAAAATCCTTAAAAGAACGTCATTTCTGTTTGCAGAAATGTGTAAAAACCATGTTCGAATTTCCGATTTACCGTCTCGCGAGCTGAAGATAAAAAAGTTTTTTTTTTTTTTTTTTTCTTACTGTGTTGCCATTGCTCCTTTTGAAATCGCTGAGTTTCCTAATGAAAAATTCGTCAAATTTTTACAAAATATGAAATAGATAGTAAAACAAATTCGAATGGAGGAGTACGTTATTCAAAATTTGATGTCTTTGGGTACCGTTGTTTTTTCACAATGCGAAGTAACATACATTCTTCGTTACTTTATTTCTTTAAACATAATGCAAGGCGATAATATTTCGTAAGCAACTATTAGAAAAGTGAAAAGATGTTTTACAGTGGACGACGAAACATGCCAAAACGAACTCAATATCCCTTCTTGGCAAAATCTTTTCGCTAAAAAAGATTGAAGAAAAGTAGATTCATTATTTCATCGTTTCATTTTACAGCATAACTCAAGCTTTGCGCAACAATCTGCAGTAAAGATTTTAAGATTTATTTTAATTTTAAGAAACAAGTTATTTTATGTTAAAAGCATTTGCTATCACTCTTCAATATCCGTTTTCTTGAAAGACTGCAAATGAGGACCCAAATTAGGAAACAGAGCATGTTCTGTTTGAATGCCACGCTGCTAAGACTGCTATTCTCAGATAAGAGGTCATCATTTTCGGCGGTGCAGTGAAATTCTCGATAGCATCTTCACTCCAGTGAAGCTTAAGCCAAATTTTGCTTTGAATATACCTTCGCAACGTTCGGTTAGTTTCTACTTAGTTTAAATTCTAATTCCTTTGATGTCTAGCCATAATTGCTGGCCAATGTGTAAGCACAAGGAATGCCGTCTGTTCAACATTTTGGATTGTGAATAAAAGGGACTTTTACACCATTCGCAAGTTTCTATTTGCTTATGTATTATACATCTTATCATCGTGTTCGCTTATCGTCTTGCTTATCTAAATCGCTTACGTCTGAAGTGAAGTCTCGACTTCATGTATGTTACTAAAACAAGTGAGACGCTATAGTTTTTTTAATTAAGTTTTATTTATTTTTTAAAAGTTGTTAAAGACTATTTATTTAAACCGAGCGAGCTGAACAGAACGTACTCCTGGTGCTTACAAATCAAACAGAGATTATGATTAAAACTCAAAGTAAGAAATTTAAACCAAGTAGAAAGTAGACAAAAGCTAGGCAGAGATATTTAACATGAAAGTCGGGTGAAGTTTCACCGGAGTGAAGATACTATCCTCAAGTTTAAATGCTCGGCCGAAAGTCATGATCCCTTATCTAAGACACTAGCAATGTAGCAACGTGGCCTTCAAGAGGCAGAACGCGCACCGTCTGAATCATCTCGAACCTTTCTTTATACAGACGCGACCTAATTTTCATTATGGCTAGGAAACGGAAATTGAGATGTAATAGTAAAGGGTTTTAACACAAAATAATTGGTTATTTAAAATGAATCTTACGAGTTAGCAAAATAAATCAACTCACGAATAATCAAAAACTTATTGTAACAAATATTGTTAAACGTAAACACTAATTTAAGTGCCTCTACGCGAAACACATTTTTTTCTTACCCTTTTTAATAAAAGATTATCATAATATATATGTAAGGTATGTGCTAATTTTATAACAGTAACTTTAAGTTTATCGAACTTTCCTATCTCTTGTAAATCTAACTTCAGATTAGAATTTCTTAGCGTAATAAGTATTTAAATCGCAGTAAATGCACATGAGCACTAGAGAATATTTAAGTTCACTAATTTCGTCAGAGAGAGAATTGGGATTCCTGAATAGCGCGCTCTTGGCTTTTGGCAACGTCTCTTTAAGCTGTTAATATGCTCGACCGTCTAATGTGCTTTGATAGCTGCGCTAGCTAATCAGTATTACGGGCCAACTAGTTTAGATATTGTGTTATCTTCGGCTAAATCTCTTTAGTTAGTCATTAGTTGGTTCTTATTTTCAAGCCCAAATGGAGGCTCTCTTGTACGGCCTGAGAAAGGAGCCACCAGTGAATTTTTATTTTCAGCAACAAAGTGTAATTAACGCTCCTTAAGTTTACATTTCTGTTTTTGGACTTCAGCGATTATTCGCTTAGTAGTTTACTTGGTTCCTCAAAGTTTAGTTACCAGATAAAAGGGAGGAACATTCATATATATTAAGGAGATTTTGATTAATGCATAAACATTATTACGGTTTTACTTAAAATGTCAGTATCAACTGAAGCATTTCTTAAGTTAAAAGTTATGTCTCATTCTAACACAAATAGGTATCGTTGCTTAATTTCTGTCAGTGTTAAAATTAAAATACAAAATACTTTACATCAAATTATTGAAATTTTTACTTATTGTCTTAATGTCTCTTTTCAGGAAAATTTGTGGTAAAATCTTGGATTGCTTTAGGAGAAAAATGCCCATGGACAAGAGGGAAGCTATGATTCTTGAGATGTGCGCTATGTTCCTCGGCTGCGACGAAAGAGATTTGTCTAATTACATTGAGAGTATGTGTTACATATGGAGATCCATTCCCGATGTTTACATTACACTGGAAGAGATAAAACATACGCTTTTTAAGTTCTTGGATATCGAAAATGACGAATTTGTGGAAGAAATATGTCAGGAACTCCAGAGGCGGGGGTTTAACGGCTTTAAAGTCAAACAAGAGACAAACACCGCTCAGAACACTCCACGCGAAGAACCCAAGAGCAAGATAGAAGATTTATGGTTTGCCCATTCACATTTATCTGAAAAATATGATAGTCCTTACGATTGGCTTAGTATGCATAATTATTTCCGAGAAGAGGAAAGATGTTCACGTGACTCAAAGTTACAGTTGCCAGAGGAAATATTTTGCCCAAATTCTCGGGTTTCTAAAAATCCTGAGAGTTTTATCTCTCTACCGAGAGGTTTGTTTCTTCCATATAAGTTCATAGATCCACACTTTTTCCTTGCATTTGTTAGTATAAAATTATTGCATTTGACTAGAGTTGCAAAGTCCTTAATTAACACTGATAACAGCACCATTCAACCGCACACACCGTTTGCCCATAATCTAGACGCGGCCGAAGAGGTATTGGCTGGCACTTCACAGTCCTCAGAAGAATCTGGTGATTCCATTCATGAGAAAAGAAATCCGTTTCAATACTCTCGAGAAACGGTCAGACATTCCGTAACTCAAAATCCACAACAGGCAAGAGATTCTGTACGCCCAAAGAAAGAAATGTTTGAAGATCTCATACGTGAACCAGAGAATACGTTCCAGTATTATCTACAAGGGGCCAAACATTCTAAAACTCAAAATTCACAATGGACAAGAGATTCTATACCCTATAATCTAGGCTCGGTCGAAGAAGTATTGGCTAGCACTTCACAGGGCTCAGAACATCCTCGCGATCCCATTCGTGGGCCAAGGAATCGGGTGCAATACTCTCGAGAAACGGTCAGACATTCCGTAACTCAAAATCCACAACAGGCAAGAGATTCTGTACGCCCAAAGAAAGAAATGTTTGAAGATCTCATACGTGAACCAGAGAATACGTTCCAGTATTATCTACAAGGGGCCAAACATTCTAAAACTCAAAATTCACAATGGACAAGAGATTCTATACCCTATAATCTAGGCTCGGTCGAAGAAGTATTGGCTAGCACTTCACAGGGCTCAGAACATCCTCGCGATCCCATTCGTGGGCCAAGGAATCCGGTGCAATACTCTCGAGAAACGGTCAGACATTCCGTAACTCAAAATCCACAACGGGCAAGAGATTCTATACGCCCGAAGAAAGAAATGTCTGAAGATCTGATCCGTGAACCAGAGAATGCGTTCCAGTACTCTGGAGAAGCAGTCCGACTTTCTAAAACTCAAAATTCACAAAGGACAAGAGATCCTATATCCCAAAACTTAGGCTCGATCGGAGAAATATTGGCTAGCACTTTACGGGGTTTAGAAGAACCTTACGATCTCATTTGTGGGCAAAGGAATCCGTTGCAATACTCTCGAGAAGCGGTCAGACATTCCGTAACTCAAAATACACAATGGATGAGAGGTTCTACAAGCCCAAATAATGAAATGCCTGAAGATCTCATCCGTGAACCAGGGAATACGTTGCAGTACTCTCGAGGATCATTCAGAGGTTTCCTTCCTCGTAACTCACAAAAGATAGGAGAATCTGTGGCCAAAACAGGAGAAGAGCGTACCGACAAAATCAGAAGTACATCGAATCCTAGTTCAAAGTTGGTGCAAGAACGCGACAATCAAATCAATTTGCCAGGTCTATTGGACGACTCCATAAATGCACAGGCAAGTGATTCAAATTTTCAGTTGTCAGATGAAGAATTTTGCATTACCCCTCCGCAGAGAACTCAATTCAATTATTCTCAAGAAGCAATGAGATGCGGAGCTACTTACAATTCCTATTTGCCAGAAAAAACTGTTGATCAGCCAAATACAAATTCTCCGTTTTCTCAGGTGCCAGAAATTCCTGAGATCCCTATCTCTCAACCAAGGAATTTATATGAAACATTTGTGGTCGGAGCTCCGATGGATGGCATGCGCAACAGATTACCACTAATTTGCAACCCTTTATTTTCAGTAAAGAAACAAATGCACAATTTAAGAAAGGTGATTAGAGAACTACTTATTGGTAATTCCCAATGGATAGAAGACTGTGTCACTCAAGCAAGACAACGACACCCTGAAGGCAAGATCAGAAATACATCGTTTTCCAGTTCAAAGTTACCAGAAGAACCCGACAATCTTATGAATCTACCAAGTCTGTTGCCCGATTCCACAAGTGCGAGCAGCAGAAATACACATGATTCAAATTTTCAATTGCCAGATGAAGGATTTCGCATTATCCCTCCGAAGAAAATAAAGTTCAGTTACTCACAAGGAGCAATGAGATATGGAGCGATTTACGATCCCAATTTTCCAGAAGAAATTGAGTATCACCAAAATACAAATTACCTGCTTTCTCAAGCGACAGAAAATCCTGAGATCCTTTTCTCTCGAGCTAGGAATATAGCCGAATCTCGTATCAGAACTGCAATTTTTCGCATTTTGACCATACCAGACCGACTGTATATTCAAATCTTCAAATTCGATAGCGCGGTCAGAGATTTCCTGATTCGTAATTTGCAGTGGACGGAAGGTTCTGAAGATCCATCTATTGAAAATGTACAATTACCGGAAGAGCCGGACAACTCCAACATTCAAACGAGCAGCCTATTTCTCAGTAATCCAGGGGCGATGAGAAAATTACCGAATAACAATTCACAGTTTCTTGAGAACTTAAACTATGAAATGCCAATTACCGTGTCACATGCTCAAAGAGCTGCCAGGGATAGTCTGATTCATATTTCACAACGGACAGAAGACTCTGTAGATCGACAGACTCGCGATTCACAATATTTAGAAGTGCCTGTTCCCGCCGGCCTCCAACCTAGGCGTCTATTACACTATACCCGATGTGTGATCAGGGATGCACTGATTCTCAATTCGCAGCTACCACAAGGGATTGCACTTCTCAAATTACCCGATCGATTGCAATCATATTTAAAACTGGAACTGTAAATTTTTCACGCGGGGTATAATATTCATTCTAAAGGATTTCATACAGAATGCATCCTACATTCGCTTAATAGTTTCGCCAGAAACTTTTGAAACATTGTTACATAAATGTATGCATTTCTTTTGTAATAAGATAATAGCATTAAATTTTTTAATTTTTAATATGTGCGTCTTGATTGCCCTGCATGCACACACATACAGACTCTTGAACCGTACTCATTCGGAATTCTGTCGTGTGTGGAAATATGTACTATTCAACAATAAAATGGCAAAACGAAGACACATAATCCTTAAGATTGTGCAAATTAGGGATATTGTACATATTGGTAAGACATACAAATACAGTAGAGCTCTAATTATCCGAATCATCAACAATTCGGATAATTGGATTTTTTCTCAAGAAAGGGTCTACGTCTGTATGTACCGCATGTTGAAAATGGAAGGAAAAAAAACTATTTTCAAAGAAAAAGAGGTATTAGTTAATTAAAATGAAAAGGCAACACTTTTACGTACATGTTATACAGGGTACTCTATAGTACTTACATTATTACATAAATGCATGCATTTCTATTGTAATAAGATTCTACCATTAAACGTCATTGTTTGCTTCATGGAGGTAGGAAGTAAGATGGAGTCGCCCTAAACAAGTTTCTCCGTACCCTGCTCTGAAGCACCGGCGATCCCTACGTGGTGACCAAAACATTGGGTCATTTACCATTGAGTTCTATGGGATTTGACGCGTTCGGGTGTAAATATTTTGTAATTACGTCGCAAATATACATATAAATGTATATATTTTCTTTTTCTACAACACTTCAGAGTCCTAAGTATGTGAAAACAACATATTTTTAAACATTTCATTCTGAACGGAATTAAATGCTATACTTTTCACAGGATAGTTTTCTCAAAATGGTTTAATTTGAATGAAATATTTTCACAAGTTTTCGTTAATTACATTAGAAAAAAAAATTAAGGTAATTTTATTTTATTCGGTTAAGGTACAAAAATTAAGATCAAAGTTTATTGTATTATTAATATTAAAATTATGTATTATTTCTTTTCTATTTATAAAGCTTCTTCCTAAAATACTTTCTTAAATATGACATGATTTTTTGGCTTCTGAGGCATCTTTTAAATCGAAAAATGTAAGTCAATTTATAATTAATGCTTTATTCGGTTCATTTTAAATTAGAGAATTATTAGGAATTAGCTAATTCCTAATAATTAAATAGTACTTGACTTTCTCTGAACATTTCTGAAAGGGAGTAAAATAAGTTTTTTTTTTTTTTTTTTTTTTTTTTTAAGTATTATTTAAAACTTGTAACTGAGTTATTATAAAATGTAAATGGGAATAATTCTTTTAATTATACTTATCAGATTTTTTTTTTTTACACTTCATTTCAACAATACATATTCCAAAACTCTTTATTACGTTCTTAAGTGCGCATCTCATAGCATTTGCTTTACAATACCTTTTAACAGATTGCTTTCCAATACGAACAATTCTTGCTTAAATAGTTTTATAACGTATTTGTCAACAGGATTTCAATTTATGTTTACAATTCAATATTAAGGTTATTATATATTTAGATAAGATTTATAATTATTATAAATTAGATACATTTAATCATTAGATTTCTTTACAGTACTTTCACAGTTGTTTATAAGTGAATAAATTCTTCATTTCAAATACATTTATAAATAATTTAATGAATATTTAAGCCCACCAGCGGCCGAGCGGTAAAGTCGCTGAACACTGGTAGTTCGGTCCGAGGTTCGAATCCCGCGAACGGGCTGGCTGCATGGGTGTTTTCGTGGTTTTCCCTATGTGTAACGTGTATACGAGCCAGTTTCCCTTAGAAAGTCCTCCACGAAGGCATCCCTCCCTAGGCAGATAGCCCTAGTGTGCTTTGCCATAATTAAATACACCTTTAATGAATATTTAAGTATTTTGTCAAAGACAGATACATGCTTTTTGCAAGCACATGCATAAATACCCATACATATTACCTATTTATCATTTCCGGCATGTGCAAATCTTTAATTTCTGTGCATTCACTATATTTTTCGTGTAAAGTAATTTACACTAATTTAGCATACACCCGAAAGTTTTACATAAAAAATATATATGTATATAATTTCAATGAAAATTACAAGTATTATTTTTAATACCCACTCAAAGGTAAGTTTTTCTTCGAAATTCCTCCACGATGGCATCTCTCTCTTTAGGCATTCATGCATGCGTTACTCTATTTAATAAAAACTTAATCTGACCTATGTGCCTAATTACAAATATTTTAACATACATAATTTTATATTTACATTTAGGCATCAAGTTTCAAACTTTTCAAATCTTCTAGAAAATAAATTTTGGCAGATCTCTTTTAGCAAATTTCATAAAATCTATATTTTTGTAGTGCAACAGCTTAGAATTTTATAAAACAAATTCATAATCAAAATCGCTGTTGTTAGTTATCGAAAAATAACCAAGATGTGATTTTTGCGTAAATGTCAGTAAACTACAAATTGCTATTATCCATCACACTATGAATGTTTCTTTCATGCGAGAGTGTCCCTTTTTCGATTTCTATGGAACTGTCGTGTGTCGAAATACTATCAGAATCTTGTCAAGCGAGCTTCTGAATGTAAACAAAGAAAACCCCGTCTGGTGCAGGACTTAGAAGAGAAGGGCTAGCTCATAGAGATTTTTCCCCTGAAGCAGAAAGTGAGAAGTGAAGACGTAGCCATGATGACGCTGAGCGCGCCAATATAATTCACAGCTTGGAAATTAGCGTTTATGAACCAGCGTTTAAAATGAGCTGTATGTGAAAGATAGCTATAATTTGGAAGAGGCAATGTTACTGCTTTATGAATTTTAGACTGAACCATTAAAAAATTTAATAATGCTTACTCAATTTTAAAATAATAGATAAAATGTGCTACTCTTTTAACATAAAGTTCCGTGGTTTTTTTATTTTTATTTGCAGGTTTTTTTATTTAATGCACGTTTATTTCTAATCATTTCTTTATTTGCATGCTAACTGAGAGAATTTTTATGCTGCTTCTAAGATAACTATAATAGCAGCTATTTAAATTTATTCAAAAAAACAACTTTACATTGACATAGGTTTAAACATATATGACATATATAGCAACATTTCTGCTAACCTACGTTTGATTTTTTGCCTAATTGTAAATTTTACATTGTTATAATTCTCTTCCGATTCAATATAATAGATATTTTTTAAATAATTTTGTAATTTATACTTATATCTATATTACAATTAAATAAATGTATATAAGATTGTTACCTTAATTTTGACAAAATAGTTTTTATTCAGAGTACCTAAAACAGCTATTTAATTTTTCAAAAGTGTGAGTAAAGGAAACAGGTCTTTTTATGCCAATTACTTTGATGTTTTATACTATTATATTTTATCTAGAATGCTAATCTAGCACAAAATCTAATCAATAATTAGTTACAAAGGATACAATAAGAATAACTTTAACAAGTACTTTACAAAATTATTTTGTTAAATACTTGTTATTCTTGTTGGTACTATTTTGGTAATATTCATAATACCGAAGAGGCCCACCAGCGGCCGAGCGGTAAAGTCACTGAACACTGGTAGTTCGGTCCGAGGTTCTAATCCCGCGAATGGGCTAGCTGCATGGGTGTTTTCGTGGTTTTCCTCATGTGTAACGTGTATACGAGCCAGTTTCCCTTAGAAAGTCCTCCACGAAGGCATCCCTCCCCTTAGGCAGATAGCTCTAGTGTGCTTTGCCATAATTAAATACACACATACAGATAATACCGAAGATATTATCGATTAACTCATAGAAGTCAGATGCTTTCTGATTTCCTGTGGGGTAGAGTATACCTTTTGCGGAACTTTTTGAAAATAATGTTTTCTCTGGAGCGACTTTTTGTCTCTCGTTTCCCTTGACCATTAAATAATTTGGTTTTAGTTTGTGACACAATTTGATTTCTTCTCAATCTCTATTTAAAACCTCTTTAATAATATCAAAATTTAAAACAGTTACATCTTCTAAAACAAATCCTCTATCTAAAACGCGGTTTCTTAGTAATTTGAGGCAGAGCGCGAAATGAGACCTCTGATTAAAACAAACTGCACATTTTGAAAAGAACTAACTTAGTCCAGTTTAGAGTCATAGCAGAGTTTTCAATCTATATGCATTTCGTCGAAACTGAGAAAGCATATTTTTTCTACAGAATACAAATATTCGCCTCTTTTCTTCTTTAGAGTAAGAACATTACTTTGAATTCTTGGACTACACTAAAATTTAGAAAACACTAAAAAATAAAATAAACACAATTTCTTTAATTTGATAACACTAGGTAAAGATATTCCAATTTTTTTTCTTTCCAAAAATCATAGCTTTAAGATGACAGAGCTCTTATGACGATGATGCTACGTGAAATATTTTCACTAGTCCACCTGATTTTTTTCTTCTTTTTCAGTAATGCATTAATCTGCGTCTTTATAAAAATAGGCTTTAGACATTTTTCCAAATTCTCCGATTTGTGCTCCCCCCCCCCAAATTTCGCTATTTGACATTTTAATTTCTGATACCAATTTCTGTCTAGATGTCGTCCACCTTCTTCTAAACATTCTAAAATTGTTCTTTTCTCTATTTTTTAATACAATTTTCTAAGGATATTATTTTGTTCTTCAAATTATCAATGCATTCTTGTTTATCCTTAAACATTCAGGATGATCTACATTTTCATTTGTGAGTTTTATTTCAAAATCATTAAAATTTGATTCATTATTGTCATCATCAATTTGGATTTGTTATTGTCATCATAATTTACTTTCGGCACAGCATTCCATTCCAACAGTTTCTTTTTGTGGCTATCCAAACAAGCGATTTTTCATATCATCTTCATAAACACTGCATAGAAAATGTTCGCTGCAAATTTTTCCGCTCTTCACATTAATAGAATCTTCTCTTTGACATCTGTGTATCCATACTTTCTTCAAAAGCAAACTCTCATTTGGATCCTTTGGTCCCATGAAATAAAATATCTCACCCTTTCATACTTCGGTAAGTGCTACGGCACGTTACTGCAGCGCAAAAAGCCATATTACGTAAACGATACTTTACAATATAGAATTTAAAATAAAAACTGACTAAAATTACATATATATAAATTATTTTAAATATATACATTATTAGAAAACAGATATATATATTATTAAAATTAGTTTGGGATATGTAACCTCTAGAAAATCTTTTCGCAGCTCAATGAAAATACTGTTTTAAACGCGGGAAATCAGGACAGGTGGCATCACAGTGACGTCAGGTTATTGCCTGTTACGTCCCCCCATTAGGCTCGCGTCGGCGAGGAGTCGAACAAAGAAATGAGCTAGCCCTTCTATTTATCCCTGACTTCTCCCTTCTTCTCCCTGGTCTGGTGACCCAAGCTTCAAAGCAGTGCTTCACTTCTAGGGCGGAATGGCCCCTCCTCCCTTTCCTACCTCCATGGTTTGATTGACATCTCGGTCCAAGTAAGCTGTTTGACTGACACCGTGCCTGTACTTAAAATTTCTTATCTAGCCGTTACTTACTTCCTTTAAAGGAATCCTAAGTTTTCACAAGGAATCGGACCCGAAATATGATTTCTCTTAGAAGGCTTGCTCCTTTTGATGTCTGAAATCGGTGATTGTCCAGTACTACGTTTCCGTCTTAATTCTTTTCGTAAACACTGAAAGCGAATCGGATAATTGCAGTTGTACTGTAATAATTTTTTAGCCCCTAGCTTTAATCAGAAACATGTAGAATTTCAAATGGTATAAAAGCCTCATTATGAATGCAATTTTTTTTTTCTGCCACGTAATACGTTTAAAAATCATTTATTGGCACGTTTAAGAAACTACCTATTTGCACCTACTGCTGGCATGGCCACACCAAAGACTATCTATGTACACATAACAGTACATATTCTTTCACTATCTATCTACATAGATATGTACACAATAGTACATATTCTTTGACTGGCTGTGTACATAACAGTACATATTATTTGATTATCTATGTACATAACAGTACATATTCTTTGACTATCTATGTACATAACAGTACATATTCTTTGACTATCTGTGTACATAACAGTACATATTCTTTGACTATCTTGTACATAACAGTACATATGCTTTGGCAAAACTATAGCTTCGCACCTTAAGCGCAATCGTGTACCCCTGCCCCGGTTGAATTTCAGCCTAAGCGTTATTGATCAGTTTAAAAAAATACGTCACTCTGAGAACATGTCATCAAAGAATCTTTAAGGATTCTTTGATGACATGTTCTCAGACATCCTTAAAAATTCTTTAATGTCAACGAATTCTAACATAGCGAAGGGTTTTTACATTGTGCGTAATTTTCGATTTTTTGGGTTAACTTGTAGATCGATAACTTTGCTTTTTATCTGTGTTTTAAATCGTGTCTACATATTAACTATTTATTTTCCGAGCTGCATTTTTTAAAATATAAACTGAAATTTATATACCATCACTTGAAAATGGATGATACTTTATCGAAGCTACACGATACATTTTCATATCGTATTAAAGGAAAGCGTATTCAGACTAAGGAAGTTGCAGATGAAAAAAATTGCGGAGGTAAAGACAATCTGTTTTACTTTATTTCAATGTTTAGAAGCTACGAAATAATAATTTGATTTTGACGCCAGATACTGAACGCAGAAAATGCACTTGATATCCTGTTC
Organism: Stegodyphus dumicola; assembly: GCF_044657685.1. Lineage (NCBI taxonomy): Eukaryota > Metazoa > Arthropoda > Arachnida > Araneae > Eresidae > Stegodyphus > Stegodyphus dumicola. Next base: position 180,017,678 of record NC_140777.1, on the reverse strand, counting down.
CGTTGCTTCCTTGGTCATTTATGTTAAAATTTTCGAATTAGTGTTTTTATATTAAATTATGTAAGTAGTTGGGAATATAAACAAGCCATAATATAAATTTCAAATGAATGAACTAACTGAAGCTAGAAATATCATCCTAGTATTATATTTTGCAAGCAAACACATTCTGGAAGCATCTGTCAAATTATCCCTTAATTTCTATTGTAATGAATTCTAATCACGTAATATCCTTACTGTTAATTTGAAACATATCAGAAATCCATCTAACAGTTTATTGAAATGTCAATTCACCTCGTTTCTTAAAAGTTAGGACTTATGGATTTTTATTCGCCACATTACGCCATTTTTTTAGTACGATGGATCACACAATTTGGCAATCACCAAATGATCAAAAGCCTGTCATAAGACTCTTTCATGACGAAGGAATAATTCATAGCAATAGACCTTTATTCTCAATATCAACCGATGATGTTAAGTTTGACTCAAACAAAACTCCTCTATGGCGTTGTTACGTACGGTTTTTGCTGTGAAAAAGAACTGAATGAGAACCAAAACATGGATTGAAGGCTGGTGTCTTTCTTTCCTCAATGCCGTTGGTTTTATCTATCTGTAGTGTCATTAAGTGGCATCGATTGAATTTTGCAAACTTCAGTTAGAAATCAGCCATAATACGACAATAGATTGGAATAGCTACTTTACTGTCTTTTTACAAAAAGAAAAAACCTGATGTTTACACCACATGACTTTCTTGTACGGAATTTTAAATTATACGCAATTTTCCGGCATTTCATTAAAACATATTGAATTAACAGTTAACGAATTTTGAATTAAATGTACTTCGTCGATAGCGCAAAAATCGCAATAGAATAAAGGCACTCTTTTAAAGTTCACTCCATTTATTTACCATAGCGCTTCGCACTTCGCTAGTTTCACTTAACAGCCCTACATCTCAATCATTTTAAAACTCAGAGTGCACAAAAATTATACCATCTGAGGAATTACCACATGTTCTATTGAAATGTTATTATAAATCTAAAACGATGCGTAAAAGAAACACTTTTTCCCTGGCGATTCCGCGCCGCTTGCCTAAGCGCATGCGCTAACGATTAATTGAGTTCGTTCTCACATCGCGGCAAGGCAGAAATATATAAAAATACAAAATATTTTCATTAAAAATTGAAAGATATAGAAAAACATAACACCAAGTCCAGTTAAAACAATTAAAGAAAAGTTTTTCAATTAAAAAACAACGTAACAACTTGAAATTTATGAGATGTAAATGCGAAGAATGTGATGTCTAATAAATGAAGTTAATACACAAAACGTTAATAATAGGACACCAAAAAAAAGTGTAAGCCATTTTACTTAGAAAACTGAACATCGGACCGATAAAAGACTGAAAAAATAAAAGAATGTTTATGCCAGCAACTTAACACATTTTGAAAACAAATAGCAAGCATCAGGGCTTAATTTCTAAGATTAGAAGCGCCGGAGCCCTATGGAAGACCATCAGCAGAGAGGAACAAGAGTAAATAAATAAATAAAATGACTATTAAAACTCATTAATAAATTTAAAATTAAATAGTTAATTATCAAATTAATTAATAGATATTTAATTAATGTTTATAAATTGTTATTTAATCAATAATTATTATATAATTAGTTAATTATAATTTAATTGATAATTATTAGATGATTAATTATTATTTATTTAAATAATTGAAGATTAAAGTAATTAACTCATTAAAATTAAATAAAATGTAAAGAGATAAATTGAAATTTAATACGGGATTTTTAATATAATTTTATTGTTAAAATAAAATTTTCGAGATAAAATTTCTACTGAAATTATTATTCAATTACATAAAAGCCTTCTTATTCAGGGCTTCGGTGCGTTCAGGCTAGAATTATGATTTATTACAAAAACTAAGAAGCACCGGAGTTGAGATCCGGTGGGTTCCGGCCCAATTTAAGATCGTAGGGCGGGAGTTCTTTTATCATCAAAAAAATAAAATATACTTAAAGTATAGCTGATGAAAATTCCAGGGCGAAACAGAATAAGGGTATGAGTAGGCGGAAACAAAAAATGAGGGGAATCTTGGTGAGAGAGAACGTTCTCTTTGACCGGACTCCTAAATGTAAAGTCGCTGGTTATGCTCCCCCTTCTCATTAGTGGATACTGTGGGAAGACGGTGTATAGGACGTGCTTAAACAGTTTATCTCAGTATTTCACTCTTATTGTACTCGCTGTCACTTAACGCACATTTAAGAACACAAATTTTCCTTCCTGGGAGGATAACTAACTGTAAGCATCGGTAAGACAACACTAGATACAATGGCATGGCGAGAATTTAGGCGTTCCTAAAAAAACTCCCCCAAATTTATTGCTTTTCTTCCGCATGTGAGTGAGGGGACTGTACTTGAACGTCTCATGTTCTCATGAGTTCGTATTTCTAGGGAAATAGAGTATTGCAAGGTTTGCTTATTCTTAAACTAAAATGTTAGGAATTTTAATTTTTTTCCCTTTAAATTGTGGTTCAGTTTTATAAAAAGAAGTACCGGAGCTCATCTTATTTAGGGCTCCGGCTATCTTTTAAGATAAATTACAGAAATCCGGAGAAGCGCCGGGCTCCGGCGCAATTTAAGCACTGGCAACCATTATAAGAAAACTGCAGGAAAGAACAATGAAGAATAATGTAGTTGAAAGATGAAATACTCATGATACAAAAGGGGGAGGGGAAAATCAATAAATTATAAAAAGAAACTGAATAAGAATACTAATGAAAAAGGTAAATGAAACTAATATAACAAAAATACAACGGGATTTGTTTAATATATAAATATAAGCTGTTATACAATGCTTGGAAACAAATGAAAGAGCTTAAATTAAATTATACGCAATTTTCCTGCATTTCATTAAGTAAGTCCAACAAAGTTGGTCACTAATCAGTTTTTCGTTGATCACGTTTTCGTTTCGTCTAGTTCTCGTTTCATCGTTTCGTTGATCACGTGACCACACATGAGCACTGATATTGGACTTAGAAAAATTTCTTACATGATGCAAAAACATTTTAGCATAAATAACATTAAAAGAGAAACTTGAGTATCTAGGTTTTGATTAAATAGAAGAGTTAATAATAAAATAGTAGAATGCAAAATGAGTGAACAAGTCCATATGCCTGCTTGCTGGATTAATGAAAATATACACATATTTACATGATGAAATTGAAGAGATTATTATAAAATATTGTACGAGGTCTTTTGAAGGCTTGGTTAATTCTGCTGTCGTAGTTTCCTAATTTTCTGATAAAGGCGGAGGGTTAAGATAATGGCCACACTTTTGATGGAATTTTTCAGATATTTTTTGGATTTCGTCATTGATGGAATTTATCTTTAGGCTTCTGTGTATAACTGAGATCCGTACATACCAAGGGAAGTCGGAAATTATTCTAAGATGGATGGAATTATTCTAAGACTAAGTAGTTTGAAAGCACTTAAAAAGACGAAAAATCCAAATGCATTTTAGCTGCCATTGTAAAGAGAAACTACTACTCTTTTGAAAACTTTCCTTTAGGTCGCCTTTGTTAATTAATTTTCAGATAAGAAGTGATGTATTTAATTATGGCAAAGCACACGAGGGATATCTGCCTAGGCGGAGGGATGCCTTTCGTGGATAACTTTCTAAGGGAAACTGGCTCGTATACACATTACACACGGGGAAAACCACAAAAACACCCATGCAGCCTGCCCGTTCGCGAGATTCGAACCTCGGGCCGAACTATCAGTGTTCAGCGACTTTACCGCTCGGCCGCTGGTGAGCCCTTTCAGATAAGAGACTAGGAAATAATATAAAGGAATTTGTTCTCTTTTCTGCTGTTTCTTTTCCTTAAACTAGGGAAAAATAGGATAGTGAGATTTCGTACTATATAAGTGTCGTATTTTGGTGGTGTGGTGTGTATTTAATTATGGCAAAGCAAACTAGGGCTATCTACCTAAGAGGAGGGATGCCTTTCGTGGAGGACTTTCTAAGGGAAACTGGCTCGTATACACGTTACACATGGGGAAAACCACGAAAATACCCATGCAGCCAGCCCGTTCGCGGGATTCGAACCTCGGACCGAACTACCAGTGTTCAGCGACTTTACCGCTCGGCCGCTGGTGGGCCGTCGTATTTTGGAATATTAACTTTTGACATTGCGTCATAATAAAAATACGCCTTAGCAGCGAATACCCCCTATGCACGCCTAAAATCAGTGCATAGTCTAATCAGTTTTTATTTGTTTTCAAACTGAATTAATATTTTTAATTTATACTCGAAAATGTGTTTTAACTGTTTGTTTCTGGTGTAAATCGGCAGTTCTCTTTCATTTGTTTCCAAGCGTTTTGTAACAGCTTATATTTATATATTAAACAAATCCCGTTGTATTTTTGTTATATTAGTTTCATTAGTATTCTTATTCAGTTTCTTTTTATAATTTATTGATTTTCCCCTCCCCCTGTTGTATCATGAGTATTTCATCTTTCAACTACATTATTGTTCATTGTTCTTTCTTGGAGTTTTTTTATAAAAGCTTTTTTCCCCTTTAGCGAGGGTTTTTTTTTTTTTTTAAATATTCTCCTTTACTATAAAAACAGGTTTTATTGATTGTATTTTCATTGCATTTTGCATGTTTCAAACAGCACTATTAAATACAAAAATTACAATAAAGAGGGGAAATATAAAAGAAAATGAAAACATTTTTAATGACACAAAAATTCGTAAAATTAATACTAATGTAAAATTTCAAGCGAATTTATAAACTTTATTTATTTATTTATACAGACGTACCAGAGGTCGAGCGGTAAATTCGATGATCACTGATAGTTAGGTTCGTTTCACATTTCGGTGAACTAGCTGGCTGCATATTGCGTCATGTGTAACATGAGTACCAACCAGTTTCCCTTAATAAGTCTTCCATGCAACCCCTTCTCCCTTAGGCAGATAGCCCTTTGTGCCTTGGTCGTAATCCAAATATTGCAAAATATTGACGTTGTTATGCAGGTCACTTCTGCAGAAATTTAGCTCGTATTTTCATCTATGCATATAAAGAAGAATGTCTGTTTGCGTGTTTGTTCGCGTTATTGATTTCTGATCAATTAGGATGATTTTTTTTTGCCACATGTAATCAACTAAAATTAAATATAGGTGAAATATTCGGTGGAACTTCAGCCTTTACGAACCTTTTATTAGAAAGACAAAAATTATTCAAAACTGCGTGCATTGCTGCCGATCTAATGAGAGAGAATTAGTTTATTTTTCTATGGAAATATTTTATCTGGTTCCATATCGCATCACACTGAAAAATGTACGACTATGAATCGTATTTTTTGTATAGTAATTAGAGAAGGATTACAGCGGTATTGTTCTCTTTGTTTTTAGATACATTACTCTCACTCTAACTTAACTGGCATCGGGTACTTCTGCTAGTTCTAAAATAAATGTTACAGTTAACTAAATGAAAAAAATGTTTAACTCTGAGAATTCGGAGTTATTTTCTGGCAAAATTTTTTTTTTTTTAAAAAAAGAAGCAGAAAGAAAAATCTGAAGGTTTTCAGTACGTCCAAAGGGACGTTTTTTAACGTTTTGTGTGTTGCCTTTATTTATTAAATATCATGTTCTACGTACTCAACCCATAAAATTCAGTTCCACAGCAATATCGCGAAACAATTTTAAAATGAGCCTACTTTAGAATTTCCGATATGGAGTCTCGCACACTGGAGATATTTTTTTTCGTACAATGTTGCCGTTGCTCGCTTTGAAATCGTTTAGTGTTTTAATCAAAAATTCGTTGAAGTGTAGCAAAATAAGAAATCGATAATAAAACAAATTTCAAATTCAAATTAGGGCTCCCACAAGCGCAAATTCGAAGTTCGATGGCTCTAGGTATCGTCGTTTTATCACAATGCGAGAAACATACATACATTTCTGCAGATTCTTTATGATTTAATTTCTGTACATATAACTCAGGGCGATAATATCTGGTGACAACAATTTGAAAAGTGATTCGCCGTTTATAGTTTTCAACACAAAATGGCAAAACAAAATTAATACTCCGTCAGGGCAAATTTACCTTTGGACTAATAAAATCAAAAATCGGATATATACATAATGTACGAAACGTGATACAAAAAAGGAATACTGAAGATTCTAGATTAACTAGGTAGGAGGGTAAGAGAACCTTTGTACTGCTCAATGAAAAAATCAGGGTAATGTGCAAACAATACGACTCTTCCAGTGCAAACACTTCCAGAGAAAATAAATACGTTGCATTCAGAAAAGAAGTCACGATGCAAAAAGATACGAAGTACAGACAAACCTTATGATTAATTGTTTGACAGTATTCTGACAAACTACAAGGTTAAATAATTAAAATTCTTGACTTAATAACCGAAGCAAAATAAACGATCTGAGTACCGAAGAGAGCAAATATTATTTTAGAGCCAGTCGACTAAAGTCTAATGTATAATCTCGAAACTCACTTAAAGAGTGGGAGAATCACTTATGCCATATATAATTCATGGACTTGAAATTACTTGGACTTTGCCATAATTGCTTGAACTGCTTCCCTTACTTATCCTATGCCATACTACGCGTGAATCAGCTAAGGTTGCAGCTTATGCCTTATCAACTATGATTGCCTAATTCTGCGCAAACACAGGATTTCATTTGCTATAACTGCATATTAGTATTTCCTTACTGTGATATAATTGCTAAGAGCGCATGCCCAACTGCCATCGCGCCATTTTGCCTTCATGCCATATTGCTACTTCGATTTTACGCCTAATTGCTGCTTCACCATTATCGACGATATGACTAATTGAATCGACATGTCAAGTTTGTCTTTTCGCCCAAGGATGTTGGTGTTTTTAACATCATTTTATCTCGTATTACCGTGAAAGGCCACCGGCACTACTAGAACTACAAGATGAACACTCCACGAAGTCGAGGCCGGATTTGAACCATTCGATTCGATTTATGCCATATGCTTCATGCTTCATGAACCGGCATTAGAAAAGGTCTCTTCCTGAAGGGACAACTGACAAACAAAAAGATTTTCACATCGGCCACCTCCCTAACCTCTAAGTATTTCTTGGAAACCGAACAGATTTCGCGCACCATAGATAGTCGAGTTCTGGTATTTTCCCAGGGGATTACCTCCTTGGACAACCTAGTTGTTTGGAATCATGGGTTGGTCGTTTTCGAGAACTCTTAATATATAGTTTCTAAGAACAAGAAAAGGTAAACAGATGGGAGGGTAGGATACGAACGACGCGAAATTTAATTGACGACCACTAGGATCGTATCTATGCGTCTGACATTAACTACAAAGAGTTCTTACCAGTAAGTTAATGATAATACCATTAATAAAATATTTTTAAATAAAAGGTGTATTAAAAAATACACCACACCCGAAGGCCAGATCGATGACATGAGTAAACTCAGTAAATAGCAATTATTTGAGGCATAGCATATCAGGAGCAGTCGATAAGGCTTGACGACCACTTTTCTTATCTAATCAGATCTCTTTCCTAGTGCCAACTAAAGCAGCTTTGGGCAGCTGCCCTACAACGAACAATAGCCAGCTTTTCCATCCCACGCCTTGATACATGGAGGCATTAAGTAAGACCTTCCTATTCCATTCTTTCCTCCATGCTTGTATATCAGGGGTCAGCAGAACAAAAGTAAACCACAAACTGCGCTACTTTATCCTGTCTCCTCTTTCTAAGAACCTGAATTTCCAAGAAAATGGGTGCTACAAAAAGTCATTTGTCCCCCTAAATGCTACATTTTATTGAGGCTGCAAGACTGTGTATTTTTAATCCGATATTGTCAAAACTGTGCACACAAAACAAATATTAAATTAAAATATGACATGTGCTAAAGTAAAAATGAATTTCTTTTTAGATTCAGTTTTACTAGCCGCTACGAGGTCAGCCTTCGTCTGGCTTTTAAATGTACCGGAAAAATGCCTAAAGGGAACAAACACCAAACATTAAATTTAAAGACTTCACAGGAACGTGAACGGTTGTTCTCTGCAGAACAACCTTATCCAAAAAACAGACAACAAAAAAAGAAAAAACAGAAATCTCAATAAAAATAAATAAAAATGTAAAGAATTCAAATGGTATAAAGGAAGTTAGAACTTTGTTTTCTAAAATAAATTATGCAAAAATTTTTATATAATTAAAACGTTATATAACAAAATTACAATGAAAGAAGCAATAAACCTCATATTTTCAAGAGAAAATAATCAGCAGTCCAGTAGCCAAAGCAATGAATGAAAAACTGTTGGAAAACCACATTTCTAAAAGAATGAAACTATCATCCGAAAGCAATAACCAATCAAAATTAGGTTTTGTGAATGACATAAGAGAGAGGGGGGAAAAAAGGAAATTCTTTCTGTTGTGCCTCCCGAAACACATGCGCGTCAGAATAAGATGATTACGATGTGCGTCTTGCGTATATAATTAATAATATTTTATCTCATATTTTCAACAGTCAGCAGTCAAGTTTACAGCGCATTGAATGAAAAACTGTTGCCAAAACCACATTTCTAAGAGAATGAAACTATTCAAAATGACGCTATTTCATCAAAAAAGATAAAATAAGAAACAGTCTGATTCGAATTTTGAAAAAAAAAATGGCTTCGAGGTGCACTGGCTCTTGTCTAGATGCACCAATGTACCAAATTTTGTAGCCCTGGGTCTATTAGCTTACGCGCAGAATGAACGAAAGACACACATACAGACAGACTCGTTTTATTATATGTAGAGGTTATGCTTATAAGAATGAGCTAGATCTTGTATATTCTCTACAGGAATTCAAATATTTCCAAGCTGTAGATTTGAGCTGCAGATATATATACTGTTATATATGTATCAATTTTGAATAATAAAACTGATACGTAATCAACCTATCGAATATCGGATTTGTAGTCTACTTTAAATTAGCTTTCTTGTCTAGTTAAGTATTAACAAATCTTCTTAGACAGCAAAATGGTTTTAAATTCGATTTTACCATCTTTGGTAAACGGTTCTAATTTAATTTTAAAATTTTCTTTATTAAATCTAAAAATTGGGTTTCTTAAGAGGTTCTAAATCCACACCAATGTCATTGTAATATATATCTTATTGAACTTTCTATTATTATCATTGAAATGATTTTAAAGTTATTTAACTTTCTTATAAAGTCCGTATTTTAATATCAGAAACGTTTAAATATTTATTCTGTTTTCCAATTGCTCTATCCGATATACTTTGACATACATTTAATTTCTAATGCACATTTAATTAATAATTACGAGCATTTGCAGCATTTTCATAATTTATAGAGACATTAGGTATTTTTGGAAGCAGGAGAGATTGAAAAATTAGCAACGCCTTCACCGGTAATAGAATCGCGAACCTCTCAATTACGCGCTGAGCGTGCAGACCACTGCACCAAGAAGGCTCGCTAAGATCTTCCAAGTTCCTCTTTAGGCTGCGATTAGCACGCAGAATTACGTGCTGTGTTCCGGCAGTCAATTATATGGATGCTAGTAGGAGCGCTGAAGGTAAAAAAATGCATGAGCCGGGGGTGAAGGATAGCTAAAGTGTAGAAGGGGTGTGTGACAAAAGTCAATATTATTAATATTCTAATAAATTTCATTTTTGTTATGCGAGTGCTTGTGTATAAGATAGTTGTATATATGTACTAAGTTATTGTACTAATTATGAGTTTCTGCTCTTTTTTCTTAGATATGTCCTATTTGCGATAAAGTGTTTGGTCTAAAGCATAATTTGACTCGTCACCTAAAGATCCATTCGGGGGAGAAATCGTTTCGTTGTGTAGAATGTGAAATGTCATTCGTTCGACATAGCGATTTAAACAGGCATATGAAAATTCATGATGAAAAAACACCTTTCCAAAGCAGTATGTGTTCCAAGCGATTCACTCGCATTGATAACTTAAGTGGTAATGAAACGATTCATCTTCGAAATTTTACTTGTGCGATATGTTTACGAGTTTCCCCGAAAACAGGTGACTTGAATAGACACCTGAAATCTCATGACAGGAGCTACAATTGTGGTAAATGTCCTAAGAAATTTACTGAACTTGATCATTTGGAACGTTATGAAGTTTCAAAATCGTAAAAACAACCTTGTATTTAGCGTAAGTATATTGAAACACTCAATCGATTTCGAGGGCAGCTAAAGGTCCCTCCTCATCAGGAGAAAGAAATACCTAGAAAGAAGAAAAATAAAGGGGGAGGAGTCTCAGAAACACGTGGTCCTTATCAGCACTGCACGTGGTTATAACCGGATTTTTAATCAGAGTTACACCAAAGAATCTCTAAGGAGGTCTCCTTAGAGATTCTTTGGTTACACTGGCCGCCTACTTTTACTGAGTCAGGCTATCTGATCAAACATGTAACAAACTCAGTAAAAGTAGGCGGCCAGTGTAACTCTGATTAAAAATTCGGTTTTCACCACGGTGGCTTGGCAAATGCGGTCGAGAGCAGGAGACTGACGTTAATTACGGAAGGGGAAAGTAAACGGCTGTGTCAGGGATCATAAGGGGTGATATATTTTTAAAAAAAAGTGTTTTTAGGTCGCATTCAGTATCAGTATATCAGAAATAAATGATGCACATGGTATCAGAATGGAGACAAATTACATAAGCTACGAAAAGTTATATTTATTTGTTTATTAACATTTCATTATTACATTGTTTTTCGTTAAGGAATTTCCTTCCACTCCCCTCTGAGCAATACAAACAGGTACATGTAAGTCGGCTGAAAAGCACTGCTATAAACAAATAATCCAACCCAATTCCAATTGAACAGCGCTTATTAATACTAATTGTTTACGGAAAGCATCCTAGTTTTTGAAAAGCTTCGTATCATCTAACATAAAATTAATTAATTAATCATCTTAAGAATGATTTTGTGTTGAATATGGCAAAACATATGAGGGTTGGCTAGGCATGATTTCATGGAGAATTTTCTAAGGAAAATGGGCTCATATTTACATACCTTAAGATTATAAGTATTGATTAACATTTCCTATAACTACTTCTAATTGAGGCTTTCTAAGAGCAACCCCCTTAATTTTGACTCGCAGCTTTTGATTTTAGACTAAAATATGAGCATAGAATCTACCTTTAAACAATGTGATTTGTTTTTAAACACTGTGACATGAGAGTGCCTAGTAATAATAGTTTTAGCGTCGCTAAGAATCATTTTCTGGATTCTCATATTGATTTTTTTCCAAAAGATATTAAAAGCTGCAATTGACAAGTATGAGCAATGCATAATACATACATATATAACGTAAGCATACCATAAAGAAAAATGAACCCCCAACAAAAGCTGATCGACTGCTATTGAACTCTAAAGAGGGGTTTATCAGAGGGAAAATGGCAATTAAAATCAATTAAAATTCCATTTAATTGATTTTAATTATTTATTTACTGTATCGATTTATTACTTATTGTAATGAATTGGAATATTTGAATATGAATTAGCTGAATATTTAAGAAAAATATTATGACTGCGAGAATAGGAAAAAAACATTTTTTGAATATCTGCTTTCTTATAGAATGCAGATGAATTCCTTTTTACTCAACGAAAATCAAAATTTGGTAGCTAATTAATCTGTCTTGTATCGACCACTTTAGTTCAGTGATTCGTATTAATGTGCGCTTTTTTTAAAAAAATTTAAATGCTTCAAGAATAATTAATTAGAAAAAGGCATAATTCTCTTCTTACCCTTAAATCCTTCAATAAAAAAACTGCATTTTCAGCTATAACCAAGTGAAATAATTTTCTAAATATAATTCAAAGCATGAAAAATAAGGTACATAAACAGCTTGGAAATGGAACTAGCATTGAGATTCTCTTTAAGAAATATGGTGAAGCTTAACAAAAAGTCTACGAAGTGAAGTAATTCCGTAGAATATTTTCTAAATCTTTATGATTAAATTGCACTCAATTATACTTTATAAACGACATGTAAATACTATTTAATATATATGTGTGGATGTGTGTGTGTGTGTGGCTCACTAGCGGCTGAGCTGTAAAGTCGTTGAATTCTGGCAGGTCGATCCGGGGTTCGAATCCGGATCGACGGGGATGGCTGTATTGGCGTTTTCGAGGTTTTCCCCACGTGTAACGTGCATAAGAGTCAGTTTTGCTTAGAAAGTTCTCCACGAGACACCCTTACCCTTAGGCAAATAACCGTCGAATGCTATGCTATAATCAAACAAACCAGACCAAACAGTAGATATATAAATAAGTAGCTTAAAAACTGCTATATTTTATGTATACTCATTAAGTAGTATTTCAATATATATAATGATTAAAAGAAAGGAAAAGTCGGATCCTATCTGATTGTATATAATGTAATCCCTATGAAGGCCCTAACAATTCTTTCTCACTTGAAGTCGTAACCCAAAAAGAGAACAAATTAAACTTCAGATACGTATACAATACTGAATCTAATACAAAAAATACAAAATATAAAAATAAATTATATATGTACGAAACCTAACTAACTATTTATATTGATATTACGTAAATATACGTATGGTAATGAACATTGTATAATAAAGATATTTTATACCTTATTCTATATTTGATTCCATTTATATATACCTATACACAGATATATATAATTTAAGGATTCCGTTTAAGGATTATAGTAGTAGTTAATACTACTACATATAAAACACAAAAGTGCATCAATAATGTATTTTTCAGTATTATTTAACTTCATTCTTAGGAATTTTCTGCAGTCTAGTTTGCGTTATTTTATTCATAAGTCTCGAATAAAAACAATTATTGTTTATATGCCATTAGAAAATTAACCAAAAAGCAGCGACCACAATGTAATTGAGAAACAGTCCTTAGCCGTGAAAAGGTTGAAAGCCATTCGGTTATGACTATTATCTCACATACTCAGCTACTTCGCATACATGGAACATAGCATTCGAAATGAAAAACTCAATATTTACTACAAATTCATTCGTGTAACAAAATATCTGTCTTTCTACACCTATGGCTTTAAAAAAAAAGATGTTATTTATCTTACAGTTTATCGTTAAGTAATACATTTTCATTGTACAAAATTGCATTCATTCGAAGAATTCAATTTGTATTTTCCTGTGTATAAAACTGAAAGTAGAGAAGTTAGATGTTTAAACAACCCCCGCATTTTCTCAAGATCCCTAGCGAGATTGTCCGCTCCTTGTCAGCTCTCCCCCTGAAAAAAGGGATTGTAAATTTATGACCTGACCGCAAATAAGGGTATTTCATAACCACGTGCAGTGCTGATAAGGACCACGTGTTTCTGAGACTCCTTCCCCTTTATTTTTCTTCTTTCTAGGTGTAATTACGGGGCGCAGCCCCCAGCCCACCTAACCAAGACGTGCTTGGTCATATGACTCTTCATGGGAGCTAGCCCATCCAACAACAAACGACGAGCCAGCGATCCAGCCGTGCTCAAAACACTCAACAAGAGAACAAAAAACAAAAAAATAAACTACAAGCCCCGGAAAACCAACACAACTCTTCTTTCTAGGTATTTCTTTCTCCTGATGAGGAGGGACCTTTAGCTGCCCTCGATATCGATTGAGTGTTTCAATATACTTACGCTAAATACCAGTCCCGGATCTAGAGGGGGGCAAGCCGGGGTCTGTGCCCCGGCCGGCAAATTCAAGCGTGTTACTGGATCGCATTTGGAATGTTGTCTAATTTTTGATACAATATTAGTAATTTTAAAGACCACTTTTAAGAATATTTTTAATGAATTACTAAGAAACATTTTAATGAAACAAACAGTTAAAAGAAATCTAAGTACATCGAATACGACTGTAAAGATAAGATCAGAAAGAGGACAATCGAGGAACTCCAGGCGTCACTGACAAGGTCAGACGACCCTCTCCTCGAGGCTCGCGCCTCTGCCAACTCAACACAGCCTAAATATAATAGATCTAGGGGGGGGGGTGTTGACCAACCTCATTTGATTTTTCACTGCCATTCGCTTGCCTTCCCAGAAAGGGATTATTACCCCTTTTATGCAAGCTCACTTCAAAATGTCTTGCCCGGTCGTATACCAACTTCGTGGAATTAATTGAAGCCCTCCTCAATTCTCTAAGGAGGTTATTTCCTACCTCCATGCAATTCTCCTCCACAACTAACAATGGTCAACTTCAGAAGTCAAACAACAAAAATCAGCGTTATACCTACAAAATTTTCACATTTAATGTACAAAGGGTGACACACAAAGAAGAAACTATGAATTAGGAACGAATTACTTTCTTTTATACTCATATTATATTTTTATAATAAAGAATGATGACTCAGAACTTGTTTATGCTCCAGAGGAATTAAAAAATTTTCAAGTTGCAACTTTTAGCTGCTATATTTTATTTTTGACAATTATTATATAAAGAAGAAATTTGGGACTTAAGTAGTTAAAATCTTGCAAAGCGATAGTTAATGTACTAAAATATTATCTCCCAATTCTTGAAATTAAAAGTGGTCAATTAATGTCAAAAACTAACAAACTCTAAAAGGAAAAAATTGAAATTAAACTGAGTTATCGTGTTTCTTAAAATTACCATCCATATTTACTGATGTAATTTTAAGAAGTGTAATAACCGAGTTTAATTTGAATTTTCTCCTATTTAGTTTCAACATTACTTGTCCACTTTTAACTTCACTTTGGAGGTAATGTTTAATATATCAGTTTTGACGTATGTAAACCAGATAAATTAATGAACCTACAAGAAACTGATATATATATATCTGATATCAAATATTGGATTTAAGAGAAGATACTACGGTACTAATATTAATTTGTAGCGCAGTTTAATTTTTTTGTCTAGATAAATATTTATGAATTTTCTTAGATCTTAAATTTCAAATTCAACATTTTAGGTAAATAGTTCTAATCTAATTTTAAAATTCTTTTCATTGAATCCCAAAATTCGGCTTGTTAAACGGTCCTAAATTCATACAAATATTGTTATAATATATGTCATATTAAGCCGTTATATACTTTTCCAATTTTTAATCACTAAACTTGAAGTTACTTAACTTTCTTATAGACTCCATATTTTAAGAAATATAAGAAATGTTAAAAAATTTATTTTGTTTTCCAACAATTCTCTCACCGATATGCAATGAAACACGTTTAATTTAATTAAACACACACACGTTTAATTAATCATTATGAACATATGAAACATGTTCATAATTATACAAAAAATTTCTTCCTTCTATTCATTGCTTAAAATTTTTAATGTCCTGTTCACCCATTTCTTTTTAAACTTGCATTATATATTTCTTTTTGCTATACATTAGAATTTGTATATTGTTGTATTGTATTTATCCAATTTTTATTTAAATGATAATTTTTAGAAAGTTCTGCCTCATAACTCTACTTAACAGAAGATGTTTCTGACGTCTTCGTGTTGAATCGTTAGTAAGCATCTTATTTTTCAGTTTAGGTTTAGGTTTCAATAAAACTATTTTTAAAGAGAGATGACGCTGAGTTATGCTAATAATATCTCTAACTGTCGCTATTTATAATACAAGTTAACGTGATTAATAGTATAGCTCATTTACAATTTTTATAAAAATTTTCAGCCATACTGTAAATAATAGCAAATGCTCCTAATACATTTTCTTCTTCCTTTATATTTTTGTGATATAATGTTTCATGATTGCATAGAGATAAATATAATTCATTTACAAGATATGTAAATCTATATTCATAATTTTATTGCTGCTTCTTCAGTGTATGAAAAGTATGCATGTGTTGTTCTTCTAAGAGAGATCTAATTATTTTATATGTTTTTGCCTGTTTTTCAACACCATTGATTTTTTTTTTAATTGTTTCTCCAGGTTCTATCAATGTGCTATGCACAAAAAAGACGTTTCTGTAGTAAACCCATTTCAGACTTCCAAGCATTAAAAAAAGATTCAGCCATATCAGACATAAATATTTGTGGTTGTATTTGCCCAACTTTTTCTTTAATACATGAAAAAAAAAAAAAAAAAAAAAAAAAAATTGATAGCACAGGTTGGTCACATCGATTAGAAATTAAAAATGCACACGAGAATCCTTGGCACAAATCATCTATTGTAAGTAAAGCCATGAGTTCAAATCTGTATATATTCACCCCATGTGTACCATCAATACATATATAAGTCAGAACTAAATTTTTTCAGTATCTCTCTTTGTGCTTCTGTTATCATTATCAAAACAAAATCATCTCCTTTTAGAAATTAATATTGTGTACAATATTCACTCATGCTATGTTGATCCCTGGGTTTTATAAAATGAAATGCATGGATGTTCAGAATTTTGCATTTCATGTACCCACGTATCTACACAAACCCAATCATTTTAATGTTTAACATAATTAGAAGACAAATTGAAAGATTTTTTGATGTTATGTAAATCTTGTTTTGTAAGTAAATGAACCCTCTCAAGCCCAGCATCTCATAGAGAATTTCTAATTTCATCTAAAATATTATCCAGAGAAATTTTTGCTGCTATCTTTGATGCAATATTTTTTATTTCATCTGTTGTTAAAAATAAGTGACCTAAATCATTCCGATGCCCAGTACCAGTATGTATTTTCTGATATGACACTACACATTTGCCATCTGTATGTTCTGTTACATTTAATGCAGCTGTGCAATATGCATTTATTTTAGTGCTACCAAGGATTTTAAAGTGACGCAAACCTTTACTTTCTGATATAAAATTTCCTGAACAGTGGCATTATACCATATATATTAAATATGCTTACTCTATAAGAAATTTTGACTTCGTATTATTTTCAATTTCTGCCTTTCATGCCAAAAAATCATTAAATGAATTAAATTCTAGCTCAGTATGATTCAAATCAACATCATGAACATTATTGAAATGAAATATTATTTCTCGCATTTTAAAATTAGCATAACATACAGGACACATATAATTAATTACCTGTTAGAAGTATGAATTTTATTTTGATGATATTTCCAATTTTTTATGTCATTAAATTTCAGATGGCAGTCCTCACATTTGTAGCTTGGTGATCGACCACTTCTTAAAGAATCATTAATGTAGTATTATTAGAGTGTAATGTGTTGGTATGGCGTTTCAAACTGCATTTATTTTGGTACGTTTTTAAGCAATCAGAACATACAAAATTACTCTCAGCCACACTAAAATTATTTGCACAATCAACCATACTATTAGAACTTAGTTTTGAGACTCAATTAATGTAGTATTATTGTAAAGAAATTTATATGCATGGCGTTTCAAATTGTATCTATAGTTGAAAGTTTTAAACAATCACGGCAAACAAAATCACTCTCAGCTATACTGAAATCATTTGCACAATGAACCATATCACTCACAATACAATCAGATATGAATTTATATGCATGGCGTTTCAAAGAAATTTATAAATTTATATGCATGGCGTTTCAAATTGTAACTATAGTTGAAAGTTTTAAACAATCACAGCAAACAAAATCACTCTCAGCTAAACTAAAATCATTTGCACAATGAACCATATCACTCACAACACAATCAGAATTATCACACATACCAGAATTGGAATTATCGCACACGATTACTCCTTTCTGGTTTTGATTCGATTCAGAATCAAAAATACCTTCTGAGGAAACAGAAGTACTTGGCCCTGAAATGGGCAGTTTTTCTTGATTCTGCGCAGAAGATATAATAATCGAAGCAAAATAAAAAAGAGGACTGTATCAGCAATCACACGAGCAAAGCTAGAGTAAGAGTTAATAACCGTAAATACGAGGAGCCTTCTGGGAAATGACGACATGCGACTTTCTTTAGCCCTGGGGAGGAACCGAGAGGCGTATTTCCAAACCCTACCCCACTTTTCGAATTTTTGACGTCACGGAAATATCGACTAGTTTCACCTGGACGCCTATTCTATGATCACTGGATCTGTCTACAACTTGAGCGAACAATGTTGACTCAAAAGAACCGGTATGGACAGCCATCACAACTTATCGGAGAAAGCCATTCTGTGGTCCTCAGTTGGAGGGCGGGTGGGTCCATTTAACTTTACTGGAAGGGGACAAGGCTTCAAGGGACTTTAGACCAATCGCAGTTCAGACGAGTGACGAAATTTATAGCGCGCGCTGGCTGAAGTTCTAAGAATATTCTCCCATTATTTCACTAACTCACACGCTGCATTTGTAGTTCGAAAAAAAAATTGCACAAAACAGTATTATGACCAACACGCAGTAGAATATGCTGCTGTGTTATGTGAAAGAAAATCTCGTTTTTTAATGGGAAAGTTAACGCAGGAATTTAGAGGTAAGAAATAAAGAGTGATATGGGATACCATGAAAGCAATGGTAAATAGATAAGAGTAAATGAATTAAGCTTACTTCAAATCCTTTTAGAAATAAACAATTTTAATTATTTAAATTTATAATATGATTAATTTGCATTACAATCTAATAGCAAACTAAGTTTTTTTTTCTTTTTTTTTCCCATGTTTACATTAAAACTGTTTTCCCGCAATTTATTTTACAGTTACTATTCGAAAAATATTTCTTTAAATAAGAAATTAGGAAGAAAATATTTCTTTCTTAATATTTCTTTCCTTTTTTTATTTTCTTTTTCTATGAAAATTATTTCTTTCAGGAAAAGAAATAAAATTCATTCGCTATTACAGTATGGCCGATTGCTGCTGCATTCAATTATCACACACGCATCAAAATGCTTTATTTTAAATAATTTATTCTATAATTAACATGAAAGAAAATATTTTTTCAATATAAAATATATAACCAAAATTAAACTAATCTATCCTGTATGTGTGATTAATTCGTTTTGCAATTTTTGTCACACAATTACTAATACCGTTTTTTCAATATTACATTGCTGTTATTTTAATTTTGTATATAAGAACTGCTCAGTTTAAATATTCTTCCTTCTCAAAAGATTTTGTTCTGTGAAAATAATTAAAAGATAGTAATATTTTCACAATGGAAGTACTAAAGTAAAAATAATCAGTGTAGGTCTCCTGCACTTCAAGTCCTTATCAAACCAGCGTTTCGACATATTTTAAATAGAAAACTAATAATAATCAATATCTCTTTTACAATATAAAAATGAGAATGCTATGAACAGTATTTTTATTTATTTATTTATTTTTTTTAAGTTTGCAAAGGAACAATGATTTTTTAATACTATAATAGGTTACAAAAGTACTATTCCATGAACAAACCCTCAGTCTTATAGCATTGTTACGTTATAGCATAATACAATAATAATACAGTATAATTCTGCTAACAAGCCCACCAGCCGCCGAGCGGTAGAGTCACTGAACGCAGGTAGTTTGGTCCGAGATTCGAATCCCGCGAACGAGCTGGACGGCGTTTTCGTGGCTTTCCCCATGTGTAACGTGTATACGAGCCAGTTTCCCTTAGAAAGTCCTCACTTAGAAACCAGTTTTAAAACGTATTAAAATTACACAAAAAAAAAAAAAAAAAAAAAAAAAAATCTGAAAGCTTTCAGATTTTATATTACTCCCAAAGGGCCATTTTTTTAACGTTTTGCGTGTTACCTTTATTTATTAAATATCATGTTTTTCGCACTTAAACCATAAAATTCAATTCAACAGCAATATCATATAATTTTAAAAAAGAATATTTTTAGAATTTCCGATACATAGTCTCGCGCGCTAGAGATGAAAGTGTTTTTTGCCATTGCTCGCTTTGAAATCGTTGGGTTTCTTAATCAAAAACTCATAAATGCTTTACAAAATATGATATATGAAATGGATAGTAATACAAATTCCCAGTTCCAAATTTGGGCCTCCAGATGCCTATATTAGGATGGAGGATTACGTTATTCAGAATTTCATGGCTCTAGGTACCGTTGTTTTATCACAGTGCGAGAAACATTCATACATTCTGCAGATTCCTCATTATTTAATTTCTTTAAATATAATAGAGTGCGATAATACTTGGTGGCAACGATTTGAAAAGTGAAACGCCACAAAATGGCAAAACGAAATTAATAGTCCCTCTGGGCTAAAACTTATTTTTAAAAGTATCACATTAGTAGTAGTACAACTACTGAAAAAAATATTATAAATCTATTTTATAGTTTTATTATTATTATTATTATTATTATTATTTTTTAATTTTTATTTTAGTGTGAATTTCGCGTAATAATGAACGACATTTTTTGTGTTCACAGTATTATTCGTAAGGTATTCAACTGTTAGATTTTAAAGTAAACGTAATTCTTGCTGTACATAAATCGAGTAGAAGCTTATCGGATGTCTATATTTGTATTAAATGAAGAAGGTTTATGTGCTTGATAAACTTATTATCTTCTACATTTTTAAAGCGTACAATTACAATTTATATCTATAATTTCAGGAATAGTATAACCTTTCTTTCAGTAGAAATTGCGTTCTTGTTTTCTGAATGTGGCTCCAAATACTCTCTCAGTTCATCCCAAATTAAAATAACTATAGATATTGGCAATCTGAAATACGCAATGAAAACATCTTTTGGCAGAGCAAAAGCATCAACATATTTTCTATAAATTCGCCATCGATTCAGAGATCTACGACGGTATTCTTCGTTTAAATATGAAAAAAATCAGCGGCGAACACACATACAAAGTCATTGTCTACTTAGTACGTCAACTGGACAACCCTGATTGACGACGCGGCAACACTTTTTCACGCGCTTTCGACAACTTCCGTACTCAGAGAATATAGGATGTTGGGCAGACCTGTTTTTTACTAGCAGCGACATCTGGCGGCCCAGAACTTGCTGTCGACTCTCGTAGCGTAGAATAACCGTCCACTGGCAAGACGGCGTACCCCACTTTTGACTACTACGGCGCGTTTTCGAAAGAATTGTGGTGTTGATTAGTGTGTTTGGGTGCTAATTGTGAGATTTTCGCAATTTAAATTATTATGAGTGGAAATTTAAGCAAAATCTTTAGTGAATAGTTGTTTATCGCCGTAGTGTACCTGAGGAAAGAGGAGAATAATTCACTGCTGATGCATTAACAGTATGAAAAATTTGGAAGACTCGGCAATAAATGTGATGCATTCATTGCAAAATTCAGCGAAGCCAGTAAAACAAACGAGTGTTCGCAAAACTTATCCACATCTGAAGTCACTATACAAAAATTGTATGAGTGCCAACCCAGATATTTTAATAAATAAATAAATTTAAAAAAAAAAAAAAAGTGCAGAAAACTTTAGATCAAGGATAAGAAAGAATTGCAGTGCCTCTGTGTGCTTAAAAACTACGAAGCATTCTGCAGACTTTTATACCAAAATCAAGGTTGACAAATAGATTAATAAATTTTAATGTTTCTTTTAGTGTATATATTTCAAAAGTATTAAAATAACTTGGACAGTTGTTTAATTGCTTAAAACAGCAATAAAGTTCATTTATAAAGATATACAAGGAACTTCATAATTATCAAAATATTTCATTGCTTTGGTGAAAAACTAAAATTACCTAACTTTTATAACATTAAGTATCTTCGTAACTGTAGTATTATGCTCTGTTTTATAACTTTATTCATTTGTTATACATTAAAATATTTTGTTTTATTTACTAAATGTGTAATCAATTATCAGGATTACTAAATGTGTTAAGAATTTCCATACATGCTTGTGCAGTGTGATTGCATGTTTGTGTAATGAACTTTGATTTTCATGAACGAAAAAGAAAGTTCAAGTGTGCAATTTTGACGATATAAATACTGAAATGTGTGTACAGTAAAAATTCAACTAAAAAATATCCGGAAAGCTCTTGAAATTTTGGATAGTCGAGCATATAAAAAATGAAATACTGTAATAAGTGAATGGAAGAATAAACTACTAGTCTAAAATCATAAAAACAGTTCATCTTATTTGTATCAACTTGACTATCAAAAGCCAATATTTAATATTATGTACGATTTTGAAAAAAATGTATGCTGCTGATCTTTGGAATATGATAACGGGTTATTTTTACAATGGTTGTTAAGACTGCAAATTGAGACTTTAAATATGAACAATAGTAATCTGAAAATTTTATATCCAACAATCTCTGCCAAATAACTTCCATGTTTTAAGCAATTAAAATACATATTTTTAACCATTTGTTATTAATTTTATAAAGTAAATTCTATAATTTAAATTTTATTTACTTTCATCTATTTTAATGTTTGCCATTATAAATTTCATACTACATTTTTAAGATTTCATTGTTGCTAATTAAACTTCCTTTACAATTTATTTAGTTATTTTATACGTACATTTATATTTTATGTAAGAAAGGGATTTATGTGAAATAGATATACAGTAAAAATCATTTAACACAAAACAGAGGGGACTGAAATATTTTTTCGTGTTAAAGAATATTGAAAAAAAAAAAAAAAAAAAAAACAACCATATATTCAACAAAATTAAGCTTATTAGAGTACATATTATTTACATAGATATGTATATATTCATATTTTTAATAAAAATCCATGAAACAAAAACATCCACAAGAACTTAATGGAATTTAATACAAAATTTTCAAGTTTTTTGAAAAACAAAACATTTATTGAGTTTTGGGAAAATAATCTGATATTTTTCTTTGCATTGTCTTTTTTAGCATCAAATTGTTCAATGTCGAACATTTTGCTATTCATTTCATCATTGGAATGTGCGTCTATATAATTGTCCATACTTTTTATGATGTTCCTCATTTAAGATGATGTGGAACAGGAACTGCATTATTCATTTATTTTCGTCATCAGAATCTGCATCAATGATATTTTTTTACCTTTGAACAAACTCTAAAATAATTTTGTCTGCCATAATTGGGGCTGTACACACATTATCGTAAACTACTGCAACGAATTCTTCCGATAGACAGTAGGACAGTTCATTAATACAGAAACTTTCTCAAACATTTTATTAAGTGTCAGCTCAGTTTCAATATCCTACTTCTCCATTTCTTTTGGCGCCAAAGAACGATACTTTTGAGAATAGTGTGTAATGAAAATAATTTTCATTCATCCTTAGAATCGCTGAATTCCATGCAATGCATCATATGCACAAAACTCACTAACTTTTACTCACATTACCATGTACTCGTCACCAAATTCCAAAGCTAACTGATGAGAGATGAGATGTTTGTAGAGGTGGAAGGCAAAAGTAGCATAGATAAACAAAACTGGCTTGTATCACAGGCTATTTCGAGGGTATTTCAAAGCCAAATTAGCCTCTTTTCTAAGGAAACGTGAAACCACCTCACTTTCATTTCACACCCCGCTTAAATCTCCCCTGCGATGCCAGTGTTTTCTGTATTTTGTTCATTTCCAGAAAGGATACCTTTTCATGTTAAACAATTTTTGTTGTAAGAGAAACAAAATGCATGAAAATACATAGTAGTTTGTCGGGACCGTTGCATTATTTCGTGTTAACCAATATTTCGCCTTAAGCGTTTTCACGTTAAACGTATTCCACTGTATACAGATGTGTTTGGACTATGTATATACAAATATTTTTTTTAAAGGAAAATTTATAATTCTTCCAAAAATTTTCTTGCATTATGCTGCTAAAAATTGATCAGTAAATATACAAATAAAGAAATTTAGAACCAATTTTTCAGAAAGAATAAAAATTGAAATTCAAATTAACTTGATAAAATCCTGTAAATGTAGAATATCAAATATTCTTTTTAGACTAGTAAAATCTTTTTAAAAGATATTTTAATGATTTTACTCTCTCGCCCCCCCTTATTTTCCTTTGCTACTGCTGTTTGATAAGAGGTTCTAGTAAAGTTTTGTGTTAAGATTATTTTGAACTTTCAAAGATTTTCCACTGCAGGATTTTAATTTTTTCTACATTTTTAAGGGCATGTTTTCTTTCTTTCTTTCTTTCTTTCTTTCTTTTTTTTTTTTTTTTTTTTTTTTTTTAGATTAGAAAAATATTTTTAAATCGGAAGATATTTTCAATGATTTTCCTTCGCTTTGAGGAGGACTAGAATTTTTTGGTGAACTATTAAGATAAAAAATATATTGAAATGGTTCATCAGCTGATTCTGGATACAGAGAAGCAAGGATTTTGTTTTAAAAGGGGAAATGTAATTAAATTCGACATACCTCCTCTTGACGATATTATGTTAAAGTTGGTTGGATTCCTCACCTTTCTTGTTCTTTTATACTTCTTTTTTGTTTTTCTTGTGATGGTTTATTTTAACATGTTGACTGCTGTGGGGATCACCGGTGACCAGCACTCGATTTGGCTACAGCGCCCCAGGTGCCACCGGCAATGCGACCAATAGTAAAATACAAACTTAGAATAAATATTGATACTGATAAATTTTTAAATAGTACCATTGTTACTATAATGGTTTGAAGAATAATAAATTGTAAAAATTTAAATTATAAATCACAAAAATGGTCTACATATGTTTGGGGGGCGCCGGTGACTCCCAGCATGAAAAATGCATTAAGCACGATTATATATAACATTATGTTCTGTAGCTAATATTTCAACATAATATATATCGCATAATAAAAATTTCAAGTTGGCATCGTGGGCAAATCACGTAAAATGAGCGCGGCAGTCAACGTATTAATTTTTACATTTTAAAGTATTCTTATTTAGATAGGATTTTATGAAGATCATTTGAACTTCAGTTTTTTAGTCTTTGTGAAAAGTTGGTTTTAAATTTCTTTATACATATATATATATCTAAGAACTCCTAGAAAAAACTAATTCATATATTTATTTATCTCACATTTTCATTTTGAAACATTTTAGTACATGCTTTTCCTCAATATTTTAAAAGTTGATTTTTTGTTAACTGAAATATGTGATATGGAAAAATTCTATCAAAAAACATAATTCAACTCAACCGAAACAGGAGATAAATAGAGATGATAATAACGTGAGATATTTGATCCTCTTCCCCTTATAGTCATTTCAAACATTTTAGCGTGTTTTTCCATTCAGCTGAAACAGTAAAAATATAGAAAAATTCCCACAGAAACATAATTCGGCTGAGAAACAAAACAGGCCAAAAATGGGTTGCCGTCAGGAAACTGGTCTAAAACAGTTCTTCTTAAAACTTTTTTTTAGTCGTGACCCTTTTTTATCACAGATTTTTTTCATGACCCCAAAATATTTACGAAAATTTTGTGGGACCCCATAAGCATTGCAAAAATCCGAAACGCGCGAGTGAAAAAGTCAATTTTTTCATTTGTACTGTAAGATAGTATTGCAGTTTTAGGTCATTATCTTTAATTTCTCATTTTAAGACAATGTTAAAATTTTAATTAAGTAACAGATGAAATGACAGCATCATATGCAAAGCAAGTAAAATGAACATTTATATTATAAAAAGAATGCATTGAAATATTTTTGTCTTTCTCTTTGTCTGTATTGTCTTATCTTTACCTATTTTCAGATACATTGTGTAAACATATTGGGTAATTGAAAATTATTATATTGAGTTTAAGAAATAACAAAACTGCTAAAAATTTTTGCGACCCCCTGCTGTAGATGGGGGTTGCGATTTACAGTTTAAGAAAGTCTGGTCTAAAATAACGTTACAATATTTGATCTTGCTAGAACATTGGATAACTGAGGCCACAGCCAGTGTGGTTATGGCAGGTGTGCAAAATTTTGGAATTCACAGAAATATCAAGTAGCAAAATTTTTTAAATTAAAAAAAAAAAGTGAAAAAGTTTTTAGAATTCAGGATCCACAGAGATTGCATAGCACAACAAAATGTACCTGCTGAAGCTAGGACTCCAGTGCATGGTAATATTCTTGTAAGGAGTGTATGCCTGAATGCAGAGATGCATTTTGAGTCATCATCGCTAGGTCACCAGCCTACACAGCATTGTGTGATATGTCATTCATGCAAATAAGGAATAAAATTGATTGCACTTTAGTTAAATAACCTAACTTGTTCCTTGTAAGTATTATGCGAGAGTACTTTAATTGTTGAATAAGAATACAACACTTGCTTTCTGTTCATCTGAAATCGGATAGATTTTCTAGCAGTTATTCCAGCAGAAGTCTGAAGGAACTGATCATTCTGTATTTAATTAGATAATCAAAATACACAAGCTATGGACATAACATATTAAACCTTAATTCACTTTTCACAATGGACAGCCAATTTTTTTTTTTTTTTTTTTTCTCCTTTTCAAAATGCAATTGATAACTTGTATTGTTTTTTTTTACAAAATTTAAACCTGGGAGTCATGAACAAATTTGTGGGGGGTCACCAAATTCAAAGAAATTTATTTGACAATAAAAGATATACAGTGTGTGTATGTGTGTGTGTGTATTTAATTATGGCAAAGCACACTAGGGCTATCTGCCTAAGGGGAGGGATGCCTTTCATGGAGGACTTTCTAAGGAAAACTGGCTCGTATACACGTTACACATGGGGAAAACCACGAAAACGCCCATGCAGCTAGCCCGTTCGCGGGATTCGAACCTCGGACCGAACTACCAGCGTTCAGCGACTTTACCGCTCTGCCGCTGGTGGGCTAAAAGATATACAGAATTTGAAGAGAATTTTTGATGTTTTTTAACATTTCCATATTTTAATTTTGATTTTATTGCTTTCCACATGATTTGTATGTTATGCTTGATGATTTCCAAACAGCTCGAATCAAATTTCAAAGCAATTGCATACGCGCAGCTAAGATGTAGTTTTTTTCGACTATCTTAGTAGTGTCTTGCATGCAATTTGTAATTGTAATACACATCATTTATAAACTATGTTTCTTATTTCTAATCAAATTTTTGATGTTTTTTAACATTTCCATATTTAAATTTTGATTTTATTGCTTTCCACATGATTTGTGTGTTATGCTTGATGATTTCCAAACAGCTCGAATCAAATTTCAAAGCAATTGCATACGCGCAGCTAAGATGTAGTTTTTTTCGACTATCTTAGTAGTGTCTTGCATGCAATTTGTAATTGTAATACACATCATTTATAAACTATGTTTCTTATTTCTAATCAAATTTTTGATGTTTTTTAACATTTCCATATTTTAATTTTGATTTTATTGCTTTCCACATGATTTGTGTGTTATGCTTGATGATTTCCAAACAGCTCGAATCAAATTTCAAAGCAATTGCATACGCGCAGCTAAGATGTAGTTTTTTTCGACTATCTTAGTAGTGTCTTGCATGCAATTTGTAATTGTAATACACATCATTTATAAACTATGTTTCTTATTTCTAATCAAATTTTTGATGTTTTTTAACATTTCCATATTTTAATTTTGATTTTATTGCTTTCCACATGATTTGTGTGTTATGCTTGATGATTTCCAAACAGCTCGAATCAAATTTCAAAGCAATTGCATACGCGCAGCTAAGATGTAGTTTTTTTCGACTATCTTAGTAGTGTCTTGCATGCAATTTGTAATTGTAATACACATCACTTATAAACTATGTTTCTTATTTCTAATCAAATTTTTGATGTTTTTTAACATTTCCATATTTTAATTTTGATTTTATTGCTTTCCACATGATTTGTGTGTTATGCTTGATGATTTCCAAACAGCTCGAATCAAATTTCAAAGCAATTGCATACGCGCAGCTAACATGTAGTTTTTTTCGACTATCTTAGTAGTGTCTTGCATGCAATTTGTAATTGTAATACACATCATTTATAAACTATGTTTCTTATTTCTAATCAAATTTTTGATGTTTTTTAACATTTCCATATTTTAATTTTGATTTTATTGCTTTCCACATGATTTGTGTGTTATGCTTGATGATTTCCAAACAGCTCGAATCAAATTTCAAAGCAATTGCATACGCGCAGCTAAGATGTAGTTTTTTTCGACTATCTTAGTAGTGTCTTGCATGCAATTTGTAATTGTAATACACATCACTTATAAACTATGTTTCTTATTTCTAATCAAATTTTTGATGTTTTTTAACATTTCCATATTTTAATTTTGATTTTATTGCTTTCCACATGATTTGTGTGTTATGCTTGATGATTTCCAAACAGCTCGAATCAAATTTCAAAGCAATTGCATACGCGCAGCTAAGATGTAGTTTTTTTCGACTATCTTAGTAGTGTCTTGCATGCAATTTGTAATTGTAATACACATCATTTATAAACTATGTTTCTTATTTCTAATCAAATTTTTGATGTTTTTTAACATTTCCATATTTTAATTTTGATTTTATTGCTTTCCACATGATTTGTGTGTTATGCTTGATGATTTCCAAACAGCTCGAATCAAATTTCACAGCAATTGCATACGCGCAGCTAAGATGTAGTTTTTTTCGACTATCTTAGTAGTGTCTTGCATGCAATTTGTAATTGTAATACACATCATTTATAAACTATGTTTCTTATTTCTAATCAAATTTTTGATGTTTTTTAACATTTCCATATTTTAATTTTGATTTTATTGCTTTCCACATGATTTGTGTGTTATGCTTGATGATTTCCAAACAGCTCGAATCAAATTTCACAGCAATTGCATACGCGCAGCTAAGATGTAGTTTTTTTCGACTATCTTAGTAGTGTCTTGCATGCAATTTGTAATTGTAATACACATCATTTATAAACTATGTTTCTTATTTCTAATCAAATTTTTGATGTTTTTTAACATTTCCATATTTTAATTTTGATTTTATTGCTTTCCACATGATTTGTGTGTTATGCTTGATGATTTCCAAACAGCTCGAATCAAATTTCAAAGCAATTGCATACGCGCAGCTAAGATGTAGTTTTTTTCGACTATCTTAGTAGTGTCTTGCATGCAATTTGTAATTGTAATACACATCATTTATAAACTATGTTTCTTATTTCTAATCAAATTTTTGATGTTTTTTAACATTTCCATATTTTAATTTTGATTTTATTGCTTTCCACATGATTTGTGTGTTATGCTTGATGATTTCCAAACAGCTCGAATCAAATTTCAAAGCAATTGCATACGCGCAGCTAAGATGTAGTTTTTTTCGACTATCTTAGTAGTGTCTTGCATGCAATTTGTAATTGTAATACACATCATTTATAAACTATGTTTCTTATTTCTAATCAAATTTTTGATGTTTTTTAACATTTCCATATTTTAATTTTGATTTTATTGCTTTCCACATGATTTGTGTGTTATGCTTGATGATTTCCAAACAGCTCGAATCAAATTTCAAAGCAATTGCATACGCGCAGCTAAGATGTAGTTTTTTTCGACTATCTTAGTAGTGTCTTGCATGCAATTTGTAATTGTAATACACATCATTTATAAACTATGTTTCTTATTTCTAATCAAATTTTTGATGTTTTTTAACATTTCCATATTTTAATTTTGATTTTATTGCTTTCCACATGATTTGTGTGTTATGCTTGATGATTTCCAAACAGCTCGAATCAAATTTCAAAGCAATTGCATACGCGCAGCTAAGATGTAGTTTTTTTCGACTATCTTAGTAGTGTCTTGCATGCAATTTGTAATTGTAATACACATCACTTATAAACTATGTTTCTTATTTCTAATCAAATTTTTGATGTTTTTTAACATTTCCATATTTTAATTTTGATTTTATTGCTTTCCACATGATTTGTGTGTTATGCTTGATGATTTCCAAACAGCTCGAATCAAATTTCAAAGCAATTGCATACGCGCAGCTAAGATGTAGTTTTTTTCGACTATCTTAGTAGTGTCTTGCATGCAATTTGTAATTGTAATACACATCATTTATAAACTATGTTTCTTATTTCTAATCAAATTTTTGATGTTTTTTAACATTTCCATATTTTAATTTTGATTTTATTGCTTTCCACATGATTTGTGTGTTATGCTTGATGATTTCCAAACAGCTCGAATCAAATTTCAAAGCAATTGCATACGCGCAGCTAAGATGTAGTTTTTTTCGACTATCTTAGTAGTGTCTTGCATGCAATTTGTAATTGTAATACACATCACTTATAAACTATGTTTCTTATTTCTAATCAAATTTTTGATGTTTTTTAACATTTCCATATTTTAATTTTGATTTTATTGCTTTCCACATGATTTGTGTGTTATGCTTGATGATTTCCAAACAGCTCGAATCAAATTTCAAAGCAATTGCATACGCGCAGCTAAGATGTAGTTTTTTTCGACTATCTTAGTAGTGTCTTGCATGCAATTTGTAATTGTAATACACATCATTTATAAACTATGTTTCTTATTTCTAATCAAATTTTTGATGTTTTTTAACATTTCCATATTTTAATTTTGATTTTATTGCTTTCCACATGATTTGTGTGTTATGCTTGATGATTTCCAAACAGCTCGAATCAAATTTCAAAGCAATTGCATACGCGCAGCTAAGATGTAGTTTTTTTCGACTATCTTAGTAGTGTCTTGCATGCAATTTGTAATTGTAATACACATCATTTATAAACTATGTTTCTTATTTCTAATCAAATTTTTGATGTTTTTTAACATTTCCATATTTTAATTTTGATTTTATTGCTTTCCACATGATTTGTGTGTTATGCTTGATGATTTCCAAACAGCTCGAATCAAATTTCAAAGCAATTGCATACGCGCAGCTAAGATGTAGTTTTTTTCGACTATCTTAGTAGTGTCTTGCATGCAATTTGTAATTGTAATACACATCATTTATAAACTATGTTTCTTATTTCTAATCAAATTTTTGATGTTTTTTAACATTTCCATATTTTAATTTTGATTTTATTGCTTTCCACATGATTTGTGTGTTATGCTTGATGATTTCCAAACAGCTCGAATCAAATTTCAAAGCAATTGCATACGCGCAGCTAAGATGTAGTTTTTTTCGACTATCTTAGTAGTGTCTTGCATGCAATTTGTAATTGTAATACACATCACTTATAAACTATGTTTCTTATTTCTAATCAAATTTTTGATGTTTTTTAACATTTCCATATTTTAATTTTGATTTTATTGCTTTCCACATGATTTGTGTGTTATGCTTGATGATTTCCAAACAGCTCGAATCAAATTTCAAAGCAATTGCATACGCGCAGCTAAGATGTAGTTTTTTTCGACTATCTTAGTAGTGTCTTGCATGCAATTTGTAATTGTAATACACATCATTTATAAACTATGTTTCTTATTTCTAATCAAATTTTTGATGTTTTTTAACATTTCCATATTTTAATTTTGATTTTATTGCTTTCCACATGATTTGTGTGTTATGCTTGATGATTTCCAAACAGCTCGAATCAAATTTCAAAGCAATTGCATACGCGCAGCTAAGATGTAGTTTTTTTCGACTATCTTAGTAGTGTCTTGCATGCAATTTGTAATTGTAATACACATCACTTATAAACTATGTTTCTTATTTCTAATCAAATTTTTGATGTTTTTTAACATTTCCATATTTTAATTTTGATTTTATTGCTTTCCACATGATTTGTGTGTTATGCTTGATGATTTCCAAACAGCTCGAATCAAATTTCAAAGCAATTGCATACGCGCAGCTAAGATGTAGTTTTTTTCGACTATCTTAGTAGTGTCTTGCATGCAATTTGTAATTGTAATACACATCATTTATAAACTATGTTTCTTATTTCTAATCAAATTTTTGATGTTTTTTAACATTTCCATATTTTAATTTTGATTTTATTGCTTTCCACATGATTTGTGTGTTATGCTTGATGATTTCCAAACAGCTCGAATCAAATTTCAAAGCAATTGCATACGCGCAGCTAAGATGTAGTTTTTTTCGACTATCTTAGTAGTGTCTTGCATGCAATTTGTAATTGTAATACACATCATTTATAAACTATGTTTCTTATTTCTAATCAAATTTTTGATGTTTTTTAACATTTCCATATTTTAATTTTGATTTTATTGCTTTCCACATGATTTGTGTGTTATGCTTGATGATTTCCAAACAGCTCGAATCAAATTTCAAAGCAATTGCATACGCGCAGCTAAGATGTAGTTTTTTTCGACTATCTTAGTAGTGTCTTGCATGCAATTTGTAATTGTAATACACATCATTTATAAACTATGTTTCTTATTTCTAATCAAATTTGTTGTCAAGTAAGCACTTAACATTTCCTAAGTATTGGAAAATTCAGTAGTGTCTAAGGATAATAAAAACAATTTCGTTTCAGTTGAAATTTTGTTCCTGATGGTTAAATGGCCCAAAATAGATACCCAATGTTCACAAGAGAAACGGGATGGATGTACCAACATCAAATAAACTTAGAGAAAAACTATTAATGAAAATGCAAACAAAAATGAATCCACTGGTTTTCTTTCTGCTTCTGAAAAAAATTGAGTAAATATCAAGAAGAGTTTATTTTATACTGTTTTACATGTTGCATTATTAATGGAAAATGAATAGCCATTGTGTGTTAAATGCAGTAAAAACTTGGCATATGGAAAGCATGAAACCTGCAAAATTAAAAACACATTTAGAAACGGTACTTTTCCGTTTTGCAAGTACAACTGATGATAAATGGAATATCTTCGCTGGCAACCTTTTCCCCCTCATTTTCAAAACATGTCGCAGCCATTTCTTATCAGATTGATTGTTTCTTTCAATACTGGCATATAATTACATAGAATTTTTACAAGATAGTTAAATTTTATGCCCTAAGACCATTCCTGGTAATTAAGTCAATTATGTAGAATGCAATCACACCACTCACTCAAAGGCGAAAATATAGAAAAGGCAAAATCAAGGGTTAAGCTAATACTTTGGCAAGGAGAATTGCACAAAAACGACAGAAACATGTTCTTCAGAATTTACTAAAGAAAATAATACAGATTTCTTGTTTAAAACAACATATGATAAAACTGACAGAAAAATTTTTGAAAAATTTCCAAATAAGGAATTAGGTTGGATCTGTGACCCATTTTGCCTTTGGTATTTTCAATTCCAATGTATCTCTAAATGAAAAAGAACAATTAATTGATATTTTAAGTGACAGAATACTGTGTGTTCAAGTTAAGTCTCTAACTTGCCAAAAATTTTAGCTATCTACTGGAAACGAATATGCCGATTTAAAAGGAAGGAAAGTAAATTATTACGTTTTTTACATAAAACTTCTAAAATGCTTATGTTACATCTTTCTGTTATATAAGCATTGAAAGTGGTTTTCTCACTGAAATAGAAATAATTTTTCTACTGAATCAACACGGAGAACTTTTTTATTGAAATATTTTTTTCTCTGCGACATTAGTTGCATCTATTACAAACTAAAGATTAAAGAACTGGTTTTAAAACATTTTGAATTCGTTGTCATATTGATCTATGAAGCACTACATTAGTGAGTTTTTATTGCATTATTGACAAATATAGTTTCTAAACAATCAAAAAATTTTCTGCGGAGATAATTACTTGTCAAATATGAATGTGTTTTCAAGCGAAAATAAATAATGAGTTGTAAAAAGAAAATTCAGTTAGAACATTCACATCTCTGACAGTAATTTGGATTGATTTAATCTTTATAATACAATATATTTTACAATGATAAGGCAAACTCCAGTGTGAAAGATTATGCGAAGATTACGATAGTACCTAGAGTATTCAGCATATCGTATAATCCTATAACCAGATAATAATAATATTAAAATAAATTTTATCTGAATGAAGTTTTCTTATTACAGAAACAGTAAAATTATGCCATTACATAAACGAATGCACTTTCAGACAATATACTTCATATAGTTCACAAGTGCAAGCCACAAGTTCTGTTTATGTTACTTCTCGCCCTTCAGCGCATGCTCAAGAATTACCATCCAGGCGAAACTAGTCGATTTGTCCATGACGTCAAAAATTCGAAAAGTGGGGTAGGGTTTGGAAATACGCAACCGGGAGGAAACTAGCGTCTGAGGCAAAGAATACATAGACTTTCTTTGTCTGAGGGGCTAGACGCTTGTGCATTTGTACTGTGTGGAAGGAAGCTTCCTGCAAGCTCTGAATTTTAACGTATCCTACCGATCGGAGTGAAGAACACAAGAAAGGTTCCTGCATTTTCTTCGAATTGCTTTGAACTTTCAAAGCTGGGTGCTCAATAGGAAAGTGAATTTTGAAGCCACAATTATCTACTCATGATGTCAGTGAATGATGAGTATTACTGGGTCGTCGATGGTAGTTCTATAGAGTACTTGGACCTAAGAATATGCGAATTTCAACGTGAGAAAATACCACGATTAATTTCCTCTCTTAATCTGAGTCTTCGATCTACTCCCCCGACAGCGCCTTATGTGCCATTGATTCCAGTTTCGATTCCATACACAACGCCGGTCATTATAACAGCTATGTCTCTTCCTGATTGGACAGCCACGGTTTTTTTCCACTTCAGCAGAAGTCTATTGCAAAAACTTGAAATGAAATGTGAGGTAGATATCGCAAAGTTGCATGTAAGTCATCTGAGAGCGTTCTGTCATTATGTGGAGAGATCTTTTTATCCTATCTCCTGTTTTACAAACACTATTTTCACAGACCGGTGGGATTGGGGTCCCGTAGAACTCAGAGCCCGCTTTACGAAGAAAATTAAATTAGAAGCGACACGGAAGCTAATAGAGATCCTATTCGATAAAGTTCGTGTAGATTCTAGCGTCATCATGGATATCCTGGACCCAATATGCTCGTGGGAAAAATTAGCACAGATTTCCCTTAGGAGCGATCCTGCCATGACGGATTCTATTCTATCTCATCTTCAAAGGAAGAAACGTTTCGTGACGACGGCGGAATTGCTGAAGCATTTTTCTCGGGATGAAGTGAGCATGATTCGAGCAAGACCCCAAAACCTGTTGGTCTTCCTCAACTATGGATTTAAGAACATACATAACCCTACCTACTTCTTCTTAGATCAGATGATTTCATACGGAGAGAAGTAAAGCCCCGTTTTCGGTATGTCCTCATTTTGTATATTTTCCCAATGATTAACAGCTAACTTTATCCAGCTGACCGTTGAATAATGGTAATTTGACTCTGGCTCGATTGTATAAGTGTTTCTATTTATTTAGTTCTGTTATTATTTCATGTCTAACGTAAGCATCACAATGGAGTCTCCCATGAAGAAATTATTTCTTATATATGTAGCTTTCACATATTTTGTTAAAAGAAACAAATAGCGATTTTTTTTTTTTTTTTTTTTTTTTTTTAAACCTCAGCTATTTCTGCTACAGAAGAACACTAATATTTCTATCTATTGCTATTCTTTCTAACCATGGAAATTGGGCCAACCAGCGGCCGAGCGGTAAAGTCGCTGAACACTGGTAGTTCGGTCCGAGGTTCGAATCCCGCGAACGGGCTGGCTGCATGGGCGTTTTCGTGGTTTTCTCCATGTGTAACGTGTATATGAGCCAGTTCCCTTAGAAAGTCCTCCACGAAGGCATCCCTCCCCTTAGGCAGATAGCCCTCGAGGCTTTGCCATAATCACACACACACACACACTAACCATGGAAATTAAGCTTTGGGTTTTCATCCGCAGAGAACCCGTTGCATTTTTACTCGCCACCGTAGACATGATATTTTGTAAACGTGGTTTTTAGTGTAAGTAATTCAAGTTAGCAGATAAAACAATATATTAAGCATATGGTAGTAAAAATTGACAGAAAATAAGCATGTAGATGTAAAACTAACCGGTTAAACGTGATATACGAAAATAAATTTGTATTAAATTCAAGTTAGCACAGAAAAGAATATATTATTAAGCATAAGACAATATATAAGCATTTATAACGGAAATAAAAATTCATTTAAAATATATAAATTAGTATTAATATAGTGAAATTAACCGGTTAAACGTGATATACGAAAAAATTTGTCTTAAATTCCAGTTAACACAGAAAACAATATATTCCTTACACCAGCAGTGATTTGCTAATTTTGATGACTATGGTGATGCATCAAACTATTCTGTCATCTTAGATAATCAATAATATTTTTTTGAATTTCAATTTAATCATCTATTTATGTCACACCTGCCATCTGCTGAAACGTTATTGTTAGAAAAGCATTAACAATATATTATCTTGTTAAAATTTTACACCATAAAAATTGATTTATTCTCAGAATTTTAGATGACAATAACCAATAATAAAAATAAAAGCATTACTCAATTATTTAAAATGCACATGCACATTTTTGCGGTCCACGAAAACAAAGTATTTTAGACGTTGGAAACCGCATGGTTGTTATCGAGCTGTTATTAAGAACACAACGTGAACAGCCGTGTTACAAATTAGCATTCAGCCCCTCCTTTCATCCCGAACCAAGAACCGGTATCTATCTACGAAAATATTTCTATCTATTCGTAGTTAAAAATTCAGAAAAAATAATAATAAATAAGAGAAGAAGAATATAAATCTGCAAATGCGAACAATGACAGTGATAATTCAACAAAATAAACGCAAGAAGAATGGTTGCATACTTCGAACAAGCGAATAGGATATATCCGATGGGTTACCAAGTTTAAACTATTATCGCCAAAGTTGGCGATGTTTACATTTATCGGGTTCTCTGCGGAAGAGCTTCCTAAGCTTTTTACTGACTCATTTGTATGTTTTTAATTTTCATTTGGAAGCACTTCCGCAAAGAACCCGGTAAATATAAACATTGCCAACTTTCGCGATAATAGTTCAAACATGGTAACCCAGAAGATTTATCCTATTCCCTTGTTCGAAATTTGCAACTATTCCTCTTGCGTTCATTTTGTTGAATTATCACTGTTGTTGTTCGCATTTGCAGATTTATATTCTTCTTCTCTTATTTATTATTATTTTTTCTGAATTTTTTAACAATGAATAGATAGAAATATTTTCGTAGATAGATGCCGGTTCTCCTCTGGATGAAAGGAAGAAAATACGGCGGGAGGGGTGAATGCTAATTTGTAACACGGCTGTTCCCGTTGTGTTCTTAATTATTAACAGCTCTAAGAACCATGAGCAGAATCATGAGGTTTCCAACCTCTAAAATAATTTGTTTCCGTAGGCCGCTAAATAAAAAATAATGCTTTTATTTTTATTATTAGTTATTGTCATCTAAAATTATGAGAATAAATCAGTTTTGATGGCATAAAATTTTAACAAGATAATGTTAATGCTTTTCTAACAATAACGTTTCAGAGGATGGCAGATGTGACATAAATAGATGATTAAATTGAAATCAAAAATATTATTGACTATCTAAGATGACAGAATAGTTTGATGCATCACCATGGTCATCAAAATTAGCAAACCACTGCTGGTGTAAGGAATGTATTGTTTTCTGTGTTAACTGGACTTTAAGACAATTTTTTTTTTTTTTTTTTCGTTTATCGCGTTTAACCGGTTAATTTCAGTACATTAATACTAATTTATATTTTTAAATGAATATATCACGTTTAACCGGTAAGTTTTACATCGACATGCTTATTATCTGTGAATGTTTACTACCACATGCTTAATATATTGTTTTGTCTGCTAACTTGAATTTACATGCACTAAAAATCACGTTAACAAAATATCACGTTTACGGCAAAGAATCTGTTTACGGCTCGGATCATCGTCGATGAACCGCGAGCTTGGCGAGTAAAAATGCAACGGCGCCAACTGGTTCTCTGCGGATGAAAACCCTTTCATTTTTTAAAGTAACGTTAAAAAATGTATTTTTATTGTTATGTAACGGGAATCCGGCGCGGGGTTTTCATCCGCAGAGAACCCGTTGGCGCCGTTGCATTTTTGCTCGCCAAGGATGACCCGAGCCGTAAACGTGATATTTTGTAAACGTGGTTTTTAGTGATGTAAATTCAAGTTAGCAGACAATGGTAGTAAAAATTCACTGATAATAAGTGTGTAGATGTAAAACTAACAGGTTAAACGTGATATACGAAAATAAATTTGTATTAAATTCAAGTTAGCACAGAAAACAATGTATTAAACATAACGGGAAGTAAAAATTCATTTAAAAAATAACAATTAGTATTCTTATACTTACGTTTACAATATACTTATTGTATGTATTTTCTCTAATTCATATAGAATACTAATATTTCTATTACAAGTGTCTTTTTTTCATTATTAAGTACTTTGCCTGTTGATTGATGTATTTTGGTAAGAGCCATGCCCATGTAATGAATTAATGAATGCATGACCTTTAATACATCCATTTTACATAGTTTTCAGTATTTTTTTTTTTTAAGTTACTTGCATACAGCTTAAAGCATTTTACGTTGAAACAAATACCTATCCTTTTCATAATATATTTCACAATAAAAATAACCTTCAACAGTAATCAAATTTTCTTCAGTAGCATTTTTAATAAAACTAGAACTTTATACATTTTTAAATTATTATAGGGCTTGGAAACCTCATGGTTCTGCGTGCTTACAGCTGTTAATAATTAAGAACATAACGTGAACAGCCATGTTACAAATTAGCATTCACCCCTCCTGCCATAATTTCTTCCTTTGATCCCGAACTGACGACCCGAGAACCGGCATCTTTCGATGAAAATTTCTTTAATTATGTGAAAATCTATTCGTTGTTAAAAAATTCAGAAAAAATAATAATAAATAATAGAAAAATAATATAAATCTCCAAATTCGAACAACGACAACCTTCGCATACGCGAATAGGATGAATTAGCTAGGTTACCATGTTTGAACTATTATCGCCAAAATTGGCGGTGTTTACATTTACCGGGTTATTTGCGGAAGTGCTTCCCAGACGCGTAAACAGGGGTTGCCCTAGTCGCCTGGCCTTCCCCAATACCTCCGAATTATTCCAAAAGCGATAGCAAATTAAAAATTCTCTGATTAATAATTATAATCTGGGCCAAGGGCGTTAGCCCAGAAATGTTATTAATTTCGTTTTGGCGTTTTGCGTTGGATTTGGATTATTTTGGATTATTCAGTTATGGCAAAGCACACGAGGGCTATCTGCCTAAAGGGAGGGATGCCTTCCGTGGAGGACTTTCTAAGGGAAACTGGCTCGTATACACGTTACACATGCGTTTTGCGTTGAAAACTTTAGATGTCGGCAGCAAAGAAATAAATCTTCAACAAACAATTCCATCCAAAGCACATGGGAATGCGAAATCTGCAAGATGTGCCTTTGCAAAGGCTGCTTTGACGAATAGATTTTCCATTCTTTCTTACCATATGAAGAAAGGCCAGCACTAAACATAAAAGAAATGAATTTGTCTGCTATCTAAACCTAAACATATTTAAAGAGAAATCATGTAATTTTGGTATGAAAGTAACAGAAAATGTAAAAGGAAATTAATTTTTCTTATTTCACACATTAATAAAATATTCCTATTTATGTTTTATGTGAAGCAAAACAAACGTAATAAACAGTTTAAATGTGCTTTTCTGTATCCCACGCTTGAAATTTCAAGCAAGTATAAGGGTTATTTTAGTTCGAATAATTATAAGTGTTCCTGCTCATGCATAGCTATAATTTTTATGTTGAGAACATTAAAAATTCCCCTATTAAATTATATTTTTTTACTTCCTTGTATGAAGTAAAAAGGAAGTATTGTAATCGCGAAAAGCTTCAGGCAGCATATTTCAACGAAAATATCCACTTTGACCGCTTTCGAATGCAATTTAATGATGTTTTTGCATGATATCTTTACGTAAGAACAGAATAAAAGACTCTTTTCCTCCAAAAAAACTAAAAAACTGCTTTAAAATGAATTTTGAAGAGAATTTTTCGTGGTGTCTGTACGAACGTATGTACGTACGTATCTCGCATAACTCAAAAACGAGT
The DNA here is from genome assembly GCF_044657685.1 of Stegodyphus dumicola. Classification (NCBI taxonomy): domain Eukaryota; kingdom Metazoa; phylum Arthropoda; class Arachnida; order Araneae; family Eresidae; genus Stegodyphus; species Stegodyphus dumicola. The sequence continues at coordinate 179,977,901 of NC_140777.1, read as the reverse complement.
AGCCTCAGAACGTTAAAATTTTGTATATAAGACTACTATAACATGTAGATGTGCACCTCGTATTTTGGTTTCAATCGGCCGCGCCAAACGTATATAAATATATTTATAAATATATCCACTCTGTTACCCGGCTCGGTGATCTCAGTTTCTTTACTCTTATATGTTTGTAAATTGTACATTTTTTGCTTTAAAAATGATTGAATTATGTTGTTTTTATCTTCCGGTTAAAGTTTTTATGCCTTTCGTAATTCTGGAAGCAATATTTGTACAATTATCAACAATTTAAAAGCTGTTTACGGGCGGTTAAGTTTTAAATAACATGGCGGACATATTTGTTTACATTTGAAACAGCAGAATTGTAGATTTGTTGCCAATCTAGAGAGACTAATCTAGAGAGACAACACAAAAATAACGCCTTCATTTATTATTGCGAATTAAATCATGCTTAATCCTTTCTGGAATTTTTTCGAGGAAATAAGTATTTAAGATTTACTTCGTAATTTTTAATACAGATATTTTGAGTTTTTATGTATTTTTGCCTTGTCGTGAAGTGAAAACGGAATTAATTGAATGATAAATACTCAATCGTCTGTGAAAAGCTGTTTCTTTTTCGTTTTGTTTGCTTAATTTCTTATATACATCGTTCTAGCTTTGTTATAGTATTTGAATAGAACATGTGGCAACGATTCGATAATTCTTTAAATGATATAAATTTTGTGCATTCTGAGTTATAATATGAACGAAATATAATACTGTTAAGTAAACCTAGCGCCAGAGTGTCGCTATGGTAAACAAAGTGAATTTTTAAGAATGCATTTATTCTATTGTGGTTTATGCGCTGTCGGCGAAGTAGGTTTAATTCAATCTAATAAGTTAAATGAAATGCAAGAAAAAATGCGTATAGTTTAATATTCCGTACAAGGAAGTCATGTGGTGTACACATCAGATTTTTTTAAAGCAGGAGCTTTAAAACGATCATATATATACGATTAATAGTTATTTTAATATACAAGTAAAACTTTCCTGCTAAGATAATATTAATTCATAAACTATTGATTCAAATTTACGCAAATTAATAAAATGCATGTTAGTAAATGCTTATTGTTAATCCTGTAAATGGATGCGTAGTATATGAAGGGATTTCAGCAATAAGAGAGGTTTGATTTCCTATAGCACTTCTTTTGATATAAATTTCTATTCAGTAGCACTAACTTTCTGAGTGAAAATGTTTTTCTGTTTATTAGCATAAAATTACGGAAATATAAGACATTTCTAGTTTTCGGGATGGCTAGCTGACAACTGGTAATATTTAAATTATGTCAAACCACCATTTATCAACTAAACTATTTCCATGAAAATATTTCTTTTCTTCCTGCACTGACAATAAAAAGGTACCACACTTTTCCATTTTATATAGGAATCAAAGAAAACTTTACTAAATTTAAATAAAAACAAATCCATGTACACGAATTCCCCCATATATGTTCGTTTATTATAAGAATCACTGCACTATCATTTTTATACAATGGAAGATGTTATTAATCATTTATTTAAATAAAAGCTATCACATCTTGATACCGATTATTTTAAGAAATAAAAAGTATCCAAATCATTGCAAAACTGAGGAGAAATGCGGAAAGTTAATTGATGTTCGCAGGTGCAATCCAGCCGGTGTAGACTGCATAGGATGAAACGCCTAGAAAATCTGGAAGCAGTCATTTCACTTAAGTAGGTTATTGTTAATGCTGTAGCTGTTTACTAGGCAGGGGGGAAGGAAAACTATTCCAACACAAATCATAAAGACGGCGTTTTCGATGCTTGATGAAAACAGATCTGGTCGTCTCTGGATACGAAAGTGCTAGTCAAATTCCTATCTCTATTTTCAAGTCACTAACTGAATGCAGCCTATATCCTGTCAAGTCATAAATTTTGAACCCCTAAAGACGGAGAAAGCTGAAAAGGGGGGGACCCCCCTTTCGAGTCCTGGGAAAATGTGTGGGTGGTTTAAACATCTAACTTTTCTGCATTTAGTTTTATACAGAGGAAAATGAGACAACAAATTAAGAATGCTATTTTGAACAGCGAAAATGGATAACGATAAACTGTAAGGCAAATAGCATATTTTTAAAAGCCATAGGAGTAGAAAGATATTTGTCACATCAATGAATCTGTAGTAAATATTGATTTTTGCATTTCGAATGCTATGCTACATGTGTGTGAAGTATCTGAGAAAATAGTCTTAACCCAAATGGCTTTCAACCTTTTCACCGCTGCTTTTTGGTTAATTTTCTAATTCCATATAAAAATTAAATTGCTTTTATTTGAGATCTTATGAATAAGAAAAATATATTTAATATACAATGTTCATTAAAGCAAATATATTTATTTCTACATATAATAAAAGAAAGAGTCTGTGTGTGTCATTCGTTCGCGCTGCGCGTAAGCTAATAGACACACGGCTACGAAATTTGTTACATAGGTGCATCTAGACAAGAGCCAGTGCACCTCGAAGCGATTTTTTCGAAATTCGATTTTTTTTTATTTTTTATTTTTTATTTTATGTTTTGTGACGAAATCGCGTCATTTTGAGACATAATAGGCTATAGGAAACCGAGATTTTACAGCACTTCATTTTCACACCGTCATGAAACGTAGGCACTTAGCTATTTTACGAACTTAAAATAAATTTCATGGTTCAATAAATCGATTAAATACGAATTTATTTAACAAAAGGAGCTTAAAACCTTTTCAACGGGATTTTTTCTAAAAAAGTTTATTTTTAAAAATGTACCGTTTATTTTTCTTTGATTTTTGGACACATTAAACTTTCATCCCTGCGACTTCTTTTACAAAAAGAATTTTGGAAAAGTGATAATATTTTGCATTAAAAAAAAATTTAAATGAAGCTTCCGAGTACACTTCTCACATCTTTAAAAAGTGTGATTTTGGCAACAATTTTCCTGTCTTATTGTTGTTGATAGATTTTTGATGAAATCGCATTATTTTGAATAGTTTCATTCTTTTAGAAATATGGGTTTGGCAACAATGTTTCATCGTATTTCTGATGTCACTATTTTTAAGAGATTGGCATATTTCATTGTCATTTTCACTTCCTTGTACAAAGTAAAAAAGAAGTACTGTAATCGCGAAAAGTTTCAGGCAGCATATTTCAACGAAAATATCCATTTTGACCGCTATCGAACGCAATTTAACAATGTTTTTGCGTGGTATCTGTACGTAAGGACAGAATAAAAGACTCGTTTCCTTCAAAAAAATTATAAAACTGCTTTAAAATGAATTCTGAAGAGAATTTTTCGTGGCGTCTGTACGAACGTTTGTACGTATCTCGCATAACTCAAAAACGAGTAGCCTCAGAAAGTCGAAATTTTGTATATAGGACTGCTATAACATGTAGATCTGCACCTCGTATTTTAGTTGCAATCGGCTTCACCAAACGTATATAAATATATTTATATATATATTCACTCTGTTACCCGGTTCAGTGATCTCAGTTTCTTTACTCGTATATGTTTGTAAATTGTACATTTTTTGCTTTAAAAATGATTGAATTATGTTGTTTTTATCTTCCGGTTAAAGTTTTTATGCCTTTCGTAATTCTGGAAGCAATATTTGTACAATTATCAACAATTTAAAAGCTGTTTACGGGCGGTTAAGTTTTAAATAACATGGCGGACATATTTGTTTACATTTGAAACAGCAGAATTGTAGATTTGTTGCCAATCTAGAGAGACTAATCTAGAGAGACAACACAAAAATAACGCCTTCATTTATTATTGCGAATTAAATCATGCTTAATCCTTTCTGGAATTTTTTCGAGGAAATAAGTGTTTAAGATTTACTTCCTAATTTTTAATATAATATAGATATTTTGAGTTTTTATGTATTTTTGCCTTCTCGCGAAGTGAGAACTGAATTAATTGAATGAGAAATACTCAATCGTCTGTGAAAAACTGTTTCTTTTTTGTTTTGTTTGTTTAATTTATTTTATATATCATTCTAGCTTTATTATAGTATTTGAATAGAACATGTGGCAACGATTAGATAGTTCTATTCTTTAAATGATATAAATTTTGTGCATTATGAGTTAGAATATGAACGAAATATAATACTGTTAAGTGAATCTAGTGCCAGAGTGTCGCTATGGTAAACAAATACTAGAGTGAATTTTAAAGAATGCATTTATTCTATTGTGGTTTATGCGCTGTCGGCGAAGTAGATTTAATTCAATCCAATAAGTTTAAATGAAATGCAAGAAAAAATGCATATAATTTAATATTCCGTGCAAGAAAGTCATGTGGTGTACACATCAGATTTTTTTATATATATAATACATTTTTATTGTTTTTTTTTTGATAAAGTTGTTCTGCAGAGTAAAATTCTGCGCGGAACTTTTTGTTTTTTGAGTTTCTTTTATGTTATTTTTTGCTTATTTCACTATTTGTAAGATATTGAAAAGTTTTGCATGGTTTTTTTCTTCAACGGAAAGTTGGTTAATTTTTTTATTAGGATAATTAATATTTGTATTAAGGGATATAGCTTATTTTATTGTAATTTTTTTCTCTTGAAAATATAAGATAAAATATCATTAATTATGCTTAATGTAATTAAGTATAATTAATGATTTTATCTTATATTAATTATACTTAATTAATTCAGAATTTTTGGTTTTTTGTATTCTTTTATGTTATTTATTGCTCATTTCACTGTCTTTAAGATATTGAAAAGTTTTGAGTGATTTTTTTTTAGAAAACAAAGTTTTTAACCTCCTTTATAGAATTTGAGTTCTTAAGATTTTGCAAAGGGAAGTTGGTTAATTTATTAATTAGGATAATTAATATTTGTATTAAGGGATACTGTTTATTTCATTGCAATTTTGTTATACGTAATAACTTTTTTTTTATGAAGTTGTTCTGCAGAGTAAAATTCTAAGCATTTTTTAAATTTAACGTTTGGTGTTTCCTTCAGCCATTTTTCCGGTACATTTAAAAGCCAGACGAAGGCTGGCAGCGAACCTGCTAGTAAGCAAATAAATACAATCATTTTAAATTCATAATAATTATAAATTAATTATTAATTAATTTGCAGTTAATAGTAATAATAATAATTTGCATTATAATAATAATTTGCAGTTAATAATTAATTTGCAGTTAGATAATTATAAATTAATTTGCAGTTATAAGGAGATACATGTTATTTATAATCCCCAAAAGTGCATACTAATATTATTAAAATGTTTAATAAATATAGAAGAGAGCGCTTCAAAACTTTTCGCATCCTATATAATTTGTCTCCATTCTACTACATCCACATTACGGACTTACAGTGAGGAATAGAGGAGAACTCTGTAGCTCCATTCAAGTTTTTATTCCTAAGATACTGATACTGAATGATACCTGAAAACACTTTTCTTTTACAATATATCTCCCCTTATCATCCCTAACGCACCTGTTTATTTTCCCTTTCGCAATTAACGTCAAAGTCCCCTTCCTGACCGCATTCGGAACGCCGCCACCAAAACAAGTGAGACTCTATAGTTTTTAAGTCCAAAGATGCAATTTGCACTAGAGGACTATTATTTTCGTTTTGGCATTTTGCATTGAAAACTATAAACGGCGAATCATTTTTTGAATTGTTGCCATCCAATATTATAGCCCTGTATAATATTTAAAGAAATTAAATAATGAAGAATCTGCATAAATGTATATAGTTTTCATCCACGGTGATAAAACTGCGATACCTAGAGCCATCCACTTTCGAATAACTTAATCTTCTACCGAAGACGGGCATCTGGAAGCCGTAATTTGGAATTTCTTTTATTATCTATTTCATATTTTATAAAGCATTTAAGAGTTTTTGATTAAGAAACTCAACGATTTCAAAGCGAGCAATGGCAACACTATACCGTTATGGGGGGGATATCTCCAGTGCGTGAGACTGTGTATCGGAAATCCTATAGATATGCTCTTCTTAAAATTATTTTGGCATATTACCGTTGAATTTAATTTTATCGTTTAAGTGCGAAGAACATGATATTTAATAAAGGTAACCCAAAAAAGTTAAAAAAACGCCTGTTTGGGCGCAATGTAAAATCTAAAAGCTTTCAGATTTTATATGTATATTGTTTGCTTGTTTAAAAAAATACTAAACTGTACTCTGCAAAGTGTTTTAGATTTGTAAGATCATATGAACTGTTTTCTTTATATAAATTTCATTTATTTTTTAAAGGTTGTTAAAAACTACAACCGAGCAATCTGAACAGAGCGTAATCCTGGTGCTTACAAATGAGACAGCCATTATGATTAGAACTCAAAGTAAGAGATTTAAATTTAAACCAAGTAGAAACTAGACAAAAGCTAGGCAGAGATATTTAATATGAAAGTCGGGTGAAGTTTCACCGGAGTGAAGATACTAACGGCAAGTTTAATGCACGGCCGAAAGTCATGAACTCTTATATTAGCGACTAGCAATCCTAGCAACGTGGCCTTCAACAGGCAGAACGCGCTCTATCTGAATTATCTCAAACCTTCCTTTTTATACCTACCAGACCTGATTGTCATTCCGGCGAGGAAACGGAAATTGAGGTGTAATAGTAAAGGGTTTTCACATAAAATAACTGGCTATTTAATGCACACCTTTCAAATTAGTAAAATAAATCAACTTAAGAATAATCAAAAACTTAATTCTAACAACAAATATTGTTAAACATAAACACTAATTACGTCGCACACATTTTTTTTTTCTTTTGGCCCTTTTAAAAAAAAGTTATCATTATTTAAGGCTTAGGCTAATTTAATAACAGTAATTTCAAGTTTATAGCACATTCCTATGTCTTCTAACTTCAGCTTACCATTCCTTACCAGAATGAGTTTTTAGAATCGCGTTAAATGCAAATGCGGAGTAGAGATTATTTAAGTTCACCGACTTCGAGAGAGAGAAAAATAGGATTACTGAACAGCGGGCCTTTGGCTTTTGCCTACGCCTCTCTAAGCTGTTAATACTCTCGGCCGTATAACGTGCTCGCTAGCTAATCAATATTACGCTTCGCTAGCTAATCAATATTACGTGCCAACTAGTTTAGCAATTGTGTTAGCTTCGGCTAAATCTCTATAGTTAGTCATTAGTTAAGTTCTTATTTCTTACTTTTTTTTTTTTTTTTTTTTTAGTTTAACCCTTTGACGCGCGGTGGTCGCGCTCGAATTTTTTTCTTCTCTTCTTTCCGAAATTTTTGATTGATTGATTACTAAACCAATTAATTACTGACCTTTTACCTCTAAATAACACAAAATGACTACAGAATCATACATGTTTTAGGTCTTAGTACTTCAAATCGGATGCCTTTTAAAATTCGTTTTCGACGAGACAAAATAACTTCCTTTTATTAATATAAACAACTTTAAATTTCAAAAGTTATTCATCGCACATCATGATTTCTATCATAAACAATAAAAAAAAGCAATAATTAAACTGCATATATTAAAAAACCCTTTATATGTATGGCATTTGCTATGTGGTTTCAGGGCGCGCTAGTGGCGCAATGGTCGCGCCTTGAAACCACTGCTCTTCACAATGGCGTTTGCTTGCTTCTCAAATAGGAATGTTTATTTTTAACCAGATATAGATAAGGGATTTTGAATCTACAGAGTTATTTTATTACTAAACAATACATGCACCTGCCCAGTAAAAAGGTCTTTCTTTTCCGTAGACTTTTCTCTGACCTCAACACACTTGCTCCCCAAGCTAGTATTGTGATTTTATAAATTATTTCCTGTGGTTTAGATTTAATGTAAATATACTTTGCTATAACTAAAAATAGAAAGCGCGTAAAGTTTTATTTAAATTAAAAATATTTTCTGAATATTTTGGGACAAAATACAGATAAAATAAGTATGAATGGGAAACGAATGATCCGTTCCAAAGCCAAAAAGACTAAGCCCCCCCCCATAAACATAAAAAACCACAAATTTCATGTACCAGATAAAAAGAAACTAAATAACGCTGGGCATATACCAGTGAAATTTAGATCTAGGCGGTGTATATTTTGTGGCAGAAGGAAGAAACCTCATAGAAGATACATGGACGAAATATGCAATGTGGGTCTATGCATGTACCAAAAAGACAAAACATGCTTTGAACAGTGTCACAAAAAAAAAAAAAAAAAAAAAAAAAAATTGTTCTTCGGGGAAGGAAAAAAAAAAAAAAAAGTATTTTTTTTTTATTCTTTTTTTACCCAGTTTTTTTAATCCATTTAGCAAACGTCTTTATTATGTAAGTACTTATATTTTCACTGCTAGAGAAAAATTACATAAATGTTTATTTTTAATTTTTCTGGCGATTTACTTTGTAAAATAATGTAAAAAAAATATATATATATATAAAGCAATTCTTGCATACATTTTTTTTTTTTTAAATTCGTAAATTTCCTCATTTATTGGAAACGCCCACGGAAAAATGTAAGTTTTTTTTTTTTTTTTTTTTTCCCTACTGCCTCTGTAAATTTCAAAGTCCTAGACGCGCGGTGGTTTCACAGTGCGAGCACCACCCACAGAATAATGGGCAAGAGCAGATTTTTAAAAATTCATATATTACTTGTCACTAGGACCATGATATTCAATTTCTAAGGTTTTCAGTTAAAAAATTATAAAAATAATATATCGCGCGTCAAAGGGTTAAGCCTAAGGGATGCTTTATTGTACGTCCTGAGAAAGGGGCCATCTGTGAATCTCTATTTTGAGCAACAATAAGTAATTAACCTTTCTTGAGTTTACATTTCTGTTTTAGGACTTAGCGATTATTCTCTTAATAGTTCACTAGGTTCCTCAACACTTAGTTAATCGATAAAAGGGAAGAACCACGACCGTTCCTCGGCCATTGGCTGCCCGCGTAGTTTCCTAAGATTGCCGTTCACAGATTAAAAAAAAATGTGCTTAATGATTAATAAATTTTTTATTCCATACTCACTAAGTAGTTACATATAACATACCGTATAAAAAGTACTTACATATGAGAAGTACTTTTAATGAATTTAAAGTATTTAGGCGTGGTATCGCAAGAGTACGGCAGCCCCTGATGATGGCCGCCCGCGTACTTTTACGCATTACACCCCCAGTAGTAACGTCCCTGGGAGGAGCATTACATATATATTAAGGAGGTTTTGAATAATGCATAAAAAATTTAAGACTACCTAAAGAGTCACTACCAACTGAGGCATTTCATGAGTATTTAGAAAAGAGTTATCTCTCATTCTAAGCAAAGTAGCAGTCGCTGCTAAATTTCTGTTACTGTTACAATTGAAATACAATATGCTTTACATCAAATTATTGAATGTTTTACCTATTGTTGTTTTGATATATCTCTTTTCAGGAAAATCTATTATGAAATCATAAATTGCTTTAGAAGAAGAATGTCCATGAACAAAAGGGAAGCTATGATTCTTGAATTGTGCGCTATGTTCCTCTGCAGCAACGAAAAAAATTTAACTAATTACATTGAGAGTATGTTTTACATCTGGAGATCCATTCCCGATGTTTGCATTACACTGGAAGAGATAAAACATAATCTTCTCCAAATCTTCGCCATCGAAAGTGACGAATTTGTGGAAGAAATATGTCACGAACTACAAAGGCGTGGGTTTAACGGCTTTGAAGAGAAACAAGAGACGGACAACGCTCAAACAAGAGATGAACCCGAGAGCGAGACAAAAAATATCAGTATTGCCGACTCACATTTATGGAAAGCATATGATGGTCCTGACTATGACCATAGTATGCATAATTATTCCGGAGATGCGAAAAGATATTCAGGTGATTCAAAGTTCCAGCTGCTAGACGAACAATTTTGCACAAATTCTCGGATTTCTAAAAGTCCTGAGAGTCTTATCTTTCTACCAAGAGGTATTTTTCTTCCACATAAGTTCAGAGATCCACATGATTTTCTTCGAAGTGTTAGTCTCGACTTAATGCTTTTGACTAGAGTTGCAAATTCCTTTATTGGCCCTGACAAACGCACCATTCTACCGCACAGGCCTCCGTTTTCTCAGGATTACGAAGCCATTTACAATTCGTATTTGCCAGAAGAAACTGTTGATCACCCAAATACAAATTCTCCTTTATCTGAGATAAAGATTCTGATGCACATAATAAGAAGCATGATCAGAGAATTGCTGTATCGTAATTCCCAATGGACAGAAGACTCTGTCCCTCAAGCAAGAGAACAACAGCCAGAAGGCAAAACCAGAAATACATCGATTTCCAGTTCAAAGTTACCGAAAGAACACGGCAGTTTTATGGATCTTCCAAATCTGTTGCCCGATTCCAGAAGTGCGAGCAGCAGAAATACACGTGATTCAGATTTTCAGTTGCCAGATGAAGGATTTCGCATTATCCCTCCGAAGAGAGTTAAGTTCAGTTACTCACAAGAGCCAATGAGATATGGAGCGATTTACGATTACAATTTTCCTGAAGAAATTGAGTATCACCAAAATAAAAATGACCTTCTTTCTCAAGCGGAGGAAAATCCTGACATCCCTTTCTCTCGAGCCAGGAATATAACCGAATCACGTTTCAGAACTGTAATGGCCAGCATTTTGACCATACCAGAACTTTGGAGCGCTAACTGACCGCTTATTACTCCCGGCAAATTCGAAAACACGATCAGACATTCGATGATTCGTATTTTGCAGTGGACGGAAGATTCTGGAGGTCCACATATTCAAAATTTACAGTTGGCAGAAACGCCTGAGAATTCCAACATTCTAAGGAGCGGCGCATTGGCAAATTTGATGTCACATGTTGGAAGACAGGCAAGAGAGGCCAGGGATGATCTGATTCATAATTCACAGCGGACAGAAGATCCACAGACTCGCAATTCAACATTTTTAGAAGTGCCTGAAAACTCTAGTACTCAAACAAGCAGCCAATTTCTCTACAACCTTGGCACCAACGAAGAAGTGCGGATTTCCAGTCCACAATTATCAGAAGAACCTGAGAATTCTTTCCGTCTTCCACGAAATCCATTGCAAAATTCTGAAACAGCACCCATACTTCCTATGATTTATGGTACAGATTTGCTTCTATTGCATACAACCTCTACAGGTAGTCAGGTTCGAAATTCCCAATTGCCTAAAACAACTGAACACGCCGGTCACCAACCTAGGCGTCTATTACACTATACCCGATGTGTGATCAGAGATGCACTGATTCTCAATTCTCATCTACCACAAGGGATTACACTTCTCAAATTACCCGAGCGATTACAATCATATTTAAAACTAGAACTATAAATTTTTCACGCGTGGCATAATCTTCATTCGAAAGGGTTTCACACAGAATTCAGGATGCATTTGCTTAATAGTATGGCTAGAAACTTGTTTTGCAACATTGTTACATAGATGTATGCATTTTCTTTTCTAATAAGATAATACCATTAAATTTTTTAATTTTCAATATATGCTTCTTGACTGCCCTCCATGTACACTCATACACACTCTTGAACAGTTCTCATTCGGAATCCTGTCGTGTGTCGAAATATGTATTATTCAACAATAAAATGGCAACACCAAGAAAGATAAGCCACAAGATTGTGGAAATTAAGAATGTTGTACATATTGGTAAGACATACAAATACAGTAGAGCTCCGATTATCCGAATCAATTGGGACCGGACCCTATTCGGATAGTAAAAAATTCGGATATTTAGATTTTTTCTGAAGAAAGGGTCTTTAGTTTAACACTTTAGTTAGTTACTCAATGTACCGTATGTTGAAAATGGGAGAAAAAAGCTATTTTCAAAGAAAAAAAAGAGGTTTTAATTAATCAAAATGAAAAGGCAGCACTTTTACGTACATGTTATATAGCGTCGTAAATTGTTTGCTGAACATTAGTAAGCTGTTTGACAGACACCGTGCTGCAGTTAAAATTTTTTAGCCAGCCGTTACTTGCTTTAACCATTTGCGGCGCAGTGTGTCCGGTTTGGACACACCTAAAAATTTCCTTCTGTACACACAGAAAAATTGAATGAAAAAGGATTTATAGGTTACAATAGGTTACTCTGAACCTTCTTTATTTATAGTAGATGGCAGCTCAACCCAAACCAGTCCATATATTTTAGCCATGGTTAGTTTTTTAAAACCCTCATTTTTCAAAGAAATCTTCCAGATTTTTTTTAGGCTATAAAAGGAATTGTTTGAAAAGAAATTTCTATGTTATTTTTTTTTTTGGATGTATCCTAATCTTCTTATTCTATATTAGTTTTAAATTTTTGCCTTGAAATCTTGCCTAAAATTAAACTGCGAACCCTAGGTGTGCCCAGACCGGGCTGCGTAAAAGCAAACCGCACATTGAGTTGATCAATGTTAAATGAATTTCGCTTACTGCGCATGCTCAGAATAGAATTTGGCGCAACTACAACTTTGGCGAAATTTTAGAAGAAGATAAATACGATATATGGTTGATATTGTGTTATCTGGGCGTAAACCGTTCGGAGTTTTAAAACTTGTTAGGCTGTAAGTTGCTTCATTATTCAGAGTGTAACTATTGATTGCAAACTACGCAAATTTTCGTTTAAGAAGGATAACAAAACAGGAAATATTACAAGATATATTAACTGAATGCTTATTTATTATACCCCTGAGGAATAAAAGCAGTTGAGTATTTACCATACGTTCCATTCGTATATATTTTATCAAATTAAGGAATAAATTCAGTTCAAATTACTGTATTAATTTAAATTTCTGAATTAAAGTCAAGTAACTAATATTAATTGTAATATTTATCAACAAAATAAACCAAAATGAAATGAAACAGAAACACATGCAATAAGCACACAACAAATTTCCGTAGTAATGCAATTGTAAAAAAAAAAGGTAGCCCACCCCCAACTTGACTAACAGCCTTGTGTAGGGTTGCTTATGCTTAGTCGCCAGGATTTCCTCTCACGCCAGCGGTATACTATTGAGCATGCGCAGTAAGCAAAATTTGATAACATTGATCAAATCAATGTGCGGTTTGCCATTACGCCGTTAGGCTCATCGATCATCTAGGACAACTGAGAGTCTGTATTCTTTGTTTGTCCGCATCTCATTGGTCAGTTCATTGACAACAATGCTCGCTTCAGCACTCTTTTCGAAGCTCTAATCAATCAGTGTGCCACAGAATTAAAACGATAAGTGCTATCTTCACAAAATTTTACTTATGTACTCCTCTACGCCTAATTAGACTGCCTAGCTTTTTTTTTTTTTTTTTTTTTTTTTTTTAAATCAAAACTCCGACTTTAAAAGGTAGCGTGCCGGAAAGGGTTAAAGGATCAACAAAAAAGCTTTTGAGCTAAGATGTTAGCTTTTTCACAAAGAATCTGACCCGAAATTGGATTTCCCATAGAACGTTGTTGCAAAAACCACTTGGAAACAATGACATCTAAATTTTTTGTTTTTTGTTTTTTTGTTATTGCATTGATTTTCTTGAAGTACTTCCATCTTTGTTTTCAAGCAATGGAACAAAGTTTAAAAGTGTAGGTCTGCTCTTTTTAATGTCTGAAATCGGTGATAGGCCAACACTACGTATCCGTCTTAATACTTTTCTCAAATTCTTAAAGCGATTCGGATTATTTGAATTGTACTGTAATAAAATTTTTAGCCCCTAGCTTTAACCAGCAACAAGTAGAATTTCAAATGGTATAAGAGCTTCATTATTAATGGAATGTTTTTTTCTGCTACGTAAGGTTTCAGAAAGCAGAGCTACTTATTTTCACCTACTGGTGGCATGCCCAGATCAAAAATTAGCTGTGTACACATAACTATGCATATTCTTTGGCGAAACTGTGGCTTGTTAGCCGCATGCGTGTACTTTAAACGCATTCGTTGTATCTCTTAGCTGTATTTCAGCCTAAGCCTTAATGGTCAGTTTAAAAAAATAAGCCATATCATGAGAACATGTCTTTGAATTCTTTTATAGCGAAGGGTTGTTTACATTGGGCGTTATTTTGGATTTTTTGGGGTTAACTTGTAGACCGATAACTTTGCTGTCTACCTGTGTCATAAATCGTCTTTTATTAAATAGTGTCTACATTTTAACTATTTATTCTCAGAGCTATATTTTTTTATATAAAGTGAAGTTTATGTACCATCACGTGAAAATGGATGATACTTTATTGAAACTGCCCGACGCGTTTTTATACCGTATTAAGGGAAAGTGTATTCAGAGTAGATGAAAACAACTGCTGAGGTAAAGACAATCTGTTTTACTTTATTTCAAAATTTAGAAGCTATGGAATAACAATTTGATGTTGGCGCCAAATACTGAACGCAGAAAATACACTTCATGTCCTGTTCCGTTGCTTTCTAGCCATTTATGTTAAAATTTTCAAATAAGTGTTATTAAATTTTGTAAGTTGTTGGCAATATAAAGAAGCAATAATATAAATTCGAAATGAACTAACTGAAGCTAGAAATGTCATCATAATATTATATTTTTGAAGCAAACGCATTCTGAAAGCAGCTGTAAATTTATTCCTTCATTTCTATTGTAATGAATTCCAATCAATTGCTATGCTTACTGTTAATTTTAAACATACCAGAAATCCATCTAACAGTTTATTCAAACCTAAATTCACCTTATTTCTTAATAGTTAGGACTTGTGTATTTTCATCATAACAGTAAATATTATTTATTGCAGGATTATGTTCACATTTTGTTTGATGAAAATTTGATCACTTGTCCCGTATCACCACTTGGAAAGTACTTTCTGTTCAAAAATCTGACGTGCGCACTACATGACTTCCTTGAACGGAATATTAAGTTATACGCATTTTCCCCTGAATTTCATTTAAACTTATTGAATTGAATTATATCTACATGAATTAACCGACAGCGCGTTATGTCGATATATTCTGTTCCGTCAATAGCGCAACAGAATAAATGAACTCTTTAAAAATTCACCATATTTATTTACAATAGCGATACTCTGGGGCTAGGTTCAGTTAACAGCATTACTTCTCATTCGTTTTATAACTCGGGCCCACCAGCGGTCGAGCGCTGAACACTGGTAGTTCGGTCAGAGGTTCGAATCCCGCGAACGGGCTGGCTGCATGGGCGTTTTCGTGGTTTTCCCCATGTGTAACGTGTATACGAGCCAGTTTCCCTTAGAAAGTCCTCCACGAAGGCATCCCTCCCCTTAAGCAGATAGCCCTCGAGGCTTTGCCATGATCTCACACACACACACACACACACACACGTTTTATAACTCAGAATGCAAAAAAAATTTACATCATCTGAATTATCTAATCTTTGCCACAATTCTGTTCAAATGCTATATAATAAATCTAAAACGATGCGGAAAAGAATTTAAACAAATAAAATATAAACACTTTTTCACAGACGATTCAGCGCTGTTTGCCTAATGCATACGTTCTAATCGCAAGCATTCTTCTCTGTCGGAAACAGAATGGCGACAGTATTTTCTGCTAATAGGATACACTTAATTCCTCGAAATTCATTAGATGTACATTTCTCATTGAATTAATTCAGTTCTCACTTCGCCGCAGAATAACAATAATAAAAACACAAAGTATCTTCATTAAAAATTTTAAGATATAGTAAAATATAAAACCACAAATACAGTTAAAAAATTAAAGAAAAACAATTTTTACAATTAAAATTACAGTTTCTATGCAAAAATAAGCTATTCGGCGAGCGGGCAAAAAGTCAGTGTAGTTTAAGCTTAGTTTCTCTAGATTGGCAACAAGTCCACTATTCTGCTAAGTTTCAATTGTAAACAAATATGGCTGCTATGGTAAACAAAATTAGGGTTAGCCGCACTCAAACAACTTTTAAATTGTTGATAATTGTACAAATATAACATGCAGGTTAATTAAAGGCATAAAAAAACTTAATCGGCAGATAAAGGAAAACACAGTCCACTTTTTTTTTTTTTTTTTTTTAAAGAAAACAATGCAAAATTTACAGACATATAAGAGTAAAGAAACTGAGATCACAGAGCCGAGTAACAGAGTGGATATATATATATTTATATACTATTGGGTGCGGCTGATTGCAAGCAGAATGGGAGGTGCACATCTACATGTTATAGCAGTTCTCTATATACAAAATGTCAACGTTCTGAGGTTACTTGTATTTGAGTTATGCGATACATACATACCTACGTACAGGCGACACGAAAAAATCCCTTCCGAATTCATTTTAATTCAGTTTTACGATTTTTTGGGGAAAAAGAGTCCTTTATTGTGTGCTTACGTACAGATGTCACGCAAAAACATCGTTAAATTGCATTCGATAGAGGTGAAAATGGATATTTTCGTTGAAATATGATGCCTGAAATGTTTTGCGATTACAATACTTCGTACAAGGAAGTAAAAAGGGGCGCATTTGAACTGACGCCGCTCTAACGGAATAGTACCCACAATACTACGAGGCAAAATACAGATTCCTATACAAAACAAAAAACAGAGAATATAGACTGTCCACCAGTAATGAAGACCAGAATTAAATGGTAAGTAAGAACGTTCTCTACGCATATAAAATAACTTGCAACAAAAATTAAGGCTAGATTCACATAAGTCTGAAAACATTTTAATGTTAATATAGTAGATAAAATCAGGTTTTGTTATTACCTTGTTATTATCTGCACTTCTACCGAAAAGTTGACAAAAAGTATTTCTGAGACAACTCACCATGTTGTCAAAGAGTATTTGTGTATCAATTCGGATATGTGCATAGCAGCTCCCCCTCGCTCAGCAGACAATTTCTACTACAGGTATATTTGCAGATTATGATCTCCGCAATGGATATTTCAGTGTTTCAGCATAGTGGTACACTGCATTGCCGCAATTTTAATTGCCTTTGGTGAAATCTTGGACTTGATATCTGCATGCATAGAATATAATATGGCTGAAAAAAATGAGAAGTGTGCGTCTTGTATGAAACACACACACACACACACACACAAAAACAAACAAACAAACAAAAAAAAAAAATCTGAAATGTTTGAGATTTTAAATTACGTCCAAAGGGGCGTTTTTTAACATTTTGTGTGTTACCTTTCTTTATTAAATATCATGTTCCTCGCACTTAAACCATAAGATCCAGTGCAACAGCAATATCGCAAAATAGTTTTAAAACGAGCATATCTTTAGAATTTCCGATACAGAGACTCACGCGCTGGAGATAAAAATGTTTTTTCTGCTCAACGTTGCCATTGCTCGCTTTGAAATCCTTGAGTTTGTTAATCAAAAATTCGTCAAAGTTTTAAAAAATAGGAAATCGATCATAAAACAAATTTCAAATTTGGTCTTCCACATGCTCATATTCGTTTGGTATTCAAAATTCGATGACTCTATGTACCGTTATTTTATGACAATGTGAGAAATATACATACATTTACGCAGATTTTCATTATTTAATTTCTTCAAATATAATGCAGGACTCTAACATTTTATGGCAACAGTTTGAAAAGTGAACCGACATTTATCCGTCCGACGCAAAATGCCAAAACGAAACTAATAGTCCTTCGGGATTCAAATCCCTTTGGACTAAAAAAAATGTAAAGTGAACCGACATTTATAGCGAATCAACGCAAAATGCCGAAAAGAAATTAATAATCTTTATGGGCAAATTGCCGCTTTGGACTTTAAATCTAAAAGATTTCCGGTTTTACATTATGCCGTTTTTTTAACGTTTTGTGTGTTACCTTTATTCATGTTCTTCGCCATAAACCATAAAATTCAATTCAACAGCGATATCGCAATTTAAAATGAGCATATCTTTAGAATTTAAGATACACAGTCTCGCGCGGTGGAGATATTCCCTTCCTCGTACAGTGTTGCCATTGCTCGCTTTGAAATCATTGAGTTTGTTAATCAAAAATTCGTTCAATTGTTACAAAATATGAAATCTATAATAAAACAAATTCCAAATTAGCGCTTCCAGATGTTCATATTCGGGTTATTCAAAATTGGATGGCTCTAGGTACCGTTGTTTTATCCCAATGCGAGAAACATACATACATTTATGCAGATTCTTCGTTATTTAATTTCTTTAAATATAACACTGGGCTCTAATATTTGGTGGTAACAATTTGAAAAATGATACGCTGTTTATTGTCAATCGACGCAAAATGCTAAAACGAAACTAACAGCCGTTCTTGGCTAAAAAATGTCCCACTAGATGCATTGTTGAAATAAATGTACTAAAGATACCCAAAGAAATATTTGTATCTAAAGTCGGTAAAAAGTTTCTGGTTTAAGTGCGAAGAAGTTATTTATTAAATATCATATATTTAATAAATAAAGGTAACCTCAAAAGCGTTAAAAAAACGCCTGTTTCGGGGTAATGTAAAATGAAGATTTTCAGATTATATATATATATATATTGTTTGTTTGTTTAAAAGAATACTAAATTGTGCTCCGAAAAGTGTTTGAGATTTGTAAGATTATATAAACTGTTTTCTTTTATATAAATTTAATTTAATTTATTTTTTAAAGGTTTTTAAAGACTATTTATTGAAAACCGAGAAAGTTGAACAGAACGTACTGCTGGTGCTTACAAATCAGAAAGCAATTATGATTAAAACTCAAAGTAACGATTTTAAACTTAAACTAAGTAGAAACTATACAAAAGCTAGGCAGAGATATTTAACATGTAAGTTGGCTGAAGCTTCACCGGATTGAAGATACTATCCGCAAGTTTAATGCACGGCCGAAAGTCATGATGCCTTATCTTAGAGACTAGCAACCTAGCAACGTGGCCTTCAACAGGCAGAATGCGCTCAGCCTGAATCATCTCAAACCTTCCTTTATACCCACGCGACCTAAATCAAAAACGTCTTCTAACAAACAAATATTGTTAAACATAAACACTAATTTAAGTGCCAAACACATTTTTTTTTTCTTCTGGCCCTTTTTTAAAAAAAGATTATCATAATATATATGTAAAGCAGATGCTAATTTTATAAGAGTAATTTTAAGTTTATAGCACTTTCCTATCGCTTCCAACTTCACCTTACCATTCTTACCAAAATAAGTTTTTAGAATCGCGTTAAGTGCAAATGTGTAGTAGAGAGTATTTAAGTTCATTGACTTCGAGAGAGAGAAAATTAGGATTCCTGAATAGCGCGCTTTGGGCTTTTAGAGACATCCCTTTAAGCCGTTAATACGCTCGGCCATCTAACGTGCTTTGATAGCTGCGCTAGCTAATCAATATTACGGGCCAGCCAGTTTAGAAATTGTGTTAGCTTCGGCTAAATCTCTTTAGTTAGTCATTAGCTGGTACTTATTTTTAAGCCCAAGTGGAGGCGCTCTTGTACTGCCTGAGAAAGGAGCCACCTGTGAATCTTTATTTTCAGCAACAAAGTGTAATTAACACTCCTTAAGTCAACATTTCTGTTTTTTGGACTTGAGCAATTATTCGCTTAGTAGTTTTCTGGTTCCTCAAAGTCTACTTAATACATAAAAGGGAGGATAATTGCATACGTGTTACGGAGAATTTGAATAATGCATAAACATTATTACGATTTTACTTAAAACGTCAGTATCAAATGAAGCATTTCTTAAATTTCTAGAAAAGAATTATCTCTCAATCTAACCCAAATACGTGTCGTTGCTCAATTTCTGTTAGTGTTACAACTGAAATGCAAAATACTTTACATCAAATTATTGAATTTTTTACCTATTGTCTTAATTTTTTACTTATTGTCTTAATGTCTCTTTTCAGGTATATTTGTGGTGAAATCCTGCGATGATTTACAAGAGAAATGTCCATGGTCAAAAGGGAAAGCTATTATTCTTGAGATGTGCGCTATGTTCCTCGGCTGCGACGAAAGAAATTTGTCTAATTACATTGAGAGTATGTGTTACATATGGAGATCCATTCCCGATGTTTACATTACACTCGAAGAGATAAAACATACGCTTCTCCAATTCTTCGCCATCGAAAGTGACGAATTTGTGCAAGAAATATGTCACGAACTACAAAAACGTGGGTTTAGCGGCTTTGAGGACAAACAAGAGGCAGACAACGCTCAGACAAGAGAAGAACCCGAGTGCGAGACAAAAAATATCAGTATTGCCGACTCACATTTATGGAAAACATATGATCGTCCTGACTATGACCATAGTATGCATAATTATTCCGGAGATGCGAAAAGATATTCAGGTGATTCAAAGTTCCGGCTGCTAGACGAACAATTTTGCACAAATTCTCGGATTTCTAAAAGTCCTGAGAGTCTTATCTTTCTACCAAGAGGTATTTTTCTTCCACATAAGTTCAGAGATCCACATGATTTTCTTCGAAGTATTAGTTCCGACTTAATGCTTTTGAATAGAGTTGCAAATTCCTTTATTGGCCCTCACAATCGCACCATTCTACCGCACAGGCCTCCGTTTTCTCAGGATTACGCAGCCATTTACAATTCGTATTTGCCAGAAGAAACTGCTGATCACCCAAATTCTCCTTTATCTGAGATAAAGAAACTAATGCACAGCTTAAGAAATATGATCAGAGAATTGTTGAATCGTAATTCCCAATGGACAGAAGACTCTGTCCCTCAAGCAAGAGAACAACAGGCAGAAGGCAAAACCAGAAATGCATCGATTTCCAGTTCACAGTTACCGAAAGAACACGGCAATTTTATGAATCTTCCAAATCTGTTGC
This sequence comes from Stegodyphus dumicola, assembly GCF_044657685.1. Taxonomy (NCBI): domain Eukaryota; kingdom Metazoa; phylum Arthropoda; class Arachnida; order Araneae; family Eresidae; genus Stegodyphus; species Stegodyphus dumicola. The sequence continues at coordinate 179,957,224 of NC_140777.1, read as the reverse complement.
CTGATTCCAGAAGTGCGAGCAGCAGAAATACACGTGATTCAAATTTTCAGTTGCCAGATGAAGGATTTCGCATTATCCCTCCGAAGAGAATAAAGTTCAGTTACTCACAAGAGCCAATGAGATATGGAGCGATTTACGATCACAATTTTCCTGAAGAAATTGAGTATCACCAAAATAAAAATGACCTTCTTTCTCAAGCGGAGGAAAATCCTGAGATCCCTTTCTCTCGAGCTAGGAATATAACCGAATCGCGTTTCAGAACTGTAATAGCCAGCATTTTGACCATAACAGAACTTTGGAGCGCCAACCGACTGCTTATTTCAACCAACGAACTCAAAACCACGATCAGAGATTCGTTGATTCGTATTTTGCAATGGACGGAAGATTCTGCAGATCCCTATATTCAAAATTTACAATTGCCACAAATGCCTGACATTGTCAACATTCTAAGGAGCGGCGTATTCGCATTTTTGATGTCAGATGTTCGAAGACAGGACAGGGATGATCTTATTCGTAATTCACAGTGGACAGAAGACTCTGTAGATCGACATACTCGCATTTCAACATTTTTAGAAGTGCGTAACCACACCGACTACCAACCTAGGCGTCTATTACTTTATACCCGATGTGTGATCAGGGATGCACTGATTCTCAATTCGCAGCTACCACAAGGAATTACACATCTCAATTTAACCGATCGATTGCAATCATATTTAAAACTGGAACTATAAATTTTTCTTTGTGGTATACTCTTTATTCGAAACGGTTACACACAGAATGCAGGATGCATTCGCTTTATAGTGTGGTCAAAAACTTGTTTTGCAACATTGTCACGCATTTTTTTTTTGTAATAAGATAATACCAATTAATTTTTTAATTTGCAATATATGCGTCTTGATTACCCTTCCATGCACACACATACATACGCTTGAACCGTTCTCATTCGGAATTCTGTCGTGTGTGGAAATATATATTATTCAAGAATAAAATGGCAACACCAATTAAGATAAGCCATAAAATTGTAAAAATTACAAATGTTGTACATATTGGTAAGACATACAATGTACACTTTAGTTAATTAATAATGTACCGTATGTTGAAAATGGGAGAAAAAGCTATTTTCAAAGAAAAAGAGGTTTTTTAATTAATTAAAATGAAAAGGTAGTTTTTTTAAGTGCATTTTATATACTGTCGTAAATTGTTTACTGAGCATCTCGGTCCAAGTAAGCTGTTTGAAGGACACCGTGCCGGCACTAAAAAGTTCTTAGCCAGCCGTTACTTGCCGTTGTTAAAGGAGGAACAAGCAAGCTTCCGAGCTAAGTTCTTAGGTTTTTCTTAAAGAATCGGACCCGAAAATGGATTTTCCATAGAACGTTGTTGCAAAACCAATTGAAAATGACATCTTCTAAATTTGTGTTTGTTGCTGCATTGATTTTTCTTGAAGAACTTCCATCTTCGTTTTGAAGCAATGGCGCGAAGTTTAAAAGTGTAGGTTTGCTCTTTTTAAAGTCTGAAATCGGTGATTGTCTATGTTTCCGACTTAATTCTTTTCTTAAACTCTGAAAGCGATTCGGATAGTCGGAGTTCGGACAATTGGAATTGTACTGTAATAAAATTTAACCCCCAGCTTGAATCAGCAACATGTAGAAGTCAAATGGTGTAAAAGCCTCATTATGAATGCAATTTCTTTCTTGCCACGTTAAGTTTCGAAAAGCAGAGCTACTTATTTACACCTACCGCTGGCATGGCCAGACCAAAGATGTACACATAACAGTACGTATTCTTTTGCGAAACTGGGGCTTGTGTGCTACACGCATGGCCAGACCAAAGATGTACACATAATAGTACATATTCTTTTGCGAAACTGGGGCTTGTGTGCTACACGCATGGCCAGACCAAAGATGTGCACATAACAGTACATATTCTTTTGCGAAACTGGGGCTTGTGTGCTACACGCATGGCCAGACCAAAGATGTGCACATAACACTACATATTCTTTTGCGAAACTGGGGCTTGTGTGCTACACGCGTGTATCTTAAACGCACTCGTTGTGCTCCCCTCCCGGTTAAAAAAAGTACGTCATACCCTTAGAACATGTCTTCGAATTCTATTATAGCAAAGGGTTGTTTACATTGTGCGTTATTTGGGATTTTTTGGGTTAACTTCTAGATCAATAACTTTTTCTGTTTATCTGTGTTTTAAATCGCGTCTACATTTTAACTATTTATTTTCCCAGCCGTATTGTTTTATATTAACTGAAGTTTATATACCATCACGTGAAAATGGATGATACTTTATCGAAACTACCCGACACATTTTCATATCGTATTAAGCGAAAATGTATTCAAACTAAGGAAGTTGTAGATGAAAAAAAATCTGCTGAGGTGAAGACAATCTGTTTTACTTTATTTCAATATTTAGAAGCTATGAAATAATAATTTGATGTTGACGCCAGATACTGAATGCAGAAAATGCACTTCATGTCCTGTTCCGTTGCTTGCTGGCCATTTATGTTAAAATTTTCAAACTAGTGTTATTAAATTTTGTAAATTGTTGGCAGTATAAACAAGCAATAATATAAATTTGAAATGAGTTAACTGAAGCTCGAAATATCATCATAGTATTATATATTATAAGCAAACGCATTCTGAAAGCTGCTGTAAAATTATTCCTTCATTTCTATTGTAATAAATTCTAACCACATAATATGGTTACTGTTAATTTTTAAACATACCAGAAATCCATCTAACTGTTTATTCAAACGGAAATTCATCTTATTTCTTAATAGTTAGTACTTCGGTATTTTTATCATAACAGTAAATGTATAGTTATTCCGGGTTTGGGCTCACATTTCTATCAGAATTCTAGCTGCATTTATAAAATGAGTTCAGAATCTTGTCTGAAAAAGCAAAATTAGTATTGCTGCCTTTCTGAACTGTGCTTCAATAAGAAACAGGTAGTAATATGCAGGGTTAGTTTTTGGAAGCCGGAGAGATGAAAAATTAACAACCGCCTTCGCCGGGAATCGAACCACGGACCTCTGGAATACCGGCCCAGCGTCCTACCGTTACACCACGAAGGCACGCTAGGGAAGTGGGAGAAATACCTTATAAGTTAGGCGACGCAGTCGCAGGCCAGGTTCCTAGGCTGCAGCCTTACCCTGTGTATAACACGTGAAATTAAACATAACATTTTCTTCGCTATCGTGATGGAGGATATGAGGATAGCATTCGGGTGCTCTGAAAAGAGCAAATATGGAAGTTAAGTAAGAGGAAGTTCATGGTGGATGCAATTATAGCTATTTGGCATACCTTATTGAGGGATATACAGGGTGTACTGTAGATGTTGCGACAATCTTCTAGGGGAATTAGGGCACATCACAAGGATTAAGAAGCGCACAGGAACCCATGCCCAGGAACGTCACTGTACGACGCCAGCTAGTGCCCTACAGAAGAGTGCTAGTAGAAAAGTGAGGATTGCCTCATTAGAGCGTTAGCCATCATACGAAGAGCACGGAACGATATACGAGGGAAGAGCTTGCACACATGTACTTAGTGTATGGAATAGCTGAAGGTAATAAACGAGCCGCTATACGCATTTATTGAGAACGTTTCCCCGACAGACATCAACCACATTACAGTATGATTTGTTTACACGTCTGCATCAAAATTTGTGCGACTACCGGTCATTAGAGAAGTGGACGCATTTTGGACTGGATGTTCGTAGTCATTTGAACAGCTCATTCTCGCATCGATGGATTCCTTGACCAGTTCTCCAGTTCCCTGACCCCACACCTACCGGATTTATGGAGCCTTAATTTCCCTTCATGAGAAGCCATCTAAAGTGTCGTGTTTCACGATCCTGTTGTGTCTGAAATGGATCTCGTGGCAAGACTGGCCTGCGCGGCTGCTACAATAAATAAAACTCCCGGTGCGTTTGAACATGTTCGGCAATCAATGGTCTGTCGGTGTCGGGCATGTTTGGCGTCTGATGGTGCAAACTTCGATCATCTGTTGTAACATTCAAGCTGTAGAAACACCAATTGTATTTTCTTCTACACCTCTTCTTTCCTATCTTCTACGTTTGCTACCACTTATCCCTGACACTTCCGAGTATAGCTTCCTACCTCCCTTAGAAGTTTGTTGCAACATTTACGGTACGCTCTGTATACCTTATACAGGTATCAAAGTACAGAATTTACAGTCCCTTACTATCTCTTCCCTCTTGATGGTTTGCTATTCACGTAAAATTACTCCTCAGCATTAATTTGCAAAACACAGGGATTCCTAAACCGCTCCTCCATGCAGAGTTTTCCTAAAAGGGCTCCATAAATAAAAACGTTTTGAGAATAACTATGTTAGTACAAATATTTTGCACAATTCAACCACTAAGCATAGAAACAGCATTTTCATGACTGGACTTTTTGGCTGGCGTACTCATTTATCTCAATATGCCAACTCACATTTGCCACAGATATGTTATGCTATCTTTTAAGATTAATAATTATATTCATAACGGGCATTGCAATGGAATGACTGTTATAACGAGTATAAATCCAATTGTACGAGTTCAGCGTGCCTATCTTGGAATCGAGATAAACAGATATCAATTTCCAAAATCGGAGAAAAGTTAAAAAGCTTTTAACTATTCAGATAAACATTTTTTTTTTCTTAAAAAGTGAAGAAAATCTAATAAGGTTTTTTTTTTTTTTTTTTTTTTTTAGGCTGAAGGGCGTTAGTTCAGCAAGGCTGGCATTTTGCGTTGAAAATTTTAAATGCCGGTTCACATTTCCAAAATGTTGCCACCAAATATTATTTATATTTAAGAAATTAAGTAACGAAAAATCGGCATAAATGTATGTATGTTCCTCGCATTGTGATAAAACAGCGGTACCTAGAGCCATCCAATTTTGAATAACGAAATCTTCCACCGAATTATGGCATCTTGAAGCCCTAATTTAGAATTTTAATTTTTTTTCATTATCGATTTCATATTTTGTAAAACTTTAACGAATTTTTGATTAACAAACTCAACGATTTAAAAGCGAGCCATGGCAACGTTGTACAGGGAAAAAAAAGAACATTTTTGTCTCCAGCGCGAGACTATGTATCAGAAAGAATAATTCAGAAATTCTAAAGATATGCTTATTTTAAAATCATTTTGCGATATTGCTGCAGAATTGAATTTTATGGTTTAAATGCAAAGAAGGTACAACTCTAATATACGCCCTAATTTCACCAAATGTGGCGATATGTGTTCTGCGCTGGTTTTTGGCGCGATTGCGTGTTCTATGGCAACCCTGTTGACGTTGAAAAATCTTTCGCTGGAGCTCGTTGGTTCGCCTCTGTGTCTGAGAAGATGGGAGGGAAAGATAAAATGGTAGTTGTTGAATTGAAGTTCGGCAAAAGGAAATATGATTGTGGCTATCCTGTTGAGGGGTAGTTGGTATTTGGAACTGTGGAAAGAGGTTCTGGGAGATTATTTTTAATGGCAGTGCAAGATAGAAGTAGGGATTTGTGATTTTATTTATTTGTGAACCATAGTATAAATTTTCTGGATAGTATGTCTGGCTGTCATGTAAATACGATAGCGATTACGTGGCGGCATGTTAAAGGCGGTATGAAATTTATACTTCTGCTATTCGAAAACGCATTAATTCATGGTAAGTGCATTTTGTTTTATCCTTTCTTCTTTAGTATTTTGTAGAATGTTATGTTCATTGGTTCTTTAGTATGAATTTCTGTTGTTGTTTTTTTAAATTGTTTGAAATTTATTTTAGTTTATTTTGTTGTTTAGTGTCTAGACTACAACTCGTAGATTTTTTTAAAGTTGAAACAGAACGCTGTGTACATGGTATTATTTGAAATTTATTGTTATGTTATTTTATTAAAGCGAGGAGTGCGTAGATCGTAGATTCTTTCCTTGCCTAAATTGTGCAATTCGTAGAATTTTTTTAAAGTTTAAACAGGATGCTGTGTACATGGTATTCTTTGAAATTTATTGTTGTTATGTTAATTTATTAAAGCGAGGTCTGCGTAGTTTGTAGATTCGTTCGTTGCCTACATTGTGCAATTCGTAGATTTTTGTTAAGTTAAAACATGTCGCTGTGTACATGGATTCTTGTCAAATATTTTTGGTTAGAAACTTTACGTTTTTGCTATCTAAATTTTTCGTTTTTGTTTCGGATTTTTAGCTAAATTGTGTGTTCAAAACGTAGTTTTTGTATGTGCGAAAACCGCGTTTTTGGAGACATTTTAGGCTAAAAGTTCAAAATGTAGACAAAAAATTTAGATAGTAATATGGCAGCGTGAAGTTTCTCGCCAAAAATATTTGGCGAGAAATTTGGCGACTTGAGGGCGCATATCAGAGTAGTTCCGCAAAGAACATAATATTTAATAAATAAAATTAACAGACAAAACGTACCTGTGGGCATCATGTAAAATCTGGAAGCATCAGAATTTTTCTTTCTTTTTGTAAAAAAATTGAAAAACTTTTATTTCAAATAAAAATGCAAAACTAAATTGATTTTTAATATTTAGAAGCCATAAATAATATTTAAAACACGGAATTTATGCGTAATAAAACGCATTATTTTTTAAATATGATGACAACGAAGTATCGGTTACCATAAATAACTTGTCCAGCAATGGGTTTACCATAAGTCGTATCGCTCGCCAAAAAAAAAATCTCGCCAAAATCCGTGCAACCGTCTACCAAAGTAGCACCTTTTTTAGCAGTTTTCTCAATCAGAGGACTCAAAAATGCGTATACTTTTACAAGAATTAAAGTTAACGCACTGGGGGAAACGGTGTAACACGAGGGTGCCTGGGTCAAGGACCCTGCCCCTTGTAGAACAGATATGTTATTTCGAATACTGTCACGAGTAACTAGTATATATTTAGAATTTGTTTTATATATAAAATCTCATAAGGTATTAAAAGATAAATTTCTAAAAAGTCTAAAGTGTACGTCAAATTTCAATAGACCTGAAGTGTTATCTGGGAAAGCCGAGAAAGGAGGAATGATCTGGCTATAGCCTGATGCAGAAAAAACATTCATAACATAAATATAAATAATAGACTAAATGGTGTGAGTTTCATGGTACACTAGTAATAAATAAACCTTTAATCTACAGCACAATATTAAGAGGTACATAACAGATTAAATAAGTTATACAATATGGGTACTAAGTATGGCCATAGGCCGTTTACTATTATTTGGGTCATTGAAGTCGTAATCGTAAATCCTATAACTCGGTTGTTGATGTTAGCAAGATTGGCATAAAAGTTCAGGGCGAGCCGGCAGTAAAAATACTTAAGTTGTTCTATACCCAATTCTTCATGTAAGTTTTGATTTCGAACGTACCAGGGCGAATTGGTAATCTGCCTTAAGACACAAACGACAATATATACTCATACGTGTATACATCTTAAGTTTATATTAATTCTGCGATTCCAAAATATAAATCACAATAAAATAATTTTACTTTTAAATCTGATTACATATAAATTTTTAAAAAAATTCGATTTTGATAAGCGGGTAATTTCTTAATGAAAGAACGAAAAGGATAATTACTGCCAGAAAGTTATGTTCTTTAATGACTATAAATGGAAGTTATTCTAATATAAGCAACTTCTTATGAACAAATATATTTAACTCAGTAACAAAAATCATACTATAAAACATTGTAAAGTTAGCTACGGACGATAAAATGCGTTTTTTACATTCGGCAATTAAAAGTTTAGTGAAAATTTCAAGCAATAATCAGTTAAGAAACATAAAGAATTAGAGTTTGGAGATAAAAGACCGTCACAACTTTTATGTGAAAAGCTGCCGGTAACGTAAGCGAGGAAGTATTAAGATCCATTTGGCTTCAAAGACTCCCAATTTCAGTTCAAAAGATATTATCAGTATGCAGCAATACATTAGATGGTTTGGCTAAAATAGCTGATAAAATTAATGAAATATCTGGTTACTCACCTGAAACAACTGTTGTAAGTTGTGATGCACTTTATCTTCAAACTTTAAAAGATGAAATCTTCGCATTTAAAGCAACAGTAGTGGGCACATCCCCATAGTAAATTTCGGCAACGTAGTGAAAGCAGAAAGAGAAATTCTAGCAAATCAAATGCTCAAAGTCATTATACTAAATCGCAAAACTCGCGTTTTGTGCTGGTATCATAGCCGTTTTGCTCGAAGAGCTAAAAAATGCTTTTTCCCATGCAAATGGCAGGAAAACTTTTCATACGCCTCCATATTAGCGGCGACGGTTGGCAGTTAAGCGCACTGCCGCTTATTCATTTTCGATAAAAGTACCGGTTTTCGATTCTTGATTGATAGCGGCGCTTCAGTTAGTTGCATTCCTAAAAAATTTACAAAATGCAAGACGACTCAAGATTTGACTTTATATACTGCCAATGGTTCAAAAATATGTAGTTATGGCACAAAAAGCCTCGAACTCGTTCTTGGTTTAACAATTAGATTTCCCGCGCATTTCATGATTGCGGATGTATCCCAACCTATCACTGGTGCAGATTTTTTAAAAATAAATTTGGAATTTTGGTGGATATTAAAAATCGACGTTTGATCGATAACTTCACCAATTTGACTTCTAAAGGATACAGGAGCCTAGGACCTTCATTGGTATTAACTCTCAATTGTGACAATGCTCCTTACAGTGAAATTTAAAAAAAAAAAAAAATTCTGGAATTATTTAATCCCACAATTAGTGCAAACTCAATTATTCATAATGTACAACACTGTATCGAAATTAAAGGTCCTCCTGTCTATTCAAAAGTTAGACGATCATCACCTGAAAAATTAGAAGCTTTGAAAACGGAATTCAAAACCTTAATTGAACAAGGAATCATTCGGCCTTCGAAAAGTCCTTGCGCTAGTGCTATACATTTTGTCAAAAAACAAAATGGTGATTGGAGAATTTGTGGTGATTTCAGGAAGTTGAATTCCATTACCTTGCCTGATCGTTACCCTTTCAATACAGCAATCTAATATAGGAAAAAAAAAAAAAAAAAAAAAAAAAAAAACAGTTGTATGATTACTCCCATTGGATTATATGAGTACACAAACATGACATTTGGGTTAAAAAATGCAGATCAAACATTTCAAAGATTTATTGATCAAGTTTTACGAGGTTTAGATATCTGTCATGCTTACCTCGATGATGTACTCATAGCATCAGAAAATGAAAACAAAGCCGACTTAGAAAAGGAGTTTGAACGATTGAAGAACTACGGACTTAATTTATCTAAATACGTTTTGGGGCAAAAAGAAATCCGATTCCTAGGTTTTCTAGTTTCTTCGGATAGTATATCCCCATTACCAGAAAATAAAAGCTCTATCCGAATACCCGCTACCTGGGACTGTAAAGGATCCAAGGCGATTTCTTGCAACGCTTAACTTTTACCATCATTTTATACGAAATGCAGCTGACACGCAAGCTTGTCTTTATGATTTGGTTAACGGAAACATTAAGAAGGACACTTCAGAACTTGCGTAGGATGATGAAACAAAAGATGCATTCAAGTTATGCAAGCAGTTATTATCCAGTGCTACTATCTTGGCGCATCCTGTTAAAAATGCGAAACTTTCGTTAGTTACCGATGCTTCAGAAATAGCTATTGGAGCCGTATTACAACATGTTGGTGATAATGTTGAGCCCTTAGGATTTTATTCCAGAAAATAATACCTTCCGAACGCAGCAATATACTCAGCAGTTAAATTTTTTCGGCACATAGTCGAAGGTCAAGATTCGTGGCTATTTTCACAAACCTTTGATTTATGCTCTACAACAAACACATAATAAAGCGACACGTCATCAAAGAATTTATATCACAATTAGAATTTACAGAATTAGAATTTATATCACAATTCACTACCGATTTGAGATACGTTTCTGGAAGTAATAATACAGTAGCAGATGCTTTTTCGAGAATTTCAGAAATTCAGTTGCCTCAAGTTAATGATTATGATGAATTGGCTAGTGCTCAGGAACACGTAGCGAATTGCAAACCCTTCTCAAATCTAATACTGGTCTTGTTTTTAAGCAATTAAATTTCCCTTTAATAAATCTTCCGATTTATTGTGATATATCTTCCAAAAACATTCGACTGTATGTACCTAAAAAATTCAGATTTCATGTTTTTGAAACGATCCCCCCAGACGGTATAGTGGTTAGGAGACCCTGACTGTGATACCAAAGGGCCTGGATTCGAATCCCGGAGAATGCATGGATGTAAAATTGTCTGTCCCTTCATAGGAGGTAACGGTGGCCGTCTATTAGGTGCCACCAGAATAAAATGGTCACCGCTTTTGGCCTTAGTAGTGGCCACTGCCGTTATAGGCTTAAGTGCCGTTATAGGCAAGTTTAAGCCTATAACAGCACTGGCCACTACTAAGGCCAAAAGCGGTGACCATTTTATTGTGGTGGCACCTAATAGGCGGCCACCTTTAACCTTCGCCTATAACCTTTGTAAAAAAAAGTTTTTGAAACGTTACACAACTTATCTAGGAGTAAAAGCAACTGCAAACCTAATTAAAGCTCGACTTACATTGAAATCACTCATTAGTGATATAAAGAACTAGTGCAAAAATTGTTTAATGGGCCAAAAATCTAAAATTCATCGGCACACTAAAAGTCCTCTTGGTACATTCTCCTGCTGTTAGGTTCAGCCTACTTCCACCATCAAAAGACTAGACCACATGTAGCCCTACTTCCACCATCAAAAGACTAGACCACATATAGCCCTACTTCCACCATCAAAAGACTAGACTACATATAGGCCTACTTCCACCATTAAAAGACTAGACCTACATATAGCCCTACTTCCACCATCAAAAGACTAGACTACATATAGGCCTACTTCCACCATCAAAAGACTAGACTACACATAGGCCTACTTCCACCATCAAAAGACTAGACTATATATAGGCCTACTTCCTGCATCAAAAGACTAGAGATATATTTTAAATTTGTATAGACAGATTCACTAGGTGGACGTAAGCTTTTCCAATGCCTAACCAAACTGCTGAAACTGTAGCTGAGACTTTTTACTCTAGATGGGTTTCTAGATTTGGAGTACCTGATACCATAACGACATTTTTGATCGTGGTACCAACTTCGAAAGTGAATTGTTTAGATCACTCACTAGAGTCCTAGGAACTCACAAGAACTACTACCTTTCTTCCAATTTGTAACGGTATTGTAATTTGTAATTGGATGCGTATTGTAGAACGCACCCAATTTATAACGGTATTGTAGAACGCATGCATTGACAACTAAAAGCCTCCATTAAATGTCATGCAACAGTTAGATGGAGTGAAGTGTTGCCATTAGTTTTGCTCGAAATGAGGTCATGCATTAAAGAAGATATTGAATCTTCACCAGCTGAAATGGTTTATGGAACTTGCTTGAAACTCCCAGGAGAATTTTTTCGCAATTCATTTTCAAATGTGGTTCCTGCAAAAGACTTTGTTGACAATCTTTGTCAACAGATGCGAATTATTCGACCATCTCCTGCTTCGCGGCACTCTTCGAGAAACATAGACCAAACATTCCTAAATTTCATTAAGCGAAAAATTTTTCAACCATACCAAGCTTCTTAGATCGTTCTCTGGACTGGAAGCGGACCACTTTGGCAACAATTATATTCATCACGAGCTGCCATAGTGACGATAAGCTCGGAACAACAATTATTAGTCCAAAGGGGTTTTGTCTCTGATGGACTATTGTTTTTTTGTTTTGCGATTTTGCATTGGTTCAGTATAAATGTCCGTTTCACTTTTCAAACTGTTGCCACCAAATGCTAGAGTCCTGCATTATACTTGAAGAAATTAAATAATGAAAAATCTGCATAAGTGTATGTATATTTCTCGCATTGTGATAAAACAACGGTACACAGAGCCATCGAATTTTGAATAACGTAATCCTACTGTGATTAAGGGCATGTGGAAGCCTAAATTTGAAATTTGTTTTATTATCGATTTCATATTTTGTAAAACTTTAACGAATTTTTGATTTACAAGCTCAGCGAGCAATGGAAACGTTGTATAGAAAAAAAAAAAAAACATTTTATCTCCAGAGCGCGAGTCTCTGTATCGAAAATTCTAAAGATATGCTAATTTTAAAACTATTTTGCGATATTGTTGTTGAATTGAATTTTATGGCTTAAGTGCGAAGAATGGGATATTTAATAAATAAATGTAACACACAAAATGTTTAAAAAAAATATTTTTGGACGTAATTTAAAATCTGAAACCTTTCAGATTTTTTTTATTTTTTTGACTTTTCAGTTCGTAACATCATGATAAGTTCCTTTCCCGTATTTCGATATTTTTAACTGGTTACTAAGTAAATAAATAAATATTTAAATACTAATTGAGTCATAATTTGAATACTTATTTCCACCTCCCAAGAATAATATGTTTAAGAAAACAGAAGATACAGCACTAGCAAACACAAAAGTATACTGAATTATAGATTTATATGTTTGGTTAATGAGTTAAACTTATATGTATGCCATTATGAAATATTATGAATATAACAGAAAGCCTCAACGAAAAAGTCAATGGCAATGTGAGCCATTGTAATCTAAATGTATAACATTATGAGTATCTGCTATAATTCCAATACTGAGGAAAATTTTTTAAAAACTATAAATGAGGTTATAAATATAAATGAGGTTATTATAAATCACATGAACTCTTTGTATTATAAATTACAAGAGTTAGAAATATTATTAACTGGAGTTAGTGACAATTTTTTTTTTTTTTTTTTTTTTTAAGTAAGCTGCATACTGAAGATTAATTTGTACCAAGCAGTTAGAAACATCTTCTGTGCTAGAGTTATCATGCAAGAGTTTATAAAAATTATCATTTAAATATAAATTGGCGTAAATACAATGCAATAATATGCAAATTCTACATACATGAAAACTTGAATACAATACAAAACAATATATGAAAAAGAAATGGATGAACAGGAAATTAAAAGTCCCTAGATATGAATATAAGGGACTTCGAAACTTTTTCCATTAATTTATATGGTATTTCTCCCGCCTTCTTAGCGAGCCTTCGTGGTGCAGTGGTTTGCACGCTCAGCGCATAATTGCGCATAATTGAGAGGTTCACGGTTCTATTCCCGGCGAAGGCGTTGCTAATTTTTCAATCTCTCCTGCTTCCAAAAATACCTAATGTCTCTATAAATTATGAAAATGCTGCAGATGCTCGTAATTATTAATTAAATGGGTATTAGAAATTAAATGTATGTCAAAGTATATCGGATACAGTAATTGGAAAACAGAATAAATATTTAAACGTTTCTGATATTAAAGTACGGACTTTATAAGAAAGTTAAATGACTTTAAAATAATTTCAATGATTAAAAATGGAAAGCTTAATAAGACATATATTACAATGACATTGGTGTGAATTTAGAACCTCTTAAGAAACCTAATTTTTAGATTTAATAAAGAGAATTTTAAAATTAAATTAGAACTGTTTACCAAAAATGGTAAAATCGAAATTTAAAACCATTTTACTTTCTAGGAAGATTTGTTAATGCATATCTAGACAAGAAAACTAATTTAAGGCGCGCTACAAATCCGATATTTGATAGATTGATTACGTATCAGATTTATTATTCAAAATTGATATATATATAACAGTAAATATATCTGCAGCTCAAATCTACAGCTTGGAAATATTTGAATTCCTGTAGAGAATATAAAAGATCTAGCTCGTTATTCTTATAAGTATAATCTCTACATATAAATATAAAGAGTCTGTCTGTGTGTGTGTCTTTCGTTCATGCTGCGCGTAAGCTAATAGACCCAGGGCTACAAAATTTGGTACATTGGTGCATCTAGACAAGAGCCAGTGCACCTTGAAGCCATTTTTTCAAAATTTGAATAAGACTGTTTCTTATTTTATCTTTTTTGATGAAATCGCCTCATTTTGAATAGTTTCATTCATTTAGAAATGTGGTTTTGGCAACAGTTTTTCATTCAATGCCCTGTAAACTTGACTGCTGACTGTTGAAAATATGAGATAAAATATTATTAATTATATACGCAAGACGCACATCGTAATCATCTTATTCTGATGCGCATGTGTTTCGCGAGGCACAACAGAAAGAATTTCCTTTTTCTTCCCCCCCCTCTCTCTATTTATTAGCTAATGGGAAAGAGGTTTATATATTTTTAATTATGTCATCCACAAAACCTAATTTTGATTGGTTATTGCTTTCTGATGATAGTTTCATTCTTTTAGAAGTGTGGTTTTGAAACAGTTTTTCATTCATTGCTTTGGCTACTGGACTGCTGATTATTTTCTCTTGAAAATATGAGGTTTATTGCTTCTTTCATTGTAATTTTGTTATATAACGTTTTAATTATATAATTTTAATTATATAAAAATTTTTGCATAATTTATTTTAGGAAACAAAGTTCTAAGTTCCTTTATACCTTTTGAATTCTTTACATTTTTATTGAGATTTCTGTTTTTTCTTTTTTTGTTGTCTGTTTTTTGGATAAGGTTGTTCTGCAGAGAACAACCATTCACGTTCCTGTGAAGTCTTTAAATTTAATGTTTGGTGTTTGTTCCCTTTAGGCATTTTTCCGGTACATTTAAAAGCCAGACGAAGGCTGGCCTCGTAGCGGCTAGTAAAAGCGAGTGTAAAAAGAAATTAATTTTTACTTTAGCAGATGTCATGTTTTAATTTAATATTTGTTTTGTGTACACAGTTTTGACAATATCTGATTAAAAATACACAGTCTTGCAGCTTCAATAAAATGCAGCATTTAGGCGGACAAATGACTTTTTGTAGCGCCCATCTTCTTGGAAATTCAGGTTCTTAGAAAGAGGGGATAGGAAAAAATAGCCCAGTTCCTGGTTTACTTTAGTTCTGCTGACCCCTGATATACAAGCATGGAGGAAAGAATGGAATCTTACTTCCTACCTCCATGGTATCAAGGCGGGGGATGGAAAAGCTGGCTATTGTTCGTTGTAGAGATGCTGCCCAAAGCTGCTTTGGTTGGCACTAGGAAAGAGGTCTTCTGATTAGATAAGAAAAGTGGTCATCAAGCCTTATCGACTGCTCCTGATATGCTATGCCTCAAATAATTGCTACTTACTAAGTTTACTCATGTCATCGATCTGGCCTTCGGGTGTAGTGTATTTTTCAAATACACCTTTTATTTAAAAATATTTTACGAATGGTATTATGATTAACTTACTGGTAAGAACTCTTTGGAGTTGATGCCAGACTCATAGATACGATTCTAGATCCTATTGGTCGTCAATTAAATTTCTCGTAGTTCGTATCCTACTCTCCCATCTGCTTACTTTTTTTCTATTTTTAAAAAAATATATATTTTAAGATTTCTCGAAAACGACCAACCCATGATTCTAGACAACTATGTTGTCCAAGGAGGTAAACGCCTGTGAAAATATAAGAACTCTACTATCTATGGTGCGCGAAATCTCTTCGTTTTCCAAGAAATACTTAGAGGTTAGAGAGGAAACCGCTGTGGAAATCTTTTTGTTTGACAGTTTCCCCTCCAGGAAGAGCATGGAGGTAGGAAAGGGAAGAGGGGCCAACCCGCACTAAAAGTGAAGCACTGCTTTGAAGCTTGGGTCACCAGATGGGGTGTTCTTTGTTTACATTCAGAAGCTCGCTTGACAAGATTCTGATAGTATTTCGACACACGACAGTTTCATAGAAGTCCACCAGCGGCCGAGCGGTAAAGACGCTGAATACTGGTAGTTCGGTCCGAGGTTCGAATCCCGCGAACGGGCTGGCTGCATGGGCGTTTTCGTGGTTTTCCCCACGTGTAACGAGTTACCCCGGTCTTGCATGACATTTCAGCCTACAATCCGTCAGAACCCAGTTCTGCCAAAAGACCTAGGGCTGTCATGGACAGAACCTACAACATCTTCCCTAGGCGGCCTAAAAGGGTTTGCTTGCTTGATCGGGGAACCTAATCTGGATTAACTACCAGTACTTGATGGGCCTAACCCAACTACACTTAATTGTTCTTACCCCCAGACTTAATCTGGCAAAGTTTTACGCGTAATCATCACCGTGCTGCTATTTAATATTTATACCTGCCCTTGCCAAGACCTTTTCCGCCAGACTCCTATAATATACAATAGTATTTTAACTTCATCAGAATTAAAATGAAGTACATAAATTCAATAACATAATTCCATAGAATTTAACTTTAAAAATGCCCTTATGTACTGTAATCTTAAGTATCCATCTGCTCCAGAATTTTAATAATAATTCAACCTGCAATACAAGCTTCATTTCTGCCTGCACTCCAAATTCACCCTTCGGTTCTTCGCCGTTCATAGCTTACTCCAGTTTTTCCTATAGTTAACATTTATTCTCTCCCTCAGCAACCGCTTTTTCGACTCTTTCGCCTTCTTCGGTCAATGACCTCGTCACCCCCACCCCAACCATCCCAAGGTTCTTACCTTTCCCGAGGCCCGGATTACCGCGCCTCTCTCCATCAGCTGACTCGTCTCCATGGCAACCATCCACGCACTCTGCGTCCCGGTTGCCTTTCCATTGTATCCGAGCGCAAGCAGTTGCTTGTTCTCTCCTCCTGTGTCCAAACAAGAGGACTCTCAACGATTCTTGAATTTTAGCTTATCTGCTTTTTTCGTTAACTTTAGCCACTGCTTTCCTCTTATTTAATTCATTTTTCTGAACGATGATGTGGAGGTTATTGCATTTAATTGCAAAGGTACTCCGTAATTCAAACGCCTTGGTCCTTGGTCAGTTCCATAGAAATCGAAAAAGGGACACTTTCGCATGAAAGAAACATTCATAATGTGATGGATAATAGCAATTTGTATAGTTTAGTGACATTTACGCAAAAATCACATCTTGGTTATTTTTCGATAACTAACAACAGCGACTTTGATTATGAATTTGTTTTATAAAATTATAAGCTGTTGCACTACAAAAATATAGATCTTTAAGAAAAATGTTATGCTTAAAAAATGAAAAATACCTTACGGTACATTTAAAATTGTATACGTCTTTCGATAACCTTCATAGAGTTATCGCTACTTTTATTTTATTTTCCAAACGTCAAAATGTTTTAAATAAAACAAATTTTTTTCACATCCATATATTATTGTAACATGTACCTTTTAAAATTTTTTAGAGGAGAGGCTTTACTACTGCTTATTTTAAACCCATCGCTTTAATTTTATATATCTGAAAAATAATCACTTTGGGCTTACACGTTTTATAAATATAAAATTATGTATGTTAAAATATTTGTAATTAGGCACATAGGTCAGATCAAGTTTTTATTAAATAGAGTAACGCCTGCATGAATGCCTAAAGAGAGAGATGCCATCGTGGAGGAGTTTTGAAGAAAAACTGACCTTTGAGTGGGTATTAAAAATAATACTTATAATTTTCATTCAAATCATATTCATATATATATTTTATGTAAAACTTTCGGGTGTATGCTAAATTAGTGTAAATTACTTTACACGAAAAATATAGGGAATGCACAGAAATTAAAGATTTGCACATGCCGGAAATGAAAAATAGGAAATATGTATGGGTATTTATGCATGTGCTTGCAAAAAGCATGTATCTGCCTTTCACAAAATACTTAAATATTCATTAAATTTTGAAATGAAGAATTTATTCACTTATAAACAACTGTGAAAGTACTGTGAAGAAATCTAATTATTAAATGTATCTAATTTATAATGATTATAAATGTTATCTAAATATATAATAACCTTAATATTCAATTGTAAACATAAATTGAAATCCTGTTGACAAATACGTTATAAAACTATTTAAGCAAGAATTGTTCGTATTGGAAAGCAATCTGTTAAAAGGTATTGTAAAGCAAATGCTATGAGATGCACACTTAAGAACGTAATAAAGAGTTTTAGAATATGTATTGTTGAAATGAAGGGTAAAAAAAAAATCTGATAAGTATAATTAAAAGAATTATTCCCCTTACATTTTATAATAACTCAGTTACAAGTTTTAAATAATACTTAAAAAAAAAACTTATTTTACTCCCTTTCAGAAATGTTCAGAGAAAGTCAAGTACTATTTAATTATTAGGAATTAGCTAATTCCTAATAATTCTCTAATTTAAAATGAACCGAATAAAGCATTAATTATAAATTGACTTACATTTTTCGATTTAAAAGATGCCTCAGAAGCCAAAAAATCATGTCATATTTAAGAAAGTATTTTAGGAAGAAGCTCTATACATAGAAAAGAAATAATGCATAATTTTAATATTAATAATACAATAAACTTTGATCTTAATTTTTGTACCTTAACCGAAAAAAATCGAATTACCTTAATTTTTTTTTCTAATGTAATTAACGAAAACTTGTGAAAATATTTCATTCAAATTAAACCATTCTGAGAAAACTGTCCTGTGAAAAGTATAGCATTTAATTCCGTTCAGAATGAAATGTTGTTTAAAAATATGTTGTTTTCACATACTTAGGACTCTGAAGTGTTGTAGAAAAAGAAAATATATACATTTATATGTATATTTACGACGTAATTACAAAATATTTACATCCGAACGCATCAAATCCCATAGAACTCAATGGTAAATGACCCAATGTTTTGGTCACCACGTAGGGATCGCCGGTGCTTCAGAGCAGGGTACGGAGAAACTTGTTTAGGGCGACTCCATCTTACTTCCTACCTCCATGAGGAAGAGACCTTTTCTAATAAATGATTTTCCGCACTCTTTAAGTGAGTTTCGAGATTATACATTAGACTTTAGTCGACTGGCTCTAAAATAATATTTGCTCCCTTCAGTACTCAGATCGTTTGTTTTGCTTCTGTTAAGTCAAGAATTTTAGTTATTTAACCTTGTAGTTTGTCAGAATACTGTCAAACGATTAATCATAAGTTTTGCCTGTACTTCGTATCTTTTTGTATCGTGACTTCTTTTCTACATGCAATGTATTTATTTTCTCTGGAAGTGTTTGCACTGGAAGAGTTTTTGTGTTTGCACATTACCCTGAGTTCTCCATTGAGCAGTAAAAAGGTTCTCTTACCCTCCTACCTAGTTAATCTAGAATCTTCAGTATTCCTTTTTTGTATCACGTTTCGTGCATTATGTATAGATCCGATTTTTTATTTTATTAGTCCAAAGGGGCAATTTGCCCTGACGGAGTATTAATTTTGTTTTGCCATTTTGTGTTGAAATCTATAAATGGCGAATCACTTTTCAAATTGTTGTCATTAAATATTATCGCCCTGATTTATATTTACAGAAATTAAATAATAAAGAATCTGCATAAATGTATGTATGTTTCTCGCATTGTTATAAAACGACGGTACCTAGAGTCATCGAACTTCCAATTTGCGCGTGTGGAAGCTCTAATTTGAATTTGAAATTTGTTTTATTATCGATTTCATATTTTGCTACACTTCAACGAATTTTTGATTAAAACATTAAACGATTTCATAGCGAGCAATGGCAACTCGGCACGAAAAAAAAAAAAAAAAAAAAAAAAAAAAATTATCTCCAGTGCGCGAAACTTCATATCGGAAATTCTAAAGATAGGCTCATTTTAAAATTGTTTCGCGATATTGCTGTTGAACTGAATTTTATGGTTTGAGTACGTAGAACATGATATTTAATAAATAAAGGTAACACACAAAACGTTAAAAAACGTCCCTTTGGACGTACTGAAAACCTTAAGATATTTTCATTCTTCTTCTTTTTTTTTTTTTTTTTTTAATTTTTTTGCCAGAAAATAAACCCGAGCTCTCAGAGTTAAACATTTCTTCCTTTACTTTCGTCTAAAAGCACTGTAACATTTATTTTAGCACTGGCGGAAGTACCCGATGCCAGTTACGTTAGATTGAGAGTAATGTATCTAACAACAGAGAGAACGATACCGCTGTAATCCTTCTCTAATTACTATACAAAAAATACGATTCATAGTCATACATTTTTCAGTGTGATGCGATATGGAACCCGGATAAAATATTTCCATAGAAAAAGAAACTAATTCTCTCTCATTAGATCGGCAGCAATGCAAGCAGTTTTCAATGATTTTCGTCTTTCTAATCAAATGGTCGTAAAGGCTCAAGTTCCATCTAGTATTTCACTTATATTTAATTTTAGTCGATTAAATGTGGCAAAAATATCATCCTAATTGATCAGAAATCAATAACGCGAACAAATACGCAAACAGACATTCTTCTTTATATGCATAGATGAAAATACGAGCTAAATTTCTGCAGAAGTGACCTGCATAACAACATCAATATTTTGGCAAAATTATTTTCTGTTTATAACACTTTCAATCTTTATTTGCATATATCAATAAAAGTGGGAATATTTGGATTACGACCAAGGCACAAAGGGCTATCTGCCCAAGGGAAAAGGGGTTTCATGGAAGACTTATTAAGGGAAACTGGTTGGTACTCATGTTACACATGACGCAATATGCAGCCAGCTAGTTCACCGAAATGTGAAACGAACCTAACTATCAGTGATCATCGAATTTACCGCTCGACCTCTGGTAGGTCTGTATAAATAAATAAATAAAGTTTATAAATTCGTTTGAAATTTTACATTAGTATTAATTTTACCAATTTTTGTGTCATTAAAATTTTTTTTTTCTTTTATATTCCCCCTTTTTATTGTAATTTTTGTATTTAATAGTGCTGTTTGAAACATGCAAAATGCAATGAAAATACAATCAGTAAAACCTGTTTTTATAGTAAAGGAGAATATTTAAAAAAAAAAAAAAAAAACACGCTAAAGGGGGAAAAAAGCTTTTATAAGAAAACTCAAAGAACAATGAACAATAATGTAGTTGAAAGATGAAATACTTAGCGTAATGGCAGACCGCACATTGAGTTGAACAGTGTTAAACGAATGTCGCATACTGCGCATGCCCAGAAACAAATTTGGCGTAATTATTATGTGGCGCGATTTGAAAAGAGGATAAATACGGTATGCGGTAGATGTACCGCCATCTGATTGTAAACAAATCCGGCGTTTAAGTCTTCGTAGAGTATATGTGCAATGTAAAGTAATTACTCTGTAAAATTAGATTTTTTTCCTGTACTGCTCCAACAACTGGAAAGTTGAACGATACGATCAAGCTTAAATTCGATTGAAGAGTGCACAAAATGGGTAAAGGAAGTCAGCGTAAATGCAGATGCTCCAGTGGATAGCGCGAGCTTCAAACCAAATGCTATTGCGAGATTGCTTTCAGGTATGTATATATTTTCCCATTTCAGTAAATTTGATATGTTATATGTGCAATATGTGATATATTGTATTTTAACACATATACAGTTCATTAACATTTTTTAACATTTCCTAAATTTCTATATAATGTAGCATTAAGAAAGATGTTTTAAGAAATTTGTTTCCTTACTGTTTTAATTTTTTCGAAAAGAAACATCATTTTCGAGAAACTTCAAGAAGAAAGTTATTAGCGTAATTTTATTACAGCTAAAACTGATGCAAGGTACTTGAGTCTTTTATCTCAAAATGTGCTGAAATGTTTTGGTTGAAGTTAATATAAAATAATGTAATGAATTGTGGTATAACTGTAAAGAATTGGTAAAAATAAAATATAATTAGCTCAAATTTACTTAACTCCTTATATTATCAAATATCTATTGAATAGAAAAACCTGTTGAAATATTAAATGTAACAAGTTCTATTTTTAAAAGGCAGATGATTGTACAGCATGTAGGGATTGATGATGATTTTTAATAATCCTAAAGTAATAGTAAAGTCAACAATAAAGTATATTTTGATGTATGTAATTTTCATCAATGATTACATAGCATTGCACTTTAATATAAAGTATGCTTGGATTGTTTTCATGTATGCTATATATTATTGCAAATTAGTTCTTCATAAAATTGTATATTTCTGCTGTGAAAAAGTATGTATGCAATCATGCAAGTTGTAGGAAAACATGTACGTGTACTGCACATGTACCAGGAAGACAAGATAACAATTATGACTGTCAATCATCATTTGCTGACTGTATCTGTCAAGCTGACTACACAGACTATAGTATCTAAAGATTAGTTGTAGAAAGTGTGTTTCAGAGTTAAATATATGAATTAAAGTTAGTAGGATAATTATTCTTAACTAAATAATAAAATTTAAATAAAACCTCTTATTTCATTTTTTATAAATTCTCTTATTATTATGATGTGATTTCACAACCATTGACCCTCTCCTATTGTTAAATAATTTAATAATAATAAAGTTATTATTAAATTATTTAAGTTAAATAATTCAAGTTAAATAATAACTTGTTCTGTATGAACAAGCTGTGCACTCTGTTAATTTGTCCGAGTCTATAAAAGGATTTTTTTACACCTATTCCAAACCTCTGTTGTAATTTCCAAAACATAACGAGAAGTCGCTTAAGTTTGTAGCGTTGCGCGCCTCCAACTTGCACGCAACCAAGAGGTGACTGTGAAAACTGGATAAAAGACAGAGTCTTGTTAAGGGTTTAAGTCCCCTTTTATTCAACGTAATAAATTACAAGTGCGTGCTCTTGACGCTCACAAACTGCGCCAACTCGGCGGTCAAATAAAAATAATAACCTGAAAAGAAACTAAAGACAAGAATCTAACTACGAGGCTCTCTAAAAGTAACTAACTCACCGCGTTTTACAATACCGCTGCTAATTCAGCAAACTTGAAGATCACTTGAACGATTAACACTACTTCCAGGCAAGCACACAGGCCGAAACGCGGGATTCTTCAATTTCTGGCCAACTACCTCCGCGCTCGTGAAGTAAGAATATCACACCTCGAACTCGTTTCCTTTCTATTTAAATCAGAATACTTCCGCTGATAATTTTAATCCTTGCGCGTTCTACTAAAATTTACATACTCTGGCATTGGCAGTTCCAGGGGAAAGTAAGGCTTGACAGGAAAGATAGTTTAAACTTAAAATAAATGTTAGTTAAAATAAATATAAACCCTACAAGTTTTCCAGAGTTCTCACACAGTATATATTACCAAAGTGCGTGAAACTCGTATAAGGTGTAAGAAAGACCAAAAGGAGATTTATTAAATCAAGAAAAGTAATCGGTAGAAAAGGCATTTAATCTTAATAATGAAAAATCCAATTTTACACCAAATATTCAGACTTTTGTAACTGTTTTATATTTAATTAGCGAGAATTAAAAATAAAAATTACCTTTATATTCATAACATCGGTTACATTCTGTTAATTTCCCATAAATAAACATAAAGAATACATTGACAAAATCCTTGTACTAAGCTATTTTGGTAAAATAAAATCTACTATTTTCATTGTACTTTAAATTTAGGTTTTTTTCATGAAATTCTTTTATTAAACATTAACTTATACTTGATAATCAATCTTCAAGTTCGAAAATAAGTTAACTGTAATTACATTTGTTTTATGATCAAATATCTTAATTTGGCATTTGAGCATTTCTTTTTCTGTTTGACATCTCTGCTCTGTTAACCCTTTGAGGGGCGGTATATAAAATAATTTAAACTGTGGTAAAATTTTGCATGAACTATAACTTATGGACCCTAAGGACACAAAATTGAGACTTAAAAAAAATCTAGAGCGAAATCCTGAATTTTGAGAGCCGGTATATATTATATACCGGCGCCCCTCTAGGACATTTTTTTCCAGGTAGCTGCCAACTGTTAATCTTTGTTTTTAAAATTAATTGTGGGTACTTTTGATGTGCGTCTGTAGTGATGAGTGCTTGAATATAGTTATGTAAGTCTAAAGACAATTTTTTTTTTAAATTTTGGCAGAAATTTAAAATTTTAAAAATAAAATTTATGTTTTTTTATGCACTTTGATGACGCAACCCAGCTGAACATACTTATGTAAAATATGGGTAAAAAGCTTTTCAACTTGATTTAAATTCAATATTATTTTATAAAAAAATTTAGCAAATATAACACTGCATGTGTAAATCGTATCATGCTGTAACTGAACTAGTATAATATTACAAGCAGATGAACTCAGCCGAAAATTAAAAAAATTGAAAAGTGAAGCACTACGACCGACTCAGCTGAGAAAGTATGTTGCATTTTTGAAGTTGTATTTTATACTTTAGATAATATGTGAAAAAACAACCATGCTTCATACTATGATACGAAGAATCGCCCCCCCCCTCTCCACGCACACACACTTTAGATCATCAAGGACCGTAAGGGTCCCTTTTTTATTTTTTGTAAATATAGGTTGTAATGTATCTTTTTGTTCAGGAAGAAACACCGTTAAACAATTTTATTATTTGATACACCTCAAAGCTCTTATTCTGATTTTCAACCCCTTTGGCTGCATAGGGGCTCCTTTTCAACTTTTGGATAAATTTTCGTTTGCATCTAAAACGGGCCTTAGAAATATTTTTCCTCCTTTCACCAACTGTGAGAATTTATTTCAGAAACAACCTATTTGTATCAACGAGAGCGCAGATTTCTCTTGTGTTCTCTAGTCTTTCATCTGAAATTAACAAAGAATTTCCCTAAAGAATAAAAGCATGCTTTCAAACCAGCAGTTTTCGTGAAGGAAGAGCGACGGAGAGCTCGCGACTTCGGGTGAGATGGACCTTAAGTACATTTCCATTTTAAGTGAGCTTTCCCTTTGTGTGATCTTATCACACCTCACAAAAGGAAGAAGGCGTGACTCCCGAATGACAAATTCGTTGTCAATCACCTCTTTCATTTTCCTTGCATTCTAGAATTTTGGAAAACACGAAGCAACGGGTGTCTTTTGGAGGCTAACATGCCACATTTAACCCCCACAATTGTGTAAAGTTTTGACCCCAGATGGCAATTTTGAAATCGATGAGTCTCTCTTAGGAAAGAGATAAGTGCTGAAATAAAAATTTTAGCTAAACACAGACGAATGAAACTCGAGCTGAGTACACAAAGAATAAATGAAACTAATATACTTGTATTCAGTCCTAGCGCAGAGTCAATAAACTCCCCATTCCTCCATGAACATAATACTGAATCTTAAACGACTTATAAATTAATCATGAAAAATTATTACATCATAAACTGTTATAATAATAAAGAAATTCTGTCATGTCACAGAGTATAAAAGGAGAAGACTGGCGCTGCCATCTATTGGCGTGGTGCCCTCAGTGTGGGCGCCGGTATATATTATATACCGGTTTTAAAATCGTATAAATAATCTTCTGTTAATTATCATTTCTTACAAAAATGAAGTAAATATATAAGATTCAGCATGTGTACGTCATATATTTGCAGGTTTTGAATCTTTTCTTTCCTTCCAATAGAATTTATCAATCTTCCAACATGATACCTTGCAAAGAGGTATATTAATTTCATAACTGCAAAATATTGAGCATTAATAGAGTGATGCTACCATTTAGAATTGAAAGGAAACACTAGAAACTTACGATTATAGTTTTTGGTGTAGAAAAATTAGCATTTTTTCGGAGGTTAAAAAATTGACAAACAACCGGTATATATTATATACCGGTGCCCTTCAAAGGGTTAAGGTTATAACCAGTTAAATTGTTACAGTGTCTCTGAAAAATCAACAGCATTCTTAAACACCATTTTAAAAATATTTCTGTGTGTAGTATTTTATCAGTAGAATTTTTCCTAAATAAATACAGAAGTTGTTATGAAAACATTTGAGAGTACATGTCTTGAAAGGGAAACAGTATTCGTAGTGTTTAGTCAATTATGATATATTAACAGATATCATAACTTTGCATGTATGTTGTATGCATTATACATATATATATGCATAAAGACCCAATTTTGGCAATAAGTAGAGCTGTTACAAAATAATCATGAAGTCTAATGGAACGTACTCGTCACACATACTGGGGGGGGGGGAAGAATCAAATTTATGTACGTATTTGCCACTCTTAAAGAATTTTTGGGGGGAATTACAAATGTACCAATTTCTTATTAATATATAATCATTTGTTAATATTAAAGAAAAATTTATTTCTTAACTTAACTAAGCCAGCTAAGTCATAAACCGAAATATGTGTTTCTGCAGATATTCAGAACTTCCAGAACTACGAATACATTCACAGTTACAAAATATGTAAAATATATTTCTTTTAAATGCTTGGAATATTCGGAAAAATACCTAAATTCAAAGAAATGGTAAAATACGTTTCACTTGCAGATTCTTTGTTATTTATCTGATTATATCACCATTAATAACAATGTTCACCCCCCAGAATAAAAAATATATTGTTTATGTATTGAAGTCTTGGTTTGTTTCCCTTGACAAGTCAATTAATCTATCATCAATGACAATAGCTACCTTTTAAATACTTTTTGAAAATGTTTGCATTTCAAAATAATATTTCTATGCAGCTTTTAAATAATTTTTAATGCAACAGAAATCTAAATAACTTCAAATGCTGACTAAAATTCATTCCAATAATTCATCGCTTTAAATTTCTGTTCCTTGCAGATGATAAAGGAAAAACCTTTTCTAATAATATATTTCTAATTCTACGAGGAATTATTGATAAATAACCCGATGAAAAAATTGATACAGGCATAGATGGAGGAGATGTAAATAATTATTACGAAATAATGTGAAGCAGTGTTTGCATTCAAAATGTAAGATGTTATACTTATGAAATTCTGCACTTCACTTTGGAACTGTACGAATTTTCGATCAGAAAAAGACTGAAATTTAGGATATATTAGTTACACTTTTAAGAAATAAAAACAATTCAGAATTTACCATACGTTACATTCGTACATACGCAAAGAAACACGGACATACGTAAAAAATATAGCAAGTGTTTGCAAATAACATTGAAGAAATTTTACGATTTCTTAATGCTGTTTATTTAATTCTTTTAAATAAGAAATAAAAGCGCGAATATACGTTAACAAACTAAGCGGGAAAATCCAGTTTACATTACTGAGAATTACAACATGTAAACAAATTACATCTAAATAACGAATTATTAAGCACAATATATGGTAACAATTATTAAATGCATTGTTAGACAAATTAAAATGAAACATATATTAAAAAAATAAGCAAGTGCAATCGGTAAGAACGTTAAAATAACTAATAAACAAAGTTCCACAACATTGCAGTTGTACACATCACTCGACCACACTCGACAGCCATTGAGATCACGAATGAGCTAGTGTAGGGTTGCTTTTAGTCGCCAATATTTCTTCCCGCGCCAAAGGTACACCATCAAGCATGCGCAGTAAGCGAAATTCGCTTAACACTGTTCAACTCAATGTGCGGTCTGCCATTACGCAAATACTTATGATACAAAAGGGGGAGGGGAAAATCAATAAATTATAAAAAGAAACAATAAGAATACTAATGAAAAAGGTAAATGAAACTAATATAACAAAAATACAACGGGATTTGTTTAATATATAAATATAAGCTGTTACAAAACGCTTGGAAACAAATGAAAGAGAACTGCCGATTTACACCAGAAACAAACAGTTAAACCCAATTTTCGAGTATAAATTAAAAATGTTAATTCAGTTTGAAAACAAATACAAACTGATTAGACTATGCACTGATTTGACTATACACTGATTTTAGGCATGCATAGGGGGTACTTGCTGCTAAGGCGTATTTTTATTACAAGTTAATATTCCAACATACGACAATAATATAGCTACGAAATGTCACCATTCTATGTTTCCCTAGTTTAGGGAAAAGAAACAGCAGAAAAGGGAACAAATTTCTTTATATTATTCCCTAATCTCTTATTTGAAAATTAACAAAGGGGACCTAAAGGAAAGGTTTCAAAAGAATAGTAGTTTCCCTTTACAATGGCAGCTAAAAAGGAGTAGAAAAGCACTTGGAAAGCGAGCAGTAAAGGAGGTGTTGCTGTGTAAGAAGAAGGTGTTGGCAGTAGCGACACTTTAATAAAGCATCCCTTTGCGGAGCCTGGGGTTCGAAGGTAGATAATTTAGTAGCAGCAAATTCAGTGAATTTTCGGAGTGTTTCATTATTCCTAACTCTTGAAATTAGACACACTAAACAAGGAATGCATATTTATAAAAAATAAATATTAATATTTCTATATAGTTTCAGTTTTGAAATCCCGTCATCCTCTTGAAACTTCCGCTGTCCTTTCTTACTAAAACCGTTAGATAACAGACGTATTCATTTACAACTTCAGAACAGTGCACAACCTTTAAAAAAGAATTAAAGTGCGCTCTCGATCAGTTTTCTGCGAATATTTCGAAAACGGTGAAAAAAATTAGCCAGAATGAATGGTGATTTTCCGAAAATTCATTTCTGAAGAATGATAACCGATAACAAAACAACCGTCAGTTCTTCTTACTAAAACAGATAGAGCCGTGTTAGAGTTACATTATTCTACAGTTTTATTCGATTGCGGTAAAATTTTAAACAATTCATTTTGAACAAAAAAAATCTGAACGCTTTCAGATTTTACATTACGGCCAAAGGGGCGTTTTTTTAACGTTTTGTGTCTTACCTTTATTTATTAAATATCATGTTATTTGCATTAAAACCATAAAATTCAATTCAACCGCAATATCGCAAAATAATTTTAAAATGAGTATATATTTAGAATTTCCGCTACACAATCTCGCGCGTTGGAGATAAAAAAAAATTATTGTTTTTTTCCCGTACAGTGCTGTTATTGCTCGCTTTGAAATCGTTGAGTTTGTTAATCAAAAGCTCATTAAAGTGTTACAAAATATGAAATCGATAATAAAACAAATTCCAAATTAGGGCTTCCATATGCCCATATTCGGTGGAAGATTTACGTTATTCAAAATTGTATGGCTCTATACAATTTCCTTAGTCTGAATACAGTTTTGCATGGGTGTTTTCGTGGTAACGAAATGTGTAACGTGTATACAAGCCAGTTCCCTTAGAAAGTCCTCCACGAAGTCATCCCTCTCCTTAGGCAGATAGCCCTCGAGGCTTTGCCGTAATTAAATAAGCTAACCTAACCTAACCTGAATACACTTTCCCTTTACGATATGAAAATGTATCGGGTAGTTTTGATAAAGTATCATCCATTTTCACGTGATGGTGTATGCATTTCAGTTTATATATATATATATATATATATATATATATATAAAATACAGCTCGGAAAATAAATAGTTAAAATGTAGACACGATTTAAAGCACAGATAAACAGCAAAGTTATCGATCTACAAGATAACCCAAAAAATCCCAAATAACGCACAATGTAAAAACCCCTTCGCTACAATAGAATTCGATGCCATGTTCTCAGCAAGGATCAAGGATCAAGGAAGTGCAATTTACGGAGTTCATAGGCAATTACGCCTTTACCTCCACATCTTCAAAGGAAATTTAATCGTCCGAAAGAGGGTATTGTCAAATAAGGTAAAAATTTTGATAAGCCGAATGACTTGGAGTAAGTGCCTTCACACTGAGTCAAAAAAAGGCAAAAAACTCAGAAGGTCTTAATTTTGCGCCGAAAAAGGGCTAGAATAATTTAGATAGGGGCAGCCAGAAAATTTTGACTAGAAAAATAAAAGGTGAAGTTTCCTTGAACCTTGATAATCATTTTCTTTGCATAGGTCAGATGAAGGACACGCAGGGGAATTCCGATGCGCGCTCTTCGAGGTGGGGGGGGGAGGGGGGAACCTGTTTACAGGTCGAAAAAGTGGTTCTGTCAGTGATCAGCTGGGAGGGAGAAGTTTCAATTTTTGACCACTATTCATTGATTCATTTGACCGCCCATGCATGTTCTCAGCATGGACCTCATAAGAAATAGACCAATCCAAATGCCTTTTCTCCCTCTTCTGGCGCACTCCCGGCTGTCACCTTGACCACATCCGGAGGCTTAGGGATGACATTGCAGTGCGTATAATTATCAAGAAAAAGTTGGTTGTAGCGCCTCATTTCACAAATTAGAATTTTTAGATATTTTTATTTTTGAAACTGAGATTGATTTTTAAAAATTTAGCATATTTATCAAGCATAATTAACGTTCCAAATGATTATTGTTGCATGCTTTCAGGCCTGACTATTTTTTTTTAGCTTTTCCTATGCTGTAAGGAAATTTGTAACTACTTCTTCTAGAAAATATTTTAAATCTGAACTAATAGAAAATTTCAAACAAAGAATTTTCTCTTATAATTTTTACTGGGTAAATAACTAAAAAATACTAAAATACCTAAAAATGAATTTTTTTGCTTAAAATTCTAAGTTGTGCTGCTTTTTTAAGATTAAAGGTGAATATTATAGCATATTTTTTTCAAGTATATTTCACAATACATCGAAGTGTTAAACACTTTAAACACCTTAATAAATTTTATACATTTAATTCTAATGTCGAAATTGTAAATTGTAATAATTGATTGTGCTAACATTTTATAGTGATTATTTTTCTAAAATTTAATTCTAGTTCTGCATAAGATTTTTTTATTTACTGTGAATTTAATTTATTAGCCGAAAGGGGCGGTAGCCCAGAAAGGCTGTTAGTTTCGAAACGGCATTTTGCGCTGTTTCATTATACACGTCCGTTTCACTTTTCAAATTGTTGCCTCTAAATATTATCGACTTGTATTATACTTAATGAAATTTAATAATTAATAATCTGCATGAATACATGTATATTTCTCGCACTGTGAAAAAAAACGGTATCTAGAGCCATCAAATTTTGAATAACGTAATCCTCTATTCGAACAGCCGAATTTCTAATTTGTTTTAATCCATTTCATACTTTGTAAAACTTTAAAGAATTTTTTATTAAGAAACTCAACGAGTTCAAAACGAGGAATGGCAACACTGTACGGAAAAAAACATTTTTATCTCTTACAGATTCTACAGATATGCTGTTTTCCAATATTTTGTCATACTGCTGTCGAATTGAATTTTGTGTGGTTTACGTGCGAAGAACATGATATTCAATAAATAGAGGTAACACACAAGGCGTTACAAAACGTCCCTTTGAGCGTAACATAAAATCTGAATCCTTCTGGATTTTATTTATTTATTTTCATTACACTGAGAAAAGTTCCGAATTCTATGAATTATTAAAATTATTAAAATAAAAAATTATTAAAATAAGAAATTCATCTTATGATGTTAATAATTAATGATCATATGATCAAATAAATGATCGTCTCTTGTAATGTTATAATAATTTTAAAAACCACTGCCTGAAAATTCTCGTAAAATTAAAAAATATATATATCAAATCTTGTGTAATTTTGCTTTATATGTTTCAAAGCTTCATGTACTATCATTCTTATTTAACTTTACTTTATTTGCACTCAAAAGTAAATTCATAAGTTTTGAGTGTAGAGTTTTCACTGTTTTACCAAAGTAAAGATGTTTATACAAGAATTACGCGTGAAAAGAATGCGCAAAATGCAGTAAAAAGTGCTTTAAAGAGATATATTAAATCGCATTTGAAAATCTGTGACTTTCATAACCTCATCACCTATACAACGTATCGCATTTATTAATTAAAAACAATTATGTGATACAAACGCCATAGGCTTCAATGTTAAAGTAAACCAGATCGTTCCTACTCTTTCTTCCGGACATGTGGGTGACGCGCGCCCCGCCCACTAGGTTAGTCTTATCTTTTACAAGGTCCATGGTTCTCAGAATATAACTTATTTTTTTTAAAAAACTGACCAATAACACTTAGGCTGAAATTCAACCGGGGGGAGGGGTAAACGAGTGCGTTTAAGGCACATGCATGCGGCTTACAAGCCACAGGTTCGGGAAAGAATATGTACTGTTATGCGTACTTGGTCTGGCCATGCCAGTAGTAGGTGCCAATAGGTAGTCCGTGGCATAAAAAAAAAAAAAAAAAAAAAAAAAAAAAAAAAAAAAAAAAATTGCATTTATAATGAGGCTTTTATACCATATGAAATGCTACAAGTTGCTGATTAAAGCTAGGGGCTAAAAAATTATTACAGTACAATTCCAAATATCCGAACTCCGACTATCCGAATCGCTTTCAGGGTTTAAGAAAACAATTAAGACGGAAACATAGTGCTGGACAATCACTGATTTCAGACATTAAAAGGAGCAAACCTAGATTTTTAAGCTTCGCGTCATTGCTTGAAAACGAAGATGGAAGTCCTTCAAGAAAATTAATGCAGCAACAAACAAAAATTTAGATGGCGTTTTCAAGTGGTTTTTGCAGCAACGTTCAGGCACGGTGTCCGTCAAACATCTTACTTGGACCCAGATGTTAAGCAAACAATGACGTTCAGCACTTGTGAGTACCATAGAGTACGCTACATAACATGTACGTAAACGTGTTGCCTTTTCATTTTAATTAACTAACAACTCTTTTTCTTGAAAAATAATTAATTTTTCTTCCATTTTCAGCATGCGGTACATACAGTAATTTATTTAAGTGTACGTAGACCCTTTCTTCAGAAAAGAATCCAATTATCCGAATTTCTGATGATTCAGTTAATTGGAGCTCTACTGTATTTGTATGTCTTATCAGGTTCAATGTTTCTTCTAACCTTCTTCGGAAACATACAATGACCTGACTAGGAACAGAGAGCTTACTAAAGCTATGTTCACTAATTGTAGTAAGTAGACAGGATACAGACGAAGGGTATACAAAACCTTTTATTTTTCTTTATATACAATGACTTCCGTACTTCGGAATACAATGACCCTCCACTCGGGGTCTAACGTAAAAGGTATAAAAAATAAAACTAAACTCTAATTTAACTTTAGAATAACACACGTGGAAATTGGCCTTATAATAACAGGAAGCGTATGTAGCACAGAGACTGTGAACACTACAATACGTTTAATTTATTAAGAGGATTAAAACCTCTGGCCTGGAAGGCAAATAGCAACTGCGTAACTTCTAAGGTAAGCGGCCTGCTTCGAACTCACTGCTTCCTCTCCTTCGCTTGGCAAAAAGGCCACACTTAAATACTTGGCGTTCGCCAGACAAACTTTGCATAAAAACCTTCACGCTTATAATTCTGGCCGGAAGTAGAAAATAAGAAGTGATAGTAAAGATTTAAAATAAAATAAACGTTAGTAAAACTTAAGATCCTTACATACTTCCCGCCAGAGTTAATTAGTTTGAAACTGAGGTCTAAAACGACCTTGTTGAAAACTTTTAGCTCTAGAATCTAACGCGAGGCCAACCTTTTACAACCACAACTTCCCTAGAAACTAGAAATTTAAAAGAAAGAAATTTGTTACAATAGCAGTTCCCAGGATATAAAACAATCTTTTTTTCATCTGTACTGCATCTAAACAGGAGCTTTATTCAATTCTGGTTCCTTCCAGAGATCTGGAAGGAAAACTAGTTTAATGAAATGTTACACAATGACATTGCAAATAACATATAGAATATACTTCTCTTAACATTCTTATTTCATTCATGACTATTTTAATTATCTCTCCCCGTGCTCTCTGACATGTGTTGTAAAAAAACACCAAACACGAATGTGTTTCTGTCTACGTGTGCCACACTTCCTCCTACAATCAAAACACTAACGTGTTAAAATTCAACATAACGAGACCTCTTAACACACCCTACTTTCAACTCTAAACCCTCAGGTACTATTCTAAAAGTGGCTAACTCTAAAGTGTAGCGTCAAAGAGCCTAACTACATCATTCAACCTTTACCACATATTCGCCATGATTTAATCTTTACAGTCACACGAGTAACAAATTTTTAACATTACTTTCACTTTTACCATATCACGGTATTTCTTAACATTTAAAATAACAGTTCACATGTATATAAGAACATATCAACATGCCATTAATTTTACACATTTGAAAACATACATTAGTAGTACATTGTTAACTTCTATTCTTTTCAAAGCAAGTGCCAATTCTTTCTACATTGAAATAATACTACATTTCAAAAAGTCTTTCAGACTAAAACTTCTTTCTTGCTAGAATGTTTTAAATAAAATTTATACAATAGCTTTTTACAATATTTAAGTCTTTACACAACGCTATTATACATCAACTTTAGTTTTACGCACGAGTAATTTAAAAACATAATACGAAAATCGGTCACAACTCATTTCTCGCCCTTTTGGCGATAAAGGTAGACCTCGCATGAGGTAAAACTTCTTGAAATCTGCCACTTGCAGTAAGAATGAAAGATTAACTTAAGTTTGCAAAGTAACATAAAATTTTACTTATCTTTGTAATATTCGGACATCCTTTTCTGGGCCCAGTCTTTAAAGGTATAGCAGAGAGTAGCTTGGTTTACCCTCCTTCTTGTACGGGCTCGCCCTTCAGTGCTTTCCTCTGGAAGCTTCCTTTTCTCACCAGTACGGCCACCCTTGAATACTTTTCTTTTCTCCTCTGCTTCCTTGTACTTTTTCCTCCGCCGCTGATGGCCCTTCCGCAGTTCGGCGACTTTTGCTGCGGAGAGTTCTGTCGGATGAGTCGATCTTCCGTTTTAAAGCCGGGTTATAGTTGCCGTCATTTCTCCTGGTACTCTTCACATACGTCGTCCTTCTCCCTTCTTCATTCTGGGGGCGTTCGTGAACTCTGTTTTCTGGACAGTGGAACGGCTTCTTTTTCTTGTTACATTCAATTTTTCCGCGGGGCAATTTTCTTTTCCCTTGTTTCTGTCTCTCATTGGCTTGCCCTTGTACTTGTCGTTTTCCCACCTCTGGAACTTGTACCTGCGGTGTCTGCCGTGCCGGATCCTGCAAAAGATCTGAAAAGATTTGCATTTTATTACGATCGAAGTAGGGCTTAATTTGATCAATATTTGCGGAACAAGTTTCACCATTTCTGGCCTTTAACACTACAACAGCGTGAGTTATTTTTTCTATAACATATGGTCCTTCAAATCGTGGAAAAAATTTGGCAGTTTTATCTTCTGGTGCTGAAGAAAGTGAATGCTTAATTTTTAGTACTTCATCCCCTACTTTATAAGTTACTCCCCGTCGTTTCAGATCGTAATATAACTTCTGTTTCCTTTGTGCTACTTCCGTATTCTTTTTTGCTTCTTTTATTAGTTTTTCTATATCACCCATTTTAAATTCTGGGGCTCTTTGTTGCACATAAAATAATTTATCTAACGGTGTTATAATCTTTCTGCCTAGAAATAACTCAGCAGGAGTTTTTCCCGTTGTATCATGTTTTGCGGTCCTAAGGGCGAAAGCAAATTCATTGACATAGTTATCCCAGCTTTTATGAAAATTTTTAACATAACTACGGATAATTTTCACTACATTTCTGTTGACCCGTTCCGCTATATTTGATTGCGGCCGATACGGGACCATTTTTAAATGACGTATGCCCAGTTTTTGGCACATGTCTTCAAATATATTACTTACAAATTGAGGACCATTATCCGAAATAATTTTTAGGGGCGCCCCGTATTTTAAAATATATTTATTTAAAATAGAATCAGTAACTAATTTCGCGGAGGCTCGTTTTAAGGGAACAATTTCGGTCCATTTACTAAAATGATCAACCATAACAAGGAGATAGCGACTTTTATTTAACTGACTTTTTGGGAAAGGGCCCAATAAATCGATGCCAATTATTTCATTTGGAAATTCGGATTTAATACTATTTAGAAACCCGGCCGGGCGGAAATTAATATAATTAACGGCTTGACATGTTGGGCAGGACTGGACATACGCCCTTGTTAACTTTTGCAGTTCAGGAAAGTAGACTGCCTCGCGTACGCGTTGGATAGTTTTTCGAATACCAGCATGAGATGCTAAAGGGCTGTCATGGAGCTCTTGCAGGATATTTAATCTAAGACTATCTGGGATAACAGGTCGAAATTCGTTGTTGGAATTCGTAGTTTTTGTATAAAATAATAGACCATCTATTAGTTCGTAATGGGCCGCCCTATTTCTTATCGCCACAATATGTTGGTGGCTAAAATTTTCAGGATCCTTCAAATACTCATAAATACTTCCAAACTCTGGATCCTTACCCAGTTCGGTTATTACAGTTTCTCGGGAATTTATTGTACACGCTGTAAGCATTGCAACTTTTACGGTATTACCCTGTTCGTCTAATTTAATTCGTGATAGGGCATCTGCTACGATATTTTCCTTTCCGGGGGTATGCTTGGTTACCAGATTACATTCTTGCAGCTTGAGTGCCCATCTTATTAACCTTGGGGATAAATTTTTCCCTGAGTACAATCTAGTTACCGCCGCATGATCAGAATATACTGTTATCGGCGCCTTTCCAAAATAGACTCGGAACTTTTGCACTGCTAACAGAACTGCAAGTGCCTCTCTCTCGGTCGCGGAATAGTTTCTTTGTGTTTGATTTAAAGTTCGGCTAAAAAATGCCACGGGCTGCTGATTTTGCGAAAGTACCGCTCCTACCGCATAATCCGAAGCAACCGCTGAAATTTCTAAATTTTCATCCTTTTCAGGAAATTTCAACACAGGGGCTTGCGTTAATGCTTGTTTTAATTTTTCGAAAGCACTATTGGCTTCGGCCGTCCACGAGAATCTTGCCTTTTTCCTTTTTAATTTTAACAATGGCTCAGCGATAGCCGCAAAATCTTTTATAAAGGACCTATAATATGAACAAAGTCCTAGAAAAGAAGAGAGCTTCTTTGCCGTGTTTGGAGTCGGATACTTTTGTACAGCGATTATTTTTGATTCATCTGTCTCGATCCCTTTTTGCGATATTTTGTAACCTAAATATTTTAATTCAGGGGCTGCAAATTTGCACTTTTCGACATTAACTTTTAGACCGGCCTCATTTAATAAAGAAAACACCTGTCTTAAATCCTGTATATGTTGGTCGAGATTATCACTAGTAATAATGATATCGTCTAAATAGATAAATGTGGACTTTCCAAGAACAGGTCTTAACACAATGTCCATGCATCGCTGAAATGTTGCTGGGGCCCCAGAAAGGCCAAACGGCATACGCAAAAATGCATAAGTGCCAGACTTGGTTATAAAAGCAGTCTTAGGCACGTCCTCAGGCCTGACCCCTATTTGAAAATAACCATTCGTTAAGTCTAAAGTCGTCATAAATTTGGTTGATTTTATGTTCCTTAAAATTTCTTCTATGATCGGTAACGGATATACCGGATATTTCGTTATGGAATTTAATTTACGGTAATCAATAGCGAATCTCCACCTTTTTGGATGCTCCAAAGGATAATCATTATTTTTCTTACATAAAACCACCGGGCTAGCATAACTACTTGAGATGGGCGTTATGATCTTTTTACGTAGCATATCGGTAGTATGCCATTCTATAATTTTTTCCTTATTCTTATCATACCGGTATGGTTTTTGACGAACCGGCAATGCATCTCCGGTGTCAATACTATGGTTAGTAACCTGAGTAAATCCTGGAATATCACTAAATAAGGAAGCAAATTCACTTACCACTTGTCGGATTCTATCTTGCTCGTCATTAGGCAGGTGGTCAAGATTTAACCTTGGCGGTTCAACCTTTTCTACACGCACTGGTTTCATTGTCAGCCTAAGAGACGCTTCATTAAAATCCAGTGTAGCTTGTGCCTCTGAAAGAAAGTCTATTCCTAGGATTAAATGTGCTTGCAAATTCTTTACTATAAAAAACATCACCTTTACTTGTTCGTCCTTGATACGGATATATAAAGGTACTTTACCTACGCACTTACATTCTTTTCCTTGCGCCGCTAATACTGTCGTATTATCCGCATTATATATGCGGTATTTGCGAAAATACTTTCTAAAAAAGACTTCTGCCACACAGGAACACTGCGCGCCGGTATCCAGGAGTGCGGTGGCCGGGATATTATTCACCAAGACTTCAATCTTCGGAAGAGTCAAATTTTTCACCATTACTGTATTTAACTTGTAGGAAGAGGGGTTTTCGTGGCCTTCGGATTTCCGCACCCTCTCGTCAGCAGAAATCCGTTTTAGTTTAAATTATTTTTCCTTTCCGTGCTTTCCTTCTTTTTCCCCTGGCCTTGAGACGTTTTTCCTGGGTTGCTATTGAACTGTCGACGTTCGCCGGCTGTTTTTGAATGCTCGGGTTTCCTTGCCCACTGATTCGCTTTTTCTCCGTAGCCGTATCCTTGAGTTTGTTGTAGTCTTGGCGTACCAAATTGGTTTCGCTGTTGATATTGGCGTCTTCTTTCGACGTCCGCCGTTCTTCTACTTTCAAACTGGATTGCTAGCTCAAATAACTTTTCCAGTGTAGTGGGATTTCTTAATTCAATAAAGTCTTGCACTTGGGGTAGTAACCTGGGCAAAATCACTTGAATTATTTCAGGATCCGGACGGTTTCCACACAAGAGCTTGAAAACGTGAATTTTTCTTAAAATAAAGCTCGACAGGTTTTCGATTCTTTGTTGATATATGCTAAAAAGTTCCGTTTCTAATTTCGCACGATCCCTTACAACAGGGAAGGCTTTTAGTAGGGCAGTCTTGAAATTTTCATAAGTATAGGTGGGACTTCCTGCTTGACCCAAGAGACTTCTGCCGATACATTTGAACCAGTTAAGCGCTTGGCCCCTCAAAGCGCTAGTAGCTAAGGTAACATTTTGAAACTCGTGCACGGGGTAGAGCATGAAGTGGTCATCCAATTTTTCCAAAAAACTGGTTACCGGTGAGTTTCCATTAAACGTTGCTTCTGGTTTCATCGAAGCGCGCATGGTCTGGACGATGTACCCAAATCCTTCCAGGGCGGCAGCTGGCATTTCTGGATTCTGAGCCGTTTCTGCAGGCAGCACAGGTTCTTCTTGAAATTCGGCCATGGTTATTCTTCGTCGGGCGCCACTATCAGGTTCAATGTTTCTTCTAACCTTCTTCGGAAACATACAATGACCTGACTAGGAACAGAGAGCTTACTAAAGCTATGTTCACTAATTGTAGTAAGTAGACAGGATACAGACGAAGGGTATACAAAACCTTTTATTTTTCTTTATATACAATGACTTCCGTACTTCGGAATACAATGACCCTCCACTCGGGGTCTAACGTAAAAGGTATAAAAAATAAAACTAAACTCTAATTTAACTTTAGAATAACACACGTGGAAGATTGGCCTTATAATAACAGGAAGCGTATGTAGCACAGAGACTGTGAACACTACAATACGTTTAATTTATTAAGAGGATTAAAACCTCTGGCCTGGAAGGCAAATAGCAACTGCGTAACTTCTAAGGTAAGCGGCCTGCTTCGAACTCACTGCTTCCTCTCCTTCGCTTGGCAAAAAGGCCACACTTAAATACTTGGCGTTCGCCAGACAAACTTTGCATAAAAACCTTCACGCTTATAATTCTGGCCGGAAGTAGAAAATAAGAAGTGATAGTAAAGATTTAAAATAAAATAAACGTTAGTAAAACTTAAGATCCTTACAGTCTTACCAATATGTACAATATCCCTAATTTGCAGAATCTTAAGGATTATGTGTCTTTGTTTTGCCATTTTATTGTGGAATAGTACATATTTCCACACACGACAGAATTCCGAATGAGAACGTTTCAAGCGCATGTATGTGTGTGCATGAAAGGGTAATCAAGACGCACATATTAAAAATTAAAAAATTTAATGCTATTATCTTATTACAAAAGAAATGCATACATTTATGTAACAATATTGCAAAAGAAGTTTCTGGCCAAACTATTAAGCGAATGTAGGATGCATTCTGTATGAAATCCTTTCGAATGAAGATTATGCCACGCGTGAAAAATTTATAGTTCCAGTTTTAAATATGATTGCAATCGATTGGGTAATTTGAGAAATGTAATCCCTTGCGGTAGCTGCGAATTGAGAATCAGTGCATCCCTGATCACACATCGGCTGTAGTGTAATAGACGCCTAGGTTGGGGGCCGGCGGGGTCAGGCACTTCTAAATATTGTGAATCGCGAGTCTGTCGATCTACAGAGTCATATGCTCGTTGTGTAGCATGCATCAGATTATCCATCGCCAATCCAAAAACACGTGACATGAAATTTGCTAATGAATGGAAGTGCGAAGGAATTTGTGAATTGCTGTTCGGTAATCCTTCCATTCCCCCTGGTCTACAGGTAAATAGGCTGCTCGTTTGAATGTTGGAGTTCCCCGGTTCTTCCGGCAATTGTAAATTATCAATATATGTATCTGCAAAGCCTTCCGTCCACTGCAAATAACGAATCATCAAATCTCTGATCGCGTTTTCGAATTTTAAGGTTTCAACAAACATTCGGTCTGGTATGGTCAAAATGCGAGCCATTACAGTTCTGATACGAGATTCGGCTATATTCCTAGTTCGAGAGACAAGGATCTCAGGATTTCCTGGCGCTTGAGAAAGCAGGTCATTTTTATTTTGGTGATACTCAATTTCTTCTGGAAAATTGGGATCGTAAATCGCTCCATATCTCATTGCCCCTTGTGAGTAACTGAACTTTATTCTCTTCGGAGGGTTCATGCGAATTCCTTCATCTGGCAACCGAAAATTTGAATCACGTTTATTTCTGCTCCTCGTACTTCTGGAATCGGGCAACAGATTTGGTAGATTCATAAAATTTCCGTGTTCTTTCGGTAACTTTGAACTGGAAATCGATGTATTTGTGGTTTTGCCTTCATTATTGTTGTCACACTGTTGTTGTCTTGCTTGAAGGATAGGGTCTTCTGTCCATTGGGGATTACGATTCAGCAATTCTCTGATTATGCTTCTTAAGCTGTGCATTTCATTCTTTACTGCAAATAAAGGGTTACAAATTGGTGGTGCTCTGTTGGGCACGCCATCCATCGGAGCTCGGACCGCAAGTGTTTCAGATAAATTCCTAGGTTGAGAGATAGGGATCTCAGGAATTTCTGGCACCTGAGAAAACGGAGAATTTGTATTTGGCTGATCAACAGTTTTTTCTGGCAAATAGGAATTGGAAGTAGCTCCGTATCGCATTGCTTCTTCAGACATTCCCTTCTTTGGACGTATAGAATCTCTGGCCCGTTTTGGATTTTGAGTTACGGAATTTCTGACCGCTTCTCGAGAGTAATGAAACGGATTCCTTGTCTCATTAATGGGATCACCAGATTCTTCTGAGGACTGTGAAGTGCCAGCCAATACCTCTTCGGCCGCGCCTAGATTATGGGCAAACGGGGTGTGCGGCTGAATGGTGCTGTTGTCATCGTTAATTAAGGACTTTGCAACTCTAGTCAAATGCAATAATTTTGTACTAACACATTCAAGGAAAATGTCTGGATCTCTGAACGTATATGGAAGAAACAAACCCCTCGGTAGAGAGGTAAGACTCTCAGGATTTTTAGAAACCTGAGAATTTGGGCAAAATTTTTCCTCTAGCAACTGTAATTTTGAATCACGTGAATATCTTATCTCTTCTCGGAAAGATTTAAGCCTATCGTCAGCACTATCATATTCCTCCGATAAAAGTGAATCGGCAGACCTTAAATCTTCTATCTTGCTCTTGGGTTCTTCGGGCTGTGCGTTCTGAGTGTTGTTTGTCTCTTGTTTGTCTTCAAAGCCGTTAAACCCCCGCCTCTGGAGTTCCTGACATATATCTTCCACAAATTTGTCATTTTCGATAGCCAAGAACTTAAAAAGTGTATGTTTTATCTCTTCGAGTGTAATGTAAACATCGGGAATGGATCTCCATATGTAAGACATACTTTCAATGTAATTAGACAAATTTCTTTCATCGCAGCAAAGGAAAATAGCACACATCTCAAGAATCATAGCTTCCCTCTTGTCCATGGGCATTTTTCTCCTAAAGCAATCCAAGATTTTATCACGAACATTCCTGAAAAGAGATATTATAAGAATAGGTAAAAAATTCAATAATTTGATGCAAAGTATTTTATATTTCAATTTTAACACTGACAGAAATTAAGCAACGACACCTATTTGGGTTAGAATGAGAGATAACTTTTTCTAAAAACTTACGAAATGCTTCATTTGATACTGATGTTTTAAGTAAAACCGTAATAATGTTTATGCATTATTCAAATTCTCCTTAACACGTATGCAATTATCCTCCCTTTTATGTATTAAGTAGACTTTGAGGAACCAGTAAACTACTAAGCGAATAATCGCTCAAGTCCAAAAACAGAAATATAAACTTAAGGAGCGTTAATTACACTTTGTTGCTGAAAATAAAGATTCACAGGTGGCTCCTTTCTCAGGCCGTACAAGAGAGCCTCCACTTGGGCTTAAAAATAAGAACCAACTAATGACTAACTAAAGAGATTTAGCCGAAGATAACACAATATCTAAACTAGTTGGCCCGTAATACTGATTACCTAGCGCAGCTATCAAAGCACATTAGACGGTCGAGCATATTAACAGCTTAAAGAGACGTTGCCAAAAGCCAAGAGCGCGCTATTCAGGAATCCTAATTCTCTCTCTGACGAAATTAGTGAACTTAAATATTCTCTAGTACTCATGTGCATTTACTGCGATTTAAATACTTATTACGCTAAGGAATTCTAATTTGAAGTTAGATTTACAAGAGATAGGAAAGTGCGATAAACTTAAAGTTACTGTTATAAAATTAGGACATACCTTACATATATATTATGATAATCTTTTATTAAAAAGGGTAAGAAAAAAATGTGTTTGGCGTAGAGGCACTTAAATTAGTGTTTACGTTTAACAATATTTGTTACAATAAGTTTTTGATTATTCGTGAGTTGATTTATTTTGCTAACTTGTATGATTCATTTTAAATAACCAATTATTTTGTGTTGGAAGGCAAATGTTAGTGGTTTGTGATCCGTGTATATTGCAAAAGTTCGCCCTTCTAAGATGTATTTGAAATGTTTTACTGCTGTATAGATGGCTAAGAGTTCTCTGTCGTGGGCACTATATTTTTGTTGTGCTGATGTCAAATTTCGGGAAAAGAAACTTAAGGGTTGTTTTGCATTATTCACAATCTGATGTAAAACGGCTCCAATGGCAGTATCGGAAGCATCAGTTGTTAGCGATATTTCAGCCTTTTCGAATGGGTGAGTTAAGTTTGTGGCATGAATAAGTGCATCTTTTAAGATCTGGAAGGTGTTTCTTGTTTCTCCCGTCCAGGTTATTTCTTTTCTGCAGTTCTTTTTAATACCACTGAGCAATGTTGTTAAAGGTTGTTGCAATTTCGCACAATTTGGTATGAATCTGTGATAAAAATTCACCATACCTAAAAATCGTCTTAAATTAGTAAATGACTTTGGTTCTGGGAAATTTTTGATGGCATCAACTTTCGTTGATAGAGGTTTAAGTCCTTCAGCTGACACTTCGTATCCCAGGAATGCAAGTTTTGTTTGACCAAATTTACACTTTGCCGCATTAATACACAGGCCATATTCGTTTAGTCTCTCGAGGACTGCTCGTAGATGTTTTTGGTGAGTTTCTTCATCTGGAGAGGCTATTAAAATGTCATCCAAATAGCAAAACACGAATTCTAGTCCATTCAACACACTGTTCATGAAACGTTGGAACGTTTGGGCCGCATTTCGTAGGCCGAA
Organism: Stegodyphus dumicola; assembly: GCF_044657685.1. NCBI lineage: Eukaryota > Metazoa > Arthropoda > Arachnida > Araneae > Eresidae > Stegodyphus > Stegodyphus dumicola. The sequence continues at coordinate 179,913,790 of NC_140777.1, read as the reverse complement.
CGTCATGAATGGGAACTCGAATAAGCCAAAGGAAGTGAGAATGGCCGTTTTCGGTATATCTTCTTCGCGAACAGGAATTGGTTGGTACGCTCTAATGAGGTCTATGGATGAGAAAACTTTTTTTCCAGCTAAAATGGAACTGCAATCTGTTAAAAATGGGAGAGGGTATCTATCAGGAATCGTGACGTTGTTTAACGCTCGATAGTCTCCACAAGGTCTCCAATCACCTGATTTCTTCATAGCGAGATGTAGTGAGCTCGACCAGTTACTTTTGGATGGCCTGGAAAAACCCATTTGGAGCATAAATTCAAACTCCTTTTTAGCCGCTTTAAGTTTCTCAGCTGATAGTCTCCTGGCTTTAGTGAAAACTGGTGGACCTCTGATTTCGATATAATGTTCGATGTTATGATTTTTAACTTTATTATTAACTACATTGAGTTTTAACAAATCCGGAAAATCGTTAATGATACGTTTATATGGATCATTTACGGCATTTAAAATCGGAATATTATTATTGTTATTTTGAAAACAAGGAGTTCCATTGGTTGTTAAGAATGTAGTACCATCAATCAACTTGCGATTTTTAGAATCTACCAAAAGGTTAAAATTTGCAAGAAAATCCATGCCTATTATCGGTTTGTTTACGTCCGCAATTACAAAAGGCCATGTGAATGATCGTCTGAGTCCAAGATCAAGCTTGAGTAATTTTTGGCCATATGTTTTAATTTTCGTATCATTTGCAGCAAAGAGTTCTAATTTTGAGATTTTTTTTATTTGCAGGCAAGGGGGGAATGACAGAAATTTCTACCCCAGTATCTATTAAAAATTGGGTAGCCGATTCTTTGTCGTTGATGAAAAGACGACTCAGCTGCACCCCTTGTCCCTCCGTCGTCAATGAGAGACGGGGAGCTGGTTTTCCGGACTATTTGTCTGTTATGTTGATGAGTTGATGAGCAGGGTTGTTTACACTTAAATGACTTATCACCGAATTTTTTATGATAGTAACAAATATCACTAGATCTGTTACCACTGTAACTCCTATCTCGTGATTTGGAAAGGTTACGACAATAGGGACGACTGTGGCGTTGCTTGTTTAAAGCAGAAACTTGTAAGCTAAGTTCACTAACCTGTTTTTGTAAACTTTCAATCACTTCCGTTTTTACCGTTATGGATGATGCAGCAGCTATTTGGGGAGTAACAGGGTTTAATTCCCAAATCTTATCGGCCATTGTAGCCACTTTTGACAAATCTTCACTACTAACAGATATAATGCTACGCATATTAACGGGTAAACGTTGTAGCCACAATGTTTTTAGGAAAGTATCTGTTACTTTATCGCCACCCAAATTACGCATCTCACACAGTAATTGAGATGGCTTTTTGTCACCCAGTTCTAACTCACTCAGTAATTTTCGGGTTTTTTGAGTCTCTGAATCAGCATATAATGAAATTACTCTATTTTTAATTGCCTCATATTTATTATCTTGTGTTGGACTTAGCAAAATATCAGATACCTGTGACAAAATATCGGGTTCAATGGAACTTATAACATAATCATATTTTGTTTGATCTGCACTAATTTTTGCATTTCTAAATTGTGCTTCTAGTTGAATAAACCACATTTTAGAATCTGGCTTCCATAAAGGAGAAACGTTAACGCTTACCTTGGCGACAGATGCAGTTGTTGCTTTAAGTTCGGTTTCGTCTTCGTCAGCCATTGTAGAATTCAATCACGCCGGGATACACCAGTGAAGTGTCTGGTGTGCAAATATAGAAAAATAACACTTCTCTGACTCCTATGGAACCAATATTTTATTCCTTACGATGTTATAGATTCTTATTCATAAGATTTATTTACATTTTACATGCACGTAGCATCGCGTGACAAAAACTCGAAGTTTGTTTACTTCGTTCTTCGCGAAGACTAGAAGGTGTTGCCATTCCTCTTTAACTAAATTTCATTAGAAACTTAACGGAACTGAAGCGACACTACAATGGCTAGACTTCAAAGGAATTGGAATTTAAACTAAGTAGAAACTAACCAAACGTTGCGAAGATATACCGTATTTACGCGAATCTAATGCGCATCGTTTTTGGCCAAATGTAGTACTCAAAATTGGGGTGCGCATTAGATTCGATGGCGCATTAGATTCGAGTGCAAAGTTCGCCGATGACGTCAGCAGTTCGCCGATGACGTCGTAGTCACGAATGGAGGGCAAGCAGAGAAGAATGTCATATGACGCTACTTTCAAACATAAAGTAATTCTTTATCCGAAAGAAATGGCAATAGAAAGGCTGGGAGAGAGTTAAACGTAGCTGAGAGCAATGTTCGCTTGTGGCGGCAGCAGAAATTGGCACTGTTTGCAATTAAAACTAGTAGAAAGAAATTCGCTGGCCCTCGCAAAGGAAGACACCCTAAAATTGAAGAAAAGGTTTTGGAATTTGTACGTGAAAGGAGGAAGAATGGACAACTTGTGACTAGCGACATTATAAGAAATAAAGCAAAAGAGGAGGCTGAAGTTCTTGGAATACCGAAACCTGAGTTTAAAGCTAGCCGTGGATGGGTGGATCGGTTTATGAAGCGGATGGGCTCTAAGACGCCGTACAACAATATGCCAAAAGCTTCCTGCAGATTTTGAGGGAAAACTACTAACATTTTAGCGGTATGTCATCACACTTCAGAAGGAAAAGAATTTTTCAATGGGGCAAATTGACATCGCTGACGAGACGCCAATTTGGTTTGATATGCCTCGTAACTACACCATTACGGAGAAGGGGACTAAAAATGTTATCATCAAAATAGTGAATAAAAACGTTTACTATTTAATCACTGATTGTAGAAAGTAGATAGAAAATGGGGGTTCTGCATCAGGAGGGTCAGAGGGTCAGGGGGCGTGGTCAATGACGTCACACAGAGGGCGGGACCAAAGGCAACGTCATCACACTAGGAGGCGTGGTCACGAGTGGAGTTGAGGTGTTGGTAGACTGCTGGTTGAGTTGTAGACCTCCTGCTTTTCATTTAAAGTTAGTTTTTTTAAATTGGCAACGGGGTCATGGCGCCCTCTAGGGATAAAAAAGAAAATAATTTATTTAGGAATTGCTTATGGCGTCCTCTAGAGACGAAAAAAGAAAATAATCTATTTTAGAAGTTTCTTTTTTTTTTTAAATGTTCTATGATTCAAAATATAGGATCGAACCCTGAAACAAAATATCTCACCAGCTGAGTAGTTTGAAGATTTTAACTACTAAGCTGACGGGATACATTCAGATTTAGGTAAAAAAGCCTATATAAGAAAATGGAATTTGAATCAGCTCATCAATTGCAATTATGCCTGCTCCAGGAGAAGCCACCGTTGCGGTGTAGTAGAAACTAACCAAACGTTGCGAAGATATACCGTATTTACGCGAATACGATTTACGCGAATATACACTGTTTTGTGTGTTATTTTATCATCCATCTATATTTTTACAGAATTTCATAAAATTCCTATTGATTTTACGCTACGTCTTAACGACAGTGGGAACTTATCATTATCCATATGAAGAATAATTCAATAGGCTATGAATATGAATTTATCGTATCAGGATCCGGCTCATGTTGCAAGTTTTGGTGGTGTTGAAGCTTTACATCGTGCTGCAGGAGGTAAAGTTTCCAGGAAAGAGATTCAAACATAGTTAGAGGGAATAGATGCGTACACGCTTCACAAGCCAATTCGCCGAAAATTTCCAACGAATAGAGTAATCGTGTATTCTATAGATCAACAATGGCAAGCTGATTTAGTGGATGTTTCACATTTACGTGATCATAATGATGGTTATCGATATATATTAACCTGTATTGACATATTATCCAAATATGCATGGGCTATTCCTCTGAAACAAAAGAGGGCAGAAGATATTGTGAAAGCGTTTAAAAAAATAATTAGTCAACGTAAACCAAAATTCCTTCAAACGGATCAGGGCACCGAATTTAAAAATAAAGTGTTTATAAAATTTTTAAAAAGAAATCAAGATAAACTTTTCAGTACATTCAATACTACTAAAGCATCCGTGGTGGAAAGGTTTAATCGCACTTTGAAAACAAAAATGTGGAAATACTTTACGACTCGAAATACATATAAATATGTAGATGTCTTGGACAAATTAATAGAAAGTTATAATGCTACTTTTCATTCAAGTATAATGCGAGCTCCCATACAAGTCAATTCAGAAAATGAGAGTGACGTATGGTTTACCTTGTATAAAGATCATCCTTCTAACGTTTCTAAATGTATATTCGCTGTAGGAGATGTGGTACGTGTTTCCAAACTAAAGCTTACTTTCGAAAAAGGCTATGAAACCAATTGGACGGAAGAACTATCTGTGGTGACAGAGTGTGTTAAAAGACATCCAGCTGTGTATAGAATTAAAGATTTACTTGGAGACTCAGTAAAAGGAACGTTTTATGCACAAGAGTTTCAGAAAGTGAGACTGAAAGAGGAATATCGCATTGAAAAAATTTTAAAGAAATGTATACATAAAAATCAGACAGAATACTTTGTAAAATATCGCGGTTATCCCGACAAATTCAATCAATGGATTCCAGCTTCTAATTTACTCTCGATATAAAGTGTGAGAAAATACTGTATCCGAATCATTTATGAAAATGAGTTTCTACGTAACACTTCCGAGCGTAGCTCTATGAATTATTTCCCCGAAAATAAAATTTCACATTTTATAACACGTTTACCTGTTCCCATTGAATTAAAAGGTATATGGGAAGTTGGTTTGGTTGAATTGTTATATCCGCACACATGGCACAATGTGAATGCAGACAATAACTTAATTGGATTTGTTTTAGAGAAAGATGGTGAAATGTTAGGTCGTAGATTACCTCCAGGATGTTATGAAACAGTACCTGATATTTTAAAAGCTATTTATATTAAAGAACATCAAAACAAAATAATATTTAATTATAACCCAGTAACAAAACGAGTGAAAATCAAAGTGAAAAATAACGCTAAAGTGATTTTACATGATGGGTTAGCCCAAATGTTAGGTTTTGAACCTATGGAAATTACATCTACAGATGATAGTTCCGAAACTGTTGTAGAAAGTCCTTTTGCAGCCGACCCCTGTGCACATTATCGTATATTAATGATATATACGGATATTGTAGAACCTCAAATCGTAGGAGATGTTTTAGCTCCTCTTCTTCGAATTGTAAGAGTAACTGGTAGCGATGGAGAAGTGGTGAGTGCACTATTTGATAGACCTCATTATTTACCTGTGAATCGGAAAATGATAGACACTTTGGAAATCGATATAAGAACGCATATGGGAGCATTTACGCCATTTGAACGAGGAAGGTCATACGTGAAACTTCATTTCCGTCAAAAATACTTGTCATAATGTATGTACCTTATCAGTGTTGTCAAAAATCTTTTGAAGATTATTATGTACAACAAACAGGACATGGATTGAATTATTATCAAGGTAATCTTTATCAGAGAGGATACGGATTAGGGGGTCTATTCAGATCCTTCTTTCGCGCTGCCGTACCTCTTATTAAATCAGGAGCCAAAGCAATTGGAAAACAAGTATGGCATAGTGGACTGAATTTGTTAAATGATGTATCACAAGGACAAGATGTAAAAGAGGCTGCTAAGCGTCGGCTGAAAGAAGCCGGAAATATATTAACAGATAAAGCTGCTACTAAAGTGAAGAACATGATTGGTTCTGGACGAGTTAATAAAAAGCAGAAACGTAGGAAAAAGCGTACCATTTCTCACCGATCAAAGAAGGTGAAAGCACAGGATATTTTCTCTTAAAAAAAAAGTATGACTTCGTATATTCATCGAGACTCTCCCGTTTGCGTCAAATCTGAATTAGATTTATTTACCATTCCTCCTACGCAAACAGCTATAGAAAAAGGACAGTTTGTGGAATATCACCCTCTCGCAAATATACGAGATGGAGGACCTATCGAATTTAATATTTCTGGCAGTGGTGAAGACTATATTGATCTAGCTGCTTCTTATATACACGTGAAAGTTAAAGTAGTTAAGGCAGACGGATCCAGTTTAACGGACAAAGAACCGGTTGCCCCTGTAAATTTATTTTTACATTCTCTCTTTTCGCAAGTAGATGTAAGTTTAAATGAAAGAAACATTTCATCTGCGACAAATACCTATCCTTATAGAGCCTTCATCGAAACATTATTGAATTATGGGGTAGATGCAAAGAAAAGTTTACTCACCTGCGAAGGATTTTTCCAAGACACTTCACCTAATAAAATAGATGTCTTATCTCAAGATGCGGATGCTGGACTAAAAGCTCGCGGTGAACTTATAAAAAACAGTCAAAGTGTGGATTTGAAAGGACAATTACATTGTGACATTTTTCAACAAAATCGACTCATGTTAAATTTAGTTGATGTGAAAATTAAAATGGTGCGTAGTAAATCTGCTTTCTGTCTAGTTTCTACTGAGAAAGATGCCGATTATAAAGTGATCTTGGATCATGCTTCTTTGTTTATCAGAAAAGTAAAAGTAAACCCTGGAGTCTCTCTCGGACATGTAAAAGCGTTGGAAAAAAGTTCTGCTAAATACCCTATAGATCGAGTATTATGCAAAACATATTCAGTATCTAAGGGAAGTTGGTCTTTTATAAGATAATGTATTTTTAGGATTGATGCCCAAGCGAGTCATTATTACTTGTGTAGAAAATGCTGCAATGAATGGACAATATTTAATGAATCCTTTTCTGTTTGCCCATCATCATGTCAACTTTATATCGATTTATGTAGATGGACAACCCGTTCCATGTAAACCAATGGACCTTGATTTCGAATCTAATCATTATGTGCGTGCTTACCACAGTTTATTTTCTGGATTTAATCGCGACAAAGGCATCTATTTATCTCGAGAAGAATTTGTGAAAGGACATGTGTTATATGCTTTCGATTTAACTCCAGATATGTGTGATGGATCTCATTTTAACTTACAGCATCAAGGCAATTTGCGAGTAGAAATTAAATTTGCTAAAGCTCTCTCTGTGACTCTCTCGGTGCTAGTCTATGCAGAATTTCAAAACGTGATTGAAATAACAAAATCTCGCCATGTACTATGCGATTTTGCTAATTAAGCAATGGACAGCCTTGAAATAAACAGAGCACTCTCTCAGAATGCAAAGACACGAAAAGCATTTCTGGGAGTTTTTGCAAGTGATCGACTACCTATCGAGATCAAGAAATATCCAAGTTGCTTTATAGCTAATGTAGATCGTGCATCTGAATCCGGTAGTCACTGGTTAGCCTTTTACATTTCATCTCCACAGCATTTAGAATTTTTCGATTCCTATGGACATGACCCATCCTATTTTCCTGGACCGATAACCAAGTATGCAGAACGATTTCCACAGATGGACTTTAATTCGATGACTCTCCAAACTAATGTAACAGCAGTATGTGGTCAATATTGCATATACTATTTACATTGTAAATGTCGTGGACAATCTCTCAATGATATATTGTTATCTTTCATACCTCAACATATATCTAATGATATTAAAGTATATAATTTTGTAATCAAGAAATTTCATGTAAGATCTTCTTTCTATCAATAAATACATTTAAACTTTATACATTATGTGTCTTGTCTCATTTAATATGGAATTTCCAAAGCTACAACATCCTTTCACAATGGTGATTTCGGGACCCACTGGATGTGGGAAAACCTATTTTGTACGAGAATTGTTAAAGTATAAAGAGGAAATGTTTTCAACGATTCCCGATAAAGTAGTATGGTGTTATGGAATTTACAAACCTCTGTATAATGATATACCGAATGTTACTTTTGTCGAAGGTTTACCAATTAAATATCAAGAATATTTAGGTTCCAACACATTATTCATCATAGACGATTTGATGAGCGAATGTGGGAATGATAAACGTCTGACTAACTTATTTACAAAAGGAAGTCATCATTTAAATTTGAGCGTTATTTTTATCACACAAAACTTTTTTCACAAGGGAAAAGAAATGCGTGAAGTGACTTTAAATGCACACTATTTGATTTTGTGTAAAAACAGAAGAGATGTCAGTCAAATCGTACATTTAGGAAAACAGCTCTTTCCGCGTCATTTAAAGTTTTTTCAAGAAGTATATGAAGATGCAACCAAGAAACCTTTTTCTTATTTATTCATTGATCTGCGCAGTGAAACTCCGGAAGAATTACGTTTATGCACCCAAATTTTACCTAACCAAGTACAGTATGTTTATCAAATGAAACATTATTAAAAAATAATAAAAACAACAGCTTTATAAAATGCATCATCATTTTATAAAATGACGCTGGTCAAGAAACAGCTAAGACAGTTACAGCTGTTAAACATTTGTCCGTTAAAGTTACGGAAACAGCTATTAAAGAAAATTAATATCAATTGCATAAAAGCTATATGCGAATGTAGTTTAAACATACTCAAAGGAAACGTTCCATTGTCAGACCAACAAAAGAAGTCTCTCTGTAAGCATAAAACAACTTTACGAAAATTAGGAAATCGTAAGATTTCTCTTGTGAAGAAACGAAAATTAATTTTACGAAAAGGAGGTTTTCTAAACGTTTTGATTCCTGCTGCTCTCAGTGTTCTTACAGGACTAATCAATGGAGTTCACTAAGAAATATGTGTTAGTTCCAGAAGAGATGATGACAAAGCATACCATTTCTGATAAACAGTTAAGTGAATTGGATAAAGCCATGATGCATATTTTAAACATTTCAGTTGACGATCGTGAGAAATTAGTGCGTTATTATGAACTTTTACAAAAGAAATTGAACTTAAAGGAATACAATTCACCCTTTAAACATCCTAAAGACGACTCACAAAATTCTTTAGACGATTCAGCTGAGATGAAGAAAGTGAAAGAGGAAGAAGCCCCCTCATCTGTGACAGACGGCGACAAACAGATGACTGTAACTGATTATTCTACTGTTATCTTAGACAGTGTACCTTTACGAATGAGAAGAAAAGCACAAAATGCATTAGCTATTTTAAAGCGACATCCTGATATTCTTAAGTGGAATGATAAAGGCGAGGTACTTTATCATAAGGAAAAAATTAAGCATTCAAATATTATAGACTTATTCAATATCCTTTTTACAACCAAAAAGAAAAAGATTAATATTCCTGCTAAAAGCGAATTTTTAAAAGCCTTGACTGAAATCAACATGCCAATGGACTATATCAAAAATGAAAACTTACAGAATCATGATGTTAATATGAAAAAAAAAAAGTATTGCATGTTAAATCTGTAAAACATATACGTTCTCCACGAAAATGGGAACCTTATTAAATGAATAAAATTATTATTTTTACATATAGACTTTTTCTTCTCTCTACAATCAATATTTGTTTTACATCGTTTTTAAATGTTATGAAAAACATTCATTTCACAAAGAAGCTTTTACCTTTCAATACATTTATTTTCAAAGAATAAATTTCTGTATTATACATAAAATATACTTGGAATTTTCTTTCATTAGTTAATATCAAATTAACAACAATATCCATTTACTGATATTTGATATACATGTTTGCTTTAAAATTAAAACTAAAATTTCAATATATTTCTATTAAAAAAAACATAAGGAAAAAAAAAAAAAATACTCATAACATCAACCAAAGACAGAAATTTAAATAGAATAGCTGTACTTATATTAGTGTATTTTTATAATCTTCATAACATTTCGATTCAAAAAACCTATTACAAAATAAATGAAACATTTTTTTCTGCCTTAAAGAATCTCTTATATTTTTAAAATTAATACATAAAAATATATCTTCACCAATATATTTAATTCTATCCTCAACACTTATCGTAATACATTCTTGTCTTGTCTTGTTTGGGAAGGACAGTCTATAAGGCGTCATTATATTATTGCGTTATCATGGTAAGATAGGTTAATGGAAAACTCTGATAATCACTGAAAACTTATTTGAAAGAGTTGTTATTCTTAAGTTTGACATTACTTATACATATATGCATAAGGGTAATCTTAAAAGCATCATCCACTTATCATGATAGAGTAATGGAAAATTTCTAAAACTCTGATAATCATATGTGAAAGAATGTATTATCTTAAGGTTGTTGTTGCTATTCCAAGTTTGACAATACATACAGAAGTGAAGGAAGATCCTTGATAAGCGTTGTAGACTTCACGTTATGATAAGGGTTAATGGAAGTTGAAATCGTATTCGAAAGAAAGGGTTATCATAATGTTGTTGTTGTCCTGGTTCAGATTATACAAATCTGAAATGCTTCGAGAACATTCTTTAATCCCTATAAAAGGTGTTTCAGAAATGGAAAAAGTCAGTTCTCTTCTCAACCTTGAAAAGAGCAAGTCTTCCTGATTTGATTCACAGAGCTTAATATTTTTTTGCGATGGCTTTTGAACAAGATCACCAATCTGTTTCTTCCAACGTAAGTATTAGAACTATTATATATTATTTTAATTATTATTTTTTTTCCAGACTAGATGAACTTTTTAAAATGAATTATAATCAATCTATTTTTATTGCATGATTTATATGTTTGCTTCAAGTATGATTTGAATTAAATAGCCTGCTTTTTACATAGTTTAGAGTTCAAAAAAAATTTTTTTAAAGCATTTGTAAGAGTCTGAAGGAAATCAGTCGAGTTTGTATATCGTTGCATGATATTTTTAATGCATGAATGAACTATTTTTTATGAGAGAAGATGCTTTTATTTTGAATCTTTATTTTAAAAGTATATTTGTTATAAGATAATGAATGAAGTATCAAATACTGTTAAACATTAATCATTTTTGAATATTCTAAAAAAATATTTTTTATTAATACAGTTTTTTCTCTTTTTTTTTCTTAGTTTATCAACTTTGGAATTCAGGAGGAGGAATTCAACTCTCTAACTTCTGACAGAATGGAACCTCAACCAAGTACAAGAGAGGTAACATTTTTTTCTTTTTAATAGTGACTTGCAGATATAGTTATTTATTCAATGGTTCTCTTTCCCTTCAGTCGTTGTTGTATAATGTGTGATTATTAGGAAAAAAAGTAGTGAGAGAGAGATTTTTAAACTAAACTAAAATTCTTTAAACGTAAAGAGTTAATACTAAACGATTTCTAAAATGATTTATGTAATTAAATTTTTTTTAGTGAGGGATAATTAAAAATGCGTAATTTTATAATGAGGAAAGCATGCATATTGAAAGCCGCTTTTCTATCTTTCACAGGTTTGCGACATATGTGGTCAAAGTTTTAGCAATAAAAGTCATTTAGTTCGTCATTCGAAAACACATGAGAGAAAAATCTTTCACTGTGAAGAATGTCAGGCTCAGTTTACGAGAGCAGATAATTTACGAAGACACATGCAAAATATTCATGTTAAAAAAAATACCTTTTCATGTGAAAAATGCAACGACGTGTTTAGCAGAAAACATGATCTAATGAAACATGACCGTACTCAACATGGTACTGTTCAAAGTATTAAAAGGAAAAGTAATAATCCCCATCCATTAAACAAGCGAATGAAGCATGCAGCGTCGGCCTTAAACGTCTTCAGTTCTTTTACAATTATCGCCACCAAAGAAATTAATCAAGATCTAGAAATATTTTTAAATAATATCAAATTAAATATTATGTCCAAACTCGAGGAAGAAATCAATGAGAAAAAGGCTTTAAAATGGTACATTATAGTAACAGCACAGTTCTCTAGAATAGGACATGATGGGGACGAAGAAGTTATTAAATCACATTTTAGATCTACCTGCCTCACAAATTTAACAATAGAGAACATTGAAGTACAATTGAATGAGGCCTATAACAAGATAAAAAAATCATTTGAAGAATTTTTACAAAATGGCTCGGGATGGACATTAGATAAAATTGAAAAATTAGAACTCTGCACAGCTCGATATCATCCCTTAGCCGCTAGTAGTTATATACCTCTTCCCAAAGAACTTGCCATGAAAAAAGCTATTTTAAACATTCAAAATGATGATAAAAAATGTTTAGTGTGGTGCTTACTTGCACACAAATATGATCTTTCTAGAGAAAATAATGCAAACCGAGTAAATCATTATAAACCCTATGAACATGAAATAAAATTGGGAAATATTGAATGCCCTGTTCCTATTACAAAAATACCATCTATTGAAAAACTAAATAATCTTAGAATAAATGTATTTGGATATGAAGAAAAAGAAGTCTTTCCCCTCTACATTTCAAACAGAAAAGAAACTGATTGTATTAATTTACTTTTAATCAGTGATGACAGTAAACAACATTATTGCTTAATAAGAAATATGTCTCGGTTATAAGGTGATCTCACAAAACATCGTGCAAGCACATTCTATTGCATGAGATGCTTGCATAGATTCACCCGTGAAAACCTGTTAGAAGAACATGCAAAATACTGTCAACATCAAAACATACAGAGAATTAAAATGCCATCAGAAGAAGAAAAAATATTAGAATATACCAATTATCAATATGAAGAGTCTATTCCGTACATTATTTATGCTGATTTTGAAGCTTTAATTGAAAACATAGACACTTGTACACCTGATGTAGCTACTGCGTCTTTTACAGAAAAAATACATCATCATAAAGCTTGCGGATATGCTTACATAATTGTAGGACCTGATGGGAAAAGCGTTAAACCTGTAACAGTACATAGAGGTCCAAATGCAGTAGACCATTTTATACAAAATATTTTACGTGAAGAAGAGGAAATAGCCGAAAAATTATATAGTATTGTACCTCTTTTCATGACATCTCAAGATGAACAAAATTTTAAAAATGCAACTCATTGCTACTTATGCAAAAAAAATTTGAATAATGATCGTGTAAAAGATCACGATCATCTTACGGGAAAGTATAGAGGAGCTCTGCACAATAAGTGCAATTTGAAATTTAAACTTCAAAAGAAAATTCCTGTCGTATTTCACAATTTAAAACACTATGATGCACATTTAATCATGCAAGGCATCGGCAAAATTCAAAACAGGGAGTTTCATGTTATACCTAATAATATGGAAAAATATATTTCTTTCAGTATTAAAAGAAAATGGAATAATCTAAGAATATCTTTAATTTTTATTGATAGTTTACAGTTTATGAACGCGTCTTTGGAAAAACTTGTATCTAACTTGCCTGAAGAAAAATTTAAGATTTTAAAAGAAAATTTTCCCAATGATCAAAACATAAAATTATTATTACGGAAGAGAATATATCCATATGAATATGTCAACTCTTTTGATAAATTTAAAGATACTCAGTTACCATCCATAGAGAACTTTCGAAGTACTTTAACTGGTGAAAGTATATCTTCGGATGATTACATTCATGCTCAAACTGTTTGGCAAGCTTTTCATATTCAAAATTTAGGTGAATATCATGATTTATACGTAAAAAGTGATGTTTTACAATTAGCAGATGTGTTTGAAAATTTTAGACAGCTTTGTAAAACTTACTATAGTTTAGATTGTGCGCATTTGATGACTGCACCTGGATTAGCTTGGCAAGCCTGCTTAAAAATGACTGATCAAGCTTTGGAATTATTAACGGATGTTAATATGCATTTATTTATAGAGCAGGGCATTCGTGGAGGTGTGTCCATGATTACCCAGCGTAAGTCTGTAGCAAATAATAAATATCTGAAAAATTTTGATTCAACTAAAGAAAGTAAATATATCTTATACCTTGATGCAAACAATCTCTACGGGTGGGCTATGAGTCAACCCTTACCCTATGGAAGTTTTGAGTGGGTTGAACCTCATAAGAATGTCATAGAAAAGATTTTGACTTTATCAGAAGACAGTTTGGATGGATACATCTTGGAAGTAGACCTCGAATATCCCAAAGAACTTCATAATGCACATAACGATTACCCCTTAGCTCCAGAAAAAATGAAAATAATAGCTAATCATCTTTCACCTTATGCAGTCAGTATACTGAAAAATAATAAATTTATCTCGAATACTAAATTAGTTCCTAATTTAAATCCTAAATTTAATTATGTCATCTATCATAAAAATTTACAGTTATATCTCTCTTTAGGTATGAAATTAATGCATGTTCACAAAATTATAAAATTTAAACAAAAAGCTTGGTTACAACCTTATATACAGTTTAATACAGATCAACGTAAAAATGCACAGACAGGATATGAGAAAGATTTTTTTAAACTAATGAACAATAGTGTGTACGGTAAAACTATGGAAAACGTGAGGAAACATGTTAATGTTCAATTAGTCAATACTGAAAAAAGAGCGAAAAAATTGGTAGCTGCACCAACCTTTCATAATTTCAGAATTTTTGATAACGATTTGGTTGGAGTACAAAGGTTGAAAAACTGTGTTAATTTAAACAAACCCATTTATGTAGGATTTGTCATACTAGAACTTAGTAAATATCATATGTACAATTTTCATTACAACCATATCAAAAAACAATATGGAGAAAGAGCCAAGCTACTTTTTACTGACACAGACTCTCTCACGTACGAAATTTTAACAGAAGATGTATATCGAGATATGAGTTTTCATACGCATCTGTACGATATGTCAGATTATCCGAAGACTCATGCTTTATACAATATCAATAATAAAAAGAAAATTGGATGCTTCAAAGATGAAATGAATTCCGAATCAATACTGGAGTTTATAGGACTGAGGGCGAAAATGTACTCTCTACTGTTGGATGAAAGTGAGAAGAAAACCGCGAAAGGAGTTAAACAAAGTGTTATTAAAAGGAAACTTAAACATAAAAATTATAGAGATTGTTTAGAGAAATCTATCTTCACCAGAGAATTACAATATAATATTCAGAGTAAGAACCATCATCTTTTTACCATGGCTATAAATAAAATCGCACTTTCAGCTTTTGATGATAAAAGATATATTTTAAAGGATGGAGTACACTCCTTAGCCTATGGGCATATCAATATAAATAATGTTTAATGAAAAACAAAATGAATTATTTTTAATGTGGTCAATGACTTCACAGTGGAGTTATGGGAAGGGGCTGACCTGGGTATTCAAAAAAACCCCATGACTGTGAAACTGTGAAGAGAGACCCGCAGGTGTCAGAAAGCTGAGGCTTTCGATAAAAGCCCATGTGTGTGTGTGTGTGTGTGTGAAATTTTAATGAGTATTATGTTATTCTTTCCAATATTTTTAACAGTTATTTCTTTCCAGAAAAGCAGATATTTTGTTTCAGGGTTCGATCCTATATTTTGAATAATAGAACATTAAAAAAAAAAGAAACTTCTAAAATAGATTATTTTCTTTTTTCATCCCTAGAGGACGCCATAAGCAATTCCTAAATACATTATTTTCTTTTTTCGTCCCTAGAGGACGCCATGACTCCGTTGCCAAATTAAAAAAAACTAACTTTAAATGAAAAGCAGGAGGTCTACAACTCAATCAGTAGTCTACGAACAACTCAACTCCACTCGAAACCACGCCTCCTAGTGTGATGACGTTGCCTTTGGTCCCGCCCTCTGTGATGTCATTGACCACGCCCCCTGACCCACTGACCCACCTGATGCAGAACGCCCATTATCATGCTACTGTAGAAACTGTTAGCTAGATAGAAATGTTACGATTTATTTCATGTTCATACTTTACGATATGTACCATATACGGTAGTGGTAATTAACAATGATTGTTTCACATAACAATAGCCCACTAATAGGTTAATTCTATGTTCTGCTACTTTATGCAGTTGTTGCTTTATTATAAATCTATTGTTTATAAATCTATTGTTGTATAAAATATGGTATCTAAATTTAAATAAAATTATCATACCATTGATTGATAGTTTATATACAAATCTATTGTTGTATAAAATAAGATTCAATAAATTCCTCATTCCATTGATGCGCATTACATTCGCCGACAAACAATTTTTTTATTATTTAAAGTTTTAAAATGGGGATGCGCATTAGATTCGATGGCGCATTAGATTCGCATAAATACGGTATTTAAAGCAAAATTTGGCTTATGCTTCACCGGAGTGAAGATACTATCGAGAATTTCAATGCACCGCCGAAAATGATGACCTCTTATCTCAGAATAGCAGTCTTAGCAGCGTAGCATTGAAACAGAACATGCTCTGTTTCCTAATTTGTGTCCCAATTTGTGTTCTGGCAAGAAAACGGATATTAAGGTGTGATAGCAAATGGTTTTAACATAAAATAACCTGTTTAAAATTAAAATAAATCTTAAAACCTTTACTGCTCATTCGTGCGCAAAGTTTGAGTTATACTGCAAAATAAAACGGTGAAATAATGACTTTACTTTTCTTCAAATTGTTTTTTAGCCCAAAGAGGCAATTTGCCCAGAAGGGCTATTGATTTCGTTTTCGCATTTTTCGTCGTCCATTCTAAAACGTCTTTTCACTTTTGTAATTGCATTATGTTTAAAGAAATTAAATAACAAAGAATCTGCATGAATGTACGTTTTCTGCATTGTGAAAAAACAACGGTACTCATAGACATCGAATTTTGAACAACGTAGTCCTCCAGTCGAATATGGGCATCTGGAAGGTGAAATTTGGAATTTGTTTTATTATCTATTTCGTAAAAATTTGACGAATTTTTCATTAAGAAACTCAGCGATATCAAAAGGAGCAATGGTAACACAGTAAGAAAAAAATAACTTTTTTTATCTCCAGCGGGCAAGACTGTGTATCGGAAATTCTAAAAGGTAAACAAATAATCGCTTTAGTTCAGTAGACAGAGAACAGAGCTGGAGAAGAGTTAAATACCCTTTATTATTCCAGATAAAGTTTAACAGATGACTCCTTTCTTGCAGTTTACATTTCTGCAAACAGAAATGAAGTACTTTTAAGGATTTTTAAGCGCCCTTAATGAAAAAAAATTAAGGTCCTATGAGCAAATGGTAACTGAATAAACTTAGTTAAAAATATTATCTATGCCTGAACTTCCCTTTTGTAATGCCATCCTAAAAATAGAATAGATTTATAAGTAGGATGCATTATTATTAAACACAACTTAACATAATTATAAAGGTTGAGAATAAAATAAAGTTTATGAAATTTACCAAAGTAACATTAGGTAGTATTTTACACTTTTAATAGTTGGACCTATTTAAAAGAAGATAAATGTCATTTAATTTACGTTTTATTACGAAATTTTTAATGTCTCATACTTTCTCAGTCTAGAGGTTTAGTAAATAGCAGGTAGATTTTATATCAGGTAGCATAGGTTAAAATGAGAAGTAAAATCATAATCAATATGATTCATAACAAAAGACTAGCTATGTCAACACAGCTGTTTGCCTAGAGAATAGACCTGATGATCAGAATAAACCTAAAAGACCTGATGCAGGTATGGTTGGGGCTCTGGTTAAAACGCAGTTTGTCTCATAGCATCCTGTAGAGTTCCAAGGGTTCAAAACCAGTTAATTTTCTTGTAAGGTTTATCTTGATTTTTCTAACAGTTGATTTTGAGTTAAAGTCCTTAATTTCAGCTTACCACTTCCGGCCAGAACTTATTTTCGGAATCGCGGTTGAATGCAAATGTGGAGAAGAAGTATTTAACTCTGAAGTTCTACTGACTTCGTGAAAGAGCCAGAAATTTTATGCATTTTGGCTTTATTCTCTCTAAAGCTATTTTTACAATCGGTCGTAGTTTAGGTCCCTGATAGCTTCGTCGTTAGTTAGCGTTGAGGGGCCAAGTGTGTTAGAATTTTAATAGCTTCGGCTATATCTTTTCAGTTACGATTAGTTAAGTTTTACTTCCTTGTTTCCTGAGTTCAAGCCCGAGGGGAGGCTTTATTGTAAACTCCAAGAAAGGAGTCATCTGTTAAACGTTATTTGGAATAATAAAGGGTATTTAACTCTTCTCCAGTTCTGTTCTCTGTCTACTGAACTAAAGCGATTATTTGTTTACCTGTTCTTAAGGTTTTTCAACTTTAACAGCAAATTAAAAGACAGGAATCTTACATTCTTAAAGGTTCCAATAAGCCACAAAGCACAAGAGATGATAAGTGGTTTTGTATTATTTTAAGTCTCACTAGAAGCGAAAAATAAGTTTAACATGAATTTTTACATTTTGTGTTTTACCTTGTGACCATGGTAAGGATTATGAAAGGCAATAACTGTACTATGCAGAGATAATTCTTAAGCGTAAGCAGTTATAAATAATTAAATTACGTACTTAGATAACCTTAGTCATAAGGATTTACAAGTCCACTATTAAATTTTATTTATGTTTTAAAAATATTCGTTAAAAAAAAGCCGTATTAAAATCACAATGTAATAAAATTTCACGCTTTAAAATACATATAATTTTATGGCATTGATTCTGAATTGATATTAGGATAATTACACATTAAAAGCTACAAAATTCTTATATTTTGTAGCAACAACACTCAACAAAATATTTAAGTGTCTTTTTAATTTAAAGCCTTTACAGACATTTCGGCTGATTTACGAGTATATGGATTTCCTTCTCTTTAAGAATCTTTCCTAAGACTCAGAAATTTGCCTCAATACGCAAACCAATGTTCTCACTAGTTTTTGCGTGTTTTATCTCCTAACTTGTCAACCTCTGCATAATGTACGTATGACGGTGTACTTGATCTGGTAAAAGTTAAATAGTATAACGCCCCGACAGTCGTGAAGCAAATTATCGCAAAGTTGACGTAACTGCAAAGTATGGTATGGTATGGTGCTGTATTTAATTATACCAAAGCACACTTGGGCTATCTGCGTAAGGGGAGGGATGCCTTCGTGGAGGACTTTCTAAGGAAAATTGGCTCGTTTACAAGTTATACACGGAGAAAACCACAAAAACGCCCATGCAGCCAGCCCTTTCGCGGGATTGCAACCTCGGACCGAACTATCACTGTTTAGCGACTTACCGCTCGGCCGCTGGTGGGCCAATTAACTGCAGAGTAAGACAAAGGTTTAAATAAGCCTGTAACTTTAAAAGAACGTTGAACATAAAGGCATGTTCTGATGCTATCAAAATCAATTACAGCTCGTGGTGATGTAATTAAACATTAAGAGTCAGATTTAAACTAAAACTGTGGGGCAAGACGTCAAAAACTATACAATTTAATTTTAATTTAAGCTGGGTCAGTAACTCAATCGTCATAACAACTTCAAATGTCGGCAGCAATAATGCAAAGACGAATAATTACAAATTATCAGAGCTGGCAGTAACAACAGCAGCGAGCAAGCGGAGGTCAGAAAAACACTGTCTTGCATTCCAAAAACCTCCGTTTAAAAACTGTTTAAGTGATTTGCATTCTGGTGAGGAAATAAAAATTGGAAATTATAGTAAAGGCTAAAATTATAAAACAAATGGGCAATTTACATGATAATAACTGTACATATCTTTGAAGAATAATTTTTGTTCTATTTACGTATTCACTTTCTTTCTTCGATACGTTTCCTTTTCCATTTAGAAGCTTCGGATTTAATTAAAGATTTTTGTTTTCTAAAAAAAAAATAAATGCATTTAGAATGTATAGAAAATACTGCTAATTTTATTTCCTTAGTAATAATATGAAGACCCAGAAGCAATATGAAATGGTATATGGTAAGGGCCGGCTGGTGTGGCATAATTTTTAGAATTTAGAGACACACAGAGCTACAAAATCTAGAAATGGCAACACTTTTAAAATTTAGAGCAGATATTGGAAGCAGAATTTAGAAAGCCAATTTAGGATCCACAGAGATTGCATCAGGTGGGAAAATGCCTAGCGATAGCCGTGTGTATAATGCATTAAGACATATTAGAATAATCTTTTAAATTGCAGCTTTCAATTTCTTTATTAATAAAAAAATTCCTTTCTAAAGCACCTGTCCATGTGTTTAGATTAGAAGCATTTTTGATATTCTCCGTGTTTGTGTCTAGTGAAAAGAAGGAAAAATAAAGGGATGTTATGAAAAATATCATGTTAAATATTAAGAAAACATTGTTAGCATGTTAAGGAACAAACATGTTAAGAAAAATATTCTAGTATCAGAAGTAAAACATTCAAATATTGTGTTTTCATTGTTCTTCTAGATGGTCTCCAAAAAGTAACAAATTCATTGCATACTTTCTGTGAAATACATCCAATACGTGTTAATACCATTGAGACGTTTTTCATTTTGCCACACTTTTCTGGAATCTTGCCATCAAATCCTCCTTAACTTTCGAAGCTTCAATGTTAAAATCCTAAAGAAAAATTACCTCTACCTGTTCTGTAACAGCGAGAAGCCAACAATATTTTGGGGAAAAAAAATCAGAGGTGTAAAAGTGCAAAATTAATTTTATACAGAAAAACTAATGCATATTGTGTGATTTCTGAATATTCTGAGACAATTACATGGGAAAAACTCTTACCTTGATGAAATGAAAAAGAAGACTTATTTAATTAATTACATACTTGTTTTGCTTTTGCTAAGAACTGTTTCAAAAATTGTGCTTTATAGCCTTATACCTTGTTGATTTTTCAGATTAAAAATATTACATAATGAGTGGCCAAAATAGAACTTTATAATATAACAGCGAAAAATAAAAATATTTTATTTAATGTTTTTTTAACTATAATTTAAATATATTACATTACTTTAATGAAATTTTTCAATGTTACAAGGTTCTAAAAAAATCTTCAAAAAATTCCCAGATCTTTGAATTAAAATTTTCTATAGAAACTGACCTTAAAGTCGCTAAAACGTTGATAGGTTGCCAAATTAGAACCATTTAATAAAAGAATTTACATCCCCAAAAGCAGAAAGTTGTTTAAGAGCTCCTCATTAGAAAAAATGAAATAATTTCGAAATGCTTATGTTTCACTTCTTCGTCAAAAACTCAAGCATCCCACCATATATATAAGAAGTAGAAACATATTATAACCCATTCACCAATTCAAAAGATAACCATATTTGTCAGTGAACCGCGAAAAATATTCCTACAAAATGGTAATTCACTGTCATTGTATAAACAGACAGAAATTTCAAGTGATTAAAATTAAGAACCTTCTGCCGATTTTTGGCGGAATTATGGACTTTTAAGAAACAAAAATCCATTCCGAAACAACCTAAGGACTCTTAAGGTACCGTGCGAACCCTGCTGTTAATACTTTACTATTAATAAATGTGAACATACTACTACAAGGACTACATTAACAAATTTTCACGCTCGTGAAAGAGCACTGTACAGCAATAGATGTTTTATGTCAGGATATTCTGTCGTCCACCAGCTTGAAACATTGCCAGTGCAGCATCTTTCAAATACTTTATAAGGTATATTCTTTCGTCTTTCTGCATGCCTTCCTGGAGTAAGCACTCGGCGCGCATTCGAGAGATCCTGGATTCGAGTCCCGGCTAGGGCGTTGCTCATTTTTCATGTCTCCCGTATTAAAAAAATCCTTAATGACACCACAGTGGCGCCCGAACTAAAAGGTAATGAATGATGATTCTTCACCACATGGATCTGATTAGTTCCCCTAATTCCCAGTCACCCTTTAAAAGGGGGAGTATATAACGTTCTCCAGAGAAAGGGGCTCCAGACCAGACTATCTCAAAGCCGCCTTAAACGGTTAAAAACGCCCCAAACTCCAGAGACCATCCGAGAGGGCGCCGTTTTCTCCCTTCTTCCAGCATGCCTTTGTGGTGTAACGGTTAGCACACTAGGCCGTAGTCGAGAGGTCCAGATTCGAGTCCCGGCGAGGGCATTGCACATGTTTCACGTCTCTTGCTTTAAAAAATAACCTAAAATCTAAAATTACGGAATTTCATGAAAGATCTCTAATAATTATGTATCTTTGTTTGTTATATTATTAGAGGGGAAAACATTTTCCAGTGGCAGTAAGTATAGCAGCATTTTTTGACTGTTATCTATGATTTATGTTAAGGATGGTCTTTTTTGGGAGCATACAATTAGACCAGACTTTTAAAAGTGACTAATAAATACCAGAGATTAGGGTTTTCAGCGCCCGGGGACAACTGAAGATCTCGCTCCCCTCTTGTTTGCGAAGACTGGAAAACATTTCATTCTAGAAATTCATAACATCAGTTCAAGGCGACCCCTGGGTGCGCTGTCTTCCTTTTTCCGCGATTCCTGTTTCCGCGGTTGTCAAAAACGTTCCTGTTTCCGCGAAATCAGCAATCTTCAATATCCCCCTTTCCAGGGATTACATAGTGGGGGAAGAGTGGATCGTGGCCTCACCCGAAACGAAGGACAGCAGAACATTTTTAAATTTAAAAAATAAATAATCTAAAAATATTTATGATCTCAGATCTTTGCATGAATGCAGCTAATACTGTTGTAAGGATCTTAAGTTTTACTAACGTTTATTTTATTTTAGAACTGTACTATCACTTCTTATTTTCAACTTCCGGCGAGAATTAACCCTTTGACGCCGGTGGTGGACCAATTTTCAAATTCTTTCCTCCTCTTCCTTCCGAAATTTTTGAGTGAAAATCAATTGATTACTGATCTTTTACCTCTAAATAACACAAAATGACTGCAGAATCATACATGTTTTAGGTCTTAGTACTTCAAATCGGATGCCTTTTAAAATTCGTTTTCAATGAGACAAAATAACTTCCTTATAATAATATAAACAAATTTAAATTTCAAAAGTTATTCATCGCACATCATGATTTCTATCATAAACAACAAAAAATAGCAATAATTAAACTGCATATATATATATATATATATATATATATAAACCTCCATATTTATGGCATTTGCTTTCTGGTTTCAGGGTGCAACGATTGCACCACTAGAGCATTCTGTCACAATTCTCACAATCCTCTAGAGCAGGGCTTCTTAAACTTTTGTCATTCACGACCCCATTTATGATTGCGAGTTTCGTGACGACCCCATACAAATATAAGAGAAAAATAAATTAATATTTTTTGATGATTTATTTATTAGGTAACAATATACATATACATATGAAAATATATAAGTTTAGAATTCGTTTTGAAACATACAAAAATCTAAAATTAAAAATTGCACAAAAAATTATAAAATTGTATTTATTATAGTTACAAAAATAAAAGTGGATTCTGACCGTCTTAATTCTCTCGAATATATTCAAGTAGTTGCGTGGTAAGTATTAAATTAAAGTATAAGTAAAAAATTTAATGAGATGGATGTGCCTGTTTTTTATTGCATAACAAATCAAATCTTGGTGGAATGTTTGAAACTGCTGGACGTAAGACCTCTTCAACATTTTTTAACGCTGAACGATATTGGGATTTAATATGGGTTAAAGCTGAGAAAGTAACTTCACATAAATATGTGGTGTTGAATGGCAGAAGTACATTTAACGCCATATCAGCGATTGTGGGAAATTCAGTTCTAGTTCCGATCCAGAATTCAGTCAAGGGCTTTTTTTGAAATTGTAGTTTTAAGTTTGAGTCACTCGAAAGCTCAGCAAATTCCTCTTGAGCTTTAAGTGGCAGGTGATCAATCTCACTTAAGCCAATCCAAAACGGCTTTTGAATCCAAACTATTTTTTGGAAATCAATATTTAATTCAAAATATGTCCGGAACTGTATTTCTAGCGCTTTTAAGTGATCTACAATAATTTTTGCAATAAAAGTTTTACAATGAATTTTCTCGATTACAAAATTGTCGACACTGGAAAACATTTCGAACGAATTTTTTTCGACCCTACTTTTCCAAATGTTGATCTTTTTAATAAAACTTTCAATTTTATCATTTGAAGTAAATATATCGCAATATTTTCCTTGAAGAGACAAGTTGAGATCGTTTAACTTCGCAAAAATATCTGACAAATAACACAGCTTGGATAGCCATAAGTCATTTTGAAAAAAAGCAGCAAGTTCACATTTTCGTTCGGTTAAAAATATTTCGATCTCGTCCTTTAATAACAATAATCTTCTTAAACTTTGACCTCTTGACAACCATCTTACTTCTGCATGTAATAACAAAGTTGTGTAGTTGGAATCCGTATCCTTACAGAGAGCATCCTGAAGCACATCGTTCAATTCTGGTGCTAATTTTTTTGCTGCAAGAGCCTCTCGGTGAATAAGGCAGTGAGTAAAAGTTATATGATCATAATGAGCAGCTTGAAAAAAATGATTTAAAACCAATATTTTTGCCCGTCATCGCTCTTGCACCATCTGTGCATATTCCACAGCAATTTTTCCATTCTAAACCTTCTGCTTTTAAAAATTCGTCAACTTTACAATATATGTCTTTCCCTGTAGTATGGTCTTCCATAGGACGACAAAATAACAATTCTTCCTCCACGCTTTCTTTATAAACGTACCTGACATATACTAACAACTGAGCCAATTTAGTAATATCAGTAGTTTCGTCCAACTGAAATGAAAATTTTGGGCTTTCTTTAATTCTTGTAATAAGTTGTATTAATTGGTCCTTGTTAATATCAGAAATTCTATTCGAGACAGTGTCGTTCGACAAAGGAATTTTTCGAATATCATCGCCATATTTTCTTCCATGTAGTATTTCTACCATTTTAATAGCAGCAGGTAACACAAGATCTTCTCCAATGGTGAACGGCTTTTTATTTTTAGCAATACAGTATGAAACTTCATATGACATTAGTAAATATTTTTCATTAACAGTTATAAGTTTTTCAAAGATTTTCTTTTCTTTATTTAAAGATTTCAACAGTCTTTCAAAATATTCTTTTGGTTTATTGACATACGAAACATGCTTTGATTCAAG
Source organism: Stegodyphus dumicola (assembly GCF_044657685.1). Lineage (NCBI taxonomy): Eukaryota > Metazoa > Arthropoda > Arachnida > Araneae > Eresidae > Stegodyphus > Stegodyphus dumicola. The sequence goes on along the minus strand of NC_140777.1, from coordinate 179,889,075 downwards.
ATGTCTTTTTAATTTTGATGGTTTCACACTCTCCGAAGCCAATAATTCATTGCAGATCAAACAAAGAGGTTGTTCATTACCCTCACAATTTTGAAATGTAAAGCCAAATTGAAGAAAAGACTCATCATATTTTCTTTTTCGCACATTAGATGCCTGTTTTCCAATACTTTGTCCTGCCTGAGAAGAGTTTGTAGCATTATCATCTGCGTCTTTACAATTCTTCTTTAAGTTCAGCCATTTATCCATGGCCAAAAATTATTTTGATCCTAAAATAAAATAAATATATAAAAATAACATATTGCAGATAATAATTGATTTATTAATTACCGAATAAATAAAAAAAACTAAAATCTTGTTACGGGGGACACTGATAATTGACCACACTAGAAGAGCGTCAACACTCCACTAATTCACATTACAGTCAGTGTAGGCTCGTTTACACAAGCGTTTTAGTCAATGCGAGTTACGGAATGTTATGAAAATTCGCTTAAAAAGCATAAAATTCACAAATTTTTCAACGGGTTTTACAAGTATTTATGCGCGCTTTTTTATAAGAGCCTACAGACCAGTTTGGTTAATGCGTATTTGCCAGCGCGTGTATTGAATCATTGTTTAGCTGCAGGTTGCACGTGTGTACGCGCGCGCATTCCTCCCTTGTGGGAAGTCAGCGGCGCGCGGTTTATTCAACATGTATGATACCGACAAACGCACTAACAATGTATAGCCACAGTATAATAATAGCGATCATCGATCGTTTACTGCTGTCGGTGGAGATAGCTCAAAACTTCAACAAATGCGCGTGTCTAGACGCTGCAAGTCCACTGTATTCCGCCAACTCTAGTGATGTTATAAAATGGTATATATATATTATATATAAATATTTGACATTAAAATCTCTCGCGACCCCAGAATTTTGCTACGCGACGCATAGTTTAAGAAGCCATGCTCTAGAGGCTACGTGGTCGCGCGGCGTTTGCTTGCTTCTCAAATAGGAATGTTTATTTTTACCCGGATACACTAGATAAGGGGTTTTGAAACCACAGAGTTATATTATTACTACACAATACATGCACCTGCCCAGTAAAAAGGTCTTTCTTCTCCAGAGACTTTTTTTTCTCTGACCTCAACACACTTGCTCCCCAAGCCAGTAGAGTGATTTTATAAATTATTTCCTGTGCTTTAAATTTAATGAAAATATACTTTGCTGTAATTAAAAATAGAAATCGCGTAAAAGTTTTATTTAAATTAAAAATATTTTCTGAATATTTGGGGATAAAATACGAATTAAATAAGTATAAATGGGAAACGAATGATCCGTACCAAAGCCAAAAAGACCAAGCCCCCCCCCCACCCATTAACATAAAAAAAAAAAAAAAAAAAAAAAAAAAAAAATACAAATTTCACGTGCCAGATGAAAAATTAAATAACGCTGGACATATACCAGTGAAATTTAGATCCAGTCAATGTACATTTTGTAGCACAAGGAAGAAACCTCATAGAAGAAGATACATGTGTGCGAAACGTGCAATGTGAGTCTGTCTATGCATGTACCAAAAAGACAAAACATGCTTTGAACAGTGTCACACTAAATATTTGTTCTTTAAAAAAAAAAAAAAAAAAAAAAAAAAAGTCTTTTTTTTAATCTTTATTTTATTTATGATTTTTATCCTTATTACTTCCTTGTACGAAGTAAAAAGGAAGTAATTGTAATCGCGAAAAGTTTCAGGTAGCATATTTCAACGAAAATATCCATTTTGACCGCTATCGAATGCAATTTAACAATGTTTTTGCGTGAGATCTGTACGTAAGGATAGAATAAAATACTCTTTTCCTCAAAAAAAATTATAAAACTGCTTTAAAATTAATTCTGAAGAGAATTTTTCGTGGCGTCTGTACGAACGTATGTACGTACGTATCTCGCATAAATCAAAAACGAGTAGCCTCAGAACGTTGAAATTTTGTATATAGGACTGCTATAACATGTAGATGTGCACCTCGTATTTTGGTTGTGATCGGCCGTACCAAACGTATATAAATATATTTATATATATATATCTCCTCTGTTACCCGGCTAAGCGATCTCAGTTACTCTACTCTTATATGTTTGTAAATTGTACATTTTTTGCATTAAAAATGATTGAATTATGTTGTTCTTATCTTCCGGTTGAGGTTTTTATGCCTTTAGTAAATCTGTAGGCTATATTTTTACAATTATCAACAATTTTAAAGTTGTTTAAGTGCCGCTAAGCTTAATAATTTGTTTGATGGCGGCCATTGCTTGTTTACATTTGAAACAGCAGGATAGTGGATTTGTTGCCAATCTCCAAAAACTTAGCTTCGCAACAACAAAGATAACGCCTTCATTTATTATTGCAAATTAATCAGGCTCTTTCTGGAATTTTTTCGAGGAAATAAATGGTTAAGATTTACTTCGTAATTTTTAATACAGATATTTTGCGTTTTTATGTATTTTTGCCTTGTCGCAAAGTGAGAACTAAATTAATAATTGAATGAGAAATACTCAATCGTCTGTGGAAAAACTGTTTCCTTTTTGTTTTGTTTGCTTAATTCCTTTTATACATTGTTCTAGCTTTATTATAGTATTTAAATAGAACATGTGGCAACGATTAGATAATTGTTTAAATGATATAAATTTTGTGCATTATGAGTTAGAATATGAACGAAATTTAATACTGTTAAGTGAACCTAGCGCCAGAGTGTCGCTATGGTAAACAAATAGAGTGAATTTTAAAGAATATATTTATTCTATTGTGGTTTATGCGTTGTCGGCGAAGTAGATTTAATTCAATACAATAAGTTTAAATGAAATGTAAGAAAAAATGCGTATAATTTAATATTCCGTACAACGAAGTCATGTGGTGTACACATCAGATTTTTTCCTTTTAGTTCTAGTAATGTCTAAAACATCCACATTGATTAACATAAGATGTAAAATAACAGCTAATATTGTAGCAGAGTTACGAATACTTTGGTAGAGAATTGCAAGGATTTTGGCGACTTTTTTTTTAATTTGGCGAGCGATACGACTTATAGTAAAAAAATTGCTGGATACGACATTTCCCCCCCCCCCCCGCAGAGCAGTGTGAAATTGAGAAACATATTTCGGAATGATTAGAGAATCAAAGGATATGCCTTTATCCATTTTTTGCAGCAATTCCACTTTTTGTTTCATGGACATCGGAACATGCTTTCGCTTTGTAGATCCTTTGGTAGCTCCAGAATCGGAAATTCTTTTTGACATAATTGAAAGTTCAAGCTTACTTTTATAAAACTGCTCTAACAGTCTGCAAAAAATAATAAGCCGGATACAATTAGAACAAGTTATGGCAAAGCACAAGTTATCTGCCTAAGGAACAACGCAATTTGCAACATTAACTGATATAGATAATTAGATAATTTTAGCTTAGCTTATACCGTCCGTTATACATTAAATGTGCATGCGCAAAGGTATTATGCGCACACAATAACGCATTATGCGTTGACGCATGCGCAGAAAGTTTGTAGCTTTGAGGTCCGGATTAAAGACTTTTGACTGTAAACGGATTTTTGTATATATGTGTGTGTGTATTAGCATTTCTCTCATTTCATTCATATATAATTTAATACTTTTTTGAAATCTAATTTGCACATTATTTGACTACATTCAAACAAAAAAAATTGGCGTTGCTAATTTTGTTTAAAGTTAACCAGCAGAACAGATGTAATAATTTTCATTATCATTTCAAAATGAAAATTGGGTTGTTTTATTAAGGCAAAACATACGTACATAAATTAAATAAATACTACATAAATTAAACTATGAAGAATAAAGAATAATGTTTTCATGGAGTACATTTTAGGCTGCCAATTCATTTTTCAAATATTATTAAATCAAACTGCCTTACTTGCATGACTCAGTTTGATTTAATAATATTTATAAGTATATACATTGCTATAATAACGATTTAGAAGTCATGCAAAATTTTCTAAAGGGATGATAAAATCAAAAAGTCTCTAAGAACCATGAAATTAAGGTAAAAATACATTCTTTTATAATACATACGTAGATTTTATGTATGCATTTTCATTTTCTCACTTTCACATTTCATTCATATGACAGTGCTTTGACATTTGTTGGAAAATTTAATTTACATCTAAGTTGCCTGCATTTCAAATGCAGTTTGACTATAAAAATTAGCTTTACTTATTTTGCTTTTAAGTTAATTAGCATATGAGATATGATAATTTCCGTTATAACTTAGAAATGAATATGGTTAGGTTATTTAATTTAGTTATTAGGTTAATTTAGTTATCTGCCTAAGAGGAGGGTTTTATGTTTGCCTTTGTAGGCTTTTGACGGGAAACTTAAGATTCAGATTAGGTTTGGGGGGAAACCATACAAAATCACGTGTAACCAGCCTGTGTTGCCAGGAATGATTACAGGTTACCCAGTGTCCAAGAATTTTACCTCTTACCATTGGTGGGCCTCAAAATGATCAAAGATTGTTTTACACTTCTGCACACTTAATTCAGACATTATCTGTCAGTAAAACCAGGTAAATATTAAAAGATCGTGCAAGAAAACTTGCGCAGTAAAAATGTAGAGCTCTAAATGATCACAAATTTGAATTAAAATTGTCTACATTTTTATGGTTTTTATAGATCCAATCAGTTTTAAGTGATATACGAGGGCCATCCAGGAAGTAGATTACGTTTCCGTCTGTGTCCGCTAGGGGCGGGGCTAGCGCGGCCATCTTGGGGTCAGAGCCAGGGGGGGCCCACGAGCGATGCGTAGTGCAGGGAGAAAATTTTGCCACCTGCGCATGACGTCATGTGGGTGACAGTCGTTAGTTCTCGGCGTTTGTTTACATTCGTTGCATTTGATCTGTGATACATTTGATTTGTGTTGTTAATTTGCTTTTATAAGTAGTCGGAAATGGCAAGTTGTGCTATAGCGTTGTGTCAGAATTATAGAAGGAAAACTAAAAGTCAAGGCATCACATACCATCGTTTTCCAAGTGATCCAGAACTTCGTAAGTTATGGACTAATCGCTGCAAAAGAGCAGATAATTTCAACATCGAAAATGCCAGAGTATGTGCTCTTCATTTTACACCTGATGACTACGTACGAGATCTAAAGGCAGAATTGCTTGGTTCAACTCCTAAAAGGGTGCTGAAAGCCAATGCTGTTCCCACTTTACATCTTCCGTCATCATCATGTGAAAATAACTCATCAATAAAGTATATATGTTGTGCTTCAAAAACTGAACCTAATCTGGAGAGAACGTTTTCTAACAGGAATGAGTCATCTAAATTTATGCTAAAAAGGGATAGAGCAAGCAGGTGTCAGGCTCGGGGAACAAGGAAACGAGCATTGGAAAATTTAGCTTCCCTTTCCCCCAAAAAGAAAAAACTACAAGCTGATAAGATAGACTGTGCAACTCAGTTTACATCCAGTGACACATCTCATTTAGTTGAGCGTGTGCAAATCTTAGAAAAGGAAAATAAGAGATTAAATGTGTTGTGCAGTCAATTGAAAATGCAAAAGAAAATTATTTTTACTGAACTTACTGCTTCTCGTAGAAAATTGCGTAGCTATCAGAAAATGAGCAGGAAAGTAACAAGCAAACAAGTACATAGTGCAGTTAAAAAAATTTTAGGGACAATTTTTACGGACAATCAAATTCGCTTTCTCATGTCAAATAAAAAATATGTTAAGTGGAATGCAGATGACATTTGCAAATCTGCAACACTTAGGGCAGTATCCAAAAGATGCTATAACTATCTCAGACAAAAAATGGGATTTCCATTTCCTAGCATTTCGACTTTGAAGAGATGGGTATCTTGTTCATTTCGCTGTTCTCCTGGTTTGCTACACGATGTAATTCATGTTATGCGTGCTGGGGCATTACAGATGACAGACAAAGAATGTATGTGTGTTCTTTCATTCGATGAAATGAACGTGGATAGTAGAATCTGTTATGACCAAGCAGAAGATAAGATTGTTGGCCCACATAGAAATGTTCAAGTAGTAATGGTGCGAGGACTTCTTGCAAGCTGGAAGCAGCCAATATATTTCGACTTTGATACGCAAATGACGGCAGAAATATTGAAAGATATAATAACAACATTAGCAGAAATTGGATATTATGTAGTTGCAGCTGTAGCTGACTTGGGTGGTAGAAATCGTGCTGTGTGGACAAAACTTCAGATTACTCATCTGAACAGCAGCTTTTCACATCCCCAGGACTCTAGTAAACGTGTGTGGGTGTTTGCTGATGTGCCACACCTTTTGAAACTTCTTCGTAATCACTTTTTGGATGATGGATTAATGCTTCCGGGAAATAAATTAATTACAAAAGAACCTATCGAAAGATTGATATCGATGGATTGCAAAGAAGTGAAAATTTGCCCAAAGTTGTCCGTAAGTCACATTTCTGTTAAAGGTAATGAACGCCAGCGTGTGCATTTAGCTGCGCAGTTATTTTCAAACCATACTGCACAAGGTATCCGCTATCTTATACCAGAAGAAGAGGAAACTGCAATTTTTTTTGAATTAGTGAATAATTCATTTGATATTCTTAACTCCAGGAAACCTGTCTCTGATACAGTGTTATCTTGTGCGTATGGGATACATGAAGAAATCCAGGAGAGAACCTTAAAGAAATTTTATGCTTTTTGTGAAGACATGAAAGTGGGCAAGGCAAAGCACCTATTACCATTTCAGAAAGGATTTATGATGTCGATTACATCACTGCTGGGGTTATTTTCTGATTTGAAACAATTAGGAGTTAAATACCTTTTAACTTCCAGACTAAATCAAGATTGCCTGGAAAATTTTTTTCCCCGAATCCGCGGTCTTGGCCATTTCTATGATCATCCACTGCCCGTAGACGTGAAGTATCGAATGCGTCTTTTATTGTTAACTAATAATTCCTACCAGATTTCACTTTCTAACACATCTTCTGTTGCTCCTGATGAGGAGGAAGATGCATACATTACTTCCAACTTTTTTGGTAATATTTTACCTGACATGACTGAAGCTCTGAAGATGTTAGACGGTGAAACTGAGATGAGGGATATTGTTTTTGATAATTCTAGATTGACCCTTGCAAGTGAACCTGCAGCTGACTGCTCTGTAGAGGGTTTTCGGTACCTTGCAGGCTACATAGCCTACCGTGGAAGAAAATATGACCATTCTTTGGGAACACCTACAGAACAATTGCTCCATCTGCCTTCAGATGAACACGTTGGTTGGATAGAAACGCTTTCTCGTGGTGGTTTACTTGTTCCATCTGAGGAATGGTTAAAAAAAATAAGTCAATTTGAAGTAGTGTTTGTAAGTGAACATGGGAAAGATGGTCTTTCAAGAAATAATAACATTATGCAAACTATGTGTAAAAAAATTGCACAAAAGTTTCCTGATGTGCATAATGAAATCATTAAAATATATGTTAAGACACGAACATTTATATGCTTGAGGTATTTGAATACAGAAATGAAAAAGAAGAAAAGAAATAAGGCTGATATGAAAAAGGCACAGAAGTGGATTGCATCATCTTTATAACTCCTCCTCATATTACATCCTACTCATATATGAAGATACTTTTCAATAGCAGCCAGGACAGCGATTGATGATGATGAAGAAGTTCAAAATGTTAATGAAAATGAGTGTAAAAAATCATTGCCAGTTAAGTCAAATGCACATGATTCTTTACTACACAGTGTCGAGTTTGAAGATAGTGTACCAGAAAACATTTCCCATGCATTTACAAAGATGTGAGGCTTCTTATGACATGATCCCAACAATCAAAACAAGCTTTCGTGTTTTAGGGAAAGTATTCTGCCACTGCAAATATCCTCTTCGCAAACATTTCACATTGGCAAATTTAATAATATTTTGTCAAACAATTTTTGGCATTTTAAAGAAAGAAACTTGCTTTAGAAGACTGTGTTGTAAAATTTATAAGTGAATACCATTAACATTAAGTACAAGATGTCTGAAATGGAACTGTAATGCTACCAGATTAGAACCATCATTTACTTCCAGATATGTTACAAAAAGGGAGCTACAGAATGTCAACAAAACATGCATACAACTTTAGGTACTAATGTTGCATCATATGAGACTGTGAATGTTTGATATTGAAAGTTCAAAAACAAGGGCTATGGCTCAAACAAGGACTCAAAACAAGGATTACTAATATTTTCTCAAACAATTTTTGGCAAAGAAAGAGATTTGCTTTAGAACAGTGTGTTGTGAATTGTATTAAAATATCATTGTGTACAAGGTATCAGAAAGAGAACTATCACACTACCGGATTAGAACCACCACTTACTTCCAGATATGTAGCAAAAAGTAAGCTACAGAATGTCAACAAATCATATGTACAGCTTTAGGTACTAATGTTATATCATATGACACTGTGAAGGTTTGGTACCGAAAATTCAAAAATAAGGACTATTACACTCAAGAAGCATAGTACTAGAAAATAGTGTAACAAAAAACATTTTCTATGCATTACAAAGATGTGAGACTTCTTACGACATGAAATGTCTTTCCCAACAATCAAAACAAGCTTTCGTGTTTTAATGAAAGTATCCTACCACTGCAAAAATCTTCTTCGCAAACATGTAACATTGACATATTTAATCATATTTTGTCAAACAATTTTGGTGTTTGAAAGAAACTTGCTTTAAAACACTGTGTTGTAAAATGTGTAAAAGAAATATCATTTATCATTGAGTACAAGGTGTCTGAAATGAAACTATTTCTACTATAGTTGTGTTACAAAAAGTCAGCTACAGTATGTCACCAAATCATGTGTACAACTTTAGGTACTACTGTTATGTCATATGAAACTGTGAGAGTTTTGTATTGTGAAATGTATAAAACAAATATGTTATCGAATACAAGGTGTCTGAAATGAAACTATTTCTACTACAGATTAGAATCATCTACTTAACTACTCCAAAATAGAATCATTTACTTAACTACTACAGAATAGAATCATCATTTACTTCCATTTGTGTTGCAAAAAGTCAGTTACAGAATGTCACCAAATCGCGTGTAAAACTTTAGGTATTAATGTAATGTCATATGAAACTGTGAAAGTTTAGTACCGAAAATGCAAAAACAAGGATTATGACATTCAAGGAGCAGAGAACCAGAAAATATTTTTCATGCATTAAAAAGATGTGTGTTTTCTTATGACATGAAATGTCTTTCCCAACAATTAAAGTAAGCTTTCGAGTTTTAATGAAAGTATCCTGCCACTTCAAATATCCTCTTCGCGAAATTTCACATTGGCATATTTAATCATATTCCGTATATAGGATTAAAGAAAGATTTGAAATTCGAATCATATTTTGTATATATGATTAAAGATTATGCATTTTAAAGAAAGAAACGTGCTTTAGAACACTGTATTGCAAAATGTATTTGAAAAAGAGAGACTTGCTTTAGAACTGTGTGCTCTTAAATTTATAAAAAAATACCATTAAGTACAAGGTGTGTGAAATGGAACTATCACACTACCAGATTAGAACTATAATTTTCTTCCAGTTCTTTTGCAAAAAGTCAGCTACAAAATTTCGCCAAATCATGTGTACAACTTTATGTGCTAATGTTATATCAAATGACACTGAAGGTTTGGTACCTAAAGTTCAAAAACAAGGCTTATGATACTGAAGAAGCAGATCACTCTGGCCAACCTACTGATGTTGATGAGGCCCACCTACGAGAACTTGTTGAATATCAATATGTAACCACTCAAGGGCTTGCGTATGGTCTCGAGAGAGTGAAAGCTGAAGAGTTAGACATTAGTGCCATGTCCATTAGTTGCGCTGAGTATCTCATAGATTTGACGCACAAGTTCAATTACTGGGTACTGCATGAGATTACTTAATCACACCTGCAGCCACATCTTGCTGGTGCTATCTTCCATTCTGCGCAGGATGTCCAAAATGTAGTTGATCTGCTTTTGAACTCGTGGCCACCAAGTTTATGTGTCGATGATTTTGAAAAACTACCAAAATGTTGACAGAAAATCATAGATTTGTCTGGTGATTTGTACCCGTGCTATATATACTACCTTCATGTTGTTGTTTTTTTCTAGTTTTATGAAGAACGTTTTTGGTGGAAAACTTTCTTTACAACCAGATAAAATAACTGACTATTTTTTAAATGAATTTATGTAGTTTTCATACATAACTTTTATGTAATTTTACATTTATTTTTCATTTTACTTCTATTTTAATTTTTTATCATAATTTTCCTTTTATGAAGTAGACTTATAGCGAGATATTTAATCTCAATGTCGTGTTTACCAATAGTGACTACCTGAATGATTAGTTGATAAATTTGCTTATCTAAGTTAATTCACATGCTTTGGTTACTTTCTTTACATCCCAAAAGTAATTCTATGTATTGAAGCAATGTCTGGGTTAAGCATTGAGACATAGTAAACTGATACATGCTTCAGAAGAAAGAACAATTTATCGGCCACACTATGATGCAAACATCGATGAGCGAGCGACATATTTCCTTCAATGTTGTTTAACTGATGCATATGCCTGATGTAATTTAATTGATATAACTAAGTGAACTTACACATACCTGACCCTGAAGGAAAACAAATCTGTGTATAATGCTGGAATACAAATAGCGAAAGAGTAAGTAAGATATTCTGTTCAGTGTTATTTAACTGCTGCATATGTTTTAATTTTGATTCTATATAACTAGTTTTTAATTATAAGAGAAAGAAAAATAATTCAATATTGAACACATATTTTGAGTATAACAAAAGTATTTTAAGAAACAACCTGTTAAAAATACATTAGTCATTAAAAATATTTAATTTGTGTACAGGCTGAATTGAAACTAACATGTGGTGGTGTATTTAATTATGGCAAAGCACACTAGGGCTATCTGCATAATAGGTGTGATGCCTTTGTGGAGGACTTTCTCAGGGAAACTGGCTCGTATACACACTAAGGTGTAGGGCAAGTTTATTATTGTGCGTATATGTGTAAGAAAATGTATTTTAATTGTTCCATTTTTATTGTATGGAAGGAAGAATAGGATGCCAATATCGAAGATTATTTACCATAGCAAATAATCACGGTCAGGATAAATGTTATATACGAGGGCTATCCAGAAAGTAGATTACGTTTTGGAATAAAAAAATAAACAAAGTATAGGAAACAAATTTTATTATATACAGATGAAAGCCACACTCAAATACTACTTTTCTACATAGTCACCATACAAATTAAGGCATTTATCGTAGCGATGTACGAGCTTGGAAATTCCTTCGTCGAAAAATTCGGCCGCCTGCGCCTTCAACCACTTCGTTACCTCTTCTTGCAGCTGTGCGTCGTCATCAAAACGCTGCATAGCCAGCCACTTCTTCATTGCTGGGAATAGGTGGAAGTCGCTCGGTGCCAGGTCGGGACTGTACGGCGGATGAGGAAACAACTCCCACTTAAAAGATTCAAGAACTTTACGAGTGACATTTGCCGTGTGGGGCCGGGCGTTGTCGTGAATCAACAAGATCTTAGAGCTCAACATTCCTCTGCGCTTGTTTTGAATTGCTCTTCTGAGTTTTTGGAGAGTTTGGCAATACCTTTGAGAGTTTATTGTAGTGCCTCTTTCCAGGAAGTCCACCAAAATTACACCTTTTCTGTCCCAAAAAACAGTCGCCATCATCTTCCTTGCCGACATTGTTTGCATGCATTTCTTGGGTTTTTGGGGAGAACTTGTGTGCCCCCACTGCATTGATTGCAATTTCGTTTCACAGTTCACATGTTTCACCCATGTTTCGTCACCAGTAACGATGCGATCGAGTAAAGAGTCACCATCCTTATGGTAAGCGTCCAAAAAGTTCAACGCTGCAGCCATTCGCTGATTTTTGTGGTCCTCTGTCAAGATTTTTGGAATCCATCTTGCACAAAACTTGTGGTAACCAAGCTTTTCGCTGATGATTTCGTGCAACAAACTTCGCGAAATTTGTGGAAAACTCAAAGAAAGTTCCGTTATTGTGAAATTTCGACTTTCACGGACTTTAGCATCGACTTTTTCGAGAAGTTCGGCGGTCACTATGCTGGGTCTCCCACTTCGATCTTCGTCGTGAACATTGGTTCGGCCATTTTGAAATCTTATGACCCACTGACGCACTCCACCTTCAGTGATAATGTTGTCCCCATACACTTCACGAAGCTGCCGATAGATTTCTATCGGTTTACAGTTTTTTGCAGTCAGAAACCTTATTACTGAGCGCACCTCGTGGGATTTTCAATTAACGCAGACATTTCAAACCGTCACAGTATCTGAACGGAGCACAGCACGAACCTCTCACTAGCACGGCTAGATGCAGACTGAGCTGCGCAACGCTCTGACCCCAAGATGGCCGCGCTAGCCCCGCCCCTAGCGGACACAGACGGAAACGTAATCTACTTCCTGGATGGCCCTCGTAGAAATATTGGGAGTGTAAGGGATTATAAGAGTACTTTTAGATTATACTGAAAATATATGCACTTCTGCTAAAATCTGAAGTGAATCAGTATGAAGTGACTTTAAAAATAATGTGATAAGTATACTATTTAAAAGTATAAATGACAAATATTAAGAAATTTGTAGAATTTTATGGTATTTAAATATGAATTTGTTGTGTCAAATCTTTTTATATATATTTTTGCTTGAGATATGTAAATTAAACTGAAAATCACGATCATATATTTCTCATGGAATGTCAAAGTTCATTTGTATTAAAAAAAATGCATGAGCAATGAAATTAAATAGAATAATACTTTTTGATTATGTTTTTACCATGGTCTTAGGAATTATGCCATCATGTGTTCTGTTCAACAAAATTTCTTTAGTGCAAACAATACTACGAAAAATATTGAAAAATAGCTTGTTTTACAATATTTATTTCCCTCAATTAACTTAAATATCGTTTTTCATTTCCTAATGCTTTCCTTTATGATAAGAATTTAATGTTTACAATTATTTTCAGCATTCGTACGAATTCTGTGCATAAAATAAACATTGCTTTAACAAAATACTTTATCGGAAAGTATATACCCTGTATTTCCGGTGTATCTACCACATTTAAAATGATTATTTTGCTTTAGTTTACATTACTTCCATTACGAAAATCATGTAGCAGACGCGTCGGCCGATGCGTCTTGTCTCCCGGGTGACGTCACTACCAGCAACCAATGGCACGCTTTTTCCGTTCCTGGCCTAACCTTAGTATATTAAAGAACCTTGGGTCAGAGCCCACGCAGCTCAGTCTGCATCTAGCCGTGCTAGTGAGAGGTTCGTGCTGTGCGTCGGCTGTGCTCCGTTCAGATACTGTGACGGTTTGAAATGTCTGCGTTAATTGAAAATCCCGCGAGGTGCGCTCAGTAATAAGGTTTCTGACTGCAAAAAACTGTAAACCGATAGAAATCTATCGGCAGCTTCGTGAAGTGTATGGGGACAACATTATCACTGAAGGTGGAGTGCGTCAGTGGGTCATAAGATTTCAAAATGGCCGAACCAATGTTCACGACGAAGATCGAAGTGGGAGACCCAGCATAGTGACCGCCGAACTTCTCGAAAAAGTCGATGCTAAAGTCCGTGAAAATCGAAATTTCACAATAACGGAACTTTCTTTGAGTTTTCCACAAATTTCGCGAAGTTTGTTGCACGAAATCATCAGCGAAAAGCTTGGTTACCACAAGTTTTGTGCAAGATGGAAGGCAAGAAGAGGTAACGAAGTGGTTGAAGGCGCAGGCGGCCGAATTTTTCGACGAAGGAATTTCCAAGCTCGTACATCGCTACGATAAATGCCTTAATTTGTATGGTGACTATGTAGAAAAGTAGTATTTGAGTGTGGCTTTCATCTGTATATAATAAAATTTGTTTCCTATACTTTATTTTTTTATTCCAAAACGTAATCTACTTTCTGGATAGCCCTCGTATCATAGTTAATTCGTATAGTTTCATATAACATACTTATACTTAAAAAAAAAAAAAAAAAAAAGAAAGAAAGAAAATCTTAAATGTTTCAGATTTTAAATTACGTCCAAAGGGGCGTTTTTAACATTTTGTGTGTTACTTTTCTTTATTAAATATCATGTTCCTCGCACTTAAACCATAAGATCCAGTGCAACAGCAATATCGCAAAATAGTTTTAAAACGAGCATATCTTTAGAATTTCCGATACAGAGACTCACGCGCTGGAGATAAAAATGTTTTTTCTGCACAACGTTGCCATTGCTCGCTTTGAAATCCTTGAGTTTGTTAATCAAAAATTCGTCAAAGTTTTAAAAAATAGGAAATCGATCATAAAACAAATTTCAAATTTGGTCTTCCACATGCTCATATTCGTTGGAGGATTACGTTATTCAAAATTCGATGACTATGTACCGTTGTTTTATCACAATACGAGAAATATACATACATATATGCAGATTTTTCATTATTTAATTTCTTCAAATATAATGCAGGACTCTAACATTTTGTGGCAACAGTTTGAAAAGTGAACCGACATTTATGAGTCCGACGCAAAATGCCAAAACGAAACTAATAGTCCTTCGGGATTCAAATCCCTTTGGACTAAAAAATTCATATATGAGTTTTAACATTCATGTAAATAGCTTTGAATGAAGATGTGAGTCTATTGTTCTATGTGAATTCATTTGCTATATTTCTTGATAAAAGGTAGAAGGTATTGAGTTTTATATAGTGCAATTTCTGAAAAATTTATTTACCAAATATTTAACCGATCTCGTCCAAAAGGCCGATTTCGACTAAAAAACTCATTTTTTAAAAAATTTAATATTTTTTAAGGCCATATTCTTAGCTATCGAAAACAGCTTTTCTCTTCTTGATATGTTGATTAGAAGTGGAGATATACCCGTTTTTCTGAGATACAACAGACCGGAAGTAACTGTCTGCCACACCGGAAGTTAAAGTTTAAAGGACAAATTAAAGGTTCAACCTCCACTTTTTTCTGTGTTATTTATAAATTAAATAATTTTAAGCATTTCGATATGTTTGGAGAATCTGGCAAAGTATTTTCATTATGTATTTTCGCTTACGTTTGGCAGCAACATTTCAAACTTATTATTTTGTTTAATTGAGTTTTCGGTATTTCGGTTTTGTGTATAAATTTCCGGCGCTAATTTATCAGCTAAAGATTCATTTTTCTACACTTTTTTTATTCTGTTTAATAATTCAAAGTTCGACAATGCTAAAATTTATACGTAGTCATTCAAAAAAGCGAAAATTTTACAGCGACGAATACACAAAATATGTGACTGCTGATGATGGTAATCACAATGAAACTGAAACATCTGTCTATGAAATTATCTGGAACATTTATTGCAAATGAAAAAAGTGATTTTGATGAATTAAAAGGGAATCATAATGTTGAGGTTTTTATTCTTTTAAATATTATACTCTCACTTTGTTATGTATAATGCAGGAGCATTTTTAGTGAATACTTGTGTATATAATGTCATGTAACAATCTGAAAACTTTAAATGTGATTTTTGATTACTTGTTTTTTTCATGATTTCTGTTCACGGCAACCATGATAAGTCTAAACGTTCATTATATAATCACTTGAAATTTTGCACACACGTTTTATACATTATTATGCATAATGTAGACTAGAAGTTAAAGAATTAATCCCATAGAATTTAAGTTACATAATTTTTTCTTCAATAGCGTGTTTTTTTTTTTTTTTTTTTAATTAGTGTTTACTGACATATTTGACCATATTTTGCTACTTAATCAATATTTTAAAATTATTCTGGTTCAATGCATGTTTCTAAGTAGTATGTATAAAATACAGCCGAAAATAGAATTTTATCAACAATATTTTCCTGTCAGTGATGGTTGATATTTTTATTAATTTTGATATAAAATTTTCTGTTTTTTTGCATACATTTCTAAAAATAATGATGTTTTTATCGCTTTTGCAGCGATTACATTTAAGTTTGAGTACAATTCATTAAAAAATAACTTAAATTCAAAAATAGAACAAACATTTTGAAAAACGCCCTTCGAACGAGGTCGGTTACCTTTAGAAGAAATGTTAATGTTTATTACTTCAAAAACATGTTTGGGATATATTCGTGAAATTTTTAATATAGATGCACGACTTTTTCCAAGAAATTTGAAGCCGAAATTCAAATTTTAAAGGAGAAATATGCAATATAATATTTAGGAAATGGCAAATTTAAAAAGGTCATAAAAATCTAATTACCTAGCTTACTCAGTTTTTATTTCCTTGCTAATTTACAAATGCTACTATTTAGAAAGTTAATTTTACTTTTCTCTGTGAAATGAAAATTATCAGATATATTAAAACTACTGTGAATTTCATTCGAAATTCCATGGCACTAGGTACCGTCGTTTTATCACAACGCAAGAAACACACATTTATGGAGATTCTTTATTATTTAATTTCTTCAAATATAATACAGGGCGATAATATTTGCTGGCAACAGTTTGAAAAATGAAATAGACATTCAGAGTGATTCGACGCAAAATCGCAAAACGAAAACATTAGTTGAAATCGTTGAATTTGTTAATCAAAAATTCTTTAATTTGTGACGAAATAGAAAATAAAACAATTTCCAAGTTAGATTTTCCAGATGCCCCTATTCGGTGAAGGATTACGTCATTTAAAATTTCATGGCTCCATGTACCGCTGTTTTATCACAGTGCGAGAAACATCCATACATTTATGCAGATTCTTCATAGTGTCATAGCAAGAGTTTACCTCAAGCTACTGAAAATGTGTTTTTTTTTTTCCTTAAAAATATTTTAAATATTGTGCACAAACGTAACTTTAAGAAAAACATGCAATAATTTATCCCTCCTGCCACCAAAGCTCTGATACCTACCAAATTCGTTAAATATAGAAGAAATGGCGTTAAAGTTACGTGGACAGAAATGGCGGAATGTTTTCAGCTCAGTATTTAGGGTTACCAAAATTTTACATTTATCGCTTCAAAATGTCGCCAAACAAATTTCTCGCCAATGCAGAGTTGACATGAAAAAATGTCAAGACTCGTGATGTAATATTAAAAGCATCAGTTTTAACTATCAAATTTTAGCTTTTTTAAAAATATTTTAAATGTTGTGCTTTCCTAACACAAACGTAACTTTAAGAAAAACATGCAATTTATCCCTCCTGCCATCAAAGCTCTGATACTTACCAAATTCGTTAAAGTTACGTGGGCAGAAATGGCGGCATGTTCTTCAGCTCAGCATTTCGGGTTACCATCAATAACAAGGTTATCATAATTTTTCATTTATCGCGCCAAAAAGGACTAATACTAAAGCCCTGCCAATAAATAGAAACACTTATACAATCGAGCCAGAGTGAAATTACCACTAATCAACGGTCAGCTGGATAAAGTTTGCTATTAATCATTTAAAAAATATACATGAGAAAAGGACTTACCAAAAATGAGGGTTTGCAGCCCTCATTTCGAAAATCATCCGATTTAAGAAGAGGTAGGTAGGGTTACATAAGTTCTTAAATCCATGGTTGAGGAAAACCAAAAGGTTTTTCGGTCTTTTTCGAATCATTCCCAATTTATCCGAAGAAAAAAACTTCATCAATTCCTCCGTCGTGACCCAACGTTGATTCCTTCGAAGATGAGATAAAATAGAATCCGTTATGGCAGGATCGCTCTTAAGGGAAATCTGTGCTAATTTTTTCCACGAGCATATTGGGTCCAGGATATCCATGATAACGCCAGAATCTAAACGAACGTTGCCGAACAGGATTCTTACTAGCTTCCATGTCGCTTCCAGTTTAAGTGAGTTGATTAACTCGGTCTTGTATCTTGGGAGAGACTTACGCTTGCTTTGTGGGGTAGAAATGTTTGTTGTTCTAAAACAGTTGGCAGAATAAAAACATGTCTCTACGTAATGACAGAACGCTCTCAAATGACTTACATACAGCTTTGCGATATCTTCTTCCCAGTTCAATTCAAGATTTTGTAATATGTTCCTGCTGAAGTCGAAAAAAACCGTGGCTGTCCAATTAGGGAATAAAACACTCATTCTGCCCGACGTTGTTTCGAAAACTGGAATCAATGGCGCATAAGGCGCAGTCGGGGGAGTAGGTGGAAGACTCAGATCAAGAGAGGAAATTACACGTGGTATTTTCTCACGTTGAAATTCGCATGTTCTTAGGTCCAAGTACTCTATAGAACTGCCATCGACGACCCAGAACCACATATCATCCACTTCCATCATGAGTAGTTGTAGATAAATGTTCCTTCAAAATTCACTCTCCTATTTAGCACCCAGCTTTGTAAATTCAAAGAAATTCGAAGAAAATGCAGGAACCTTTCTTGTGTCTTCACTCAGATGTGCAGGATACGTTAAAATTCAGAGCTTACGAAGAGCTCGTACGAACCTCTCTTCGACGCCGTACGAATACAATAGAAAACGCGTTTCACATTAATCGTAAAAGATACTCTCTCTCTCTCCCTCCACTTTCTTATTGGTCTCGTAAATGTCAATACAAGCATCTAGCTGAAAAAGTGACGTCACATCCACTACCCGGATGTTAGAGTGGCGCCCTCTGTGTGTGTGAAAATAAGATACAATTTCATATTTTTCCCGCTATTTTCAAAGATGGTGAAGTAAAATGTAGTTTGTGTAACTTCTGTGCTGAAAAGGAAGAGATTAAAATTCATGTGTGTAACGAGCATAACATTATTCTTGAATATGGTGATTTAGAGTTCACTTCACTTGAAGAATTCGAAAAGTTTAAAGCAAACTTAGAAAGTGAAACGAATTCGCGTTTCATCAAAGATTGTGGTGGAAGTAAGAAGAATAAAGTGGGTATTCAACACTTTTATTTTGTGTGTAATTGCTCAAAACAGCGAGTTAAAGATAATTCTGAAAATAAAACGAAGAAAATGAATTTGTACTGCCCATCATCAATGAAGTTAACAGTGGCTTCAAATAGGAGTTGCAAAGTGCACTTTTGCAAAACGCTATTCGAGCTGTTTAAAAATGATTCCCCTGTATCAAACTTAAACCTTTCTCTTAAAAAAGAGAAACTCAAACAAAAAATTAAAAGCATTATTGATTCTATATCATCAGATAGTCAGTTTGAAGCAGTTGAAAGACTCATTTCACCGAATTTATATGCCATTACATCAACCAATTGTTCACATAATAATTTAATTTAATATTACAACTTAATTTAATATTACAACTATATTCTGTATTACGTCACAAGGTCTTAAAAAAGACCCTGCAGCCAAAAACATTACCTGTCAGAGGTCTTTGTACTCTACACGTAGAATTCGTAGAAAACCAAAAAATTCAATTGTAAAACCAAATCCTATTGAATAACAAAATATAGCCTTATCTTTAATTCTGAACAAGAATTCAAATTCTAAAGAAGAAAGTGATATTGAAATTATTATTTTAAACATGATTTATTCAATATTACTATTTTTTAAGCCATTTATTTCCATCCATAGATTACACATTTCTCAAACATTTGTATGCTTTAAAAATTAGAGAAGCTCAGATCATAAATATTTTTGGTATTATTCAGTTTCGAGGGCCGTAAAAAATCGGCAAACTATTTTTGATGCCAATGCTGCCAAAAAGAATTGCAGCATCCTTAATAATTGTGGCAAGAAAGGAAGTATAATAGTAAATAACTATCTAAGATTGATGTTTTAATTTAGATGAAAGGTTAATTTCATATAATACTTTTTTATTATTATAATTTATATGAAAAAGGCTAAACATGACTGAATGGAAGCAAAAGAGTAAATAACTGTTTCAGATCCTTATTAAAATTTATATAAAATTTGCTAAACGTAACTGAATGGATGCCTGCATCGCTATTTCGCTACCGACTTATCGCTAAAGCATAATTTCATCTCGTTGTTTGTTCAAACGTAATTTTCTATAATGAATGATGCCTTTTCTTTGAAAATATTCTCGATGAAGTGCAGAATCACTCACTTACTTGTTCGCCGCTTTTTACAAGGGTAAAAACAATTGGTGTTGGTGTATTTAATTATGGCAAAGCACACGAGGGCTATCTGCCTAAAGGGAGGGATGCCTTTCGTGGAGGACTTTCTAAGGGAAACTGGCTCGTATACACGTTACACATGGGGAAAACCACGAAAACGCCCATGCAGCCAGCCCATTCGCGGGATTCGAACCTCAGACCGAACTACCAGTGTTCAGCGCCTTTACCGCTCGGCCGCTGGTGGGCCCAAAAAAAAAAAAAAAAAAAAAAAAAAAAAAAAATTGGATTTTTGTCAATTTTCTTTTACTTTTTAAGTGAAAATAGTTCGATGTGTACATAGATAAAGTCAAGGGTGTGCGCAGTGCCATTTTTTGTGCAATTCTAGGATTGTCTTTTTTTTTTTTTTTTTTTTAAGTGGAAAAAAAAATCGATGTGCACATGGATACCGAGTATGTGCAGTTCTTAAAAACGCGTCAAGCAGTGGATGATTCTGCACTTTATGCAAAATTCTATTGCCGACTTTTCGTCATGGGTAATTCCCAAATTGTTAAATCCATAGGATATCCAAAAAAAAAAAAATGTTAATCTAAAAAGGATTTAAAAATTAGACTAGTATTTCAATGGCGTCTTAAGAAATATAGAACTACATAAACTTATGCAATCTGAAATCAAGCGCGTACGCAAGATTTGGCGCTAGAGTTTGCTAGATTTGGCGCTTTTGTGCATACATTTTCGCTGCAATTTTTTTTACGGCTCTCAAAACAGAATAGTACCATATTTTTATTTCTTTTTTTAATATTATTACTCAAGGAACATTTACTAAAATCATTACTGTTTTCTAATTCTAGTATAACTATGTGAATATTTATAGTATTTTTAAATGTAGAATCATGTTCCTAATCAGAAGTTCCAGAATCATGTGTATAGTTTGCAGTCAGCATTTTGTTAGTAACCTACAACTATATTCTGCATTTATATCTTATTGTAACCATTAATATTTCCGGTTTTTAAAAATCATTTACTTCTTTACAATCTTAGTATGACTTCTGTGTATATTTTATTGTTAAGTAAATTATTGTAGTCTGCGGTTCCACAATCGCTTGCGTTTCTTACATATACCATTTTATTTGCATTTTTCAATTCTTATTTCATTCACCAAATATTAATCATAATATTAACATTTTGTATACTTTGTTTTTCTTATAAATACTGTCTTAAACAAAGCTTTTATTAATAAAAACTTTTTATTTTAATATTTGTTGATTATTTTTCATAACATCAACCTGTTGGCTACATGTTTTTAAATTTAATAAGCATTATATAAGATATTTAAGTATGATTTTTATAAAAATGATTCAAAGAATTTTCAGTAATAATAAAAATTAAACAAGCTGATGTAAAAATTAGCATAATGTTGTTTAATATTATGAATTATAATTTTAAATCAGGTTATTTTCTATAAAATTAAATAAAAATAATAATTGATGATTGTACAAAGCAGTATTCCCTTTTTCTCAGATTAGACATCTTAAACGTTTTTCCCCCACTAGAGGGCGCCATCTGATTCTTTCATTTTCTAAAATTCGCGTAGTGGATGTGACCTCAATCTTTCAGATTCTCAGTTTCTAGACGCCTGTAATGTCAATTGCGTATGACGTCCAAGTGAAGATTTTCTCTCCCGGGTTACTCATGGAGGTGAGGTTACTATACTGAGGGGTTGAAGGTCAACTGAACTTTACCAAACAATGCGATTTTCTTATTTTAGAACCTTCCATTATGAGTTACTGAATGAGGATAGATATCTATCTCCGACTTCTTGCAGCTCATATATTTGCCGAAAATCAGAATTTTCCCACCTAACTGAATTTATCGTGTATTTTCCGGACTGGACATGACGTCACTGCCTACCATCTGTTTATTATTCCCGCTCCATGACATGCTGTTTTATTATTTCTCAGACCTGTGCTGTGTTGCGGTATTCCCTTCTCACCATGAAAACCTCGCTTTCAAGCACCAGGAAAACTTTACTGTCAGGCTGCCCACAGGGCAATTATTTCAAAGAGCCGGAACACGTCATACAAATACAGTACAAAGTCAGTAATCCGGACGTCCATTATCCGGAATGGTCTATTATCCGGACCTCAAAGCCACAAACTTTTTTTTGTATGCTTTACGCATTCGCGTAATGCGTTTACGCATGCGCGTTTAATGTTTAACGGAAGGTATAAGCTAGGCAAATATTATCTTTAGTGATTCTAAGGCATTTCGGTTAATGTTGCAGATTGCGCTGTTCCTTAATCTTCTAATTGGATCCGGCTTATTAGTTTTTGCAGACTGTTAGAGCAATTTTATAAAAATTAAGCTTGAACTTTCGATTATGTCAAACAGAATTTCCAATTCTGGAGCTGCCAAAGGACCTAAAAACCGAAAGCATGTCTCCAATCATCAGTCAATTAACGGACGGCTAATTCTGTAGTATGGTTCTAAATCCAGAA
This sequence comes from Stegodyphus dumicola, assembly GCF_044657685.1. Lineage (NCBI taxonomy): Eukaryota > Metazoa > Arthropoda > Arachnida > Araneae > Eresidae > Stegodyphus > Stegodyphus dumicola. Next base: position 179,866,556 of record NC_140777.1, on the reverse strand, counting down.
AATACCGCTTCCGATAGTGAAGAAAGTGACAGCGAGGTTATTGAAAACGAAAAAATTTCGATTGACAAGTTAGTTGGTATTCTCGACACAGCAATTACAGGACTTGAACAGTGGAACTTTGTAACTGAACAAGAAATTATGTCTGCTTATAGAATTAAAGAGAAAGTATTAGCACAAAAAACGAAGCAACTTAAACAACATACATTGAAAGAAATGTTTAATAAAGTTAACAAATAAATATTAAGCTTTTTTTTGGTAAATTTTGATAACCTTTAGATCATAATTGCTCTTTATTTCATAAATAATGGTTTCATATTTTTAATTGTATAATTTCTGCATGCCATCTTACCAGATTTAAATTGATGATCTATAATCCGGAAAAACCCCTAATCCGGAATCGCCGAGGTCCCGACGAGTCCGGATTACGGACTTTGTACTGTAGTATGATATTCGTGGCATATCAGCGGCGCTTGGACTTGAAGTATCCCCAATTTTCCAGAATTAGTGTTCGCAGATATTTTCGTATCCTTTCAAATTCTTGCTGTACAAAATCGTTATTACAATGAGCTGGTCAATAATTTCAATTCTTTTTGTAATATTTTCAAATTAGAAATATCTATAGCATAATATAATAAAAGAAAGAGTTTGTATGTGTGTCTTTCGTTCGTGCTGCCCATAAGCTAATAGGTCCGGCCAGAGCTTAAATTGCGCCGGAGCCCGTCTCCCGTACTTGGGATAAATCATAATTATAGCCAGAGCTCGGGCGCTTCTTTTATATAACTGAACAACAATTTCAATAGAAATTTGATCACGAAAATTTTATTTTTTGCCATAAAATTGTATTACAAATCGCTTATTAAATTTTAATTTATCTCTTTACATTTTATTTAATTTTAATTACCTGAATCTTAAATAATTTAACTATTTTAATAATAATTACTTTAAAACTAATTAATTTTATTTAATTTAATGATAATCATTAATTAAATAATAATTGACATATATCAGTTATTAATATTAATTAAATAATGATTAATTAATTTGGCAATAATTAACTATTTAATCTTTAAGTTATTAATGATTTTAATAGCCATTTTATTTATTTATTTACTTTTGATGCTCTTCTGATGGTCTTTCGTAGGGCTCAGGCACTTCTAATTTTAGAATTAAGCCCTGTGCCAAGGCCTACGAAAATTGGTATATAGGTGCATCTAGACAAGAGCCAGTGCACCTCGAAGCGATTTTTTTTTTTTTTTTTTATTTTAAGTTCTTTTGATGAAATCGCATAAAATAGATATATATTTCTCATTATATCAGCAACAATGCGGCATGCAGCCATTCTTGTTGATATATCACTGTTGCTGATATCAGCACTGTTGCCACTCTGAAAAATAAGGGCAAAAGCGTTTTAAGAGTTTTTAATTAATATATCTGATTTTAGCTTTTTTTCTTTTTTCAAAAAAAATGGACATCGATTTTTTCCAAGACCCAAAAAAGAATTGTAGAGGCTTTAGTGACGATACCTGTAGTAGGAGCTGAATTATTAGCGAACAAACACACAAATTTCCTTTATACCATTTGAAATCTTTTGCAATGGCAAGTTGGTTAATTTATTTATTACGATAACTAATATTCGTATTAAGGGATATTGCTTTTCATTGTAATTTTTTTGTATATGATACATTTTTATTAAAATTCGCAATTTTTTTTTTTTATTTATTATTTTTTTTTATATAAAATTGTTCTCCAGAGTAAAATTCTGTGCAGTTCTTAAATTTAATATTTGGTGCTCCCTTGAGGCATTTTTCTGGTGCAGTTAAAGGCCAGAGGAAGGCTGGCCGCATAGCCTATGAAATATTTGTAATCGCTTTATACTGTAATAAAAATTCCTAATCTGATAGTTTTTCACTAATTCATGAATTAAGATTTTAGCAAACCTATCATCTGATCCTTCGATATTAATACGGATGGGTAAATTTTTTTAAAAAATTGTCAAACAAATGTTATTTTAAAATATAAGTTTTATTCTTATTTTCTAACGTCTCGTAGCTAAATTCCTCTTTTGTGATTCTGAATTTAATTATTTTTTCTCAAATGAAATTCGTAAACTCTGAATGATCGGAATGGCTATTGTTCTACACCGATTTTAGTAAAGGTTTTACAACACAAACAAGTATGTTACTAAACGTTTAATATTTTAAATTTAAATTGATCCTGTTTTTACATTTTAATCCATATGCAGCAGGGAAATGTCGTTGATTACTTTTCCAGAATTTTCGTTGTGATATTTAAGTTATAATTTATGAAGATTTGCATCAAAATTCTAAGCACCTGTTATAATTATTTTGCAGTCGATAATAAGTTTTATATATAAATGATGTATCCTTTCATACGATTAAACTTCATGAAGAATTAAGAAACCATTTCATAGTTTAAAATCTTCAAAAAGCTATTTAATTATGATTAAATTAGCAAATTAAAATAGTTTAGAATAATGGATGTTATTTTTGTTTTTCCATAGGAATTGAAACTGTTATGTAATCATTGTTCCGTTCAGAATATTTTAGCCAATAGCTCATTTTTATAATTAAGTATATGTTTGATTTGAGGATAGACAATGACTAAGCGGTAAAGTCCCTGAACGCTAGACGTTCGATTCCAGGGAAATGGGATTGGCAGCATGGGCATTTTAGTGTCCCCCCCCACCTGTATAATATAAACACAAACCAGTTTTCTTTAGAAAGTTCTTCGCGATGCCATCTCTTTCCTTAGACAGATAGCCCTTTCGTGCTTACCTATAGTCAAATAAAGCAAACCAAACTTTCTTTTGAGATTAATCTAAAACAGCATAAAAAGAAAATAGTAATAAAAAATAAAATTTGAAAGCTTGCAGATTTTACATTTTATAAGGTATTTCTGCCACTTTCCTAGCGTGCCTTCGTGGTATAGTGGTTCTGCACTCTGGGCCGCTATACCAGAGGTCCGTGGTTCGATTCCCGGTGAAGGCGGATTGCATATTTTTCATCTCTCTGGCTTTTCCAATTAACCTAATGTCTCTATACTGGCGCCCGAACTAAAAGGGTATTGGATGAGGTTTCTATACACCCAGAATTTGGCAATTGGGTCCCCTGAAAACCCCAGTGGCCCTATAAAAAGGGGAGTATATAACGTATTTCTCCTAGAAACAGGCTGCGAAGGAGGTATAATATCACCTTATTAAAACGGAGTTAAATAGGATCAGTAAGCATATTAAGCTTGAAATGCATAAATTAAAGTGTGAGGCTTGGAATGTTAAAATGGAGGAGTTAAACTTAGACAGTGATGCCTTCTGGCAGTTTACAAAAATGTTAAAGAGGACGCATCAGTGTGATAGGCCAATTATTGCCAACGGCGTGACTGCTTATTCAGATACTGACAAATGTCAGATTTTCGCTTCACATCTTGAAAAGCAGTTTTCTCTCAATCAGACACCTCGTAATATTCACTTTGAGACCCAAGTCAGAATGAAAGTAGAAGAATGGCTAGGTGCTCCCACGGCTCTAAATGCCGATGGTTTAACTAATCCAAGAGAAGTTACGGATATTATCTCCAAATTGAACCCCAAGAAAGCCCCAGGTATTGATGGAGTTACAAATTTAATGATCAGGAACCTCCCGCGCGGTGGAATCACAAGACTTTCCAGCATTTTTAATATATGCATTACGTTATGCTACTTCCCGGACTGCTGGAAGTACGCAAAAGTTTTCTTACTACCGAAGCCTGCAAAAGACATCACTAAGGCGGAGAATCACAGGCCCATAAGCTTGCTCTCTAATATAGGCAAGATCTTTGAACGAATAATTTTAAGGAAATTCCAGCCTTATTTACAGGTACTTCCGGAAGATCAGTACGGATTTAGGAGCGAACTTTGCACATCTAAACAACTGATTAGGCTTGTGGAATTTATCGGCTCTGCTCTGCATCATAAGAGTTGTACTGCAGTGCTCATGCTGGACGTGGCCAAAGCATTTGACCGTGTCTGGCATGAGGGCTTAATATATAAATTGATAATGATGAATTTGCCTAGAGAACTGATCTTACTCACCAGATCTTATATTGCAAATCGTTACTTTACTGTTAGCTGCAAGCAAAGTCATTCTGGATACAAAACTATCGCTGCAGGCGTCCCCCAGGTGTCCTGTCTTGGCCCAGTACTCTATCTTTTCTATGCGGCTGATTTCCCGCGGGATAAACTCAACAGAAATACATTGCTGGCCTGCTATGCGGATGACACCGCTGTAGCGGTCAGATCTATTCAGCCTAACAGGGCAATTTCTGTTATGCAGGATATAATTATGGACATTGAGGAGTGGTGCTCCAGGTGGAAGATTTCCATCAATGCGACTAAATCACAGCTACTTCTTGTTAGAAGCAAGAAAATACTGGTCTCAGTTCAGCCAAGTAGTATACCCCCCACTATATGCGGCAAAAGGATGCCGTCATGACGTAATAGAACAATATATTACGTAAGAGAACAATAGATAACGCAACAGGGGGTATGTCCTTGATGTGCCGCCATCGCCATCTTGGATCACGTGATAATCGGAAGTGACGTAGATGGATGGGATGACGTAATCGTGTTGAGTTTCGTTTTTATGGTGTGGCAACGATCCTTTCAAAACTTTTATTTTTTGTGGCAACGTGTGAACCACGTGTTTGGAATCACATCACTTTTAATTTATTATTTTTAATTATTTACGTTTTTTAATTATTTAACACTTTATTAATTTTAATTATTTACTCTTTTTAATAAGTATTTTAATTATTTAATTTGTCATATTTTAATTACCTTTAATTAATTTTTATTCAATTTAATATTATTTTCCCTGAATTTTAAAAATAACTCCATGAGCGGGCTTCGAACCCACCATCTCTTGCTTGAGAGAAAAGCACGTTACCTCAAGGCTATGCTTCATCTCATGAATCTTACCCGCTTTCTCCCTTTGACTTATTTGCACCATTAATGTCATAAGGCTGAAAGTCTGCGCATGCGCTTTGACACGAAAACTGCGACACGCATTTGTTTTTACACGACGGCTAGGATTTCTTTTGGCTTCTTAATCATTACTTTATTCATTGCTGTTTTAAATGTAAGATTTTCCCACAGTTTAATTTTTTTTTATTATTAAGATATTTTTAATTGTTTTCATTTTTCATCTTATTCTTACTATTTTTTTAGTTAATTTATTAATTTTTGATTTCATTTTTTTTTTTTTCCCTTTTCCAAACATAAATTTTATTTTTAACTTTCGCAAATTGACATTTACTTCCACAAAAGTGAACTTAAATTTTCTTTTTACTTTTTATCTTGCAAAGTTTATTTTTTTATATTTAATTTTCTTTTTGGTTTTACAAAAGTAATATTTATTTTTACGAATTGAATTTTTCCTTTTCACTTTTTTATTTTGCAAAAGGTTTTTTTTTTTTTTTCGTATTTTTACTTTACTTTATTTTAATTTTTTGTTTAACTTTCTTTTTGGTTCTACAAAAGTAATATTTTTATATACGAATTGAATTTTTCCTTTTCACTTTTTTATTTCGCAAAAGTTTTTTTTTCCAAAATTTATTCCTTTTCGTATTTTTACTTTACTTTATTTTAATTTTTTTTAAAACTTTTTTTTGGTTTTACAAAAGTAATATTTATTTTTACAAATTTAATTTTTTCTTTCCGCTTTTTATTTAAAAAAAAAGGTGTTACTACATTTTTAACTTAATTTTTTTTACAAAAGTAATATTTAGTTTCATAATTTTAATTTTTTTGAGTTTTTTGTTTACACAAATGCAGTTTTTTTTTTTTTCCATTATGCATTTTACTTCCAAAAGTAAATTTTATTTTTTTCCCCTTTCCCTTAATTTTTTTGTTACATTTTTATTTTACCCTTAATTATTTTCCCCCTTGTTTTAAATACAACATCATGTTACACTTCCATTTCTCCAAAAGTAAACTTACCTACATTTCTCCGTCTTTGTAACTTCACTAAATAATATTATCCAATATACACAATGTTCCTTCTATATAGTTTAACTGGAATATTACATTTCTTACTTTTTACTACTAAGTTGGAGATACTCAGAACTTTTCCTTCTAATGTATTTTACTAACTATACAAAACTTTGTTGATTCCCTTTTACACGTCTTACTTTTATTCAAAGGATTCACCAAACTATATCTGACAAATGTAATTTTTACACTTTCCATTTACACATTTACCCTTATATTTAACTTATAAAACATATTCATGCTGTATTTCTGATTCCTTTTCCCCATAATAAATACAGACTTACACATGTTTCTTTATTGTAAGACCTACTGACTTTAAATAAATCTTATAGGGAGCAATAAATTTTCATGGTATGAAGCCACTCAAACCAATACATGGAACATTTCTACCCAGTTAAGTTTAGATACGTACCAATAGTACTTCATTACTTCTTATTTTACTCTACAGACATTTATACATATATATTCAGAACACTCCCTTTTATTCAGTAAGATTCATTTATACTACTAACACAAATTTTGCTAACTCTTGAATGAAATATTTTACAAAAAATATCTTATATTTTCTTGCACACATCCTACTTAAATCACCAAACATACACTGAACCTTGATTTTTCCGTCATCTGAAAACCTCACTCGGATTCTTAATATGATTTACCGCAGAACTTTATAAACACTACTCTATTTGAACTTATCACAGCCTAACTCTCTTAACAAGGTACAGAAGATTGAATTATATTTTAACTACAGAGAAGAATATTCACATTGTAACGTATTATTTTAAATTTGAATTATAGTCACATTTTGTGAAGGAGAACTTAAAGTCTATAATACACATGGAATTAATATTCAGCCATGGAAATGAAACGTTATCGCCTTTTTCCCAATTTGGAATATAAAAATTTGTTAACTTGGAATATTTTTAACATATTCATTGTAACTTAACTGAAAAATACCCATATTTCACATTGTCAATAATTTATTTAGCACTGAACTCTTACAGCCTTTTGAGAACGAAATTTAATTTATCATACCTGACAAATGACTCCTACATAGTTATGATACATTACACGAAATATTGAGTAGAGTTCCAAATAATGATCTAACATAGTAATTAACATAAAAGACCTAACACAAATAATTTTAAGATAGAAATTTCAAACTGACATTGCTCAATAATGAACTTTTACAGCTTTTTTGACATTTAACTTCTCATAGATAATAAATAAAATTACACACAAATAATTATACAAGATAGGTAATAATGACAGAAAGTCCATATAATGATCTACTATAGTCACCAACTTAAAAAATTTTAACGCATTTTTAATATGTCATAAGAAAGACCACACTTTTTTGAAAAGCATTATTTTAATTAAACATTGGAACCACGCAGTCCTGCGCACATGTATAACATTTTTATTTATCATGAGCATGACACATAATAAGTAAATAAAATTTTCACAAAGTACGAAACACATTTCTCTTTTAACTGAACTGTACTCTTAAGAAAAATGCAGTATGGAATGCTTAGAACACTCAGGGCCACAGTTCCTCATTTCCCCACGCATTGACCAAAATATACATGTACTTTAAAATCAGTTAAACAAATTCAAATGTTAGTATTCAAAGAGGAATACTTCACAAATTAGATGAAAGAAAGGTACACAATGAACTTGAGTGATAAATACAGAAAAGCATGTAAGGACCGAGAAAAAGATGTATTCGTGGAGAACTTTTTAAGATAAACTTGCTCTATTTTTGCACATGGGTTACATTTTGCATTTCAGATTAAGGAAACATTCAAGATAATTCCTGTATAACTAGGGATTTTATTCACATTTGTTAGTGATGTAATTTATTAGAACAGTCACAGATATATAGGACAAGTATGCCATTTCCAAGGAAAACAATTTTCCCAAGCCAGACTTTAACAGTGAAATATAAAATGGAATAAGAAAATCCCATATTTCAAACAAAATTAGTATCTGAGTATGCAAAAACATGAACAAGAAACGAATATTTTTTCTGAAAATGTTCCGAATGGTTTAAGTCAGGACTAGTTTCATGAACAGAGCATGAAAAATAATGATGAATTTTTAATTTTATTTTGTCTGTAGTACATTTACTTACGCTAAAATCTTCCATTTGGTTGACTGTACTTTACATTTAGACCTAAGTTGATAAATCAGAGTGATTTTGTGTTTTAAAGCTTCAGATTCAGAAATACTACAATTTCAGATATAATACAACTCAAAAGCAAAAAGATTAAAACGACAAGAGAATATACTGCGAGCAAGCGAACGTGATAAATGACTTTTTGGGCTGAATTTCATGAATTCATAGATGGGGTGCAAAATTTTAATGCACTGTATATGAACTATTTTTCAAATGTATTACGATCACCAACTTTACATAGACTTTAAGTAAACATTTCATGTTAATTTACCATTTTTACCATTTTTTTCCTGCAAACATTTCATGTTAATTTACCATTTTTTCCTGAGATTTATCTACGTATTTACTAAATTTTTGCATTTTGTTTATAAATATAATACCAAAAGGACATAAGAGAACATTTGTTTCTTGAAAATGTCCATAATTTTACCCAACTGTTATTTCTTTCATAGCTTTGAAGTAACCTATTAAACATATAGTTATCTTGTATTGACTAGACAGCCGTTGGTCTTGCCAATGTCTGAGTTAAGTCACAAAGCTAGAGAATTTAAGTAATATTTTATCAGTACGTAGAACTTCTTACGGCGTTTTTGATGAAAATTGACCGAATTTAGTAGTTCATTACTAACCTAGGAGCCTTTAACTATTTTTTTATTCAAAAAAAAAAAAAAAAAAAAAAAAAAAAAAAATGTATGATTTAATAACTTCTTACACGTTTGGAAGATTTAACTTCAACAACACTACCACACTGAATCAGAAATTAAGAAAAGAAAATGGAATTTTTTATCTTAGTATACTACAGGAATAGATAAATTTTCTCTAATGTATACGAATGTAGTACATAATGGAGACTTTTAACACAGATCATACAGACTTTGAATATTTTCTCTAAGTCACCAAAAATTGCATTGTCATAGATTTTTCTCATAAAGTCTATTTCCTTCTTAAAAGAAGTTTATATACTAATTTCATTAGAAACATATCTAAGAAAATATCTCACATTCATAAGAAAATCAGCGCTTGTTTCTCTACCAAATTTGTACTTCCTGACAATGAATCAAATTTCATTGGAAATGTAATGGCATGAAAAGTAGTACATGGAAAATCTGTATGGAAAATCTTGATGATAATTTTTTTTTTTTTGAATAAAAAAATAGTTAAAGGCTCCTAGGTTAGTAATGAACTACTAAATTCGGTCAATTTTCATCAAAAACGCCGTAAGAAGTTCTACGTACTGATAAAATATTACTTAAATTCTCTAGCTTTGTGACTTAACTCAGACATTGGCAAGACCAACGGCTGTCTAGTCAATACAAGATAACTATATGTTTAATAGGTTACTTCAAAGCTATGAAAGAAATAACAGTTGGGTAAAATTATGGACATTTTCAAGAAACAAATGTTCTCTTATGTCCTTTTGGTATTATATTTATAAACAAAATGCAAAAATTTAGTAAATACGTAGATAAATCTCAGGAAAAAATGGTAAATTAACATGAAATGTTTGCAGGAAAAAAATGGTAAAAATGGTAAATTAACATGAAATGTTTACTTAAAGTCTATGTAAAGTTGGTGATCGTAATACATTTGAAAAATAGTTCATATACAGTGCATTAAAATTTTGCACCCCATCTATGAATTCATGAAATTCAGCCCAAAAAGTCATTTATCACGTTCGCTTGCTCGCAGTATATTCTCTTGTCGTTTTAATCTTTTTGCTTTTGAGTTGTATTATATCTGAAATTGTAGTATTTCTGAATCTGAAGCTTTAAAACACAAAATCACTCTGATTTATCAACTTAGGTCTAAATGTAAAGTACAGTCAACCAAATGGAAGATTTTAGCGTAAGTAAATGTACTACAGACAAAATAAAATTAAAAATTCATCATTATTTTTCATGCTCTGTTCATGAAACTAGTCCTGACTTAAACCATTCGGAACATTTTCAGAAAAAATATTCGTTTCTTGTTCATGTTTTTGCATACTCAGATACTAATTTTGTTTGAAATATGGGATTTTCTTATTCCATTTTATATTTCACTGTTAAAGTCTGGCTTGGGAAAATTGTTTTCCTTGGAAATGGCATACTTGTCCTATATATCTGTGACTGTTCTAATAAATTACATCACTAACAAATGTGAATAAAATCCCTAGTTATACAGGAATTATCTTGAATGTTTCCTTAATCTGAAATGCAAAATGTAACCCATGTGCAAAAATAGAGCAAGTTTATCTTAAAAAGTTCTCCACGAATACATCTTTTTCTCGGTCCTTACATGCTTTTCTGTATTTATCACTCAAGTTCATTGTGTACCTTTCTTTCATCTAATTTGTGAAGTATTCCTCTTTGAATACTAACATTTGAATTTGTTTAACTGATTTTAAAGTACATGTATATTTTGGTCAATGCGTGGGGAAATGAGGAACTGTGGCCCTGAGTGTTCTAAGCATTCCATACTGCATTTTTCTTAAGAGTACAGTTCAGTTAAAAGAGAAATGTGTTTCGTACTTTGTGAAAATTTTATTTACTTATTATGTGTCATGCTCATGATAAATAAAAATGTTATACATGTGCGCAGGACTGCGTGGTTCCAATGTTTAATTAAAATAATGCTTTTCAAAAAAGTGTGGTCTTTCTTATGACATATTAAAAATGCGTTAAAATTTTTTAAGTTGGTGACTATAGTAGATCATTATATGGACTTTCTGTCATTATTACCTATCTTGTATAATTATTTGTGTGTAATTTTATTTATTATCTATGAGAAGTTAAATGTCAAAAAAGCTGTAAAAGTTCATTATTGAGCAATGTCAGTTTGAAATTTCTATCTTAAAATTATTTGTGTTAGGTCTTTTATGTTAATTACTATGTTAGATCATTATTTGGAACTCTACTCAATATTTCGTGTAATGTATCATAACTATGTAGGAGTCATTTGTCAGGTATGATAAATTAAATTTCGTTCTCAAAAGGCTGTAAGAGTTCAGTGCTAAATAAATTATTGACAATGTGAAATATGGGTATTTTTCAGTTAAGTTACAATGAATATGTTAAAAATATTCCAAGTTAACAAATTTTTATATTCCAAATTGGGAAAAAGGCGATAACGTTTCATTTCCATGGCTGAATATTAATTCCATGTGTATTATAGACTTTAAGTTCTCCTTCACAAAATGTGACTATAATTCAAATTTAAAATAATACGTTACAATGTGAATATTCTTCTCTGTAGTTAAAATATAATTCAATCTTCTGTACCTTGTTAAGAGAGTTAGGCTGTGATAAGTTCAAATAGAGTAGTGTTTATAAAGTTCTGCGGTAAATCATATTAAGAATCCGAGTGAGGTTTTCAGATGACGGAAAAATCAAGGTTCAGTGTATGTTTGGTGATTTAAGTAGGATGTGTGCAAGAAAATATAAGATATTTTTTGTAAAATATTTCATTCAAGAGTTAGCAAAATTTGTGTTAGTAGTATAAATGAATCTTACTGAATAAAAGGGAGTGTTCTGAATATATATGTATAAATGTCTGTAGAGTAAAATAAGAAGTAATGAAGTACTATTGGTACGTATCTAAACTTAACTGGGTAGAAATGTTCCATGTATTGGTTTGAGTGGCTTCATACCATGAAAATTTATTGCTCCCTATAAGATTTATTTAAAGTCAGTAGGTCTTACAATAAAGAAACATGTGTAAGTCTGTATTTATTATGGGGAAAAGGAATCAGAAATACAGCATGAATATGTTTTATAAGTTAAATATAAGGGTAAATGTGTAAATGGAAAGTGTAAAAATTACATTTGTCAGATATAGTTTGGTGAATCCTTTGAATAAAAGTAAGACGTGTAAAAGGGAATCAACAAAGTTTTGTATAGTTAGTAAAATACATTAGAAGGAAAAGTTCTGAGTATCTCCAACTTAGTAGTAAAAAGTAAGAAATGTAATATTCCAGTTAAACTATATAGAAGGAACATTGTGTATATTGGATAATATTATTTAGTGAAGTTACAAAGACGGAGAAATGTAGGTAAGTTTACTTTTGGAGAAATGGAAGTGTAACATGATGTTGTATTTAAAACAAGGGGGAAAATAATTAAGGGTAAAATAAAAATGTAACAAAAAAATTAAGGGAAAGGGGAAAAAAATAAAATTTACTTTTGGAAGTAAAATGCATAATGGAAAAAAAAAAAAACTGCATTTGTGTAAACAAAAAACTCAAAAAAATTAAAATTATGAAACTAAATATTACTTTTGTAAAAAAAATTAAGTTAAAAATGTAGTAACACCTTTTTTTTTAAATAAAAAGCGGAAAGAAAAAATTAAATTTGTAAAAATAAATATTACTTTTGTAAAACCAAAAAAAAGTTTTAAAAAAAATTAAAATAAAGTAAAGTAAAAATACGAAAAGGAATAAATTTTGGAAAAAAAAACTTTTGCGAAATAAAAAAGTGAAAAGGAAAAATTCAATTCGTATATAAAAATATTACTTTTGTAGAACCAAAAAGAAAGTTAAACAAAAAATTAAAATAAAGTAAAGTAAAAATACGAAAAAAAAAAAAAAACCTTTTGCAAAATAAAAAAGTGAAAAGGAAAAATTCAATTCGTAAAAATAAATATTACTTTTGTAAAACCAAAAAGAAAATTAAATATAAAAAAATAAACTTTGCAAGATAAAAAGTAGAAAGAAAATTTAAGTTCACTTTTGTGGAAGTAAACGTCAATTTGCGAAAGTTAAAAATAAAATTTATGTTTGGGAAAGGGAAAAAAAAAATGAAATCAAAAATTAATAAATTAACTAAAAAAATAGTAAGAATAAGATGAAAAATGAAAACAATTAAAAATATCTTAATAATAAAAAAAAATTAAACTGTGGGAAAATCTTACATTTAAAACAGCAATGAATAAAGTAATGATTAAGAAGCCAAAAGAAATCCTAGCCGTCGTGTAAAAACAAATGCGTGTCGCAGTTTTCGTGTCAAAGCGCATGCGCAGACTTTCAGCCTTATGACATTAATGGTGCAAATAAGTCAAAGGGAGAAAGCGGGCAAGATTCATGAGATGAAGCATAGCCTTGAGGTAACGTGCTTTTCTCTCAAGCAAGAGATGGTGGGTTCGAAGCCCGCTCATGGAGTTATTTTTAAAATTCAGGGAAAATAATATTAAATTGAATAAAAATTAATTAAAGGTAATTAAAATATGACAAATTAAATAATTAAAATACTTATTAAAAAGAGTAAATAATTAAAATTAATAAAGTGTTAAATAATTAAAAAACGTAAATAATTAAAAATAATAAATTAAAAGTGATGTGATTCCAAACACGTGGTTCACACGTTGCCACAAAAAATAAAAGTTTTGAAAGGATCGTTGCCACACCATAAAAACGAAACTCAACACGATTACGTCATCCCATCCATCTACGTCACTTCCGATTATCACGTGATCCAAGATGGCGATGGCGGCACATCAAGGACATACCCCCTGTTGCGTTATCTATTGTTCTCTTACGTAATATATTGTTCTATTACGTCATGACGGCATCCTTTTGCCGCATATAGTGGGGGGTATACTACTTGGCTGAACTGAGACCAGTATTTTCTTGCTTCTAACAAGAAGTAGCTGTGATTTAGTCGCATTGATGGAAATCTTCCACCTGGAGCACCACTCCTCAATGTCCATAATTATATCCTGCATAACAGAAATTGCCCTGTTAGGCTGAATAGATCTGACCGCTACAGCGGTGTCATCCGCATAGCAGGCCAGCAATGTATTTCTGTTGAGTTTATCCCGCGGGAAATCAGCCGCATAGAAAAGATAGAGTACTGGGCCAAGACAGGACACCTGGGGGACGCCTGCAGCGATAGTTTTGTATCCAGAATGACTTTGCTTGCAGCTAACAGTAAAGTAACGATTTGCAATATAAGATCTGGTGAGTAAGATCAGTTCTCTAGGCAAATTCATCATTATCAATTTATATATTAAGCCCTCATGCCAGACACGGTCAAATGCTTTGGCCACGTCCAGCATGAGCACTGCAGTACAACTCTTATGATGCAGAGCAGAGCCGATAAATTCCACAAGCCTAATCAGTTGTTTAGATGTGCAAAGTTCGCTCCTAAATCCGTACTGATCTTCCGGAAGTACCTGTAAATAAGGCTGGAATTTCCTTAAAATTATTCGTTCAAAGATCTTGCCTATATTAGAGAGCAAGCTTATGGGCCTGTGATTCTCCGCCTTAGTGATGTCTTTTGCAGGCTTCGGTAGTAAGAAAACTTTTGCGTACTTCCAGCAGTCCGGGAAGTAGCATAACGTAATGCATATATTAAAAATGCTGGAAAGTCTTGTGATTCCACCGCGCGGGAGGTTCCTGATCATTAAATTTGTAACTCCATCAATACCTGGGGCTTTCTTGGGGTTCAATTTGGAGATAATATCCGTAACTTCTCTTGGATTAGTTAAACCATCGGCATTTAGAGCCGTGGGAGCACCTAGCCATTCTTCTACTTTCATTCTGACTTGGGTCTCAAAGTGAATATTACGAGGTGTCTGATTGAGAGAAAACTGCTTTTCAAGATGTGAAGCGAAAATCTGACATTTGTCAGTATCTGAATAAGCAGTCACGCCGTTGGCAATAATTGGCCTATCACACTGATGCGTCCTCTTTAACATTTTTGTAAACTGCCAGAAGGCATCACTGTCTAAGTTTAACTCCTCCATTTTAACATTCCAAGCCTCACACTTTAATTTATGCATTTCAAGCTTAATATGCTTACTGATCCTATTTAACTCCGTTTTAATAAGGTGATATTATACCTCCTTCGCAGCCTGTTTCTAGGAGAAATACGTTATATACTCCCCTTTTTATAGGGCCACTGGGGTTTTCAGGGGACCCAATTGCCAAATTCTGGGTGTATAGAAACCTCATCCAATACCCTTTTAGTTCGGGCGCCAGTATAGAGACATTAGGTTAATTGGAAAAGCCAGAGAGATGAAAAATATGCAATCCGCCTTCACCGGGAATCGAACCACGGACCTCTGGTATAGCGGCCCAGAGTGCAGAACCACTATACCACGAAGGCACGCTAGGAAAGTGGCAGAAATACCTTATAAAATGTAAAATCTGCAAGCTTTCAAATTTTATTTTTTATTACTATTTTCTTTTTATGCTGTTTTAGATTAATCTCAAAAGAAAGTTTGGTTTGCTTTATTTGACTATAGGTAAGCACGAAAGGGCTATCTGTCTAAGGAAAGAGATGGCATCGCGAAGAACTTTCTAAAGAAAACTGGTTTGTGTTTATATTATATCAAGGACATACCCCCTGTTGCGTTATCTATTCTCTTACGTAATATATTGTTCTATTACATCATGGCGGCATCCTTTTGCCGCATATAGTGGGGGGTATACTACTCAGCCACTTTACCTATTCGGCCAACGTGTCCCGATGGTAAACAAGGCCAAGTATTTAGGTGTTTACTTGAATCGAAGACTCACGTGGAGTACGCATGTCAATTACATTGCAAACAAGACCAGAGGAATTGCTCAACAATTACAAGTACTGCTAGGATGCAGCTCGCAGTTAGATCTGAGAAGGAAAAGACAGATTTATATTTCCATTTTAAGACTAATTATGTGTTATGCGTCCCCTGTCTGGGCGACTGCTACGAGCTCAGATATCAACAAATTGCAGGTGACTCAAAACACAATCTTACGCACCATGACAGGAGCGCATTTTTACATCCGTAACAAACTCCTGCACGATGATTTACAAGTTGAATATATTGACAAATATCTGCAAAAACTTAACAGCAAGTTCTTTGACAAAGGCTTGAATTGCAGTAAAGGAAACTTTAATGCTGTACTGAACTATGTCTGCATTCCTGAGGACTACAATATCAGGCCTTTCACGGCTCACAGAATGAGGGATCACAATTTTGTCACTTAGCCCACTCGTTTTCAAATATGTAAATAACACATTTTTATGCGTACATTACTTCACTTTCATTTGTTTATTACATGTTCAACACTGTATCCTATGCACATTTCATGTATTTTCATTTCTTTTGCATCTTCATAGCTCCATACACGTGATTATTACTATTGTCTCAGGGGTAAGAGTTAAGTTACTTTGATGATTGGACTTTGTCACTATGGCCGATGGGCCCTCTTTTCCTTACCCGCTCCGATTTCCTGGCTGGGAACTAGCTGATAGTTGACATTCTGATTGTCCTTAGGGGATTAGATCAATATAGCTTATTAAAGCCCAACTGGGCTAATATAAGCATAAGCAATTAGCATTTAAGCATTTAAGTATTTCTCCTACTTTCCCTAGCGTGCCTTCGTGGTGTAGTGGTTCTGCACGCTGGGCCGGTATTCCAGAGCTCCGTGGTTCGATTCCCGGCGAACGCAGTTGCTAATTTTTCATCTCTCCGGCCTCAAAAAAAAAAAAAAAAAAAAAAAAAAAAAAAAAAATATCCTAATGACTCTACCACGTCCAAAGAGGCGTTTTTTAACGTTCTCTGTGTTACCTTTATTTATTTAATATCGCATTTTTCTCACTACTGAACCATAAAATTCAATTCAATAGTAATATTGCAAAATAAATTTATAAAGAGCGTATTTATAGAATTTATAAAGAGCGTATTTATAGAATTTCCGATACAGTCTTACGCACTGGAGATTTCCACCCTCCCCGGTACAGTGTTGCCATTGCTCCCTTTGATATCGTCGGGTTTATTAATCAAAAACTCGTTAAAGTGTTAGAAAATATGAAATCGATAATGAAACAAATTTTAAATTAGGGCTATATTCGGTGGAGAATTACGTCATTCAAAATTGGATGGCTCTAGGTACCATTGTTTTATCAGAGTGCGACAAACATACACACATTTATGCAGATTCTTCATTATTTGATTTCTTTAAATATAACACAGGGCGATAATATTGGGTGGCAACAATTTGAAAAGTGAACATTACCTTTAAAGTTTTCAACGCAAAATGCCAACCCTTTGGGCTAAAAAAGGAAAGCAAAAAAACTTTATTACATTTTCCTCCCTTTTAAGAAAAAATCTTTTATCTGAGTTAAAGCTTTTGAATCTTTCTCCGATTTTGGAAATTCATATCTGTGTATCTGGATTCTAGGATAGGCACGCTGAAATCGTACAATCGGATCTATACTCGTTATAACGGGCGTTTTATTGCAATGCCCGATATGAATAGTATTATCAATCTTAAAAGATAGCATAACATATCTGGGGAAAATCTGAGTTGGCATATTGAGATAAACGAATACGACAGTCAAAAAGTTCAGTCATGTAAATGGTGTTTCTATGCTTAGTGGTTGAATTGTGCAAAGAAGTTGTGCTAAAATAGTTATTCTCAAACGTTTTTATTTGTGGAGGCCCTTTTAGGAACACTTTCCATGGAGGAGCGCTTTAGGCCTAACCTGTGTCTTGCAAATTAATGCTGAGGAGTAACTTTACGTGACTAGCAAACGATCAAGAGGGAAGAGATAGTAAGAGTGTAAATTCTGCACTTTGATACCTGTATATCTGTATCTTTGTTACCTGTTTCATATCGATTCGCAGTTCAGAAAGGAAGCAATACTAATTTTGCTTCTTCAGACAAGATTCTGAACTCATTTTATAAATGCAGCTAAAATTCTGATAGACTTTGAAATGTTTTCATTTTTTATGAAGACGTTACGGTCAGTCTGTAAGGATCTTAAGTTTTACTAACGTTTATTTTATTTTAAATCTTTACTTTCACTTCTTATTTTCTACTTCCGGCGAGAATTATAAGCGTGAAGGTTTTTATGCAAAGTTTGTATGGCGAACTCCAAGTATTTAAGTGTGGCCTTTTTGCCAAGCGAAAGAGAGGAAGCAGTGAGTTCGAAGCAGGCCGCTTACCTTAGAAGTTACGCAGTTGCTATTTGCCTTCCAGGCCAGAGGTTTTAATCCTCTTAATAAATTAAACGTATTGTAGTGTTCACAGTCTCTGTGCTACATACGCTTCCTGTTATTATAAGGCCAATCTTCCACGTGTGTTATTCTAAAGTTAAATTAGAGTTTAGTTTTATTTTTTATACCTTTTACGTTAGACCCCGAGTGGAGGGTCATTGTATTCCGAAGTACGGAAGTCATTGTATATAAAGAAGAAAAAAAAAAATAAACGGTTTTGTATACCCTTCGTCTGTATCCTGTTTACTTACTACAATTAGTGAACATAGCTTTAGTAAGCTCTCTGTTCCTAGTCAGGTCATTGTATGTTTCCGAAGAAGGTTAGAAGAAACATTGAACCTGATAGTGGCGCCCGACGAAGAATAACCATGGCCGAATTTCAAGAAGAACCTGATAGTGGCGCCCGACGAAGAATAACCATGGCCGAATTTCAAGAAGAACCTGTGCTGCCTGCAGAAACGGCTCAGAATCCAGAAATGCCAGCTGACGCCCTGGAAGGATTTGGGTACATCGTCCAGACCATGCGCGCTTCGATGAAACCAGAAGCAACGTTTAATGGAAACTCACCGGTAACCAGTTTTTTGGAAAAATTGGATGACCACTTCATGCTCTACCCCGTGCACGAGTTTCAAAAAGTTACCTTAGCTACCAGCGCTTTGAGGGGCCAAGCGCTTAACTGGTTCAAATGTATCGGCAGAAGTCTCTTGGGTCAAGCAGGAAGTCCCACCTATACTTATGAAAATTTCAAGACTGCCCTACTAAAACCCTTCTCTGTTGTAAGGGATCGTGCGAAATTAGAAACGGAACTTTTTAGCATATATCAACAAAGAATCGAAAACCTGTCGAGCTTTATTTTAAGAAAAATTCACGTTTTCAAGCTCTTGTATGGAAACCGTCCGGATCCTGAAATAATTCAAGTGATTTTGCCGAGGTTACTACCCCAAGTGCAAGACTTTATTGAATTAAGAAATCCCACTACACTGGAAAAGTTATTTGAGCTAGCAATCCAGTTTGAAAGTAGAAGAACGGCGGACGTCGAAAGACGCCAATATCAACAGCGAAACCAATTTGGTACACCAAGACTACAACAAACTCAAGCATACGGCTACGGAGAAAAAGCGAATCAGTGGGCAAGGAAACCCGAGCATTCAAAAACAGCCGGCGAACGTCGACAGTTCAATAGCAACCCAGGAAAAAAGTCTCAAGGCCAGGGGAAAAAGAAGGAAAGCACGGAAAGGAAAAATAATTTAAACTAAAACGGATTTCTGCTGACGAGAGGGTGCGGAAATCCGAAGGCCACGAAAACCCCTTTTCCTTCAAGTTAAATACAGTAATGGTGAAAAATTTGACTCTTCCGAAGATTGAAGTGTTGGTAAATAATATCCCGGCCACCGCACTCCTGGATACCGGCGCGCAGTGTTCCTGTGTGGCAGAAGTCTTTTTTAGAAAATATTTTCGCAAATACCGCATATATAATGCGGATAATACGACAGTATTAGCGGCGCAAGGAAAAGAATGTAAGTGCGTAGGTAAAGTACCTTTATATATCCGTATCAAGGACGAACAAGTAAAGGTGATATTTTTTATAGTAAAGAATTTGCAAGCACATTTAATCCTAGGAATAGACTTTCTTTCAGACGCACAAGCTACACTGGATTTTAATGAAGCGTCCCTTAGGCTGACAATGAAACCAGTGCGTGTAGAAAAGGTTGAACCGCCAAGGTTAAATCTTGACCACCTGCCTAATGACGAGCAAGATAGAATCCGACAAGTGGTAAGTGAATTTGCTTCCTTATTTAGTGATATTCCAGGATTTACTCAGGTTACTAACATAGTATTGACACCGGAGATGCATTGCCGGTTCGTCAAAAACCATACCGGTATGATAAGAATAAGGAAAAAATTATAGAATGGCATATTACCGATATTCTACGTAAAAAGATCATAACGCCCATCTCAAGTAGTTATGCTAGCCCGGTGGTTTTATGTAAGAAAAATAATGATTATCCTTTGGAGCATCCAAAAAGGTGGAGATTCGCTATTGATTACCGTAAATTAAATTCCATAACGAAATATCCGGTATATCCGTTACCGATCATAGAAGAAATTTTAAGGAACGTAAAATCAACCAAATTTATGACGACTTTAGACTTAACGAATGGTTATTTTCAAATAGGGGTCAGGCCTGAGGACGTGCCTAAGACTGCTTTTATAACCAAGTCTGGCACTTATGCATTTTTGCGTATGCCGTTTGGCCTTTCTGGGGCCCCAGCAACATTTCAGCGATGCATGGACATTGTGTTAAGACCTGTTCTTGGAAAGTCCACATTTATCTATTTAGACGATATCATTATTACTAGTGATAATCTCGACCAACATATACAGGATTTAAGACAGGTGTTTTCTTTATTAAATGAGGCCGGTCTAAAAGTTAATGTCGAAAAGTGCAAATTTGCAGCCCCTGAATTAAAATATTTAGGTTACAAAATATCGCAAAAAGGGATCGAGACAGATGAATCAAAAATAATCGCTGTACAAAAGTATCCGACTCCAAACATGGCAAAGAAGCTCTCTTCTTTTGTAGGACTTTGTTCATATTATAGGTCCTTTATAAAAGATTTTGCGGTTATCGTTGAGCCATTGTTAAAATTAAAAAGGAAAAAGGCAAGATTCTCGTGGACGGCCGAAGCCAATAGTGCTTTCGAAAAATTAAAACAAGCATTAACGCAAGCCCCTGTGTTGAAATTTCCTGAAAAGGATGAAAATTTAGAAATTTCAGCGGATGCTTCGGATTATGCGGTAGGAGCGGTACTTTCGCAAAATCAGCAGCCCGTGGCATTTTTTAGCCGAACTTTAAATCAAACACAAAGAAACTATTCCGCGACCGAGAGAGAGGCACTTGCAGTTCTGTTAGCAGTGCAAAAGTTCCGAGTCTATTTTGGAAAGGCGCCGATAACAGTATATTCTGATCATGCGGCGGTAACTAGATTGTACTCAGGGAAAAATTTATCCCCAAGGTTAATAAGATGGGCACTCAAGCTGCAAGAATGTAATCTGGTAACCAAGCATACCCCCGGAAAGGAAAATATCGTAGCAGATGCCCTATCACGAATTAAATTAGACGAACAGGGTAATACCGTAAAAGTTGCAATGCTTACAGCGTGTACAATAAATTCCCGAGAAACTGTAATAACCGAACTGGGTAAGGATCCAGAGTTTGGAAGTATTTATGAGTATTTGAAGGATCCTGAAAATTTTAGCCACCAACATATTGTGGCGATAAGAAATAGGGCGGCCCATTACGAACTAATAGATGGTCTATTATTTTATACAAAAACTACGAATTCCAACAACGAATTTCGACCTGTTATCCCAGATAGTCTTAGATTAAATATCCTGCAAGAGCTCCATGACAGCCCTTTAGCATCTCATGCTGGTATTCGAAAAACTATCCAACGCGTACGCGAGGCAGTCTACTTTCCTGAACTGCAAAAGTTAACAAGGGCGTATGTCCAGTCCTGCCCAAGATGTCAAGCCGTTAATTATATTAATTTCCGCCCGGCCGGGTTTCTAAATAGTATTAAATCCGAATTTCCAAATGAAATAATTGGCATCGATTTATTGGGCCCTTTCCCAAAAAGTCAGTTAAATAAAAGTCGCTATCTCCTTGTTATGGTTGATCATTTTAGTAAATGGACCGAAATTGTTCCCTTAAAACGAGCCTCCGCGAAATTAGTTACTGATTCTATTTTAAATAAATATATTTTAAAATACGGGGCGCCCCTAAAAGTTATATCGGATAATGGTCCTCAATTTGTAAGTAATATATTTGAAGACATGTGCCAAAAACTGGGCATACGTCATTTAAAAATGGTCCCGTATCGGCCGCAATCAAATATAGCGGAACGGGTCAACAGAAATATAGTGAAAATTATCCGTAGTTATGTTAAAAATTTTCATAAAAGCTGGGAAAACTATGTCAATGAATTTGCTTTCGCCCTTAGGACCGCAAAACATGATACAACGGGAAAAACTCCTGCTGAGTTATTTCTAGGCAGAAAGATTATAACACCGTTAGATAAATTATTTTATGTGCAACAAAGAGCCCCAGAATTTAAAATGGGTGATATAGAAAAACTAATAAAAGAAGCAAAAAAGAATACGGAAGTAGCACAAAGGAAACAGAAGTTATATTACGATCTGAAACGACGGGGAGTAACTTATAAAGTAGGGGATGAAGTACTAAAAATTAAGCATTCACTTTCTTCAGCACCAGAAGATAAAACTGCCAAATTTTTTCCACGATTTGAAGGACCATATGTTATAGAAAAAATAACTCACGCTGTTGTAGTGTTAAAGGCCAGAAATGGTGAAACTTGTTCCGCAAATATTGATCAAATTAAGCCCTACTTCGATCGTAATAAAATGCAAATCTTTTCAGATCTTTTGCAGGATCCGGCACGGCAGACACCGCAGGTACAAGTTCCAGAGGTGGGAAAACGACAATACAAGGGCAAGCCAATGAGAGACAGAAGCAAGTGAAAAGAAAATTGCCCCGCGGAAAAATTGAAGGTAAGAAGAAAAAGAAGCCGTTCCACCGTCCAGAAAACAGAGTTCACGAACACCCCCAGAATGAAGAAGGGAGAAGGACGACGTATGTGAAGAGGACCAGGAGAAAGGACGGCAACTATAACCCGGCTTTAAAACGGAGGATCGACTCATCCGACAGAACTCTCCGCAGCAAAAGTCGCCGAACTGCGGAAGGGCCATCAGCGGCGGAGGAAAAAGTACAAGAAAAATTTGAACGGCCAACAACGAGGTCCAAGCAGGATCACGACAGAAGTTTCCCGGTTCCGCCAAGACCAGCTGCCTTCAAACGGCCAAGACCACAAGCAGAGGGGAAAAGGAAGGTGTTCAAGGGTGGCCGTACTGGTGAAAAACGGAAGCTTCCAGAGGAAAGCACTGAAGGGCGAGCCCGTACAAGAAGGAGGATAAACCAGGCTACGGTCTGCAGTACCTTTAAAGACTGGGCCCAGAAAAGGATGTCCGAATATTACAAAGATAAGTAAAATTTTATGTTACGTTGCAAACTTAAGTTAATCTTTCATTCTTACTGCAAGTGGCAGATTTCAAGAAGTTTTACCTCATGCGAGGTCTACCTTTATCGCCAAAAGGGCGAGAAATGAGTTGTGACCGATTTTCTTATTATGTTTTTCAATTACTCGCGCGTAATAGTTGATGTATAATAGCGTTGTGTAAAGACTTAAATATTGTAAAAAGTTATTGTATAAATTTTATTTAAAACATTCTAGCAAGAAAGAAGTTTTAGTCTGAAAGACTTTTTGAAATGTAGTATTATTTCAATGTAGAAAGAATTGGCACTTGCTTTGAAAAGAATAGAAGTTAACAATGTACTACTAATGTATGTTTTCAAATGTGTAAAATTAACGGCATGTTGATATGTTCTTATATACATGTGTTCTGTTATTTTAAATGTTAAGAAATACCGTGATATGGTAAAAGTGAAAGTAATGTTAAAAATTTGTTATTCGTGTGACTGTAAAGACTAAATCATGGCGAATATATGTTAAAGGTTGAATGATGTAGTTAGGCTCTCTGACGCTACACTTTAGAGTTAGCCACTTTTAGAATAGTACCTCAGGGTTTAGAGTTGAAAGTAGGGTGTGTTAAGAGGTCTCGTTATGTTGAATTTTAACACGTTAGTGTTTTGATTGTAGGAGGAAGTGTTGAACACATAGACATAAACACATTCGTGTTTGGTGTTCTTTTACAACACATGTCAGAGAGCAAGGGGAGAGATAATTAAAATAGTCATGAATGAAATAAGAATGTTAAGAGAAGTATATTCTATATGTTATTTGCAATGTCATTGTGTAACATTTCATTAAACTAGTTTTCCTTCCAGATCTCTGGAAGGAACCAGAATTGAATAAAGCTCCTGTTTAGATGCAGTACAGATGAAAAAAAGATTGTTTTATATCCTGGGAACTGCTATTGTAACAAATTTCTTTCTTTTAAATTTCTAGTTTCTAGGGAAGTTGTGGTTGTAAAAGGTTGGCCTCGCGTTATATTCTAGAGCTAAAAGTTTTCAACAAGGTCGTTTTAGACATCAGTTTCAAACTAATTAACTCTGGCGGGAAGTATGTAAGGATCTTAAGTTTTACTAACGTTTATTTTATTTTAAATCTTTACTATCACTTCTTATTTTCTACTTCCGGCCAGAATTATAAGCGTGAAGGTTTTTATGCAAAGTTTGTCTGGCGAACGCCAAGTATTTAAGTGTGGCCTTTTTGCCAAGCGAAAGAGAGGAAGCAGTGAGTTCGAAGCAGGCCGCTTACCTTAGAAGTTACGCAGTTGCTATTTGCCTTCCAGGCCAGAGGTTTTAATCCTCTTAATAAATTAAACGTATTGTAGTGTTCACAGTCTCTGTGCTACATACGCTTCCTGTTATTATAAGGCCAATCTTCCACGTGTGTTATTCTAAAGTTAAATTAGAGTTTAGTTTTATTTTTTATACCTTTTACGTTAGACCCCGAGTGGAGGGTCATTGTATTCCGAAGTACGGAAGTCATTGTATATAAAGAAAAATAAAGGGTTTTGTATACCCTTCGTCTGTATCCTGTCTACTTACTACAATTAGTGAACATAGCTTTAGTAAGCTCTCTGTTCCTAGTCAGGTCATTGTATGTTTCCGAAGAAGGTTAGAAGAAACATTGAACCTGATAAGTCAACACTGACATAACTTGTTTTTGTTGCTAATGCTGACTTGTCTGACCTATAGTCAACATAAGCCCACGAAATTCATTCGTGGCAAGGAGCTCAAGTTTACACCTGTCGTTGAAACTTGAGAGTGCGATTTTGCTCAGTTCCACCCCCAATTTTGATGGAGAGCACCCAGGGGGGCTGACGGGTATGAGCATCTCCCCCCTCTTCCCCTACCCTCAACCTCTCGAGAGAACTTTCGGCTCACCGGATTTTTAGAGCTCCCCCATGCCGCACGGACCCACACAGCACGCTTAGTTGCAATGACCTCTCAATGTTGCATTTTCTTCACATTACATTTATGACCACGGTGCAACGTCGCAGAAATGTCGCATTGTGATGTGGATGTGAATGTCGTACGGATGTCGTATACACGTTGCAGCAAACATTTAATTTGACGACAAGACATTCGCAGTCTTCGCCCCGCTGACCTTTCTTGACCTTGCTCACACGTAATTCTTCTAATGGGAGGTATTCTTGCGCGCTGACCTCTCCCCCCCCCCGATTCATTGCTATGTCTTTCAGTAAACCTTTCTAAATAAATGATTCTTTTATACTAATAGCTTACAATTTTAGTTATTTATTTTTTTATTAAAAATATTAACAGTTTATAGCGTGTTTTTATTGATGTGATATTTCGAAATCATTGTGAATTCTGTGGTGAATGGATTCACATTCTACCTTGTGTCTAGAGACTGACGAAAGAGTTTGTTGTCTGCATAGCGTTTGTTTGTCTTAAGGATTTTCGCGGCCATTTTTAGTTCCTTGCACGAAGTAAAAAGGAAGTATTATAATCGCGAAAAGTTTCAGGCAGCATATTTCAACGAAAATATCCATTTTGACCGCTATCGAATGCAATTCAACGATGTTTTTGCATGATATCTGTACGTAAGGACAGAATAAAAGACTCGTTTCCTCCAAAAAAATTATAAAACTGCTTTAAAATGAATTCTGAAGAAAATTTTTCGTGGCGTCTGTACGAACTATGTACGTACGTATCTCGCATAACTCGAAAACGAGTAGCCTCAGAACGTTGAAATTTTGTATATAGCACTGCTATAACATGTAGATGTTCACCTCGTATTTTGGTTGCAATCTGCCGCCCCAAACGTATATAAATATATTGATGTATATATCCACTCTGTTACCCGGCTCAGTGATCTCAGTTTCTTTACTCTTATATGTTTGTAAATTGTACATTTTTTGCTTTAAAAATGATTGAATTATGTTGTTTTTATCTTCCGGTTAAGTTTTTTATGAGATTAGTACATCTGTACGCAATATTTTTAGAATTATCAACAATTTTAAAGTTGTTTAAGTGCCGCTAAGCCTAATAATCTTTTTGATGGTGGCCATTGCTTGTTTACATTTGAAACTGCAGGATAGTGGATTTGTTACCAATCTAGAGAAACTTAGCTTCGCAACAACAAAGATAACGCCTTCATTTATTATTGCAAATTAAATCATGCTTAATCCTTTCTGGAATTTTTTCGAGGAAATAAGTGTTTAAGATTTACTTCGTAATTTTTAATATAGATATTTTGAGTTTTTATGTATTTTTGCCTTCTCGCGAAGTGAGAACTGAATTAATTGAATGAGAAATACTCAATCGTCTGTGGAAAAACTGTTTCCGTTTTTGTTTTGTTTGCTTAATTTCTTTTATACAGCATTCTAGCTTTATTATAGTATTTGAATAGAACATGTGTCAACGATTAGATAATTCTATTCTTTAAATGATATAAATTTTGTGCATTATGAGTTATAATATGAACGAAATATAATACTGTTAAGTGAATCTAGCGCCAGAGTGTCACTATGGTAAACAAATATTAGAGTGACTTTTAAAGAATGCATTTATTCTTTTGTGGTTTATGCGCTGTCGGCGAAGTGGATTTAATTCAATCCAATAAGTTTAAATGAAATGCAAGAAAAAATGCGTATAATTTAATATTCCGTACAAGGAAGGTCATGTGGTGTACACATCAGATTTTTTTAATTCTATTCACCGAACACATCGTCTGTGCTGCATTTTCAGGTAAGCACTGTTTATTGTAAATTGAAGTGAACGATATCAGTAATAATTAATATGTAATAGTAAAAGCTAATTTAAATGCTAATACTAATATAAAAAGAAATACTGGCAGTAGATTAAGTTTTATTTGTATTACAAAGAGTGCGGAAGCAAGGGCCATTTTCAAAAGTCATCTTATTTTTGTCTCACTGCTTAGAAAGGTTTATTTGGTAGATATAATTCACTTTTTGTTGTTTTTAATGTTAAAAGATAATGTGAAAAAAAGAATTGATTTTATGCATTTTACTGCAGTACTTTCATAGTGTTCAGCTATTTTTCGAAATTATTCGCAAACTAATTACTTACTTCCATGCGTGGTACTTAGTGCCACATTATAAATAATGCAATACTTTCATAACCCCGTTTTAGTTATATAGAACACGTTTTTTAATTATTATCACTTTACAAATGGTGTATTACTTTAAAACACTTTTCTACATGTTTCCAATATGTAAATTTCTGAGTTATTATGTCAGATCTTTTCTTTTCTTTGTCACTTTGACGTATAATATATTTGTGTTGTTAAGTAACCCAATTTCTTTATTAAGAGATTTAGTTAGAGAAAAATATTTCCTAGTTTAGGTCAAATTATTTGAATATGGCAAATCATACGAGGGCTGTCTACTTAAGGGATGCCTTTGTGGAGGACTTTCTAAGGAAACTAATTCGTATTCACTTTATATATTAAGAAAAACATGAAAACTTGTGCAAGAGTATTTGTTACTTGAGAGATTAAGAGAATATATTTATGGTATTAATTTTTTAAATAGATACATGCTATTTAAATGACAACAATATAAAAATAAGGAAATTACATTTCATCGTTACTTATATATGAAGGAAGTTAAAATTACACTTGTGACAATACTATTATTACTATGTGACATAATATAAAATCTAAAAGCTTTCAGATTTTTATTTATCACTTTATTATTGTAATAGTTATTAGTTCAAATGGGCAATTTGTAAAGAACTACAGATTTCGTTTTGGCATTTTGCGTCGATTCCCCATCACCGTTGTTTCACTTTTCAAATTGATGGTGCCACCAAATATTATTACCCTGTATTATATTTAAAGTAATTAAATAACGAACAATCTGCATGAACGTATGCATGTTTCTTCAATTGTGATAAAACAACGCTACCTAGAGCCATCGAATTTAGAACGACTTCATCCTACTGCGAATAGGGGCATCTGGTAGCCAAATTTGAAATTTGTTTTATATTTTGTAAAACTTTAAGGAATTTTTCATTAACAAACGCAAGGATTTCAAAGCGAGCAATGGCAACGTTGTACAGGAAAAGCATTCTTATCTCCAGCGCGCGATACTATGCGTCGGAAAGTCTGAAGTTATTTAATATTATTTTGCGATATTGCTCTTGAACTGAGTTTCATCGTTTAAGTGTGATGATGATATTTAATAAATAAAGGATGATGATACATGATATTTAATAAATAAAGGTAACACACAAAATGTTAAAAAAAAAAAAAAAAAAAAAAAAAAAAAAAAAAAAAAAAAAGCTCTTTTGTATGTAATTTACACATTACATGTATTCTCTGGAAATATGCATAGTATTCGTCTTGTTTTGATTTGACAAATTTTATTTTTGCAGAACAATAAGCATTATTATTATTATTATTTTTAGTGTCCACTAGCTTTATGTGTCGCTTTCCAGGACTCTGTGAATGAAAATGTCCTGAACGGTGACATCTAAAACTATACCAGGTAACTATACCAGTGGCATTTGGTTTTTCAGATACATGTTTTATAAATTTCGACTTTGTTTTATTTTCTAAATCATCTTGCCATTCAAGAAAACTTTCATAGGATTCAAATTTTAATTCTGATGTTTCAAGTTTTGCATCAAGAACTTGTAAAAAGTGTTCATTTATCAAATCATTTTCAAAATCATCTTTACACTAAGGACATTTGTTCTGTCTCTTAGTTGAAATGTGATCACCATTGCAACTAGAGTCACATATTTTGAGTTTGGGTGTTTAACATACTTTTAAATTTAGAGATTGCAATCAGAGTCGTAGCTAGGGTTTTCAGCGCCCAGGGACAACTGAAGATTTCGCGCCCCCTACTGCTTGCCAAGGATGGAAAACATTTAATTCTAAAATGTCGTAACATCAGTTTGGCGCCCCTTGGATTCTGCGCTCGGGAAGCTTAATGGCAAACCGCACATTGAGTTGATCAGTGTTAACGAATTTCGCTTACTGCGCATGCTCAATGGTGTACCGCTGGCGTGGGAGAAAACACTGGCGACTAAGCATAAGCAACCTTACACAAGTTACCTGTTCGTCATGTAGGTCTTATCGACTGTCTGACCTTTAATTCTGTAATTTAAACTAGATTTAATCCTTAATTTGTTAAAGTATATACGAATGGAAAGTATGTTAAATACTCAGTTGTTTTTATTCCTCAGAAATATAATCAGCTAATATATCTTGTAACGTTTCCTGTTTTGTAATCCTTTTTAAAAGAAAATTTGGGTAGTTTACAATCGACATTTACATTCCAAGTAATGAAGCTTACAACCTGACACGCCCGTTTAGAATACGCCCGTTTAGAATAGTTCTTATGTTTAGAATACGCCCGTTTAGAATAGTTCTTATGTTTAGAATAGTTCTTAAAAGACTTTAAACACGCAAAAACAAACGGTGCCCGATTCCTAAATCATTATTATTAAAGTGGGCCGCAATAATATATGTTTTAAATAATTACGTTTTTATTTTTATTACTGTTATTTTTATCTAAAATAATAAGAATTAAATCAGTTTTCATGCTTAAAAATATGTTATATTTTTAATGTACACTCTTTTGCAAAAAAATCGAAGCACCATGAAGGAAAAGGTTATTTTTCATGAAATTCAATATGTGTATAGCTTATACACAGATAATAAAATGATTAAAAAAGCAAGGTCATAGTACCTGTTCACGGCTTACAATCACCTATTGAGTGTCCAAATTAGTAGTTTGTCAAACCTCTCTTGGCGGCAATGCATGCTTGAATTCGTCGAGGCAAGGAGTAGTAGAGGTTCCTAATGTCATCCTGCGACACATTCTGCCAGGCATTCATCAGTTGTCGCTCCAGATCTGCGATATTTTATGGTGCCCGAATCTAGCGGCCTACCATGTCCCAGACATACTCGATTGGTGAAAGTTCTGGTGACCTTGCTGGCCAAGGAAGAGTATCAACCGCACGGAGACAGTCCAGAGATATGCGAGCGGTACGTGGCCTGGCATTATCTTGTTGGAAAATAGCGACAGGATGACGTGACATGAAGGGTAATGCAACCGGCCGCAGGATGGTATCAACATATCGTGGAGCTGTTAACGATGTAAGGAGGATGACGACTAAAGATAACCTGCTGTCCTAAGAAATAGCGCCCCACACCATCACACCAGAGATTATTACTGTATGCCTTTGTAAAACAAAGGCCGATTGGGACGGCTGGCCCTGTCCTCTCCATACACGAACACGGTGGTCATCTGCTTCAAGAGGGAAGCGAGATTCACCGCTGAACACTATATGATGCCAGTTTCATGACAGCCATGATGATCGGCTGCGACACCACTCCAGACAACTCCGTTGTAGGGTCAAAGGCACTTTCATACTACTTAGGACGATTCAAAGGAATAAAAATTTTCACACCCTGAATACCTACTAAATCTTCATCAAAGATTTTAATAGTGTTTAAATTTGTATTTCTTATTGATTTATGAAAATTTTTGCAAAATTTTAAAAATCGCCTATTGTAGATATTGTGATTGTTTTTGCGGAGATGAAAGGTCACATGGATGTCCTCCTACACGCAAAATACACGAACAGTTACTACACGAACAGAACTACACGAACAGTTCCGGAGAAATCGTCGAGAAACGTTAACATGGGGTTCGAAATCACCATAACCCCCATGGTGTAATGAAATTTTTTGACATAAATAATAGGGCTCCCCTCTGGTATATTAAGCCCCAAACCGCGTTTGAATCGGACTCATAGGGACCGAGAAAATCGGGACCAAAGTAGGCCGCCATTCTACGGGTTAGCCCTTTGTACGGTTTAGAGCGTCCATATGGATCTCGGATCCTAATTGGGATACAGAGATAATTTCTTTAAAATCCTAGAGAGTCTCGAGGCAAACATTTCGGCAATTTCGGTTTTTCAATAGTGTTTAATTTTTGTTTTTTTTTTTAACGATTTTTGAATATTTTTGCAAAATTAAAAAAATTGCTAAAAATCGCCTATTGTAGATATTGTCACCATTCTTGCGGAGATGAAAGTTCAAATGCGTGCCCTCCTACATACAAAAAATAGCGATTTTCTATCGAGCAGTTCCAGAGAAATCGTCGAAAAACGTTATCATGGGTTGGAAATCACCTTGACCCCCCCATGGTGAAATGAAATTTTTTGAAATAAAAAAATAGGGCTCTCCTCTGGAATATTAAGCCCGAAACCACGTTTTAATCGGAACCATAGGGACCGAGAAAATGGGGACCAAAATTTGCCGCCATTGCGCGGGTTAGCCCTTTGTATGGGTTAGGGATCCATATGGATCTCGGGTCCTAATGGGCTAGCGAGATAATTTTTTTAAGTCATAGAGCATCTATTAAACAAAAATTAGGTATCAACTGTGAAAAATTATGTATTTTATTGACTAATTATGACACTGATTTTTGTGTGTAGGCTGCAGTATAATGTTTCTTGACAGCTCTGTTTAACGCAGCTCAAACAATCAGAGGAAGATCTGAAGTATTCTGAGAGATCTTTATCGGTACTCTTAGAAAGAATGTATTCTGGGAAATGTTACTTACTGCAGCTCGCATATGTAATTAGTCTGACGTGCGTTTAAGAAATGACAGCAAAGAAAACATACTTTTTCTGCCATCTAGGAGTAACGATACGTAATTAAAAGTGCATTTACTTATTAATTAATTTTAAAATGCGATTACATAAGACATGCAGAACAGGGCCTACCCGTGGATATAAGGTACCCTTGTCCTATGCATTGTTTCACTGTCCTCATAAAATATAATAATCTAATTGATTTTAATAGGCAGCGCAAGAAAACATGGAGATTTTTAACATTAATCTATGAAGCTTTTCATTCAAATGAATTGTTAAGACACGTAAAAAAAAGAATTAGGCATAGCTGTTTCGGTACCGTGACTAACCATCTATGGTCCTCTAATATTTCAATAGCAAATAGTACATATTTCTGGTACAACAGTTGTACCGCCGGTTTCAGAAAGTTAAATAGAATTAAGGGGCACGTAACTGAGGAATAGCGGGACTCGTATGTTGACAAGTAACAGTATTTAATGGTCAGAAAACGTACGGCATCTAGTGCAGGGATGGGCAAACTACGGCCCGCGGGCCGCCTCTGGCCCACCGGAAGTTCCTATCCGGCCCACGAATAGAATTTTAATTTGCCGGTCCGAGGCAAATTAAAAGAAGTATATATTTATATATTATATATCCATCTCCTTTTCTACTTTGTTTAAATATTTTTTTTCTTCCTTTTTCCCAAAGGGCGGATGACATTTTTACTTTCTCTTTTTTTTGTTCTACAAAACATGAATCGATGGAAATAGCAAGCACAGAGAGCTTTCAATCGTCTTAAAAATCTTAAAAGCGGAAGTTCTTTGTTTGTTATAGCTGTAGATTGGCGCCAACAAGCGTTATCGCTTTCTCTAGCAGACATATGGGAATCTAATATAGGTGAATTAGACCTCTTTAGGCTGTGTTCAAACGGCGGCGTAAAGAGCATAGAGGCGTAGTCATAAGGGCATAAAATACGGGAATTCCGTTCACACTTGCGAGAACGGTGTGTAAGCCGTGGCCAATGAGAGAAGCTAAATTTATGAATGCGTAGATGTGTTTACAACTTTCCCGCGCCGTTCTCCTGCTCGATTGATTTGCCGCGTTCGCTCTGCTTGTTTTGTGACAGCGAAATCTTCTGTAGAACGGCGCTTCGTTTTAGCTTCGCTCTGATTGGTCGACGCTTATCCCAAACTCGGCGAAAAGTTGAGAACTTTGAACCCTATGCCACGAGCCCTAAACCAGATTTTGTGACGTTGCACAGATTGGTTGCCTTGGCAACGGAGCTCGGCTTTAACCACTTATGCTTTTTACGCCCCCGTCTGAACGAACGAACGTCTTTACGCCTCCGTCTATTATTTAGAAAAAAACTTAATCTTAACTAAATTATCTTAACTTAAAACTTAATAAAACTTAATCTGTTTGCTGGGCATGTAGCTAAGAACGACTTGTCTCATTGTCCGAGGTTAAATTCAATACCCTCAATAAATGAAGAGAAGCTTAAGAATTATATGAAGATGGCTTGAAAAAACTGTATTTTGAGTTCGCAGATTTCAGTGCAATTCAAACAGAACTGAATATTTTTACCATGGCTTTCAACGTAAATTGTGAAGCACTCAGGTCAGATTTGTAGCTTGAATTAATTGATTTGCAATCTAACAATCCTCTCAAGCAGTTGTTTCTAAATATGCCAAAGTTTGAGTTTTACAAATCATTATCGAAAGTGAGTTTCCCAAATTTAATATCTCACGCCCAGAAAATCAGTGCTATGTTTGCTTCATCTTATGTATGTGAACAAGTGTTTTCAACTATAAACTTTAGAACGAAATATTTCAGAAGTAGACTGATAAATGAGCATTTAGCCTCGTTCCTTAGAATCAGTACATCTCACTTCGAACTTCAAAATAAGGAACTTTTAAAAATGAAATCGAAATTTCATTCATCGTATTAAATAACATACTATTTAACTTGTAATACTTGTATATTGTTTTTATAATTTTAGACAAATTTATATTGGCCCGCCAAACCTTTTTCTTTCGATTTTTGACCCTCGACCGAAAAAGTTTGCCCATCCCTGATCTAGTGGATCTCCTGGGAGGAAGAATCAGTTTAAGTTGACAATAAAAATCTATTTTTTTTTTCTGTTTAACTGTTTTTAAAGTTATTCGTATTAAAGTAGAACAAATGACACGTTTTTTCCCTCTCATTTTAGACATCTGCTTGATAAGCATATGAATGCTAGAAAATGTGATACTTTCAGGTCAGGGTCTATACGACTGCCTCTGCTAGTATTGTTACGTGAATTCACAAGTGCAGTAGCAATATCAGTAAAATAGAAGGTATCACCTGTTTAAGTCTCTTTATTTGACACAGAGATCGTGACACATCATTATTGATAACATCGTTCATATATCCATTGTATACTGAGTTGTTGTTAAAGTATGACCTCGTTTTTTCAATTTATTGCTTCGGATTTGTTATTAATATGGGTTTTACTTCCATTACAGGCTCTCAAAATGTAAGCATTACTATTGTTTCTCTAGTTTTGTTTAAAAAAAGGTTTGGGGATAAGAAAATGCCCTTTCTTCAGGTCACATATGACATATATGACAGATTACCTACCGTCAATTATATGACAGAATAAAATTATGCCTGTTCGTAAATGATTTTATATCGTGTGAATAGAAAACCAGTTACGTATATGAATAGTTTATCTCTTTCCAAATATGATTTTGTTATTTGTTTTACAATAATCTTCTTTAAAAAACTTGGTTCGTCCGCGGCTGATCGATAAAGTCTTATCGGGTTTTATCCATCAGATGGTAACCCGATCCGAGTTTTACCAATCGATGGTACACGATCGGAAATCAAGTTCTGGGGAACAAGATGGCTGCATGGGAGGTTTTGTGACTTTCCCGCATGTATAACATGAATACGGATCAGTTTCCTTTAAGAAGTCCACCTCGAATGCATCCTCGTTCTTAGAAAGCTAATCCTGTTCAAATAATTGTTGCTATAACCTAGATAATCCGTGGCTTGTTATAACCCATTTCACTTCCAAAATAATTTCTCTTACATCAAGGCTATAGATTTCGGATAGTACAAACCAAGCTTTTTAATGGTCAAATTTTGGAAATACAGGGTGTTTATAAAGTCCCGGACCCATTTTGATGTTTAATAACTCATAAAATAATCAAGATATAAACAAACGTATGGCATTTGATGGAATAACGTATATATTTTCCTTTTCAGGTTTGAATATCTTTACTTTTGTAAATATCGTCTGCGCGTGTGGTTAATTTCAGATAATTTCCTTTTTCATTAATCTCTTTACTAAAATGGTAAAAATAAGTAATAGTAAATATCTGTACTTTTCTAAATATCGTCTGCTTATTAATTGCATTTTTCTCTCTTTTAATGTGCGCATATGGGGATCTGAAAACCCCCATGAATACCGTGAGGCACAAAGGGATTCCCCAAAGGTTAATGTGTGGTGTGGACTAATGCACGACCGAGTCATTGGGCCTTTCGTTTTTACAGAAAAGACGGTCTCATCAGTCGTATACTTAGACATGCTGGAAAACTTCGTATTTCCACAACTAGAAGAGCTTCAGCCACATGTCTTTTTGCAACAAGATGGTGCACCACCTCATTGGGGTACCATCGTTCGTAGTTCTTTGAATGACCATTTTACAGGAAGGTGGATTGGGCGAAGAGGTCTAATTCCTTGGCTACCCAGATCACCTGATATAACGCCACTGGACTTTTTGATTTGGGGATTTGTAAAGGACAACGTTTACAGGAGGAGAGTGTTGAACATGGATAACCTAAAAGCCAGAATAACAACCGCAGTAGCCTCTGTGGATGCCGACATGCTTGCCGGTACCTGGCGTGAAATTGAATACCGACTTGATATTCTCCGTGCGACGAAGAGGGCACACGTGAAAGTTCATTGACAAGGGTCATGAAACTTTTTGAGTCTATCTAAGCATTTATGTTTTTAATTTTAATCTATCTTTATTATTTTATGAGTTATTAAACATCAAAGTGGGTCCGGGACTTTATAAACACCCTGTATTACCTCGTACTTAAACAGCAGAACATAGGGAGTTCCAGTTATTCGTTTCGCTTCCTAATAATTCATTTACGTGTTTTCAATATTTTTAATAGCATAATAACATAAAATAATAGTATATATGCAATGTATTGCATATAAGGTTTCTAGAAAGGTTTAGGATACAGTATATTTATAATTTTAAAAAGGACATTAAATCCTTAAAGGCACATTCTGAGAGTAGAGATTATGGCTGAGAAAGGCTCGGGTCTTGTAGATATAAATAATCGATGTTGATGAATGGTACCAAGAATGTTTTAAATTCAATATCATACTTACTTGGGTGTCTAATGGGAAAACTCTCGGTTAGAGGGGGTCATGTAAAGAAGTAGTGGTTAGAATCTCCTCTTTCCCCACATACAGATCAGCGGTTGATGAATTTTTATCACTGAAATATCTGGGGAAGGGCCTATGACCGGACACATACTGCGAAATAAAATATGAAGATACTAGCAGCTTCGCTGCCAGCCTTCGTCTGGCTTTTGAATGTACCGAAAAAATGGCTGAAGGGAACACCAAACGTTAAATTTAAAAACTGCTTAGAATTTTACTCTGCAGAACAATTTTATCAAAAAAAAAAATCAATAAAAATGTATTATATATATATAAAAATGACAATTAAATATTCCAATCTCTTAAAAACAGTGACATAAGAAATACGATGAAAAATTGTTGCCAAACCCATATTTCTAAAAGAATGAAACTATTCAAAATGATGCGATTTCATCAAAAATCTATCAACAACAATAAGAAAGGAAAATTGTTGCCAAAATCACATTTTTAAAGATGTGAGATGGGAGAAGTGTACTCGGAAGCTTCATTTAAATTAAAAAAAAAATACAAAATATTATCATTTCACGACGATGTGAAAATGGAGTGTGTAGAGTAAAATCTCGCTTTCCTATAGCCCATTATGTCTCAAAGTGACGTGATTTCGTCACAAAAACATAAAATAAAAAATATTCTAATTCGAATTTCTAAAAAATCGCTTCGAGGTGCGCTGGCTCTTGTCTAGATGCACCTATGTACCAAATTTCGTAGCCGTGGGTCTATTAGCTTGCGCGCAGCACAAACGAAAGACACAGACAGACTCTTTCTTTTATTATATGTAGAGAAGAAGAGAAGATTACGATATTTTCACTGGTCTTTAGAAAAACTCTGAAATGTCTTGCGGCCTTGCGGTTTTTGATCCCACTGATGTTGCCATTGTTTACGTGATGATATTTTTTATTTTTGTTTTAAGGCCGATCTTGGACATGGGGTTTCAGTTTTTTCTCCTAGCTGTTCAACCTCAGCCTGTTGTACAAAAATATCAACCCATTCTTTGCCTTAGCAGTTATTCTGTCCTTTAGCCCATATTATTACAAATCTTTTGTTGCTATTCATTTTGATGCCTTAAATATGTGCTGTTATTACAGAGTTAGGATGTCGATTAAGTGAAAACAGGGACAATTGGCTGTCTATCACTACATGGATGATACAAGATAGACATTTAAGGAGAGGATTTACTCCGATTGTTTCTTTCGTGATATTGCTGGGTGTTTTATATGTTTCAGTGGTTTTTCTCCATAGTTATTAGGTAGGTATGTTATTACAACATATAGTGTAGTTCGCTTAAGTTGAATTGCTCTAGCTATGAATCCAATCGAGGTATTTACGTATAATCGAGGTATTTACACGTGGGGAAAGCCACGTGTATTAACGCCACCGCAGCTGCAGATTTGGCGATTTTTAAATGCCACCAATCTACACCTAAAAATTTTGCAACAAACCATAAATTAAAACAATTTATTTAAAATCAAAATACATTTAAAATCAAAATAGCCAATTGGATTTCGGTGGAAAATGGGCCGATTTAGAGGTTAACATAGATTCAAAATAGTGTCAATTTTCTTCGACCTGATGCTGTCGCCATATGAACTCGGCTAAATAAGATTCTAAATGAAGTCTCGCTGTCCCCCTATGTCTCTTGTTCCTCCATTTAGCACTGCCCCACATTCTCTACACTTTTATAGCCGGTTATTTTGAGATTTAACATGACATTTATGAACTAATGTATCAGGATCAATAAAATTGTATTTATGATTAACTTTAGCATGTAGGAATCCCGCTTTTTCTATTCTATTTGTTTGGTAACCTTTCCAACTGTCAGAATAAATTGTGCTACCATCTGCAATGTTTTCAATAATTTTATTAAGAAGGGTAGAGAGTTCTACTAGGAACAGATACAGCAAACGAATCTTTTATTTCTCTACATATACCACCAAGCACCCACTGTTCGGGTAATACTCGACCACAATTATTTTTACGCTTAGTAAACAAACTTTCATCAATTTCCACAATGCAATCTGGTCCACCTACCTTCTTGTTTGATTTATTCTCCGTATCCTACACACATAATTCAGGCATGTACTTGTTCCAATCTATAACAGTTTTATAACAGTTGTTTTAGTTCTGGTTTCATCAACAGATGGCGCCAGTAGCTTATCTCCTGTCCAGGCTTTCTAATCTTATCTAATCATTATATGTTATCTCGTTCATTTGCGCTTTTGCAGCTGAGGATGATGGTTCGGTGAAACTATCGAAACTAGTCCTGTGAAAATTTGAAACTATAGCGCTGATTTTTTTTTGTTTGACTTTTAAATTAATATTCAGGGTATTGTTGCAGTTCTCTTCTTACTGCGAAAGTAACTGGTAGCTATCATCTCTGAAAATGGCTACACGTGGTACTTTTGACAAGGTTATTTCTCCAACACTGAACTCTCAGTTCTTCTGAACAATGAATGCAAGTCTATTTATTTAGAGATGCATGGTAGAGAAATATTTAGCCACTAATATTCTATAAACAGGCCTGTTTGAAAATGAAAAAAAAAATATTTATTAAGAGATCAGACGAATTTCCAGAATTTTAAATTTCAATTTGGAAAATCGCCCGGCTGATCTATTTACGCAACAATAAAATGGTAAATGAAGAAATAAAGGACATTACAAGAATGTTTACATTAAGCGAATTAAATGAGCGGATGTTCACATTAATGAATTACTGTGGTCGTTTCTCGAATAATTTCGATTATAAACGTTCCCTTAAATTTAGGCTTATCAAAGCGGTTTTCGAAAGGGAAGAACGACCGTAGATAATATGCTTCTTTTAGAGACATCTATTCGAAAAGCTTTTGTCAAAAGAAGTCACCTTGTCTCAATATTCTTTGACATTGAGAAAGCGTATGATAAGGCATGGAGATACGGTATACTTCGCGATCTCCACGAGAGTGGCTTGCTCGGCAACCTACCAATTTTTATTCAGAATTTCTTGTACAATAGAACTTTTCAAGTAAGAATTGGCTCTGCTTTATCGAATGTTTTTGAACAGGAAGAGGGTGTGCCTCAAGGCTGTGTGCTTAGTGTAACGCTGTTCAGCCTAAAAATAAACTCTGTATTAAAAGAACTTCCTCACACCATCTTGGGGTCTCTATATGTAGATGATTTACAGATTAGCTGTCGAGGGGCAGACATGAGATACATAGAGAGGCAATTGCAGATGGCTCTGAATAAGATCCAGGAATGGTCAACCAAACAAGGATTTACTTTTTCCGAACAGAAAACTGTGTAGGAAGCGTGGTCTCCATCCTGAACCTGAGTTATATCTGAATGGTACAATTATTCCAGTTGCGCCTGAAGTAAAATTTTTAGGAGTGACGTTCGACCGAAAATTGACTTTCCTTTCTCATATTTTAAACCTGAGAAAGAAGTGTCTAAAAACACTTAATATTTTAAAAGTGTTGGCGAACACCTCCTGGGGTGCAGAGCGTTGTTCCATGCTTCGCATTTATAGAGCGCTTATCCACTCTAGACTGGATTATGGCTCAGTTGTTTCCGCTCGCTCATCTGTTTTGTTAAAACTGGATCCTGTTCACCATCAAGCTCTGCGGATTTGTTCAGGAGCTTTCAGGACTTCTCCTGTCCAGAGCCTATATGTTGACTCTAACGAACCATCACTTTATCTGAGGCGTGAGCAATTGTCCCTTTTGCAATATTTTAATATTCTATCTCAACCTGAACATCCTAATAAGCTATGCTTACTTGATAATGAGTGTAATACATTATTTGAAACACGTCCATCCTGTATTCCTACCTTTCCTTTAAGAGTTCGCCCTATCATTGAGGAACATTCCCTCTCTGATATGCGCCCCCAAGCAGTACAGAACTTTGAAATCCCACCTTGGGAAAATTAACGGATTCAGCTTCTTGATGTTTTCAAACATCACGTAAAGGCAAGCACTAACGAGATCGTATACAGACGACTGTTCGCTGAGCACAGGCACAAATATAGCAGTTATCTTCCAGTCTATACAGATGGATCCAAGTCAAAAGTTCATGTTGGGATGGCACATGGAGATCACATGGAGGGCAGACGCTTGCACCGTGATTTCTCTGTCTTAACATCCGAACTAACTGCGATATATTATAGTCTCTTGTACATCTCAAGGCTCTGCCACAAAAAGTTTATAATTTATACAGACTCGTATAGTGCGCTTAAATTAGAAGCTTTTTCTAACACTCAAAATCCAGTAATAGTGGATATTCTTAAGTTACATATAAACTTAACAGGTCGTGGATATGAAGTCCTGTACTGCTGGGTTCCCGGGCATATGGGAATAAAAGGGAATGAGCTGGCAGATATCACAGACAAATGTGCTGTTGAACTGTTCAGTCGTCTCATCCCTTTTGTAGACATCTGTTGTGTTGTGAAAAACAAGATCCGAAAAAAATGGCAGCAACTTTGGGATGTTCAGCTTCAAAATAAATTAAGACATGTAAAGCCTAAAATTGAGCATTGGGAATTAACCAAAAATCGTAAGGAGGAAGTTCTTTTGACTCGCCTCAGAATTGGCCACACTAGAGTTACACATAACTATCTTTTAAAAGCTGAGAATGAGCCTGTTTGTTCAAATTGTAATGTTTGTCTATCTGTGCGTCATATTTTAATTGAGTGTCCAAGTTTTAATAGTCTTCGTCAGAAATATTTTAATAGCTGTGACTTACCTCTCGACCGTTTAATCGGAAGAGAGGTCAATATTAATTTATTTTATTATTTAAAAGAGACTGGCTTTTATTATCTAATGTAATTTGTTTTGAAGACTGTGTCTTGAATTTTAATGTGTGCTTTTAACTTGTTTTTATGACTTCATCCTCTGGATTTGGTACATTTCTCTACTTGTTTTTATTTATTGAATTTTAATGTCATCTATTGTAATCATCCCATCTCGTGTTTGGCGCGCCATAATCATCTTTGGTTTTTGCGCCATAGTCTCTCACTCACTCACTCACTCACCCTTAAATTTAGGGCAGAATTTTGCTACTTTTAGGACAGAATTTTTAGAATTAGGACAGAATTAGGGCAGAATTTTGCTTTACAAATAGGACTGGGAACTCTTCGAAGCTCTCGTGGTGTCGACAACGTAGCCAAAACCTTCCATAGGGTTGGCTTAAATCACCAGTGCTGTGGACGTGGATAGGGCCAGGCCAATTGTGGAGTTTTCCGTGGTTCTAGACTATCTCGTGCGCTAGTTATAGAATTTATGTGTTCTTTTTGGAAGCATACAACGTAGACTATACGTAGGAAATGAAGTAGCGAATACTTGCTGTGTCTTTGAAGAACAGATACTGCAGAAAAATAAGGTTTTAAATAACTTTTTTATTTGAACTAAAATAAACGCATGCACGCACTTGGTGTTCACAATTCACCACCACTTCTGGCTAACTTAAATTTAACAGAAAATAAAATGTAACGAACCACAATACATTTAAATGGCGAACGACTGGCTCCTTAGCGATTAAACCGCTAAATCGGCTGCACACAGCAAAGCCGAACCTAGAAATATCAGTACAAACAGACAGATGTCTAACACCGACTAGATGGCCGAGTGATTAGCTCAATAGAAGAAATTGCGAATACTATTGGTGAGGCATTTGCTGCCATTTTTTCCAGCAGAAACTATTCACCTGCATTTCTCTTTATCAAGCAGCGCTCTGAAAGAAATCCCATCGCATTCAACTCTTCCAAATCTGAGCCTTATAATAGAGAAGAGACCTTTACTTTGCTTGGATTAAGGAAAGCTTTGTTACAGACACATAGGTATTCTCCGGGTCTTGATGGCGTGAATTACAAAATGCTGAAGCATCTGCCCTGTAAGTCACTGACTGCCCTTCTCACTCTTTACAATAGAGTGTGGAAGGAGCGTACTCCTTGGAAGTGTGGAAGGAGCGTGCATCGAGGAGAGCTGTTGTAATTCCTATTGCTAAGCCAGGGAAAGATCCAAGGAATCCCTCCAACTATCGGCCAATTGCCCTTATGAGTTTGAAATATGAAAGCTGTTTGAAAAAATGGTACACATGGACACCGACTAAACATGCAGGAGAAACTTCTTTTCGAACTCTTGAAACGCAGCCTAAATACAGCTTCTGAAGCACTTTTAGATTTCCACACTACATTAACTACATTAAAATTTAAGTAGTAATAGTAATAGTAATAATCATAGTAATTCCACACTCCTGCCGGAATGTAAATTTACATTCCGGCAGGAAACTGTAGTCGGGAGAGAAAGAAAAGTGAAACTAAAACTAATTGGTTAGAATAAAATAGTTATTACAAGTGCATTTAAATTTTTGAAGCAAACAAAGTGTTCAAATTTAAGGAATCCATTAAAAATCATTAACACAGAATTTCATTCTTTTTCTTTTTCTAAATAAAGTTCCAAGTACGCCATCACATCTTTTGCTATGCAGAAAAGTACCATAACGTTTTACTGGCTGAATATCAAAAATATAAATTTTCATGAGTTTAAAAAACGTATGTTTATCACCAGGCATATGCAGTTCACTAAAATATTACTCAAAGGATAATTTAAAAAGGATTCAATTAGTAAATGCATTTGTTAAAAAGTTATGATTTATGACAGAAAATCAAAGAAGTTGTCAATGGAAAATGTCATAAGGTTTTTTTTTTTTTCCTATTTACTGTAGTTTTTGCCAAACTATGTACATCTGCCTCACAGCTGGATTGCATTGTCAAAGTTTGGGCATTCTCGATTGGCCACCACAGCTGGACGTTACGCAACATGATTATTCTCCGTAGTAATACATCACAAGATACTTTATATAAAGTTATATCAGAGGATGCATTAACAGCATCACTGATATCACCTGAGTTTTAAGTGCATTAATATCTCGACACAGAAAAAAGGCGATGGTCATGAAGTAAGTAAAAGTTTTGTTCGTATAAATAAAACTTAATCATTTCATAATAAATCACCTTAACCTTATACCACCATAAACATTCTTTTAGCATACATTTTTATTTCGCCAAATTTGTTTTTTTAATTACCTTGGTATTCTCTGCGATTTCAGTTCTTCGTTTTGAAGCAATTAAAAAAATTTTATAACGAAATAGCGAATTCATTTTACTTATATACCAAACTTGGAAAATCCTAAAAATTATAAACTTATTTGAATAAATTAAATTTCTAATTTCTGTAAATCTTGAAAATTAATAATCTTTACTTTTGAGCTTTGATTTTTTTTCCACAAATTTATTTTGAATAAAAGTGTTTTCCTCCTCTGATTACATATATATATATATATATATATATATTATTATTTTCTGTTAGTTATTACATATATATTACATACATATATTTAATTTTTCAAAAATTAATGATTATATTATCCAGGAAAGTCTAATACGGGGCTATTGTAACTAGTAAAAATGTAAGGGCTATTGTAACTAGTAAAAATATTTAGCAAATAAAATAAAAATTAAAATTAAGCAAAATAAAATAATATGAATTTTCCAAATTTTTTTAAAATTAAGAATTAAAAAACAAGTAAAAATTCTTTCTTGCCGCAAACTGCATTTTAATTAATCCTAATTTAATAATTCAAAAAGACACTTATCAGGGGTCAAATTTTTTCAAAAATTAAACTAGAATAATTAAGGAATTCTGAAAACACGCATCGTCTTGCTTTACTAAATTTCTAAGTCTGTCGTATTCTTAGCCCCCCAGCGGCCGAGCGGTAAAGTCGCTGAACACTGGTAGTTCGGTCCGAGGTTCGAATCCCGCGAACGGGCTGGCTGCATGGACGTTTTCGTGGTTTTCCCCATGTGTAACGTGTATACGAGCCAGTTTCCCTTAGAAAGTCCTCCACGAAGGCATCCCTCCCCTTAGGCAGATAGCCCTCGAGGCTTTGCCATAATCACACACGCACACTGTCGTATTCTTATAGTCGAAATGCTGGCTCTCGTAGATCTTTTGGAACAGAAAATTCGAAAAATCGACTTTGTTCTCGCCAGGATGTTCGATTTTCAGGTATATATGCCAAAAACTTATATTCCCCAAAACTAACAAGAGGATAATATAATTCTATTGAATTTATTTTAGTTTATTGTGTGATATGATACAGGCAGTTTAACATTTTCTACCAGTTAACAAAAGCTGGTTAAAACAAATAACTGGTTAAAATTTTATACGTGGATTCGAAACGGAAACAACTATAATAACTCAATTTT
This sequence comes from Stegodyphus dumicola, assembly GCF_044657685.1. Taxonomy (NCBI): domain Eukaryota; kingdom Metazoa; phylum Arthropoda; class Arachnida; order Araneae; family Eresidae; genus Stegodyphus; species Stegodyphus dumicola. The sequence continues at coordinate 179,822,016 of NC_140777.1, read as the reverse complement.
TCATTTAAATATTTCAGTAGGCATTTGAATTTAAATACTACCAGTGAAGTTGCCACACCAGATAAAAGATTTGGATCCATCAGACCAGTCAATTATTTAATTTTAAAATACGTATACAACAAATAATTTATTTTTTGACTTCATTCAATTGTAGCATTTTTAGCTTTGGCATAACAGTCAGGAATTAATAGTCAATGGATTACTTACTTGACAAAGTAAGAGATTGTTGTTGAGTAGCACATAAAAAATATCCGCGTATGTTTTAACCCCATCGGTAGTCGAGCGGTTAAGACCGTTGAATATTGGAAGTTCGACCTAGTTTGGTTTCGAGCACAGCTAAAGGGCTGGCTGCATGCTTGGGTTTCGTGGTTTTCTTATGCATATCGGGAATATAAGCCACTTTGCTTTAAATCTCCTCCATGAAAGCATACCTTCTCTCAAACAAAGAAGCCTCACAGCTTTGACGTATTCAAATAACCTAACCTGACCATATATTTTTTAATTTAAATTTAGGAGACTTGTGCTTTTTCTAAACATTTCCACGAAAGGATTGTCTTGCAGCGATATAAACAATTATTACGCACGTCATAAAAATAAACAAGTAGGAACATGTATATACGTTTTTCTTAGTAAATAAGTGATGAAACAAATTATTGCATGTGATGAGAAATATGGAATCGCCAAGCAAATTTTCAGAGAGATGAATATGAATTGCTGCGTATTTATCTGGTACGTGGAGGATCAACAGCAGATTTATCTCTCGGAAAAAATGGTCAACATCACAAAAATCACACACTTTACAAAAATTAACAAGTATTAACATGTATAAACAGTTTTCTTAGTAAACAAGGGATGAAACAAATTATTGCATGTGATGAGAAATATGGAATCGCCAAGCAAATTTTCAGAGAGATGAATATGAATTGCTGCGTATTTATCTGGTACGTGGAGGATCAACAGCCGATTTATCTCTCGGAAAAAATGCCGTTAATGTACTAATCCTGAAATTGCTATGATTATGTAGTATGTTTGCAAAATGACCGTGTGCGAAGAAAGAACATTTCAAGGGAAATGAATTACTTTTTCTCGGAGTAGAATCACTGTAAAGAAACACCTGTAGGTTCGGTTTATTTGCGTTGCTTGTTTATCCCCTTGAGATATGTCAGGTTATGTTACATCCATGCTAAATTTCATAATTGAAATTTTACCTTTATAATTTATAAATATAATTATCTATATTATTGATAATTGAATTTCAGATCTTGTGTCATATTATTTAAATTAGTTGCAAATCCATTCAAGGTAGCAGAAAACAATACATTTCAGGTAAACCAATCTTCACAGCCTTCGCACGAACTTATTTAAGTGTATCATGTAGTCGACATTTAAAATATCATCAACTGTTCATTTCCTTTTATAGGGTTTTCTTGATGAAGTTTATCTTGATCCTGATATCATCAGTCTTTCCTTTCCTTTCTGTTCATGCTTTTGAAGGGCCTCAAATTCTAAAAATGACTTTAGCAGTAAGTGTGATATTTGTTTTTGCTACATTTGAAATTTATTCATATTACACACACACACACACACACACACACACAAAAAAAAAAAAAAAAAAAAAAGTTCTTAAAAGTCCTTAGCCGACCTCTGTTTTCGCAACTGTTGGCCCTGCAATTACAAAAATGTTTTAGATGACATAAAGTTTCGTATTTTGGGATCGTATTTGTTAAGTATTCGTGTATTTAAAAGTTACCAAGAATTTGTAAAACATTAGGATCTCAGAATTCATCTCTTGATCACAGATGCAAGATTAAATTTGCATCTGGCATGAGACTTCTATGAATTTCCGAATGTTGCTTTAAAGTATACTTGCATATGTTGGTAAGAAATCTATTTATATTGGCTGTAATGAATAAAGAAATATTTTTTCTCCTTGCGTGAAGAACTGAAACTGATGTTTATAGGGAAAGAAAGATCCTCGTGTGTTTAAAAACATAAAAAGGCACCGGAATAGGATCGAGACTGAAGGGGTTATCACATCTAGCGACGGTTCCTGCTAGACGGATCTTTTCTGAGAAACGAGATTCTGGTAGCTCTAGTGTAGAATTGAGAGTGTAGAGCCCTCGTGGCTCTAGTGTAGAATTGGGTGTCCCTTCGATTAGCGATAATTTTTTGTTTAAATTTTGGCAATGAAACCTCATTTATGGTTACCATGATAGTTTTAACTTTGTTTTAGCTTCCTGATTGTTTTTAAATGAAAATAGATTGATGTGTCCATGGACAACTTTAAGACAGTGCGCAATGGCTAGTTTGTGCAATTCTGGGTTTTTTTTTTTTTTTTTTTTTTTTTTTAATGAAAACAGATCGATGTGTACATGGACACAGAGTTTGTGCAATTCTTTCACTTTTTATTTTGGTTTTGTGTAGCGGCCATCTTGAAATTGTGCCTTCTTGGCGTCAAAAAAGAATCGCCAAAAAACAAGGGGCACCCAATTGTAAACGTTTACCTAATAATCTAAATTTCTTCAAGCTATTCTGGTAAAATCTCTTCCGAAAAAAGATTGCGCCATCGAGTTCCGTTGGTAGTAGATATGGGACAGACAGGAAATCTTTTGTAATATATGCTCATATATTCATAGATAATCGCTCTTGGAGGGAATTTGGACATACTGCTTAGAGTCTCGTGTTCTTTGGTAACAGACTATAGAAAAACAGTAGAGAAATGATCCTCGGGTCTTTAAAAGCAGGCAGAGAGAGTCAGAAGAAAGATGTAAATAGCCCTTTTATTCAAAGAAGTGATAGAATTGCCATACAGTCGACCTCACTTGGGTTTACATAAGCCAACATTCTGGCTTAACTTAAATAAGTAATGTTGAATTTAAAATAAAATGTAATTAGGCTAGTCTAACCACTCGCAGGATAAAGAAAAAGCGCAGGAAGGCTGTGGCTCGCAGAAGTCAGCGATATGAGCTTAATAGCAAGAAGCACTCGACGCGACATACTCAAATCTCTAGTAAGTCTCGATAACAACGTGGATTCAAGCAGGCACAGCACGCTCTAAAATCAGCTTCTGAAACCTCCGCTTAAATATCATTTATTTCTTCCTTAATCTGAATAAACGCGCACTAGACAGATTTAAGCGTGGGAAGCGTGTGTGAAAAGGAGACTGAAAGAAAAGTAGCTTTAACTAAAAATTAACTATTAGTCAAAATAAATAAATATATCTTCACAACTTTCTGTGGATCTGACTTTGGCTATATATGACAGTTACGCACATTATAAACACCTTCGACTGTAAAAATTATCGCATCACTGAATGAGCAGAAAATTCGACTGCAATGAAGGACGCCCGGTAGTGCTACCTATAACTACTAATAGTGGGTACTTACCTTTACTTCGCAAAATAACGCATCACGTACGACCTGGACAAAATGAACAAAAAAATAAAAAAGAAAAAAGGTTTATTTAGTAAACTTTACTACTCCTTAATGGCTATCCAGAAAGTTTTGGTGCTGCCATCTGTTATCAGCTTTAAGAAGTAATTTAATTTTAGCAGCGATTTTGAGAAAATAAAACCATGTTTTCTAAATTAAAAAAAAAATGTTGAAAATGCGGTTTCAAGGAAAAACTAATAGTGGGTACTTATCTTAAGTTTGCAAAATAACGCATTACGTACGACCTGGATAAAATGAACAAAAAAAAAAAAAAAAAAAAAAAAAAAGGTTTATTTTGTAAACTTTACTACCTCTTAATGGCTATCCAGAAAAGTGTGGTGCTGCCATCTGGTATCAGCTTTAAGAAGTAATTTAATTTTAGCAGCGATTTTGAGAAAATGAAACCATATTTTCTAAGTTTAAAAAAATGTTGAAAATGCGGTTTGAAGGCGAAAACAGCGCCCCTGAAAGGGTTAACGTTTGTCTTGTGAATTTTGAATGACCCTTTGTAATAGGTTTCATGTAGAGAAGTTTTTTAGTCTAATCTATTTTCCTTGCGTTTTACAGAAAACGGGAGCTCGGACTTGTAATGAAAATGAGAGATGTGCTTATATAGAATACGACCGAAACGATGACAGAATAAAAGGGTTTAATTATACAGAGTAAGTACATATGAAGACTCGAAATTTAGTCATTCAATACATTTTGGAGCACTGCGACAGTTACTGAAACTCTTATTTTTATACAGCTTTGTTCTAACATAAGTACTTTGATACAAAATCGGACTTTTTCTGAAATAACATACCCATTTTTTTTTTCATATTTCGATTCTACGACTCAAATTATGTCTAAATATTAAATTTTGTAATTTTCGGTGAGATATTCATTGATAAATTTTAAAATTTATCTTGGAGAATTTTTTTCAGTTTGCGCCAAGAATAATTCACTTAGCGAACTTCTTAATTTATTTCAATTAACGTATATCTCAGGAAATTTTGAATAAAAAACTCTAACTTTTTGCAGGTATGCTTAGAAATACATCTACTTTAAGAGGATGGCAAAACTTTTATAGGTTATAATTCAAAAGCTTTTCCGAAAAAATGTAAAAATTATCAATCTGCCGAGTAGAACGGGCGATATAGAACGGGAGATATAGAACTGTTCCTTTTTTTCCCCCGCAGTATACCTTAATAAGAAATTTAATTCTGTTTGGTTCTCAGTATTTTCGCATTCCTTAACATCTAGGTAACTGAAAAAATCTCAAGATAAAGCAGATTGCATTTAGTTCAGCTTCACAGGATATAGGAGGGGAGGGGTTATCACAGAAACAGAAGGGGCTTAATTGAAGTCATTTTTGATAGCTTTAGACATTTGGATGAATTTATTGTTATTTTGCGACATAAATAAATTTAGAAACACACACGCTTTTAGAAAACAATGAGTTAATGATTGGAATTTCAACAAAGAATCACTTCGCCCTTTTGTAAACATAATCAAAATATTTAGTTCTTAAAAGAAATTCAAAAATTATTAGTTTCAATTCTGTGTGACATATTTATCAGAAACGTGTGCACTAAAACCTTTAAACTGAATGACATATTTCATATCATTCAATTCATTTCAATTATAATTAAACGGCAATTTATTTCACTTATTCAATTTATTTCGATTATAATTATTACGGCTTCGACTACAAAATCAATGTAAGTATAGCGAGTTTAAACAAAATAGTAATAACATGAACATAATAATGTAATAAAAACAAATAAATAACAAACGCAATAAAACAAAAATGAAGGTTAGTTATGTTTATTAGTCTGGTAAAGCTGAAAAGAGCTAACTCCTTAAGGTTGGTTTGGTTTATTAGATTACAGCTAAGCACTCGAGGGCTATCTGCCTTAAGGGAGGGATGCCTTCGAAGAAGAGAACGAAGATGTTAAGCCTAACAATAATGAAGGCGTGTGCCTAATAATAATGTTTGTAACCACTATATTATATGTAAATAAGTTTGTGCGTATTATTAACGAAGCAAAATCATCCCTCATCTCTGGATTTAATTCTCTCTGAATGGTAGTGGAAAAAATTACCACATATGGCACAGATGAAAAACCAAGTAAACATATTTTTAACGCATTGGAGAAATGGTGTGGTGGTGTTGCATTTAATGATGGCAAAGCACACTAGGGCTATCTGCCTAAGGGGAGGGATGCCTTCGTGGAGGACTTTTTAAGAGAACCTGGCTCGTATACACGTTACACATGGGGAAAACCACGAAAACACCCATGCAGCCAGCTCGTTCGCGGGATTCGAACCTCGGACCGAATTACAAGTGTTCAGCGACGTTACCGCTCGGCCCCTGGCTAACTCCTTAAGAAAATATACGGCTTCGTAGAGGACGTTCTACGGGAAATTGGCTCGTATTCACGTTACACATCGGGAAAAACCGCGAAAACCAACTCTGCAGCGACGTCTGAGATCGAACTTCTAATAGTCTTAACCCCTCGGCCACTGATGAGGCCAAAAATAAAGGAATAACATATAATCGATGATACTCTATTTAGGGCGCACCTCCTTTGAATAATACAACACATTAGCTAAAACGCAAAGAATGAAAATATGAAGTATGAAATTTTTTCCTGGTTGCAAATGTTACTTTTTATGATGATAAAGATGAATGAAAATACATACGTTCATAAACACAACATGATTTGAAAAAATCACATCTGTGGTAAATAGACAAGAGGCCTTCCAGATTTGGAATAAAAACTAACTAAATAAATAATTTGTGCTTAAGCAACTTTTTTCCTCCTGAGGGAAGTATTAAGAGACGGCGTTATATTCCACCAAACAGTACGCATATTTTACCTAAATTTGACATTGTTTATAAGGAACTAACCATTGTTTAAAATCTTTATTTCTTTTATAGTTGTGAATGCCCAGATGACTTGGAATGCACATATGATAGTGATCTTTCTCACACTGAGACGTTTTACAGTTGCGAATTAGCTCCATGGTGCAAGAAATACTTGACTAGGCTTTTAGAAAATAATAGTTTTGCATACATATATCGATGTATGAACAGTACCACGTATATTCAATACGAAACGTCCACACAGAATGAGACATCCATCCAGAATGGGACTGCTGTTGACGGACTGCCTGACCAGTTTGAAGTAACTCCTTTGCAGAAGAGAGCAGTCGACATAGAGGATGAAGTAGCTCACCTCGATAACGAAGCGTTTAACCTGAAGAATGTAGCAGATTACTGGGAAAAGGAAGAGCAAGAATGAAATTGTTCAGATCGCAGGTAAACGATCCCCGACAGTAAGAAAACTCACCTACAAAACGAGAGGGTAAAAGAGAACATTTGGAGCATAAGGCAGCCTGTTCAGCTGATCTTGGAACCTCAAAATATTTTTTATCAATTAATTTCACTTTATAATGATTTTAATGATTGGATTTAACTATTTCATGTAAGTCGACCTTTGTGAGCCCAGTTTTAATGATATAATTTCAGTAAACTGGTTTATTCAGTTTGATTTGTTTTTTTAATGACATTTACAATCAAAGCAATCAGCGGTCACAACAATGAATTCCATATATTTATCTTAAAGATTTATATTTTTAAAAATCTAATCTAGATAGTTAAGGGAACTCTTACACCTTAAAAAACCGTAAGATCTTCGAATCTGTTGCAAGAATTGTGATAACTTATTTATTTTAAAAGCAATTACTTCCAACTTTTTACACCTGACTGCATAATACAGCTGCTTTCTGAGCTACCATGAGCCTAGTAACTCATTTTATGAAACTTTTATGTAATGACATACAACATTCGCCACCGCTAACCTGACATCTGTCGCTTCCATTTTCCTCAAATTTGACATAAATGTTTTGACAACTAGTAAACATTTCCTCATTCGCCCCCACTGGGGCGCGGGTTACGTTAATCATCAATGCGCAGGCGCAAGCTGAAGTGAGAAGTTCTGATGCGTTCTTCCCCCCAAAGGATGTTTTCCCGTCTCCGTGGGTTGTTTGCAAAGATCTTCGCTGCCATTTCACACTTTCAGCATATTTTTTGAGCATTTTTGTGAGTTAAATTGATCTCAGTTGTTTAGCAATCGGCAGAATTTGTTCGGCAAAATATTAGGCGAAAACTTTTATAAGTGAAGAACCGAAAGGTAATCTCTAAGTTGTATATATTTAGAAAAAGGAAACATTTATTTTTCAGGTACGTATTATTTACTTATTACGTAATTAATTGACTTATTTTATATAATGACTGTGGAATCTGGCAGAGATCCTACCAAATTTTCACCAACCATTCCAGTAGAATTTGAAGTTTTGAAGGATCTACATTTAAACCTCCGAAACTACTCCTGGGAAATTAATTATTCGTCCAAAGGGGCTTTGTCCCTGAAGAACTATTGTTTTCGTTTTGCGATTTTGCGTTGAATCACTATAAATGCCCGTTTCATTTTCAAACTATTGCCACCGAATGTTAGAGTCGTGCATTATATTTGAAGAAATTAAATAATCAAAAATCTGCATAAATGTATAACTATTTCTCGCATTGTGATAAAACAATGGTTCATACAGCCATCGAATTTTGAATGACGTAATCCTCTTACGAATATGGGCATGTGGAAGACCAAATTTGAAATTTGGAATTTGTTTTATTATCGATTTCATATTTAGTAAAACTTTAACGAATTTTTGAGTAACGAACTCAACGATTTAAAAGCTAGCAATGGCAACACTCTACGGTGGGGGGGGGGAACCATTTTATCTCCAGTGGTCGCGGAACTGTGTATCGGAAATTCTAAAGATATGCTCAATTTAAAATTATTTTGAGACATTGCTCTTGAACTGAATTTTATGTTTTAAGTGCGAAGAACATGATATTTAATAAATAAAGGTAACGCAGAAAACGGGGGAAAAAAAAAAAAAAAAAAAAAAAAAAAAACGCGCCTTTCGACGTAATTTAAAATCTGAAATCTTTCAGATTTTTTTTTTTTGATACTGATTTTGATACTATTATACTGATTTTCATTGCTTTTATAACTTCTCCAATAATAGGCATAAAGTTATCAAGAAAATCATGCTGAGTATTTTTAAAAATAACTATACAGGAGCGGGAAAAGAATTGATCCTTGGACTCATTCAAAAGCTGTATTATCATTTAATAAACAGAAAGAATCTTGAATAAACGTCTGGAGATTATAAAATGTCCGCCTTTTTTAACTATCGGTAAGGCGATAAAATTGTGAGTTAAACCTGGTTTATCTTTGATGTAATGGTATTTGTCCTTGCGAACTTTTCTGGAATGTATATGCGTGAAAAGAAATAATGAAAAACAAATAATTGATTCCAAACATATCAAGTAATGCAGCAAAAAATGCATGAAAATTAATAGTATTCTGACCATAAATTGTATAGCAATGTAGGGTATATGTAAAGAAAATTCAAAATAATGTATGACATATTAACAAATTATTTATATATTCCAGAATAGGATTAGATTATTTAAATTATGGCAAAGCACTAGACGAAGAGATGCCTTTATACAGAACATTCTAATGGAACTAGCTCGTTTTAACCTTATACATGGCGAAAACCACGAAACGCCTACGCAGGTATTCCGGATTGAATTGCTAGTATCCAGCGATCCAGTGACTAATGGACCTGCATCCATCTAGGCCTATGCCAAGAAAACATTAAGGAAATTTTTCACTTGCACGTATAATTAAATATTTTTAGTCCAAAAGAGCAATTTGCACTGAAGGACTATTCATTTCGTTTCGGCATTTTGTATTGATTCACTATAAGCGTTGTTTCACTTTTCAAATTGTTGCCACCCAATATTATCACCCTGTATTATATTTAAAGAAATTAGATAACGAAGAATCTGCATAAATGTATGTATGTTTCTTTGTGATAAAATAACGGTACCTAGAGCTATCCAATTTAGTAATGAATAACGTAATCCTCCTGCGAATTTGGGCATCTGGAAGCCCAAATTTTTTTTTTGATCAATTCGGAGTTTAGACGGCAAAGTTGTTCACTATAAACTTCTGAATTAATCGTTTGATTTGGTTCTAACAGTTCAAAAAGTCCTGAATGGGGCTCATCATCCATGCTACATTTTTCAGCTTTAAATTTTTTAAACCATTTCTGGGCCGTCCTTACACTAATAGTGTATTCACCATGCATACACATTAATTTTTATCGCTGCAAACCTGGCAGATTCACCACACGAAAATAAAAAATGTAGCACAGTACGTTTGTACTGATTATCTATATTCATCTCCTATGGGTGCAAAAATGCGTTCGATATTTACGAAAGTTGGTGATGAACTGAATAATACGTTAGTTAGACGATGACAAGTTTCAACAGGTTCAAAATTGTATTGTTTTATTAAATGCGTCATAGTGAATTCCACGCATACTCTTAATGCGCGCGAACTTATGGATTGACCCGATATTTATTAAAAATGTAAATACTTTAAATGTAATTAAACGTGCTGTCCTTTCAAGTAGTTCCTTAGACGTTTTTCAAGAAGGTATCCACTACATAACCGTGTAATTTAAAATGTTTTACAGATATTTTTTATATTTCTAAATGACATAAATTGGTGATACCTCACTTAATACCGAAGAATTCCCGAAAACCGTGCAGGATACGTATAGTAAAATTACAAATACAAATTAAAAATATTATAAAAGAAATTATAGGTGATTTATTTTTTGGAGGCTTTTGGAAAACAGAAATTTTTCTCGAAGTTAATTTGCTGATTCGAAGCTCAAAGTATTATCTTTTATCCGTAATGGAACGCATACTGAAAAGTTAAAATGAAGAGAAACAGAAATTAGAACGAAGAGAATAAACTAGAATGAATTAGAGGAAATGAATGACGAAGACAGTAAAATAGAAGCGACCAGGGAATGTTGCAGTAAGCAATGTTGAACGACCACTCACAAAGCACTTCAGGCGTCATGCCCAAGCTACGGTTTCTGTAAGCATACTGATAAAGAAATATCCATTCAGAAAGGATACCAGAGCGGAAACTGGGATTATTCCTGAAACTCATTTCTCTTTCATTTACGTGGCGCAGTAAATAAGCAAAAACACGGAATGCTTTTCGGACACAATTTTGCGTGAGATATGGAATTAAATGATGAGTAAGGTAGTAATTTTATAGCACACACACACACACACACACACACACAAAAAAAAAAAAAAAAAAAAAAAAAAAAAAAAAAAAAAAATTGGCAAACACGGACAAATTTTCAAATGTCTCGTGGAGAACTTTGAGGACTTACTTCTAATAGAAAGAGACATTCTTTGACAATTGTTGGAAAGTTTCGAATCTCATATCAGTAATTAAAAAATATTGTTAATGTACGTATATGTGACAATTAAGTAAAAAAAATATTTCAGTTACTATTTTGCGACCAATTTTCTTCAATTCGTTAACCGACTAGCAAATTTTGTAACGTTTTATGTACATTAATTAGTTAATTAGTATTTCTCCCGCCTTCGTGCTGTGGTCTGCACACTCAGCGCGTAATTGAGAGGTCCATGGTTCGATTCCCAGCTAAGGCGTTACATATTTTTCATGCATATCCAAAGGGGCAATTTGCCTAGAAGGATTATTAATTTCGTTTCAGTATAATTTGCGTCGGTTCACTATAAATGTTGTTTCACTTTTCAAATTGTTGCCACCAAATGTTAGAGTCCTGCATTATATTTAAAGAAACTAAGTAATAAAGAATCTGCATAAATGTATGTATGTTTCTCACATTGTGATAAAATGAAACATTGTGATGAAACAGTACCCAGAGCTATCGAATTTTGAATAACGTACGTTTCCACCCAAATATGGGCATCTAGAAGCCCAAATTTGAAATTTGTTTTATTATCGATTTCATATTTTGTAAAACTTTAACGACTTTTTGATTAACAAACTCAAAGATTTCAAAGAGAGCAATGGCAACTCTGTACCGGAAAAAAATATCTACAGCGCGAGACTGTGTATCGAAAATTCGAAAGATATACTCATTTTAAAATTATTTAAGCGCGAAAAACATGATATTTAATAAATAAATGTAACACACAAAATGTTAAAAAATGCCCGTTTGGACATAATTTAAAATCTGAAACCTTTCAAATTTTTTATTAGTTCAAACGGGCTTTGTCCCTGAAGGTCTATTGTTTTCGTTTTGCGATTTTGCGTTGAATCACTATAAACGTCCGTTCCACTTTTCAAACTGTTGCCACCCAATGTTAGAGTCCTGCATTATATTTGAAGAAATTAAATAATGAAAAATCTGCATAAATGTATGTATATTTCTCGCATTGTGATAAAACAACGGTACAGAGCCATCGAATTTCGAATGACGTAATTCTCCTACGAATATGGGCATGTGGAAGACCAAATTTGAAATTTGGAATTTGTTTTATGATCGATTTCATATGTTGTAAAACTTTAACGAATTTTTTATTAACAAGCTCAAGGATTTTAAAGCGAGCAAGGGCAACACTCTACGGGTGGGGGGAGGAAAAAAAAACTTTTTATCTCCAGCGCGCGGCGCTATGTATCGGAAATTCTAAAGATAGGGCCTTTTGTGGGCTATCTTTATTTATATAATATCATGTTCTTCGCACTTAAACCATAAAATTCAATTCAACAAGAATATCGCATGGGCATATCTTTAGAACTTCCTATACACAGTATTGAGCGCTGGAGATTTTTTTTTTTTCGTACAGTATTGCCATTGCTCGCTTTGAAATCGATGAGTTTATTAATCAAAAATTCTTAAGTCATAACTGTTACAAAATATGAAATCGATAATTAAACAAAATTCGAGCTTCGACATACATTTATGCAGATTCTTCATTATTTAATTTCTTTCAATATAATACAGGGCGATAATATTTATTAGCAACAATTTGAAAAGTTAACCGATATTTATAGTGAACCAACGCAAAATGCCAAAACGAAATTAATAGCCCTTCTGGGCTAAAGCCCTTTGGGCTACAAATCCGTGCAACTCTCCTGTAGAAACTCCAATAGATTTTTCATTTAATTTTCATATCATTTTGACTAACAGTTAAGATTTTATTTTATACAATTTCTTTATTTTTAATTTGGGTTGGTAAGTGTGCTTTAATTTAGAATAGGTTGTCCTACTACTAAGTGTTGTTTGAGTAAAAACACTTGTATTGTAACCATATAAACTGTCATGTTTCAGCCGGCTGCTAATAGTCGAGGAGGCTTAACCCATTTATGCCCACTGGCTAAAATATGAAACGCTTGGAAATTACTGAGTAGTAAATCTTGTAGTGCATATATCTTTTAACCAAAGCAATTTTTCGTGCGCCTGAGTATTGTTCTGACTGTTAGCAAAAGATGGAACCACTAGATGCACATTAAAATTATTTTAGAACAAGTTATTTTAATAGGAAACATTCGAGGGTCGACAAATGATGGGTAGCCACAGGAAGTAAGTATTTTTTGCAAACTTCTTATTCATAAAACTAAAAAATATTAAAACGATTTCCTTAAAATAGATCTCAAAAAACTTCTGCAAAGTTATTTTGCAAAAATAATAATATAATTTTCGTGTAATTACGCTTAATCTTTAGCGTCCTGTTTATGGGACACTGGGCATTTGTGAGTGCATTAAGCCTATAAGATTTTGCTGTCTTTTCAATAACCTAAATGCATTTTTATTAAAAATATATATGTTTTATGCACTAAAACTTCAAAAATCTGCTCTCTTATTACTATTATTGTACACAAAATACTTAAAATCAACAACATTTGCTAAAATATATTTGTGTGTACAGAAAATATATTCATAAAATTGTGAATTTCTTGAAATGTATTTTTCAGATTATGCACATTATTGAAACGAAAATATGATTTATATTATTTTGTGCACACAAAACAAATTCTAATCGTTATTTACTGGAAAACTTCGATCAATTATTCAGATACTTAACCTTAAATGAAGCAAATACCAATTTACGATAGCAATAGACAATTACTTAACTTCCATAAAGCTAACTGAGGAGTTGTCAAATTCTGGATTTGCGGTTGTAGTTACACCCAGAGGAAACAGGATTGGAAACTATCCGGTTGAAACCGTTAAAAATCTGACAGAAAAAAGGAAAGAGGTGATATCTATCGATTACAGGAAAGAATGTCATCTGGTGTAATAACTGTACTTTCGAAAGACAAGAGTGTTCTTAGAAGAGTTTCAAACTGTACTGGAGTAAATCTATTAGGTTCAACCAAACGCTGGTCTGAGAAACAGAAGATGGTAATTATTAGTTGGTCGTCGAGTGCATCGAGAGAGTCTTTTAGTGCTTCGCGAATTAGTGCATCGTCGAGTTTTGTCTTAGACTGTGCTGAGTCGAGAGCTATACTCTTGTATATCGTCGAGTACATCGCGTGGAGAGTCTCGAGAGTACGTGGAGTTCCCAGAACGATCAAGCAGAGTCGGGAGCTGTACTCTGGTCCTTTGCAGTGAAGCTGTCTCCACCGTTATTGCCTAACAGTGTGAAGGCCGTGTCGCTGAACGTGTCAGCGTGTTTATAACAGTTCGGCGACTGTAAAAGTGATTTTGGAGCTATCTGATTAATATTGGTAAATAAAGTGTGTTTCGATACTTCATCAAGTGTCGTCGTTATTCACTCCAAATCCACGCGAACCCCGTACGAACGTGAAGGAAGAAAATAACGTAACAATATTAACCTTTACTTATTATTAATGATTCGTAACACTGACAGTTTCAAATACGAATACAGGCGTATTTTCCTTAAACGTATGCCCAGGGTTCCATAAAAAGGACATTAATTAACTCAGCAAATATGGCAATCATGATCACTTTGACGCCTAAAGTGTATTTATGTCTTTCATATTTAGCGATATAAGTTCGTTAATAATGAATAAAATTGCCAAAAAAAAGTTGGGCATAAACGGGTTAAATTTTGTTTTGTGTTATTTTCATTTGAACTCACAAATAATGAGGAAAATAGATTAAAGTTACTATTTTACAATGCTTGTGTGTTTGATGAAAAATTTTTAAGACAGTATTCTCAGCACAAGGAGGTTAAAATAAGTTTCAAAATTTGATCCAAACAATAGAAAAACCGAGCTAATTAAAATGATATAAAAATTAGGTAACTACTGGCAACAAACGGGCTTTCGGCCTGTACAGATGTTATCTTTCTTTGTATTAAGCTGCAAGTGCCCACCTGTATGTTTTATGTTGCTCAGGAAAGGAACGAAAAGATAGCATTAGTGCATCAACAAACAAAGAATTATTAATGTTGAAAATGATATTCCTGAAGGCAGAATAAAAAATTAATACGAGCAAAGCCATTTACGTTAAGTGATTCGCATAAAATTTCTTTTGTTGGCTTCCGAAATAGACCATTAGTGTTGAGGTAACATTGGCAACAGAATAACAACACCCCCACAGCATTTTACGGAAACAGGTCCAAAAAAAAAAAAAAAAAAAGCTTAGTACCCTTAGGATTAATCTCGAATTATTCAAATAGCTACATAGAGGAGTACTAATTCAGAATTCATTTTAATCCATTATCCTTCTATTTAATGGTTTCATCTTTATGTTTATTATTTTTTTATATGTACGTGCTTCAAGATTGCCAATCACGGCTCACATGTTAATTACTTATTTAATAATACTTGCTCAAATGCACAAACTATTAAATGAAAAATGATCATGGATTCTTTCAATCTTTTTAATTGGAACATTGACACATTTTCAAACATTATGTATATGTGTGTGTGTGTCTAACTGCAGTCTTTGTTTTCATAATTTTCTTGATACGTAACGTGATTACTAAGTTATTACATTAGTACGTGTGCAACTCTCTTTATTTTTATAAATAATCCAGCTAATGAAATTATTAAATATGTAATTAACGGGGAATGATATAAATGCATTTTAAAAGTTTTGCCTTAGCAGCTAAAATTACGAATACTGGTAAAGTATTCATGTTTACCTTTATTGTTCACTTTAATCCTTCAATCCTTGTTTTTATAAATTTTTGATTTATATGTATACTGTGATTATCTCAACTCATTAAGTAAGTATTTTGATATTGTATCCCTTGAAATCCTTTCCAAACAACTTCAAATTACGGAAGATGATTTATTTTCCTCTCCTGTATTCTCTTTAATTACTTAATCCTTATTTTTACAGTTTTTACTTCCTTGTACGAATAAAAAGGAAGTATTGTAATCGAATGAAATTTAACGATGTTTTTGCGTGATATTTGTACGTAAGGACAGAATAAAAGACTCTTTTCCTTCAAAATAATAATAATAATAATAATAAAACTGCTTTCAAATGAATTCTGAAGAGAATTTTTCGTGGCGTCCGTACGAACGTATGTACGTACGTACGCATCTCGCATAACTCAAAAACGAGTAGCCTCAGAACATTGAAATTTTGTATATAGGACTGCTATAACATGTAGCTGTGCACCTCGTATTTTGGCTGCAATCGGCAGCACCAAACGTACATAAATATATTTATATATATATCCACTTTGTTACCCGACTCAGTGATCTCAGTTTAGTCTTATATGTTTGTAAATTGTACCTTTTTTGCTTTAAAAAATGATTGAATTTTGTTGTTCTTATCTTCCGATTAATGTTTTTATGCCTTTAGTAAATCTGTATGCAATATGTTTAGAATTATCAACAATTATAAAATTGTTTAAGTGCCGCTAAGCTTAATAATTTTTTGATGGCGGCCATTGCTTGTTTACATTTGAAACAGCAGGAAAGCGGATTTATTTCCAATCTAGGGAAACTTAGCTTCGCAACAACAAAGATAACGCCTTCATTTATTATTGCAAAATAAATGCTTAATCCTTTCTGGAATTTTTCGAGGAAATGAGTGCTTAAGATTTACTTCGTAATTTTTAATACAGATATTTTGAGTTTTTATGTATTTTTGCCTTGTCACGAAGTGAGAACTGAATTAATTGAATGAGAAATAATCAATCGTCTGTGAAAAACTGTTTCTTTTTTGTTTTGTTTGCTTAATTTCTTTTATACATCGTTCTAGCTTTATTATAGTATTTGAATAGAACATGTGGCAACGATTAGATAATTCTTTAAATGATATAAATTTTGTGCATTCTCAGTTATAATTTGAACGAAATATAATACTGTTAAGTGAACCTAGCGCCAGAGTGTCGCTGTGGTAAACAAATATTGCGAATTTTAAAGGGTGCATTTATTCTATTGTGGTTTATGCGCTGTCAGCGAAATAGATTTAATTCAATCCAATAAGTTTAAATGAAATGCAAGACAAAATGCGTATAATTTAATATTCCGTACAAGGAAGTGCTGTGGTGTACACATCAAATTTTTTAATATGTATTTATGTTGTGATTTATAATGATTTTAGTTTTAGTTTTTAGGTCATTTTAGTTTTTCTCAAACTATTAAATAAATAATTAACGCGAATTCTTTTAACCCCTTCTGTCCCAATGAGTTTTATAAGTCCCAGTAAATGTTTAAAAGAAACCTAGAGGGAAATACACGCATCAGTTTACTATGTAGTTGATGTACCACTGGTAGTAGGCATAATTTCTAACACCCCCCCTACAAAATTGGATATGGTAGACCATACACTACCACTACAGAATGGTAGACAACCACTACAATGTGGTACCATACCACTACAGTGTGGTACCATACCACTACAATATGGTACCATACCACTACAATGTGGTACCATACCACTACAATATGGTACCATACCACTACAATATGGTAGACAATCATCCAGTTCCAAGTTGTTGAATATAGGATATCACTTACCCATCGAAGGACCCACTAGAAGAATGTGTTACAGTTGTACGAAGGAAAAAACAAGAGAAAAGAATAAAACAATTTGTGTGGCGGCAATGCAATCTACAACTATGCAAAAACTGTTTTACTTCTTACCACACGTAAGTTATGAAAATAAAAATAGTTTCTTTTGATTTTCTCTTTTATGTGTCAAGAATTTAGTACTGATAGGACACATGTGACCCACCATTAGCACCCAGTGGAACATATTTGTCCAAGGCCCCTGGACCCCCCCCGCATTTTAAAATAAAATGTTTAAAATGATATTTTTCAATTCTTTATGATAATTACCAAGAGTACATAAAAAATCAAGCTAGTTGAAACAAATAAATTGGGCCTGAAAGGGTTAAAGTAGTATTTGATTTTTAAAATCCTTTTCCAAACAGCTAAAATTAGGAATACCGGCGCTTTTCACTCAAAGTTTTGTGATTAATCGTTGAAATCTTGTTTTACCTTATCAGGTTCAGTGTTCCGCCTTACTTGCTTTGGGAACATTCAAGAACCTGACTCGGAACAGGGAGCTTACTAAAGCTATGTTCAATAAATGTGGGAAGTGGACAAGATACACAGGAAGGGTATACGAAACCCTTTATTTTTCACTCTTTACAATAATTTCCGTACTTCGGAATACAGAGACCAACCACTTGTGGTCTCAACGTAAGAATATAAAAATATTAACTAAACTCTAACTTAACTTTGGAATAATAAACAAGGGCCTACGTGGAAGATTGGCCGTATATTAACAGGAAGCCGTATGTAGTACAGAGAACTGTTAACACTACGATACGTTTAAAATTATTAAGAGGATTAAACCTCTGGCCTGGAAGGCAACCAGCAACCGAGTAAAACTGCTAAGGCAAGCGACCTGCTTCTACTAACTCCTTCCTCTCTCTCGCTTGGCAAAAAGCCACAACTTAAGTACTTGGCGTTCGCCAACAAATTTGCATAAATAAGTTAAAGCTTTTAATTCTGGCCGGAAGTAGAAAATAAGAAGTGATAGTAAAGATTTAAAATAAAATAAACGTTAGTAAAACTTAAGATCCTTACAACCTTTCTAAATATACAGATGATTAAGACATCCTTTTATTCTTGTTCAAATGATTTATTTATTAAAGTATTCAACATGGATTCTTTTAAAAAGTAGTTGATTTAAAAAAAAAAAACTGTTCCAAATATTTAAACATTTGATTAATTTTCACTCCTTTTTGTTCTCTTTAATCGTTTAATTTCTTGACGTGTGCGCATGCTGTGAGAAGTACATTTCTTTGTTTTGTGGAAATGCTTGAATAACGAGAATTTTTTTAAAGCGTATTTCATTTTTTAAAATACTTTCCAAACATCCAAAATTCGAAGTACTAATCAAGATTTCATTTCACCCATTATTCTTCTGTGAAAGTTTAATCTTTGATTTTGTAATTTGGTTGATATGTATGCACTACGAGATTGTAAAATCCCTTTGTTTCTACTGAAATTATTAAATTCAGTAATTATTACGGATTCTTTCAAAAGGATATTTGATTTGATTTAAATTATTTTATTCATTTTCTTCCAAACAATCCAGAGAGATATAACAAATAAATAAATAAATATTTATAACAAACGGATGAATGATTTATAAATAGGTTTATGCTCAAATCGGAAACATTTTGAGAAAATACTCGCAACAGAAAATAAAGCATACTTTAATATGTATCTATGACTGAAAAGGGTAAATAAAAATGTTAATAAAAATAAGCTTATTATTAAGAAGTTATTAGTATTTAACACTCGTGTAAAATTTCTTTGAAAATTCTCTTCCATTTTTAATGGCATTTAAAGAATCATTGTAAGGTAGCTTGTAGATATACTAGGACTTTTTGGAAGCAAGAGAGGTTGAAAAATGAGCAATGCCCTCGCCGAAACTCGAACCATGGACCTCTCGAATACGCGTCGAGCATGCTAACTACTACACCACGAAGCCATGCTAAGAAGGCGGGAGAAATACTTTATATACTCCCCCTTTTCAAGGGCGACTGGGGATTAGGGACCCCCAATCGCCAAATCCTGGTGGTGGAGTATCCAGCTCCCTTTTAAGTTCGGGTGCCACTGTAGAGACATTATATTATTTCGAAGCAGGATTCGAGAAAAATTAGCAATGCCCGTTTCGGAACTCGATTTACGGACCTCTCAAATACGCGTCGAGCGTGCTGACCACTACACCACGAAGCCATGCTAAGAAGGAAGGAGAAATACTTATAAGTTCACTTTTAATTCTACAACTACTAAAACTTTTACGGTTAATTCAACCATTTTGTCTCTTCTTTAAGACCCTATGATATTTATTATTATTATTGATATTAATCAATGATACACTTTCGATTGGTTCCTATGCGCCTGACATGCTGAAGATATATTCTGTTATTAGTCCAAAGGGACAATTCTCCTAGGACTATTAATTTCATTTTCACTTTTCAAATTATTGCCAACAAATATTATCGCCCTCCATTAAAGAAATTAAATAATGAAAAATCTGCATAAATGTATGTATGTTTCTCGCATTGCGATAAAACAACGGTACCTAGAGCCATCCAGTTTTGAATAACGTAATCTAACATAATAACGTAAGCCTAATAACGCTTTATTAGCTATTTCACATTTTGTAAAACTTTAAAGCATTTTTGATTAGCAAACTCAAGGATTTCAAAGCGAGCCATGGCAACGTTGTATAGAAAATACATTTTTATCTCCAACGCGTGAGACTGTGTATCGGAAATTCTAAAGATATGCTCATTTTGAGATTCTTTTGCGATATTGCTGTTGAACACGAGTTTTATGGTTTACATCCAAAAAAACATGATATTTAATAAATAAAGGTAATTCTTAAAAAGCTAAAAACCGCCCCCTTGCGCAAAATGTAAAATCTGAAAGATGTCATTTTTTTTTTATTCTGTCAAGATTGGCTGTTTTAAATATTTTTTTCTTTGAAGTGACCGAAAACTATATCCATTTTTTTCCCACGGTTTTTATTTTTCCAAATTTCGTAATTAGCTGACCAAAAACCTTTTACAATCGCTACTTCATCAAACCTTTGATGAAAAAAAAATCCATATTCATTGTATGTGCAGTTTTATTAATGTTTTCACTTGACGTTTCAATACCAAGATGTGTTAATTCACTTTTGTTAATCCAATTTGTTAAATCCTAATTTGGGGGATGCTGAGAGTACCGTAGTATAAAACTCGGTTTCCTAACCGATGAAGCACACTTGCTGTACGTTAATTATAATCTTTAATGGATGCTTTCCTCGAGTTTAACAAAGCTGCTTCAACAGATATATCAACATATGTCATGCGAGGAAAACCATAACATGAAGAAGATGGAAGATTGATAACAAGTGATTAACACTTGACTGCTATAATTCCATACGACGCTTCATATAAATGCTGGCCTGGGCACTTTGCTAGAGTCTTCTTCCCATTCTAGTCTTCGACAGCTACTTTTGATGCCAAAATTCCATGCATCAAATCGCCGCTCCAAGCTGGAAAGAATCACAGCTGCTAGCCACGTCGATAACCAGGACACAGAGTCTTCTCACACACAGTTAACATCATGTAAGGATCCCAAGCAATGTAACATAAGGATAAACAATATCCTCTCTACATATTTCAGCATTTGTTAGTTGCACTGATAAAAATACGGCGATTTGAAATAATGCCGGCTTGTGCCATAATTCCTCCACTTATGTACTGATGCTTTTCATGGATGTCTTTAAACATATTGCAAGCATTTTGCTCCCTCCGGATCGTAACATGTCTACAATACTCTCCAAACAAAACTAAAATTCATTAGCAAGGAGAATTCTGCTCCGGTCCATGGTATTAAAATAACGATTATTTCTGAACTACTCCTACTGAATTTCGCATCCCAAGGTCTCTCCTATTGGACAAAAACCATCGTTTCCACTGCATACTCCCCTATTTTAATCAGCCTATTACTCACGGTATGTTAGTCGAGTTACTGTAACTTCAGCGAATTCTCTTGCAATCTGGGATGACGTAAATTGTCTATGTCTATTAGCAGTCCCTGCCTAATAAACAGTCTGTTTTGGCGCGTTTTTGTCCTTTACCTCTTTGTCTATTTTGACCATTTTAGGTCTTCGCAGACCTGAGTGCGTTCTGCTTCCTTTCTCCCAACTACGCATACAATCCTTATAAGTGGAATTGGAACACGCCACTCTATTACTTTCCATACGTGCCGAAAGAACAACAGCAAAATTTAGTGCATGTTCAAGTACCTAAGCGGGATCTCATTGACTTCTGTGTAAGCGAAGATAAATCCCGTTGAACTTGGCCTATTAATAAATTAGCTTTCATTAGACTACATTTATTAGAATTAGAACAAAGCATCTTTTTTTAGTTATTCCTTTAATGTTTCCCAACTATGTCCATTCAAGTAACTAACAAACATCGAATTGACGGTTTCAGATTTAATTCAAATTTTCAAAAGTTGTAACTTTGATCTCCAAAGTTGTTGTTAATACAAGATAATAAATTTGGATTTACGAAGCGCTTTTGCGCCAAAGTATATGTGAAAACAAGTATTTCCATCTAAGTAATTTACTAACTTCAACTTCCCTCAGCCTGATATTTCCTGAGAGTGTTCACACTTGCATGTTCACGTGATTTTCATACAATTCCTTCGTATTTTCTCATAGTGTTAACACTTGCATGTTCACGTGATTTTCGTACAGTTCCTTCGTATGTCCACACTTGCATGTTCACGTGATTTTCGTACAATATGTCCACACTTGCATGTTCACGTGATTTTCGTACAGTTCATTCGTATGTCCACACTTGCATGTTCATGTGATTTTCGTACAATTCCTTCGTATGTCCACACTTGCATGTTCATGTGATTTTCGTACAATTCCTTCGTATGTCCACACTTGCATGTTCACGATTTCCTCAGAGTTGCATGTTCACGATTTCCTCAGTTCATGATTTCCTCAGAGTGTTCACACTTTCATGTTCACGTGATTTTCGTACAATTCCTTCACATATGGTGGCTATTTCTGGAACTAAATTATCGCTCATTCTCCATGTGAGACGACAGAGTAGAATCATCAATTTGCTTCCATATCGCAAAGAAGGGAGCTATCGAAGAACGTCCAAATGTCCAGGGAATTTGAGAGATCCTAATTATTTATTTACCAAGGTTAGAATAAAAGCACTTGTCTTCTAATCGCCCTCGTAGGATTTCAATTTAGGAGGGAGGGATTTTTGGCTGCATTCCAGAAAATGTAGGATTGATTTTGGTAATTAAACCGTTAGACGCATTATAAGTAAGTTGCAACTAACTGGTAAACTGTATTAATTTTGAGTTTGTCAGGCATTTCCCTTCAGCGAACATTTTCCTTTTAAAATTTAATTTCTTAAAGTCTATACAATCTAAAATTCCTCATTTGTAATCTTTACGAAATTTAGCACGTAATGTAAAAGTTTTATTATCAACTAATTTCTGTAGTTTTTATCGGAATATATACATTGAAGTTTGTATGTTTTTGTGTATGATTTGGATTTTATCTATTTGAGTAGTGGTATTTGTTGCTCCTCTTTGTTTATTTTAGTTTATCATACATGGAATTTTTATGCTTGTTTCTTATTTATTTTACTTAATCTTCAACTTAAAGAGAGTTTGTGAATTTGCATGATTTTGATGTATTTATTACTTTGTACAGCATTTAATTTTCTGCTGAATGAAGCTGAAATTCTAAGGATAGCTTAGTTTTCAGAGACATCGGCCGAAACGCACGTATTAGCTGCTAGCGGCAATTTTTGTTCTGAAGCTAACAGCACTTGCCAAATTATCGTTAATTTGGCGACATTCTGGAATTTTCCGTAAAATGCGTTTTCAGAGCTCTAGAAGCAATTTTCCTGGAAGCTCCACAAATGTCTTCCCTCCTCCTTGAGAATACACTGTGAGCAAATATGTATCGAATTGTGACAAACACTTAATTTAATTTTCACTGCCTTACTTTGAGCTTTCTGCTCAGTGATTCCTGCTTCAAAATTACTGTTTTTCTTCTTGTCATTCCTTTTGTAGACCATGCTCTAAGAGTGATTTTGTTGATTCGCGATATTTGTGGTATGATAAGGAATCTGTTTTATACCCTTGGGTTGCTTATAGCTATTTAGCTTGCATTTATAATTTATACTTATTTATCTCTCTAATGATTCAGGTCATTGAATTCATATGGCCTAGTTATTTAAGGAGATCTGTATAAACTCGTGGCACGAAACCATAACGTCTAGCAGATAATGATTTTATGAACATGTTTAACATCATTGTAATCAATAAAAATGGTTTTTAACGTATATAATATGTGCCCTACTTAGAATCATTTGATTTATTACTTACTAACATATTCTTTCCTTTTTTACGTGATTTTCACTACAAATGGCGAATCACTTTTCAAACTGTTGCCACAAAGTATTATCGCCATGCGTTATATTTAAAGAAATTAAATAATGAAAAATCTGCATAAATGTATGTATATTTCTCGCATTGTGGTAAAACAACGCTACATAGAGCCATCGAATTTTGAATGAAGTAATCCTACTGCGAATATGGGCGCGTGGAAGCCCAAATTTGAAATTTGGAATTTTGTTTTATGATAGATTTCATTCTTTGTAAAACTTGAGTTTGTTATTTTTGATTTCATACTTGAGTTTGTTACTTGAGTTTACTTGAGTTTCATTTCATACTTGAGTTTGTTAATTTTTGATTAAGAAACTCAAGGATTTCAAAGCGAGCCATGGCAACGTTGTACAGAAAAACATTTTTATCTCCAGCGTGCGAGACTGTGTATCGGAAATTCTAAAGGTATGCTCAATTTAAAATTATTTTGCGACATTGTTCTTGAACTGAATTTTATGGTTTAAGTGCGAAGAATGTGATATTTAATAAATAAAAGTAACACACAAAATGTTAAAAGAACGCCCCTTTGGACGTAATTTATAATCTGAAAAGTTTCAGATTTTTTTTAATATATATATATATTTTTGTTAATCATACTTCATTATTGTATACTTCTTAACTTTCACTCTGATAAACAGTAACAGAATGGAAAGAGAGAGACAACAGATAAAGTGAAGTTGAAATGATCTTTTTACTTCTACAAATATCCTAACATTTTTCTTTTCAGACATATCAAAATAAAATTCCCCAATTCCCATGAATCATGGGAAATAACTTATCGCTAGAACGATAGCATCAGCTCAGACGCTCCATAAATAAAACCCAGGCTAAAAAAATATCAGGGGACCGAAAAGAATAATTTTATTTTCTAACACCAGGTGGGATCACTTTAGAGCAATCCACTCCTAGTGAAACGCGTAGCATTATCCACGCTTGGAAAGAGACGGATATAAATGCAATAAGAAAAGCTAGATTTCAAATAAAAGTGCAAGTTGTGATCTTCATTCAAGATAGAAATGTTTAATTTAGTTTCAGGAAATCGAACCACTGAAGATAATTCCGTTTTGTAACGGTAAAATATTTACTGAACCAAGTAACTGCAAGTAATACAGAAAGAAAAATCACATTCTGAAAAATTAGGATCTATGTTACTCTGTCATATGACGTTCAAAATTTGAAACTTATCAGGAACATAGAATAGTGCATAAAATATAAGCAAAGATTTCCACGTAAAAGCATCAAGATTATACTTTAAATAAAAAGTATTTTCTTGAAAACTCGTATCTTACATTTTGAACATTTCTACATGCTTTGATAAAACTGTATAAAAAGTATACTATATAGTTTTGTACATTTTAAAAGGGCTTGTTTTTCCTGTATAAAATTAGGATAAAGAGAGGAATCTGAAGCATTCATAATAAAGTTGCTGCAAAGTTTAATTATATTTGTAACAAAATATGAAATCAAAATAATTCAATTAAATTGTTTATTTAGTGATGCAATATAGTTGTTTATCATGTCTATGGCCTATGTAAATGAAAAGACCCTCATCTCGCATGGCAAAACGAACTACAAATGCGGACCTGAAGCAATAGCACGGACCACATATGCAATTTAGTGATTTGTTTTCAAATAGAGCCTTCGTTGTAATCTGCTACTTTAGGATAGACACTTTAAAGCCATTTCTTTCCCTTCAAACAATGCCTCATAACCATTGCAACGACTATTGCGAAAAAAAGTTTGAATCCTCCAATTCGCTGAAATCTTCTAATTTCCTCTGTACTATGATGATGGCACATGTTACGCTGAAAAAATTAGGAGACAATTGCTATGACTTTCGAGTACCTGTTTTAAAGTAATACATTCTAAAATATATCATTCGCCAATGAAACTGCAAGACAATGTTCCAATGTCTGATTTTAGTAAAAACGGCAGGAAAAATTGAAATATGAAATTAAAATTCTGTTAAGTTATAAGTTATTTCCCCCGCCTTCTTAGCGTACCTTCGAAGTTTAGTGGTCTGCACGATGGGTGCGTATTCCAGAGGTTCGTGGTTCGATTCCTGGCGAAGGCGTTGCTCATTTTTCCTCTCTCCTGCTTCCAAAAAAAAAATACCTAATGTCTCTACACTGGCTTCTGAACCAAACGGATGGAGGATGATGATTCTCCACACCCAGGATTTGGCGATAGGGTCCCCTAAAAACCCCAGTCGCCCTTTAAAAAGGGGAGTATATAAGGCATTTCTCCCGCCTTCTTAGCATGCCTCCGTATTGTAGTGGTCTGCAAGCTGGGCGCGTATTCCAGAGGACCGTGGTTTGATTCCCGGCGAAGGCGTTGCTCATTTTTCATTTTCCCGCTTCTAAAAAAATACCTAATGTCTCTAAAGGTTCATATTTTGTTTTTTAAAAACTAAAGTTGTTCATTTTTATAGTATTTTGAATATTATAGTGAGATTTGGAGGTCCCCCTGAAAGGAGAGGCCCCAAAATAAGTCTCTCTTTTTCTGTTGCTTAAATCAGCTCCCTCAGAGGACACGGTTGAGAATTTGTATTTTTCTAGTTAAATCCATTAACCTCTGCGGTGGAATTTCAGTGATAATACAGCGGACGAAGATATCGCCTGCATTTGGAAGACCGGGTTGAGGCAGACGATCCAATCGAGACTTGACATTCAGTCATCCTTTAAGAGTGATTTCCAGATTCGCCCCTGCTCGTTTCATCCTGTGGTTATCCGCTACTATCTTCCATCCCCCTCATTAGTAACGCACTGACGAAATCCTTCCTGTTTCAACCGTCTTTGAAAACACCATACTTGAGATAATGAACATCACAGCGATAAATCCTATTGCCCTGTTATACTTAACAGTATGATCAATATGCCAGTTATTGTGGTGTAATTTTAGAACGGTGCACAGCCCTGAAATGGAATTAATTCTGTTTACAATCTCATGTCATTATTCTAAATTTGCCTCTTGATATCTTCCTTCCTACCTGTTTAGAAAGTGATCGTGAGTTTATCAAAACCTGAATTTAGGGAAACTAAATGTTGTTATTCGGATTCAAAAATACATCATGTACATTAAAAAGAAATTTATAAATGAGTAGTAATTTTTTTATTTTTTTAAAATTAAAGCAGGAGTAAATGTGCTTTAGGACTTCACTTGGGTCGATAAAATGAGTATCAAGTTCGCTTGGGGACTAAACACAGGGGATCCTGCGGCAAGCTGACCACTTGTTCAGGGTATATACTTACGCACCCCGGGGCCCACGGTCAAGAAAGAAGATTTCGGGCACTGCAGACCTCGGCCCATTAGGGCTATTACGCCACTGAGTTTTTTTTTTTTTTTTTTTTTTTTTAATGTGCTTTAGGATTATTTCAAGAATTAGTATAGATAAATCCTAAATATAAAAAGACATTTCAGTTATGTGTTTGTCGCAAATACTCCTTTGCAAAGATTTCAATTATTTCCGAATTTATATTATAAGATATTTTCTCCCTCATTTCTGCATGCCTTAGTGGTGTAACGGTAGCATAATCGGCGTGTATTCGAGAGGTTCAGGTTCGCATTTTTCATGTTTCCTGCTTAAAAAAAAAACTGTTTTCTCTACAGTGGCGCCCGAACTAAAAGGTGGTGGATGAGGATTCTTCACCATCAGGTTTTGGCGATTGGGTCCCTGATGACTCTACAATAAGTTGAAGTTGTGTGTCTTTTCATTCTACAGGATGACTCATAGTATTTAATAAACTTCGCTTATTACTGCACTGATTATGTACAAATATATACATGCAGTTGAAAGCTAGGGAGTCCTACTTACATCGCTCGCGTTCTGTATACTATCCTGCGCCTTCTAACAGCAACTTGTTTATAATGCCATCTATCGGTGGATTACAAATATTATTTTCATTTTCCATTAAAAACGAACATGAATAACGCAACAGAATATCTATCAATTCAATTAATAATTTAAAATGTGAAATATAACTTACTCAAAGATATGAAGATACATATTTAATTAAAACCTTTGTCAAAAAATAAATAAGGACAGTTACGAATTTTTGCGTAAAGAGTTTTCGCTTCATTTGGGAATACATTTATACGTAAATATTCCAAGTGAAAACCTAGAAATTTCATATAATTTGTTTTCAGTTTAAAATGAAGTAAATTATTCATTGATTAACTAAACCTGCTAGAATTATCTGAAATAAATATTAGCCCGAAATTTAATATTTGGCTGACAGTATATTTGAATTACAAGGTATAATTAAGATAAAATAAAACGCCGAACAAGTATTAATTTCGAAATAAAACAACAAAAAATCAGATAACATCAAATATGTTAGAAAAAAGGAAACACAGAAGTCCTCTGTTGTCCAGCATTGTTGGTCAGAAAATCCCACTTTCAACTTTTCTGCAGCCAAAACTATTCAAAAACCATCTTCCATTGGTGAATTCGATTTTCTAGAGGCATTTCATATTCAAATCTTTCTGTTCTAGTTCTTTCAATCTTCTAGTTAACGACACTAATTCCAATCTATCTTTCGCTTAAGCCTTTCAGGGAATTATGTTTTAGTTCTTGTTTCATCAATAGATGGCGCCAGTAGCTTAACTCCTGTCCAGCCGTTCTTATCTTACCTTATCTAATTACTATATCTTATTTTGTTCATTTGCGCTTTGACAGCTAAGGATGATGGTTCGGTAAAACCCTCGAAACTAGTCCTGCGAAAATTTGCAAATTAATTACAAAGTATAACCGACAAAAATATCTTACGAGTATCAAACTTCAGGTTTCAGATAAAAATTAATATAAATTTGAAATTTTTCAGTTTTTGATATTGTTATTGTTTATGTATGTTTTTTAAAATATTTATGAATCGAAATTTAAAATTTATCTAAAATCTTTTTTTTAAATTTGTTAATCATTTTTTTAAAAGTAATAACAATAAAAATAATCTGCCTCGTCATCTGTTACAACATCGTGTATTTGTTCCTCATGTAATTTGATTTCGAGACCCCTGCTCTAACAAATAATGAAGCCCGCTGTTTTATAACAAATTCTCTATCTCCTTCTGTTGACTGTTTCACAATATTTTTCCTATCCACATTTCTAGTAATATCTTTGTGGTCCATATGGCTTTATCATCTTCATTTCTTTGTATCACATTACGTCCAATAGATACTCCCATGTTGAATGAAAGGTTGCCTTTTTACACAGAATCGTCCGCTTTATGATTCTATATCGCAGTCGATTATATTACCGAACATCATCGAATGTCATAGAAAAGGCAGGAAATGCTTACTTTCTTTTGTTCAGTTTTCTGCACAGAAGGTGTCTCTTTCTCGTTGACACAGATCTGCGATGCTTGATATAAACAGAAAAATTTTTATTTCCTTATTTTGAATGACTATTTGCGAGAGTTTCTTTCTTTCTTACGGGGGGATAAAAATGTTCTTTCTTCTCCTACTTTAACGTTTGCCTACTTTTTCAATGCTTGAATATGTAGAGAAAATGGCTAGGAGGCATGCAGTGGAAATGTCACGTGCGGATTTGATAGAGAAATAGATTATATGACGAAGTTTTCCGAAGAATGGTTTTGGGGGATAAAAATGTTATTTTTCGTTTCGTTCACAAGCAATATGAAAAATCAAGAATTCTTCGATTCGAATTTTTTTTCTTTTTGAGAGTTTTCAGTATACCTGGTACAACTGATTTTAGTAAGTTGTGATAAAACTTGATTCTCATAAATAACACAAAAGAATACAAAAAACAAAAAATTCTGAAAATCAAAGTTTAATTAATGATATTTTATCTTATATTTTCAAGAGAAAAAATTACAATGAAATAAGCTATATCCCTTAATACAAATATTAATTATCCTAATAAAAAATTAACTAACTTTCCGTTGAAGAAAAATAATCATGCAAAACTTTTCAATGTCTTACAAATAGTGAAATAAACAAAAAATAACATGAAAGAACCTCAAAAAACAAAAACTTCCACGCAGAATTTTACTCTGCAGAACAACTTTATCAAAAAAAAAAAAAAAAAAATCAATAAAAATTTATTATATATATAAAAAAATGACAATGAAATATGCCAAACTCTTAAAAACAGTGACATAAGAAATACGATGAAAAATTGTTGCCAAACCCATATTTCTAAAAGAATGAAACTATTCAAAATGATGCGATTTCATCAAAAATCTATCAACAACAATAAGAAAGAAAAATTGTTGCCAAAATCACATTTTTAAAGATGTGAAATATGAGAAAGTGTACTCGGAAGCTTCATTTAAAAAATTTCTTAAAAATACAAAATATTATCATTTTTCCAAAATTCTTTTTGTAAAGGCAGTCGCAAGGATGAAAGTTTAACGTGTCCAAAAATCAAAGAAAAACAAACTGTACATTTTTAAACATAAACTTTTTTAGAGAAAATCCCGTTGAAAAGGTGTTAAGCTCACTTTGTTAAATAAATTCGCATTTAATCGATTTATTGAAACACGAAATTTATTTTAAGTTCGTAAAATAGCTAAGTGCCTACGTTTCATGACGATGTGAAAATGGAGTGCGTAGAGTAAAATCTCGCTTTCCTATAGCCTATTATGTCTCAAAATGACGCGATTTCGTCACAAAACACATAAAATAAAAAAATTCTAATTCGAATTTCGAAAAAATCGCTTCAAGGTGCGCTTCGAGGTATGTACCAAATTTCGTAGCCGTGGGTCTATTAGCTTACGCGCAACGCGAACGAAAGATACACACAGACAGACTCTTTGTTTTATTATATGTAGAGATTAGTGTCCTTTCCAAAGTTCTCAGAACTCTGTTTTTCCCACAGTTTAAAATTCTTAATAATAACTTAAATTTTTAACATTTCGTTGTGGCGTTCTGTTCAACTCTTTTGTAGATATTTCCTGCCGGACAGGAATTTCGATGGACTGTCTTGTTTTCCCAAAGTATAGTTGTGGATTTTATTATGTTCGATACACATTCATGTCAGATGTTCTTTTCATGTTTAGCAGTGGATTTCTCTGTGTGTGCGCGCATTGGCTTCAAGTAGATCCTTTGAAGTTTAGAAGCGATAATGTCCCTCGTAGAACAAGAGCATTTCTGAGATAGTTTAGGGTTAATATGAGAATATTCCAGTATAATTCTATAACTTCCAGTTAAATACTAAAATATACATAGTACATCTTAATATCCGTCTGTTTATATACATCATGAGTATTCTATATCGAAGAGATTTTATTTACATATTCTAGGAATATTTCAGAAATTTAGTTTATAAATTGAAGACAAATTTGTCATTTTGTCAATATCTTAAGATTGTCTTTTTGCTTGTTTTCAGCAAGCTATCACAGCCCTCATTTTTCGAGGCTTGGTATGCTGTTTTAAGGAAGTTCCAAAATGATATGTATATCTTCTAAAATGATTCTTCTACTATGCAGAAGAATAATTCCATAAAATATACCTGGAACGTTTCATACTCTTCCAAACTGAAATCTGTTTGGAACATTCGAATAATATTTCTTGAAAATCATAAAATATTTTTCGGGAGTGTGGCTAGAATCCAAATGGCTTGGTAATGTTTCAGGTGTGTTCTGGGAAGATATGAAATGAAATATTCCTGGGACATTCTTTGTTTTTTGGAGTAAATGTATAAATGTTACACTAGTGGTAACACTTTTTTCCTTTATTTACGTAGCAAAATTTTGCCATATTATAATTTCCTTAAACGTTTTGTTAATATGAATTTTGCGGATAAAGTGTCATTTATTTTTTCATTCATATACTTGCTAGTGAAACTAAGACATGCATTCTAGTTTGTCAGTCAGATTATCTCGGTTTGCTAGTCAAAAAAGTGGTAACCCTACCTCATACCAATAATTTGTTGTATTATATCTTTATTCCATAACTTAAGAAGTAGGCCTAACAATGATTTCATTGACTCACGTTGTATTTCAACGTGACTCACGTTATATTTCCCGTTTTGAAACTCAATAAATGTGCCTGTTGATTCAAAAAAGAATCCAGGCGAAAAATGATTGTAATGCAATTACTCATTGAAGTAATTACTCAAAAGTCAATTTCCGAGGCAACATAGAAGAACAATAGTAATTGAAAACAATAGTAAGTGAAAAGAAAGGAATAATCCTCAAATAAAGTCGACCTTTAAGTTTCCAAATTTAGCCAATTCATTACTTCCATTCTTTTGACAACGAAGTGTTATTCAGCAGAAGATAATTCTGTTAAAACGACGACAAATGATAGTGAGCTTTTCCGCATTACATAATGAAGTAACTTCCAAGGCTGTTAAATCATTAGTTTTCAAACAAACATGTAAAAATGTCATTAATAATGAGGGAAGATGATTTTCATGCTTTGCTACTTCATTTGTAATCACAAAACACACTTTAGTGATTTCATAATGAAATCCCGGTTGCCATTCCAGGACGATTTATCTTTGTGACGGTTCTTTCGGGAAGATCAATTAAGAAATGAATGAGTTATGTCGTTTTTTAATGGTAATTCAGAACAGTGAGGTTATTTAAGGTGTCGAACTACAAAAAACAGTGAAATAATTGGAATTTAAAAACGCAGTTTAAAAGATAGAAAAGCTACAGAAAAGAGGCCAAAAAAAAATAGAAGAGAACTTTAAAACAAATTAAGAATAAGATTTGATTACATTCGATTGAAAACGACGGAAGAAATATTTAACAAGTCTTTTCTTGAAATTAGTTTTTGAACATTCATTGGAAAATAATACCAATGCTAATATTTAAAAGAAAAAAAGACGAACGAACATGATATTTTAGCTCTTTGTTTTATTCATATTTTGATTAGGTTAGTTGTAACTTTCGAACACACGCGTGAGTTAAACTGTAAATTCTTTTACTTGTACTGTAATATACTATTGCAGTTTTAGATCATTAACTTTAATTTCTAATTTTAAACACAGAACAATGTGAAAATTTTAAATAAATAACAGACGAAATGACAGTGTCATGTGAAAAGCAAAAATAAACTTTTATAAGCAAGTAAAAAGAACGAAATAAGCAAGTTAAAGGCAAGTTTATAAGCAAGTTAAAAGCAAGTAAAATGAACGAAAAATAATGCGTCGAGACGTTTTCGTTTTTTTTCTTTGTCTGTATTGTCTTATCTTTATCTATTTTCAGATACATTGTGTAAAAATATTTGGTAATTATAAAATTATTATAATAAGCTAAATAAATATCAAAACTACTAAAATTTTTTGGCGATCCCCTGCTGCAGGTCTTGCCGATGGAATAAAATATTTTACTATTTACAACGTAATAGTGATTCTTTCAAATATGTGACTTTTTATTACTCTGTACGTACTGGACTGTGCATACAGTAACATAATGCATATTTTTTAGAAAAAATAATTTGTAAACAATACGCAAATCGTGAAATGTGTGGCAGATATTAAGGCAAATAAGCATAATATTTATCATGACAGCGATTACGCTTGAACGCAGTCTATCTTTCTGAAAATGGCGATTTTGCTGCTGGCATGTGTGGAGATAGAGCTAAACGTGTAATTCTTTGCTTGGCGTATAGCTTGAAGAAGGATTTATGACTGTCCTCCCCCATGGTTTTGGTTTATGCGATTACGGGCAAAGCCTCCTATGTTTATCCTATTATCCTATGTTTTAACATTTTCTTCTAAATTCTAAATTTTATTATATGATATGTTGTGTATTATTCTATACCTTATGTATTATTCTATATTTTATCTTCTATATTTTAAGTATTATTTTTAATTTGTTATATGATATATTCTATGTTTTAGTATTTTATTCCAAATTTGGAAAATTCAAAATTTTATTATATGACACATTATGTATTATTCTATACTTCTTGTATTATTCTATATTTTATTTTCTTTTATATTATATTATTCTAATTTTGTCATATGATATATTCTTTGCTAGCTTAATGTAAAACTTTTATTAGAAGTCCCTCCTTTCCCAAAGGTAGAAAAGTGTTCGAGATCTGGTTTCATCCGATGGGCTGATAATTGATTCACCCATTACACAGTAACCCTTTTAATGACCCCTTATTCTAGTTTTCTTCTTTTTCTTCTAATAATTCTCACTTTTTAATCCTCCTCTCTTAATAATAAATTTCTAAACCTCCTTCTAAATAACTATCATCAGCTTTATTCTTTTTCTTATAGTCGGTTAGTGATTGGGAGCTATACCTGTTCGATTTTAATGAAATTTCTGGTGCTCCCAACCTTTTTATCTGTACCTGCCTAAGGAAAGGATGCGACCTTTCTAAGGAAAACCGGCTCGTATAGAAGTTACACTCGGGGAAACTACGAAAACGACCATGCAGCCGGCCCATTCGCAAGATTAAGAACTCTGAACGTTGTTCAGCGACATTACGGTTTCGCTGCTGGTAGTGGTGGCGAGTTCCAGCTTTTTTTATTATTCGGGCAGCTAATAATAACTGTATTTTTACGAAAGTTTAATTTTTTGGTTTCTAATGTTTTCGAACCAAACTAGAGATTCGTAAATCAAAGATCATCTTTCACTGGCACGATTTAGAGATTTCAGAAAAATTGAAGCAAGTTTAATAATAATTTATAATCCATTTTAAATAGAAATCCAGAGTTCAAGGAGTGAATTACAACTGAAACTTTTCTGTAGAAAACTGTATTTTCATAAGAAACATATTTGTGTCCACAGTTTCACAAAATTAGCTCAGTAGATGATATTCAAAATTAATTGCAAAATTTAAGCCAATGAGACAAACTATTAAATAAATAATCATTATCGTCCTCACGATTGACTAAGAAATAGAAAGATTTTCTCAAGCATGAGAATTCAATTCGCACCAACTTCAGTGAGACCATTCAGTTACTTTATAATCAGAATTATGAAGTCCTTATAAGTTGAAGATTTTCTTTATAAAGTCGCAGAATTATCAAGACCTTATAAACCTAATGGATTGCAGATTTTGATTGTCCTTTGCAGAACAACCAACCATGGATAAAGTGACCTGATGTTTTTCAATGCTTATCAGCTAGAAAACAAACTTGACGATCAAAAAAGATATTTTTGAATATATATATTATATTATTTTTAATACAAAAGGGCAATTTGCCCAGAAGGACAATTAATTACGTTTTGGGATTTTCCGTTGGTTCACTATAAACGACGGTTCACTTTTCAAATTGTTACCACCAACTATTAGAGACCTGTATTATATTTACAGAAATTAAATAATGAAGAATCTGCATAAATGTATGTATGTTTCTGGCATTGTGATAAAACAACGGTACCTAGAGTCATCCAATTTTAAATGACGTAATCCTACTGCGAATATGGGCCCATTCGGAAGCCCAAATTTGAAATCTGTTTTATTATCGACTTGATATTTTGTGAAACGTTAACGAATTTTTGATTAACAAACTCAACATTTCAAAGCGAGCAAAGATATGCGGTTTTTAAAATTATTCTGCGATATTTCTTATGAACTGAATTTTATGATTTAAGTACAAAAAAACATGATATTTAATAAATAAAGGTAACACACAAAGCGTTAAAAAACTCTCCTTTGGACGTAATGTAAAATCTGAAAAAACTTTCAGGTTTTTTTTTTTTTTTTTTTTTTGTGTGTGTGTGTGTGTGTGTGTATACACATTTGTTATATATAAGTATATATATATATATATATATATTTTGAATGAACTAAAATTCATTGAAATCGAAAATAAGTTTTTCTAATACCTGTTTGCACAACATTTTAAACACATAAACTATTATTATCTTACTTTGCGCAATAGCTGCAAAGTAAGATAATAATAATTTATTTACTAAAGAAATATTGATTATCAAAATGAGGAAACCCAGAAGCAGGAAGTTTAATTCCGAAAATTGTTTTAAAAGAACTTGAATGTAAATCATGGGGAAAATTTTTTTAAGGGGACTGGAATTTAAGTCATGAATAACAAAAATTCAAACTTTGAAAAAGAAAATTAATAAACCATGTAATTATCGGCATTGATCGGAAATTAGTTAACTTTTCAAGGGGAACAAAAACTCCCGTTCAATGAACAATATTTAATAGATGCGAAGATGTTCGTCTTTTACTCAAGTAAGAATGATGATGCCAAATTGGCAGATTAAGCTAGGGCAAAATTGTAGTTTCGTTAAGTGATTGGATTTTTAGAAAACTTGAGACACTAAAGCCAAATTAGCAGTTTCGCTAATACAATAGATTCTTTAGAAATTTTGAGTGAATTGCCGAATTATGTAGTCAAATTTACAAGATACTTGATTAAATGTCCCCCGAAACCCTCGGTTTTATGCATGTGAATTGAGGGCTATTTTTATAAAAATAATAAGTAGTAATGAAATGTAAAATATGAAAGGTACAGATTTCACATTTTGCATCTCTTTATTCCTTATTACATATATTTCAATTTTTCAACTTTTATTAAATTTTATTTAATTTGTTTATGCACAGATAGCATAGTTTATTATGTTTCTTGTGTTTCTCATGTTTTTATTCATTGCTTTGTGTCCCCTAAAAAAATTTTTTTCATGATTTACATTCAAGTTCCTTTTAAAAAACAATTTTCGGAATTAAGCTTCCTACTTATGGGTTCACTTATTTTGATACATTTTACTAAATTTATATTAGGAGATAATATAATATATATTTCTTTAGTAAATAAGTTATATATATATATATATATGTGTGTGTGTGTGTGTGTGTGTGTGTGTGTGCTTCTCATTTCATTTAAGTATTTATTACGTAAATAATTCGTAAAATAAAATAGAAAAATGTATATCTAAAAAGCATTACTTTCGAAAGTATTTTACCTGATGCTTTTGAATGTGTATTTTGTCTAAAAATAATGCTTTTGGCCGTGTTAAGTGTAAGACACATTGCCATATAAGACCATATCAGCACGAGGCTCATTAATGTACACCAGAAAGTGTTTTTCTAAGGTCTTCAAACTTGTACTTTAATTGATTAGTGACGGAAAGCTGACAGCAGCTCTGCAAATGCTAATTAAGATCTTCGTCCTCAATGTCATGAAATATTTTACAGAGACGCTGCTCCTCGTAAGGAAGC
Organism: Stegodyphus dumicola; assembly: GCF_044657685.1. Taxonomy (NCBI): domain Eukaryota; kingdom Metazoa; phylum Arthropoda; class Arachnida; order Araneae; family Eresidae; genus Stegodyphus; species Stegodyphus dumicola. Next base: position 179,785,112 of record NC_140777.1, on the reverse strand, counting down.
ATTATTATGCATATAAAAGGAAGAACGTTCACTACGTTGTTGTCATAAATTCGGGAGCACGGGATATCGTTTCACGGGATTTCTAATTATAGGAACTTGGGGTGTTTTTGTAAGGAAATTTATTACATACCTTTATTTAACTTGATTTACAACAAGTTTCTTTTTTTTGGGGGGGGGAGTTATTTGTTTCTTTGTTTGAGTCCATTCTTGGAACTGATTTTTGGAACTCCTTTTTATCGATCTTATTTTCTTGGAATTTATTATACACATCTATTTGCATTGACAACACAGTATTTCAAAATTAGATATAGATATTACTTTATTTGCTGATGAAGTTTTGTCACAAATTCTTGTTTATGAGGAATTGGTTTAATTTTCCCACCATCACACAAGTACGGAACTAGTCGTTCAGAGAAATGTTTTCAATAATTTCGAGTAATTTTATTTAGTTTGGTTACTCTGCTTACTTGGGTCAGATTTGATATTAATTTTTAACTCCCTGTTATCGATCCTAGTTTTTAAAATGTATGACACATACCTATATATGAGATACGGTAATAGCCCACGGAATGTTTCCAAAACTCGATGTGGATATTTTAAGACCTTCTAAATAAAAATGTCCGTTTATCGAAGGAATCATCATCGTTTTCTTCTCCTACCAAGACATACATAATGCAAGAGGAGGACTGTTAAATATTCTTCTTCTTATATGGCTAATGTCTTGCGTATATACTTTCTTTTCTGTATAGATATATCATAACTCCTAACTAACATAAGTTTTATCATAACTCCTTACTCAGCGATGATGCTAATCACCCCATAATTTCGCTCATTTCACTATCGGCTAGTCCCCCACCGGCAGAAGGTTTTTCCAGGGTACATCAAATTTCCCAAAACTGTCATTAGAAAAACCTCGTTTGCTGATTTTTAGCGCCAAAATGACTCTGGTACTTTATGCTTGGATTAATGCACTTTTAGTAGCTTGCTTTAATTTCTTGGACATAATTGATTCACGTGTATATACTTTGTTGAACACGTTACAAAAGTTATTCTAGAAGGGTTGTATGAGGCCTTGTCTGTCAAAGGGCTAGAGCGAGGAGGATAATTTAGAATTTAAATATTTGTATTGTTGTTGTGATTCATTTTCCTTGTCTGAGAGTAACATTTGATCAATCCTATGAATTTTATCATGGAGATGAGCTCAGTATTGCGTCTGTCATTAGCATTATATAAGCCTTGGGGCACCTTTATACGTTACGGTACGACTTTGCTCATTTCCTTCCCACTTTTGAAGGTGAATTCTGTAGGTCGCCTATCCTTTTCCCCCTACCGCCAAGCCACTCGAAAGGCTTGCCATTTTAACTACCCCAATACCACAAAGACACTATACAAAATATAAACTATACAAAATATACTATACAAATACACTATACAAAAAATACACTATACAAAATTTAAACCTTCTCCGGGATTCGCACTATGTTATGTCGAGAATTTCAATTATTAATATGTGTTTTAAGTCATTATTATTCTAATATTTTTATTTGTATTCAGGTGTATTTTGATCTGGAAAAAAAAAGTATTCTTAAGCTCTTAAGGTTTTATTTAACTCATTATTCTTGAGTGGGAATTGAGTATTGTTATATTAAAAAAAATTATTATGTTGTTGTTTTAATACCATTTAACTTTGGACTTTGACTGATGGTGCCGGACAAAAATATCATAATCAAAATCAGATAATTCACATTCAAAAACTATTTCATAATATTCATATATCATTTCGACATTCTTATAAATATTCGTATAGTAAATCTATCAATCAATCAAATCAATCAATCGTATATCATATCTATCAATCAATCGTATATCATATCTATCAATCAATCGTATAATGGTATAGTACAATTTAACTTTTAGGTTTGCGTTGTGAGTAACCTATGTAAAGGGAAAATCAATAACTCCATGTTTCTTAAACAATCGTATAGTGGTATAGTACAATTTAACTTTTTAGGTTTGCGTTGTGAGTAACCTATGTAAAGGGAAAATCAATAACTCCAAATTCAAGTAAACTCCATGTTTCTTAAAAGCCCCCCGGCTCAAACAAATGGAGGGACATGACAGACCACAGAAACTACACTAAATTAAACAAATGAAACATAAAATACATATCAAACACATTTATTAATTTCTAGAATATTCAAACATATGATAACTAGGTAAACTGATCAGTCCCCTACAAATTAACCTTAAGATGTAAATTAACATATATATCATTTTAAATCTTATACTCATGTTAGGTGTACTAATCTTTTTTTTTACATTACATAACTCACAATTTAGGCGGTTGTACCTTATATTAATATAGTATCATTACTCGGTTACAATTTAAATACAAAAGACAGAAAAAAAAATTCACTCACAGGGTGAAGTTCATATATTCAACTCCTATGCCATCATCGACTGATTAATATGGAGTGCTGATAGTTCAACAGATCGTCCTACTCATTGCGTTGACCATTCGAAGAGATCGAGAATGCCATCATCGACGGATTAATACGGAGATTTAGATAGTTCAACAGATCGTCCAGCGTCCGAAGTTTACTCGAGCACCACATTATTCCTGCTGTCCTTTATTCACAAAATCATCGTTAATGGAGGCAGACAGTTCTTGCGAATTTTAAAGATGACTTGGTTGCAACACCATTGAAGCTGTCCTTACAATAAATAAATTCCAGAGCATGGAATGATGAAAAAAAATCGACGCAGCTGGAACAGGCAGAATAAACAGCAATGCACACCTTAGAAGGGTCCTACACGAGTCTCTTTCATTCTGGAAGCCCCGAAACTCACCATAAGCGTAGAGCACCTTTGGAACAAAATCTAATTAGGAAGTCAAAGCCGGTAAAAACAGGAATACCGCATCAGGATGTCAGGATCACCAAGAGAATCTGCCGAACAATTCTTGGGATAAGAGAAATCGAAATTCTTCTGCTGAGCTCTATGCCTTATACCAACGCAAATTCTCGCCAGCTAAAAGCCGAGAGAAACATCATACCCTCTGCCGGCTGTTCACGCGGCTCGCGAGAAGCAAGACCCGAAGGGTCAAGCCCCCGCTTTTTCTCCTCTTACTCTTCTTGAAAATCAGAATCAGAAAACAGAATCAGAATGAACTCTAGCCTGGTGCAAGCACCCAGGAAATCTCGGTTTTTCCGCCTCTGTGAGTTCATAGGCTTTCAAAAAAATCATAAAATTAAATCTTACCAATCCCGGAATTTTAAGTTATCTAAATTGAGAAAATGACACACCCATGACGAATCAAACACCAGAAAATCTGACAATGAAATCCGAAAAACATCTGCACTCATAACGTGAGAAAAAAAATAGACCCCCCAACTAACAAGTGAAAATAAGCTTTTACGAAAATCCAATTACCAGCCACCCCCACTGTCTTGAAGTAATAAAACTGCAAACTTACAAAGCGACAGGAAAGCAACTTCCGTTTCACACGCATGAGCTAAAATGAATGATGAAAAAAAATCGACGCAGCTGGAACAGGCAGAATAAACAGCAATGCACACCTTAGAAGGGTCCTACACGAGTCTCTTTCATTCTGGAAGCCCCGAAACTCACCATAAGCGTAGAGCACCTTTGGAACAAAATCTAATTAGGAAGTCAAAGCCGGTAAAAACAGGAATACCGCATCAGGATGTCAGGATCACCAAGAGAATCTGCCGAACAATTCTTGGGATAAGAGAAATCGAAATTCTTCTGCTGAGCTCTATGCCTTATACCAACGCAAATTCTCGCCAGCTAAAAGCCGAGAGAAACATCATACCCTCTGCCGGCTGTTCACGCGGCTCTCGAGAAGCAAGACCCGAAGGGTCAAGCCCCCGCTTTTTCTCCTCTTACTCTTCTTGAAAATCAGAATCAGAAAACAGAATCAGAATGAACTCTAGCCTGGTGCAAGCACCCAGGAAATCTCGGTTTTTCCGCCTCTGTGAGTTCATAGGCTTTCAAAAAAATCATAAAATTAAATCTTACCAATCCCGGAATTTTAAGTTATCTAAATTGAGAAAATGACACACCCATGACGAATCAAACACCAGAAAATCTGACAATGAAATCCGAAAAACATCTGCACTCATAACGTGAGAAAAAAAATAGACCCCCCAACTAACAAGTGAAAATAAGCTTTTACGAAAATCCAATTACCAGCCACCCCCACTGTCTTGAAGTAATAAAACTGCAAACTTACAAAGCGACAGGAAAGCAACTTCCGTTTCACACGCATGAGCTAAAAGGGCGACATTGTTAGTGAAACGGCCATAAACCAGATGTGTGTCCTCGCAACCGTCTCTCGCCTTTGTTACAATTCCCACTCAAGAATAATGAGTTAAATAAAACCTTAAGAGCTTAAGAATACTTTTTTTTTCCCAGATCAAAATACACCTGAATACAAATAAAAATATTAGAATAATAATGACTTAAAACACATATTAATAATTGAAATTCTCGACATAACAACTATGGCAGCCAGCAATGCTAAGCAGTACACTGAGCAGGTTGGCTTTTAAGCACCTAAGACAAGGCAGCTGTAGGATGTTGCAATGAAATTTGTATTTAGACAGCTAATTTTAGTATAATTATAATTAAAATTGATATATTTTCCCACACAATGCAGTGCGAGACGAATTATAACTAGTTAACTGTGACTGACGAGTATACTCGTTATGGAGAAGCGACACGATTTTGTGTATTGACGAGTATACTCGGCATGCGTATATGATGTTAATGAAATGGAAAGGTAAGAGGGAGGTTTATTTAGTAAGTACTGTACATAATGACAACGTAATAGAAACAGAGAAAAGAAAAATAATAACAAAAAAATTTGAGCTAGTGATTGATTATAATAAAAAAATGGGTGGCGTGGATATTGAGCGATGGAATTATCATAGTATACTTCACAGCCAGAAAACGACTCAAAAAGTACTACAAAAAGATATTTCTCCATTTCTTAGACATTATGTGTCTGAATGCATTCATATTATATAAAAAAAATAATGGAACACTATCACGTATCAACTTTTTGCTCAAATTTATTGAAGACACTTTTGCGACGTATCCAATTCAAAGAAAGAAGTCGACACAAACTCGGCCATTTAGACCTAATATAAACCAATTAGGCGGGAATCATGTTCCGAATTATATACATCGGAAAAAAAAAAAAAATCCTACGCGAAGGTGTTCGCATTGCTACAAACGTAAGATCAGGAAGGAATCACGTTACCGGTGTTCGATTTGCAAAGTACCGTTGTGTATAGTATCCTGTTTCACTGAATACCACTCCATAGCAGGAATTTAAATTCTTACTTTTTTATGTATAATATTTAATTTAATTGATTGCGTTTTTAGTTTAATATGTATGTAATATATGCTTACGTTAACCAAATAAGTAAGTGCTAGTAATAAAATTTTCAATTTTATAAAATAAACCCATCTTTTTCATCCAATGTCTTACCAGCGCAACTTGCTCTGTGATGGACGAATATACTCGTCATGGCTCGATTCTGACGACACAAAACGATGCGCACTCTTAAACGAGAGCGCCACAGCTAAGTGGTTAAGAGAAAGCTATACAGGAAAAATAAGAATACTGGGTCCACGTGCATCTAATAAATGGTTATCTCAGTAATTTGTATTGAAACTGAATAAATCTAATTGACCACTATGTTAGCTGTAACAGTAATTCTATCCTCTTAGTGCTTTCCAGATATCTGGAGAAGCAGAAATTACTAGAAATATCTCCCGACTGGTTAAAAGCTATAAAAGCCAGAGAGAGAGCATCTCAGTTCAACTGCAATCCTATCCAGGGGACTTAACTAAGCATTCAGCGTCCTAGAGCTCAAACCAGCAAAAAGCTTGCTATATATCCAAGCTAGGCTCGATATATAGAGGAAGGAACTCGAACTTGAACTCGAACTCTTAGTTCAGGTGTTTAGTTAGTTGCTTAGTTATTGTTGGTGTTATGGTGTATTTAATTATGACAAAGCACACTAAGGCTATCTGCTTAAGGGGAGGGATGCCTTCGTGGAGGACGTTCTAAGGGAAAGTGGCTCGTATTCATGTTACACATGGGGAAAACCACGAAAACACCCATGGAGCCAGCCCGTTCGTGGAATTCGAACCTCAGACCGAACTACCAGTGTTCAGCGACTTTACTGCTCGGCCGCTGGTGGGCTAGTTATTGTTGTTGAAGATGTTTAGTTCCGCGTGAACTGAGATAACTGAGTTAGTTGTTTTAGATGTGCTTTGCATTGGTTGTATTTAATATTTTCAGTAGTTGGAAATATAACTATCAGTTATACTGCGTGATATTGTGAACAATTATATATATCTGAAGGAAAATTAGAGACTTGATACAGTTATTTTGATAAGAATAAATATTATTAACCTAATATCGGAGTTCTGCATTCAAACTATTCAAATCCGTACGCACGCGACAATATGTTACTTTATTTAAATTTATATATTTTGTTTTATATTGCAGTTAATTGCATTTAAATATTCGTTATATATTAATATAGATCTTGTACGTTAGCTTTAGAGTTAGTTTTTTTTTAATAGGTAATTTATATGGTTACATTTCAAAAAAAAATCTGAAAGGTTTCAGATTTTAAAATATGTCCAAAGGTGCGTTTTTTTAACGTTTTTTGTATGTTACTTTCATTTATTAAATATCATGTTCTTCGCACTAAAATTCCGTTCAACAGCAATATTGCAAAATAATTTTAAAATCAGCCTATCTTTAGAATTTCCGATACACAGTCTCGCGCGCTGGAAATAAAAATGTTTTTTTTTCGTACCGTGTTGCCATTGCTTTGAAATCGTACAGTTTTTTAATCAAAAATTCGTTGAAGTGTTACAAAGTATGAAAGCGATCATAAAACAAATTTCAAATTCAAATTAGGGCTTCCACATGCCCTTATTCTGAGGAAGATTACGTTATTCAAAATTGGATGGCTCTGGGTACAGTTGTTTTATCCCAATACAAGAAACATACGTACATTCATGCAGATTCTTCATTATTTAATTTCTTTAAATATAATACAGGGCGATAATATTGGATGACAACAATTTGAAAAGTGAAACAACGCTTATCCTGAATCGACGCAAAATGCCAAAACAAAATTAATAGTCCTTTTGGCAAATTGCCTCTTTGGATTAACATTAAAATAAAAACAAGAAACAAACTTTAATCTAGCTATCTAATCTACATATTACGGGAATGAGCATGGACACTTTATGATAAGAAACGGAGACGAAAGATTTTTACATCGCATGACTGGACAACAGTTTGGTTTTTCAATCTGTGAAGCTCCGGCTTTGTTCTTGGGATTGGGGCATTATCTGAGTGAATCGTAAAAAGCCAGAAGTTTTACTGCGTTTATAAATATTGCATGTACGTCGTGACGCAAACGAAAGTTCTTCTTTCAAATGTACAAAACAAAAGTTTAAAAGAAAATCTGAAGAATTGACTCGACAACAGAAACGTCGATACACTGTCAACAGGAATCAGTTGAGTTCGAATGTCACGTAACTCTAAACCGTCTTGTATTAAATTAAGTATTTATTTTGAGTGAGTCAAATAAGTTTTAAAAACATCATAGCAGTATTTTTAGCAAGAAAAGTCTTTCTCAGCTGTTCATTTGTCAAACCTAATACTATAATTCTTGTGTTTATCTCTGCAAAAGACCATTTCCAGTTCTATGACTTTATTTAGTTTAGGTACTTTGTTTCTTTTACATCAAACCGTGAAACTATTTTTCATCGTGTTTATTAAGCCCTCCTTTCAGGGATTGTTAATACCGCATGTATATTTGCCACGATGACATGATATTTCACAGAAAATGTTTTTCAAAATTTCAGTACACATATTTTCACTTCTTTGTACGAAGTAAATGAAGTATTGTAATCCCGAAAAATTTCGGGTATCATATTTCAACAAAAATGTCCATTTTGACCTCTATCGAATTCAATTTAACGATGTTTTTGCGTGTCATCTGTACAGACGGAGACATAGAGAAGGACTCTTTTTCCCAAAACGGAGTGTAAAATGGATTTAAAATGGATTCAAAAGAGTTTTTTTTATGGCATCTGTACGTACGTTATGCATAGCGAGTAGCCTCAAAACGTTCAATTTTTTATATATAAAATATGAATTTTTATTGAGAAACTCAAAGATTTCAAAGCGAACAATGGCAACAGTGTACGAAAAAAAACATTTTTATCTCCAGCGCGCGAGACTGTATCGGAAATTCTAAAGATATGCTCCTTTTAAAATTATTTTGCGATATTGTTGTTGAATTGAATTTATGGTTTAAATGAAAAGAACATGATACTTAATAAATAAAGTTAAGATACAAAATGTCAAAAAAGGTCCCTTTAGGCGTAATCCGAAAGCTTTGAGAATTATTTATTTTTTGTTATGAGTAAAAAACTTTCCTTAATATAAGTTTGGGGACCGGAACTCCAAATAAAATGTTAGATTTCATATTTTATGAAAAATTCGTGTTTTAAATCTTAAAATGTTAAAATATGAATATTTGCGTCAGTAACAACATTTTTCTAATTGGAAGAATACGTCTATGGCCAAACGTTTCGAAAATAAAGCATATATGTATATATACCGTTTTATACATATATTGAACATTAAATAATTCAAAATAAAATCATAATAATTTATCATTAATCCATAAATAAATAAATATTCAGAATGAAATATGAGTTTAATTTAAATGAAAAGTGTTGTCAAAGAAAAAGGAGGCAGTAGTGCAAACTTTATCAAAAACCATGGAAAAAATTTAATGAAAGCCACTTTTTAATGAAAATGAGAACAGCGAATACATAAATGTGTGTGTGTGTATTTAATTATGGCAAAGCACACTAGGGCTATCTGCCTAAGGGGAGGGATGCCTTCGTGGAGGATTTTCTAAGGAAAACTGGCTCGTATACACGTTACACATGGGGAAAACTACGAAAACACCCATGCAGCCAGCCCGTTCGCGGGATTCGAGCCTCGGACCGAACTACCAGTGTTCAGCGACTTTACCGCTCGGCCGCTGGTGGGCCGAATACATAAATGAAAGAAGAGAAAAGAAGAAATGTCACAAAAATGGAAAAAGGGATAACTACTTCTTTTCCTTATTAAAGCGAGCTGTAAATTTCACTTTACTTGCGTGTGTGTCAGTTTTGATATATGCAGAAGATATGTAACTTTTTTAAGTTATTCGAAATGATATTCATCTATCTAGTAATCTGTAAAATGTTTCTCTATCTAACCTCTCTTGAAAATATCTACTGATAAACCATATTAAACTTTAAAAGAACTCTATTGAGCTGCGTGAAAATCTGGATTCTTTCAGAATCTTTCGCCTTCGAATACTATTATAGAAATCTCTACAGTTTACATCCGAAAAACTGACAATTCGTCATCAACTATCAGCAAGTCGTTTATTGTACTAAAAAAGGTTTATTTATTTATTTTTACAGTTTTTCACTAGCAGAAGCTTCTTTTCGTGCATGTGAACTGTGCCAGGAGAGTAGAATTACAGGCAAATGTAGCTACGTACGTTGCTGAGTTTCAGTGGCATACTTATGAGTAGTTACACAAAAGGAACAACACGTAAGTTAACGAGCCAGTTAATAAATAGCACAAAATAAAAATAACACATTTTTTTCCTAAAATTATCTTTAAAAAACATTTTTATAGTCTTAATTTTTATAGAAAGCAGATTAACTTCTAAGTTCCAAATGGTTATTAGTCCAAAGGGGTAATTTGCCCTGAAGGACTATTAATTTCGTTTTGGCATTTTGCGTTGAAAACTAAGAAAGGCAAACCACTTTTGAAATTGTTGCCACCCAATATTATCTCCCTATATTATATTTAAAGAAATTAAATAATAAAGAATCTGCGTGAATGTATGTATGTTTCTCGCACTGTGATAAAACCCCGGTACCTAGAGCCATCAAAATTTCAATAACGTAATCGTTCATAGAATATGAAAGCCCCAATTTGAATTTGAAATTTGTTTTATTATCGATTTCATATTTTGTAACACTTTTATGATTAAAAAACTAAAAGACTTCAAAGAGAGGAATGGCAACACTGTACGAAAAAAAATTTATCTCCAGGTCGTGAGACTGTATATCGGAAATTCTAAAGATAGGCTCATTTTAAAATTGCTTTGTGATATTGCTATTGAACTGAATTTTATGGTTTAAATGCGAAGAACTTGATATTTAATAAATAAAGGTAACTCACAAAACGTTAAAAAAGACGTATTTTAAAATATGAAACCTTTCAATTTTTTTTCAGTTTTTATTATATAAATTTGCAGGAATTTTTTTTGAGAATCGGTTTAAATATTTTACTTGTTTTGTAACAAATTTCGAAACTTTCTGAAGATTAGTGGGATTTTAAGATTCAACTGTCCCATCTACAGCGATCTATACAAATATTTTTTGAAACATTAACAGAATTTTAACTAATAATGGAAATGATAACTTACATATGCTATAGGAATTATTACATCCCATTAATTTTAATTTTCTTTTAAAAATTTTGATTTCAAATCCATCAAAAATATTAACCTAATTGTATAATAAAAGTTTGACATGAAAGCAAGCAATGGCAGCACTGAACGGAATAAAACATTTATCTCCAGCTCGCAAGACTCTCTGTAGGAAGTTCTAAAGGTACCCTAAAGTCTCGGCGAGGGCATTGCTAACTTTTCATCTCTCCTGCTTCCCCCCCAAAAAAACCCCTATTGTCTCTACAATTTAAATTAGTTTACTGTATAAGGTATTTTTCCCTCCTTCTTAGAAGGCCTTCATAGTGTAGTCAGCACACTGGGAGCGCATCCAGTGGTCCGTGGTTCGACTTCCGGCGAAGGCGTTGATCATTTTCATGACTCCTGCTTCCAAATAACCTAATGTCACTACAGTGGCGCCCGAACTCAAAGGTCGTAAATGATGATTCTTCACCACCAGGATTTGGCGATTGCGTCCCCTAAAACTAAAGTCGTCCTTTAAAAGAGGGAGTATATAAGGTATTTCTTCCGCCTCCTTGGCATGCCTTCGTATTGTAGTGGTCAGCACGCTCGACGCGAATTCGAGAGGTCCGTGGTTCGAGTCCCGGCGAGGGCATTGCTCATTTTTGTAAATGAACAATGCCCTCGAGGCTAATTTTAAGCATTTACGTTTAAGGAAAAGTTAATTGAATGTTATTAAGAATAGTGAATTTATTTTGAAATAATTTTAAATGAAATTAGTAAAATTTGATTAACTAAGCTCGAAAATTTCATGAACATTATTATTATTATACATATATATATTGGTTTAATAAATGCTTGCATATGGATTGACAGGTAATTGAAAGAGCAATCAAATCTTTTAGGAGGGAGGTGCCACGATCTGGTGAAAGGTAGGTACTAATATTTTTCCTCTTTCCTGCTTCCAAATAATCTAATATCTCTAAACACTGTTTTTAAATATTTTGTGATTTTGTTATTGAACTGAATTTTATGTGTCGCAAGTACGAAGAACACGATATTTAATAAAGAAAAGTTAACACACAAAACGTTAATAATAAATAGACAAAAAAAGTTTTGCAAGCCATTTTACTAAAAGAACTGTACGTTCATATGATAAACTGAAAAAATCTGATGTGTACAACACATGACTTCCTTGTACGGAATATTAAGTTATACGCATTTTTTCTTCCATTCTATTTAAACTTATTGGATTGAATTAAATCTACTTTGTCAATAGCGCATAAACCACAATAGAATAAATGCACTCTTTAAAATTCACAATATTTGTTTACCATAGCGACACTCTGGCGCTAGATTCACTTTACAGCGTTATATTTCGTTCGTATTAAAACTCAGAATGCACAAAATTTATATCATTTGAAAAATTATCTCATCGTTGCCACATGTTCTATTCAAATACTATAATAAATCTAGAACGATGTATAAAAGAAATTAAGCAAACAAAATCAAAAAGACGATTCTCATTCTCATTCATTCAGTATTTCTCATTCAATTAATTCAGTTCTCCCTTCGCGACAAGGCAAAAATACATAAAAACTCAAAATATCTATATTAACATTACGAAGTAAATCTTAAACACTTATTTCCTCGAAAACATTCCAGAAAGGATTAAGCATAAATTAATTAGAAAAAATAAATGAAGGCGCTATCTTTGTTGTTCCGAAGCTTAGTCTCTTTAGATTGGCAACAAATCTACCATTCTGCTGTTTCAAATGTAAACAAACACGTCCGCCATGTTCTTTAAAAATTAGGCCTACCCGCACTTAAACAGCTTTTTAATTGTTGATAATTCTAAAAATATTGCATACAGATTCACTAAAGGCACAAAAGTCTTAACCGGAAGATAAGAATAACATAATTCAATCAATTTTAAAGCAAAAAATGCACAATTTACAAACATATAAGAGAGATCGCTTAGCCGGGTAACAGAGGAGATATATATATATATAAATATATTTATATACGTTTGGTACGGCCGATCGCAACCAAAATACGAGGTGCACATCTACATGTTATAGCAGTCCTATATACAATATTTCAAAGTTCTGAGCCTACTCGTTTTTGATTTATGCGAGATACGTACGTACATACGTTCGTACAGACGCCAATACCAAATACGAGGTGCACATCTACGTGTTATATCAGTCCTATATACAAAATTTCAACGTTCTGAGGCTACTCGTTTTTGAGTTATATGAGGTACATACGTCCGTACAGACACCACGAAAAATTCTCTTCAGAATTCATTTTAAAGCAATTATATATATATATATATATATATATATATATTTTTGGGGGGGAGGAAAAGAGTCTTTTATACTGTCCTTGCGTACATATGTCACGCAAAAGCATCGTTAAATTGCTTTCGATAGCGGTCAGATTGGATATTTTCGTTGAAATCTTTTCGCGATTACAATACTTCATTTTTAACTTCGTACAAGGAAGTAGAAAGACAGAAAAAGCTGAAAAATGTATGTCATCACTTCACGCTGCATCGGGAATTCTAAGCATATGCTGCTTTTAAAATGTTTTAATTTTGTTTAAATTTGTTTGTATATGGCGTAAGTACGAAGAAAATAATGCATAATAATAAAGCTGAAAAATGCAATGTGTTAACAGCAGCGAGTGCTTTTAATCATGAGCCGCATTTTGCAGAACTGAAACAAAAATACCTTCGCAAATTTTATTATTTATTTTCTGTTTTATTTTCTCTTTCCTCCCAGTCGTTTGTACTTCTCAGATTAATTCTCTGAGGGTAAAATGCTTATCGTTGTAAACAGTAGCCAGTCTTATTATTCCAATTTATTTAATGCGAGTTACTTTCTTTTTGTTCTTTTTTCAGCAAAAACCTCCACCCCTAACGATTGCTCTCCTAGAAGTAGAATTAAATTAAGATTTAATTTATTTCTTATGGAAGATTAGATGTGATTTAAATCTCCCCTACTCATTTCCTTTTATCGTTTATAATAGGCAGTGCTTAGTTTTTGGCACAAGTGAACAAGTTATTTTATCCGAGATAATCTAATTTCATAATAAACAAAATTTTCAAAATAATCATATTATCCTGCATGTTAGGTACTCATATTTATTTACTGCAATAAATACATTTTAACTTTTGTGGTTGCTAAGAAACAAAAATAGCATAATAACTTAATTAGAGATTTCTGTAAAAATTAGGTATTTTAAGGATAATTTTCCTCGTTATAAATAGCTGATGGTTCCCGAAATAAGAAACGATAAATATGGAGTTACGTTTAATGATAATACTTGTTGTTGGGAACTTGAGAAACAGTTTTGAACGCTTAGTCTTTAAAACAATATAATATATCACACAAAGGAAATGGCAGATTACAAAAAAACAATGCGGTAAATACTTTAAATGATCATTCTCAATGAGAAATCGCTGATTTATTGGAAGACGTAATAGTGCACGGCAAACCTTAATAACTGTAAATGACTCATTGAGAGGTCTGATACTCTGTTTATGTGCTTAGGCTAATTTTAAGCATTTATGTTTAAGGAAAAGTTAATTGAATGTTATTAAGAATAGCGAATTTATTTTGAAACAATTTTGAATGAAATTAGTAAAATTTGATTAACTAAGCTCGAAAATGTCATGAACATAATATATATATATATATTGGTTTAATAAATGCTTGCACATGGATTGACAGGTAATTGAAAGAGCAATCAAATCTCTTAGGAGGGAGGTGCCATGATCTGGTAAAAGCTACGCATGCGCACTTTAGCCTAACTCGCGCTTTCACGAGATTCCGTTCCATTTTTTACCATTTCCGATGACAATAATTTTATGCAATTTTGTATAATTTTATTAATTTAAATGCCTCTCATCTTCAGAACAAGTTACTTGGGATATAACGAAAATTAATCATACATATTAAAGAGTCATTAGGATAATGTGAAACAGGAGATGTTAGAAATGTGCAATGCCCTCTCAGGAAGTCGAATACGCGCCTAGTGTGCTATCTTTATACCACGAAAGCATGCTGGAAAGGAAGAAGAAAGTACTTATATTCTCCCCCTTTTAAAGGCGGGACCCAGTCGCCTGACTGGGAATGAGGGACCCAGTCGACAAATCCTGGTGGTGACGAATAATCATCCACCACCTTTTAAAACAAGCCTCACTTTATACACTTTATTTAGTCATTATGTTATTTTCATGCTGGAGAGGCGAAAAAAGCGAAGTGCCCTCGGTGTGATTTGAACCCCCTACCTCTCGAATACGCGTCAAGTATGCTTCCCATTACACCACGAAGGCATAAAAGGAGGTAGAAAATAACCTTATAATATTTTTGTTTAATTCTTTTTTGGAATTTTACATTATTCGCCAATGCACTTTCGCTGTAGAAAAGCTAAATTTCACACCAATGTTTTTTTTTTTTTGGCTTCATAAGTGGCGCTAAAACCGCCCGGTGGCGAAGTAGCTAGCGCTTCGCGCAGCTGCACCACAGGTCCGGGGTTCGATCCTCCGGCTGGGCAAGGTTGACTCAACCTTTCATCCGTTGAATGGGTCGATAAAATGAGTAACAAGTTCGCTTGCGGACTAAACACCGAGGGTCTTGCAACAAGCGGACCACTTATTCAGGGCATATGTTGATACTCCAGGGCCCAAGGTCAAGAAAGCAGATTTTGGGGCCCTGCAGGCCGTGGCCCACTAGGGCTATTGCGCCATTAAGTTTAGTTTTTTAGTAAATGGCGCTAAAATTCGCTTTCAACATATTTTGTCCATAGAATATTCTCTAATTTTTCTCTGTCTTGTTTTTATGCCAGCACCTTTTACTTGTCATTTTCTTTCTTGCAGTTAAAAAATAAAATTCTATTTAAACTTCAATTTTATAACCTCATAGATCTGTAAGTCTTAGACGTTTCAAACAACCATTCTGCTACCTATTAGCTGGCAAAAGGAAACTTTAAAGAAGCTATTAGCGATTCATTTTATATCCATATCTATAAAGTAAAGTTTTGAACAATGTCGATAATTCCTATTATCGGGAAAATTAAAAGAGTTTGCTTTTCATACTATATAAGTAAACATTTACTAGAAATTAAAATTACAGGAAACGTATTTCAAAGAAACATGAGTTAATGTTTCTTGCGCATAACAAAAGTTTTTTAGAAAATCTCATTTATATTTTCTTTCCTGCATTTCCATCAAAGAGAAAAACATAGAACTTCAGTTTTATTGCTTTATAAAGTTTCAGTTTTATTTTTCCTTGCTTTGGTTTCACAAATAAGGCATTATTCCTCAAAGAAAAAATATTGTCACTAAGAGAGAGGTGAATTGTTTAAATATTCAACGAAAAATGTAAAATTGGATCGATTATATCCAAGCTTGCACTGTTGTAATTCTAACGGTATTTACAAAATGACAACACGACTATTTACAACACGACTTTCAAGAGTTAGCTAGAGGTTTAAAGAGAAAAAGAACTGAAGCGCCGTTTGAAGGATGAAGTGAGATTTGAAAACGTCTCGAAAGACATCAATAAGAAAAGAACTCTTGAAAAGTCGATTGTTTTTATATTGTGTATCAGGCTTCTGCACGTGTCGGCTGCCAAAGTCCTTTTCTTTCCCTTTTGATGAATATTTGAAACTTCACATGATATTTATGTTGAAAGCAAAAGTCCGTGGATTCGAGAGATTTAAAAGCGTTTCATTATTTAAAAGTAGTCAGTAGATAATAATAATACTAAATATTATATTTTTTTCTTTCTGAGTTTGATTCTAAATATATTTAGCAGAAAATATATTTTTAGCAGAATTTATGGTGAAAATATATAAGGAATTAAACGTTGTTCCGTAAAGCCTTCATACTTTTTTCTTCACTGGCAACACATAATACTGCACGTTCTTAAATAATTCTTTTCTTAGCTAATGATGAGTGACAACAGTTATGGATATTCTACAGAGCGCTTTTTATCAGATCAGATGTTAAATACTATATTCTTTCGGTTCTCGCATTATTAGACAATTTTTACATGTAAATATTGGAGGGAGCAATATCTGAAATCCTTCGCCGGATTAATAAAAATTTCTTATTATTAAGTCTTTGTTGGCTCACTTGCAGAATGCGATTTACTGTGTATTTCTGGATAAATTGCTTCTCATCTGTTGATCAAGGCAGGTCATTGATTGTTAAAGACAATTTCAAACTATTTAGGACCGCAGTTGGCGTCTGCATTAATAGTTTGATCGTTTTCTGGTAATCCAAAATAAACCGTTTTTCCGCATCTCATTGCACATGCCCAGCAAAACTGCTTTGGAGGTAGTCCTTGTTTTTGTGTGAAACCTGATTTTTTTGCTCTCAGCCATTACCGCTTTCGAGTACATTAGCATACAGAATTATTTTTTTAGCTTCAGTCACAAGCACCTGAAGAAAGGATACAGTCATTTTTTACGAGCGGAGAAGTGTGAATTGATACTACTTCCTGAATGTTTTCAGCTGTGAGTTTACGTGCAACAAAAACGCCAGCATGAAAACATTTCCATTTCATTTCAAACGATCTATTGCTGTCGCTATGCACAATAAAGCTTATCCATTATTTCTTTATGTCTGATATATGGACTCGATTCTATCGGCCTTTTTAGTCCTTTGTTTGCCCCTCTCTCAGTTTCCAACTTCTAGGCCCTATCTTGCGATTGCAATTTCCGCTTCGGAACTTCTTCAATCCCCTTTGGCACTTATATGTATAGATAGCACTTACGTATACAGAAAATATCTTCAAATTAGCTTCAGAGCATGCCCACACTGGAGAAACATATATTAACTTGATGCGGAGAACGTGCCTCCCTCCTCGCTGGGACTCGAATACCCTACGATATCATTTACCTCTGAATAAAATTAACAAAACGTTAATTCAGTGGAGTTGAAAACAAAAGAACCAACGTATCCAAATTATAATAATTTGCGAATCAATTTTAGTGTTCCCCTATGCATTTTAATTTTAGAAGCCAAAATCCTGCATTAATTTCCGATCAACCTAATACTTTTCTCAAGTGGTATGACTTTAATCTGCTTGTTGGATGAACAGCTGCATTACTACACACGATTGCTAATTGAAAATACTGTTTTACGTAGTGTTTGCTGTGTTATAAAAGACTTGCAGTAATGTATAGTAAACTAAGCGCGATGGCAAAGAATTTAAGAACAGCTGAATATCTCGCTTTGCTTTCATTCGCGCTAAGGATTCCGCTCGACATTTAAGTAAATAATTGCTCAATTTACTTAAATGCCGAATTGTTCAAAAGGAGACAATCAGCATCGCATGTAGCGTTTTAAGCAGATATTCACTTTATATAAGTTTACCTAAATAGCAGAAATTTATTAACTTATTTCAGCAAAACAATATGTAAATTATAATTTTTTTAAATTTTAAATTTCAAATCCTGCTCACTTTTTAGAGGAATAAATGCAGTATACTTTAGGTATTCTCCCGCCTTTCTAGCATGCCTTCGTGGTGTAATGATCAACACGTTCAGCATGTATGCGAGAGGTCTGTGGTTCGAGTCCCAGAGAGAGCATTGCTCATTTTTCGTGTCTCTTATTTCGAAATAACCTAATGCCACTACAGCTTGGAAAATTTTTATTTATCTTTTTATAAGATATTTGTATTAATTTACGTCAGAAACATACATACACTAGTTATCTATACGTGAGATAAAAATTTGGTCTTGCAAAATACTTTTTTAAATTTCAGTAGCCTGCTACGTTCCGTTCTTAATTTGGTTATTTTTCCTTACTATCCTAAAAATGCTAACTGCTTATAATACTCTTTGATTTGCGTTATTTCAAAATTAATCCTTTCACTTGATTTCTAAATAACGCTTATAACCCAGGGTATTTGTAAAACACTGTAGAGTCATTAGATTAATTGGAAGCAGAAAAGATGAAAAATATGCAACCCCCTTCGTCGGGAATCGAACCACGGACCTCTGGAATACCGGCCCAGCGTGCTACGGTTACACCACGAAGGCACGCTAGGGATGTGGGAGAAATACCTTATAACACTTCAATCAATAAAGCATTGTGGAAATCTGTAAGCTAAGATTTACACTTATGAATTGTTTAACTTAGGTTTCATTGACCTAATCAGATCTGATGAAATTAAAAGCGAATTTACTTTCATCTTTCATTCCAAAAATAAGACAGACAACGTAATAGAAAGTAACGACACTTTTGGTTCCAATATCTTCTCTTTGTCAATTTTCCCGAGGTTTCGCATGAGCATCGTTTGGCGCTTTGGCATTAATATGGCGAATTTCACTATAACTCTTAGCCACGTAATCATTCGCGAACAGTCAGAAGACATTTTTCTCTCAGTTTCGTACTCGCTTTAAAAGCAAAATATTATTTTTCATTTCTACTTTGTAATGAACGATGCCTCTACGAAGAGTACTGCAGTTAAGACACCGACAGAGCAGTCTGCCTTGCAGTTGAAGCTAACGCCTTTTATGAACCTGCCAGCGAGAGTATTTAAGTAATTTCCAACTACGGCTGAGGCTCGAGTGACACTTCATAACATTTACTAATGCATTTGTCATGCTACTATTCAGTTTTCTGTAATTCTCTTTTTGTATTATGAGATAACAATGCACGTTATCAATTTACATTACTTATATGTGCGCAAATTACGTCCTATTATATTTCCTCTATAAATGACAATTGTTGCATTCATTCTGATGTAGTATTAATATACTGCATATTGTTTGTAATATGTGCTAGTAGACTTTTTTTTTTATTCGTGTTATATTGTGTGTGCTACAATATGTATAATCAACATAATCACTATTACGGTATTACAGTACACCACTATTACAGTATTACTAGATGCCTTTATCATTTCCGATTGCATATATAAGTACATATCACGCACTGACGCATTTACACTAAGAATTACAATTATCCCATTCATATTGATGTAATATTAATATACTGCATATTATTAGCAACAACTAAGACTAAACTTTTCATCTGATTAATACTGTATATGCTAAAATACACAGCATAATTCTTGAAAAATTATAGTATAAAAGTGCACATCATCATTTCACACTGCATATATGTGGCACATATTACATATTATTGCCCTTCGCATCATAATCATATTGATATGATAGTTGCGAACTGATACCTCGTTAAATTTTCCCTCCAGATAAGCAGAAAGAAATTGAAAATTTATTATAAAAATTCATTGCACACAACACTACTAGTTGGAAATACCTGAAAGAGAACGCGGATATTATGCAGTTTCTCCTGAACGCACGAGAAATATCGTCAGTCCCCAAAATCAGAGTCACTCACAGAGTAAACTTTGAATGGTAATTCAGCTAACAATCTTTGAATCGGCAAATACTACAGCTTATTAATAACTAACTAGTCCCAGCTCTCGGAGCCGTGTGTAGCATATAGTACAGCAGGAGCGTCTCTCTCTGTACTCTGCACCACCCCCATGAGGACACCAGGCTTGATATTATTCTTAAGCTCTTATTACGTGTCCCCTGGAAGAGAAAATCTACTATCCGTGCACCACGTCCAAGATCCAGAAGGACAAGCAACATAATTTAAATAATTGTTGTTAAGTTACATGGGCATGCAAGTCCTTTGAAGGATATACATTGAAAACCTGTTTGCTACATGTGAAGAGTATATTAAGCTTAAAAGTTGTACTGCATAAATTATAGGATTTTTTATATCAGTTTCATAGGATTGCGCGTCTTATTTGGTCCAGATATTATAGGAACTTTTAACAATATACGTACGTGCAATACGTGTATGAAAATAATAATCCACTGAAGTATTTACATAGCTCTCGGATTGATATTTAGAAAATAACGGTTTAGACAACGTGAAGAAAATATGTGAGTTACAGATTAAATAAAACGTAAGACTGATTAATGTACTTCGCAAAAGACAGTTCTGAGTTAGGAGTAATATGATGTGTGTAGGCCCTAAATATTATCAACTTTGGCATCCAGGTCTGTAGATTATTTTCAGAGGCTTTTGAGAGATTCATGTCCTGTGTTTCAGTGCTTTCATGTAAGTAATGGCTCACAGAGTCTAATTTACCACAAGAGAGCGCTGGTCTGAATCTTCAAGGCCTAACTTTTGTAGATAGGCCGCTGTAAATTAGGGCAGTGTACAGTTGGATCAGCATAGAGCTTTCTGGTTTTAAAGTTGACGAGACTAGTGGAAAATAGTCATGAATTCCATACCCGGACTGTACTGCCTACTCTGTATCCCATTGCCTTACCTTTTCAACATATACGCCTTTTCCTTATGTCCTGCGTGGATTTTGATACATTGCAGGGGGATACAGGTAAGCCCATCGCTATTAAAGGGAAATCTGCTAAAAGCATATACCAGTCCACTATTATAGGTACCACCACTTAACAGCTTCAGTACTACTTATGCTGTCTGTACGTATAACTAGTCTAATGTTTTTGCTGAGAACCCTCTTTGAAACTTTCCAATAATTCTGTCTGAAAGACGCTTCCTTAGTCTACTTGACCATTGAAAATATAGTTATTCTCCATTTTCGTGCAGAAGACACTGACTATACCGCCCTTAGATTTTGATTTACTGGTATATATCTTAAGTTCTGCTCTCCCTTCTGCTATGTCACTCATAAAGGCTTCATAACTATATCTTTCAGGATGGATTTTTGCCGATGGCACTCTCCCCTCATAGTCAGTGTTCAGATTAGTAGCATAGCCTGTAATAACGTCTACTCTTAATAAGAAATCAATTGCCACCATGACCCTTTTCTGAGCTATCAAATATAGTGGTTTGAGGCCTGCAAGATAGAGTGTTGCATTTGTCGGTGAAGTTCTGTATGCTCTGATTAATTTAAGAGGACATTCCGCCTTTGTAAGCTGAAAGTTTCTCTGACTTCATGTGCATTTAACGTTGTACACTAAGCTGATGCTCCATGGCAGACTTTTGGCTCTGTCAGCGTGTGATACCACATTTTTAGAAGTGCTGAGGAGATGCATCAGTTTTTTCTTAGTCATGCGGAGGAGACTGTTGTACTGTCAATATGATTTTAGATAAAGGTGGACGTGGTGCTATACCGATTAACCGTATTGGTAGAGGGGTGGTGCCCACGTCCTCCGTCGCATGTCGCATGTCAATATGATTTATTTTTCAGATATTCTACGTGCGAAATCCAATTGAATTTAACATCTGGAATAATGCTAAAATATTTTTACGTTTTGCTTATCTTGACTGAGTGCTCGAGAGCTCCAGTTTGCAAGACAGTCTAGGGCTTGATTTGCCCTGATCTCTTATATTCTGTCAGTCGCCCCTATTATTATCAAGGTATCGTCTGTGTATGCTTGTGCATGTATATCCCAACTGAGACTATTCAGTAGATTACGTGCTCCCTCTACTACGACGTTCCACAATGTTGAACTAGAGCAGGATTCGTGAGAAGATTTTGTCTGTGTCTCTTGTGCGAATGCCTCCATTTGTGCTGACTCTTAATGTTAC
Source organism: Stegodyphus dumicola (assembly GCF_044657685.1). Taxonomy (NCBI): domain Eukaryota; kingdom Metazoa; phylum Arthropoda; class Arachnida; order Araneae; family Eresidae; genus Stegodyphus; species Stegodyphus dumicola. The sequence continues at coordinate 179,762,990 of NC_140777.1, read as the reverse complement.
CCGTGACAGATAGCTGCTGGTTATTGGAAAAAACATCATTACTAACTTGCAGCCCAATGAGATGAGCATATCTGGCCACCAAAGGTCGCCCAAAGCCCCTCTGATGTCAAGCAAATTACCGTTCTGTACTTGGGCCTCGTAAGTTCGCTGTCTCTGATTCTTTTAATGCTGTGCAGCGGGTGATCCACTTATAATCCTTCTTTAAAGCTAAATTAAAAATGATTTTGCTTAGCAGCCCTGCATATAAAATTAGAAACACAACGGGGAAACATTTACACAAATTTAACTTGAAAAAAAGGAAAGGAAAGTTCGGACTAAGTTAATAACAAATTGCTAAATGTTGGAAGCTGAACTGTTTTTTGTGTTACTTGGGAGTTAAATTTGTTATGTCCCGCAATTTCAGTTTTTGGATTTGAGTATTTAGTTTGTGAGAAAAATGTTTTTAAAAAAACGTTCATGTGGAGAACTGGATGCAGTAATCCCAGTTATTCTTAATATTGTAAGGTATTTCTCCCGCCTTCTTAACATGCCTTCGTGGTGTAGTGTTTAGCACCCTCAGTGCCTAATTGAAGGGTCCGCGGTTTGATTCCCGGCAAAGACGCTGCTAATTTTTCAATCTCTCTTGCTTTAAAAAAATACCTAATGACTCTATAATATATGTTTATCGGTGATTAATAAATTGCGTTTTAGTGGTAAATTTTTGTTTATATTCAGTTTAGTAGTCTATTCGTGTTTCTCTTGTGATTCTTAAGGAAAGCAGGGATTGTTCCAAAACGAACTTTGGTAATTTATTGCGGTAGGGTAAATGGAAATTAATTTTCGTGTATTTGAACTGTACGATCGGATTATTAATTTTATTAGAACTGGTAATTGAATTCTGACTTGTATGGATTAATCTTTCCCTGATGTTTTGATATGTTATGTATTTGTATTGCAGCACTTTAACAACAGTAGTTTGTGGCTATCTCTGTAGTTTAGGCATTATTGCGCTGAGATTTACGTGTTTTTAGGATACCCGGATATAGCCCTTTTTTAATGAGAGGTAATATTTGTAGAATTTGATAGTGAATTTCATTTTCGCATTTTGTTGAAAAATAATCCTTTCTGATTTTATGACAAAACACATTAAAACTATAATTATCTTACTATCGTGTTAGATTTAAGCTAAAGAGTTTGAGCTTTGATGACGTAATAAAATTTACTTTACAGAGTTGATAATATGAGGGATTTAGTTTAACTGCAACCACCAGTCTCTAAATTCAGATATAATATGAGTTTTAATTTAGCTGTCCGGCACCAATTGTTCAGTGCTCCTTCTCTGTAATTCTACGGTAAGGATAAATGTATATAAAACTACTTTTTCTTTTTTTTTTTTCTTCACAACACTGCCCGCTGACTGCCTCACTATAAACGAGATTGCCCACAACTGATTTCAACGCATACAAGTGTTACGTATACCCTCAAACGTCTGACGGAAACGATTCTGATCTATGATTACGATTAGGATTAGATTCTACGGCAACGATTATGCAACGTAATCAGTATTCTGAGAACTTTAGAGCAAAGGATTCTTGCCAGTGTGTAGCAACTACAGTTCTACTTTCCTGCTGTGCAATTAATATTTATCCGGACTATAATCTGACTATCTGCTGTAGTACATCAATTCTATGCTATGTGTAGATAAGCGTATCTGATAAGCGTATTTGTAGATACGTATCCATAATATCTGCATCATACGGCATCTTCTCCATCTAAGTCATAGTATTACGTGTTCCTATATGATAGTTCAATCTACCTATACCCGTATGAATTACCTCTAGCATTATTTTGCAAATATTATGTCTTATCATCTGCACCGTGTTCTATAATAATATTGAATTGACCTGATTATACTCGTTTTATGTGCCTTACCCTTTATTTATGTATTTATAAATATTTCATAGAAGTGCTTTAGTAATTTCAATCCTTTTTTTGTGCGTTTTATACGCTAAAATGTGATTTGTATGTTTGTATGTGCTTATGTAGTTATAAGTGTTGATGCATATATTACATATATGTTTAATATGTATAATTGCTGTTCAAATGCCACGTTAGTATCATCAATCTCGTAGTCACCAAATATAATTGAATCAAAAGCCCTTGTTCGGCAGTGCAACCAAATAATATTTAAACTGAACTCCCAAAGAGATGTCTCGTGGCCTGAAGGAAGACGCCAGCTCTACAGATAGTGAGAGGGCGCTAAATAGTACCTGTTTACCAATGTTAGCCACCAGGTGTCTCCGACTTATATTCATTATACAGATACTCTTATCTTTATAATGAATATAAAAGTTTCATAAAATAAGAACAGGGACCAAAATAAATAAATAAATAAATAAATAAATAAATAAAATTAAAAAAAAAGTTACATTTCGTAATTTTTATGAAAATTGGTTCTCTTTAAATTGAAAAATGCTAAAACACAAACATTTTCATCATTTAGAACAGTTTTGTTATTGAAAATATATGTCTACGACCAACAGGTTTGAAAACGAAACTCTGGTAAGAGCTTTTGTGTGCACGGTGTACGCCATTGAACACTTCAACAAGAACTTTGTCTAGCTTTAAAGATATATATCTTTTAGGCCAGAAACTTAGATTTCCTTATCTGCCTTTTCAAACTTTATAATATCATATGGAGTGCATAAAGTAATCTGTTTTATATTGTAGAGTCCATAAGATATTTTGGAGCAGAAGACATGAAAAATTAGCAATGCCCTCGCCGGGACTCGAACCGGGACCTCTGGAATACGCTCCGAGTGTGCTACCGTTACACCACGAAGGCATGCAGAAAGGAGGGAGAAAATACATTATCAACTACCCCCTTTTATAGGCGACTGGGACCGCCAAATCCTAGCGGTGAAGAATCATCATCCACCACCTTTTCAGTTCTGGCGCCACTATAGCGTCATTAGGCTATTTTGAAGCAGAAGACATGGAAAATTAGTAATTACCTCGCCGGGACTCGAATCTGTACCTCTCGAATACGCTCCGACTGTGCTACCGTTACACCACGAAGGCATGCAGAAAGGAGTGAGAAAATACCTTATAATATATGCAAACGCTTTTTATTCCTTTCTTTATAATATAATTTAAATTGAATTAAAACTGAATTTAAACGAAAAACGAAAAAGCTAAGTAACGATTAACAATTCTTTCAAGTCTTTCCACTTTTAATTATTAGTAAATCCAGTAATCCTAGATGCTTAAGGCATTAATCTACTGAAATGCTGTAAATGGATTAATGTATTTCTGAGAATAATTATGTTGTCTGAATAGACAAATAGAACAAATACGTACGTTTATTTATTCATCCGAGATCCACCGCCGAGTGATTAAAACTGCTTAATGCTAGGAATTAAAATCAGGTTCTATCGAAAGCAAACGGGCTAGCTGCATGATTGGTTTCAATATGTGTAACGTGAATAGGAGCCAATATTCACTAGATAGTTCTCAAAGGCGTGCCTCTCCTTAGGTATAAAAGTATCCTGTGTGTTATATTGAAATAACCAAATTTGATTTTATTTATTCGGATAGAACGAAGTATATTAGGGATTTGCTTACGAAGAGGAATGCCTTTGAATTTTGGAAGATTTTCTAACAGACCGAACGACTCTTTCGTATTTAGGAACAGTTAGCCCTTTTTCAATGTCATGACAATTGTGCTGCTGACTTCTAAACCAAGACTTAGTAGTCCTTAACAGTGAAATAACTGCGGTGTGGGATTTTCCCGCAGCGACTGGTTTAATGCTAAATCTTCATTTAATCAGCTTGTAAGATTCTAACTAAATTAACTCACTTTGCTTGCAAGACCTTTACTTGAGATGTGAAGCTTCTATTCGTTAAGTCAAACTGTATGATGACAAGACGTAGGAAGGGGGGATAGACCCTGTTATTCAACTCAATTAGGAATTTACAGACGACACTTTCTGGTGCTTACAAACTGAGCCAATACTTTTGGCTGCAAACCGAAATTCAAACTAAGTTAAACAATCAGCCGAAGCTGCACAGAGATAATTAACGCGAGTTGGCTGTTAGCCCCACCACCGATGTAGACAAATCTGTACGACTGGAAAATAGCAAGCTTAAATCAGCGAAACAACGTGGCCGAACGGCATAACACGCTCTGCCTGAAGTAACTCAGACACCAGCTTAAATAGTATCTTCTACCCTACTTTGCATATCACGCCAAACCGGAATACCGTTCTGGCAAGACATGGATATGACAGAAGATAAACAAAATAATTAATTGAATAAAACTTATTTAAAATTAAATGGTTCTTTAGAAGCTCCTGTAGTCGTCCAACAATCCAGTAAAAGAAAAGGAACAACACCAAACACTGTAAAATAGTCGTTGTGGTAAGCGCAGTTTTTTACAGATTTATAATTTATTTCAGAAAAAATACCTATTTTGTTTTCAAAGATCATGCGTTAATATGATTGCATCTCCTGGATTCTCTGGCACATAATCTAAAAGGTGTTGATGCGATGATTGTATATGGATAACGTAACGTAACGTTATACCCAACCTGTGAACTGAATCACATATTGGGGACCAATATGAAACATTGCCCAACGCACCCATTACGGGCGTCTATAGAAACACCAGCTGGGCCCAGGGACTCACATCCCCGAGACACCAACTACTTTAGGCTCCCTATATTTCACTACAGCTAAACACGGGCCAGCCAGAACCACCGTCCCGGCGGGATCGAGACCACGGTAGGGTGGGTAGATGGCAACTTGGATCCATGACCGGCCGTTCTTTTTGGCTACCTGTCAGCACTACGTGGATTGCCCCTTTCCTTAGGCTTTACATGGAATACCAAGGACAGCAGTGACCGGACGCTGAATGGCCCGGGTGCTATTTGGCTACCAGTACCCTGGTGGATGAGGACTTACACCTCCCGGCTCATGAAGCGTGAATATAGGATCCACCCCATGAGCCATCGGGAACCGCCAAGTTCATAAATTGCATACCCCCGCGGCCGAAACTGCCTAGGTACAGATCCTAGCCACTATTTTGCAGAGTACTCAAAATCGACCCCCGAGGGGGTATATATGGATAAAAATAACTTGCTCGACATTAAATGTATCTCACAGATTAAAAGTTCGAATGATAATTCTTCAGATTTTGTAATGTAATACTTCATCGCACTGAATTAATCTTGCATAGTTTTCATAGACTAAGAGCTACTGGGCGTCGTGGTGGTATATTCGTCAAAGTAGTAAAAACTGTTTCAAAAACTGATACAAAAAATAACTATAAAATAAATTACAGAAAGCGAAAGAATTATTTAAACAGATAATCAGACTTATACAGCTAGTTATATATTTATTTATATAAATATTTAAAAATACATAAAGTAGAAAATTGCATATGAATATACTATTAATTCTTAGTTTAATGAAATTTAGTATTATATCATATTTTCTATTTCGTGCATGCATGACAATTAATCGGCATTTAGACATTCAAGCACATATTATTTACATATAAACTCTTCCTACACGTAATACTACTACGCATATCGATAATGTAAATCTTAAACATATTATCCACAATTTTATAAAGAAGGTTTTCTAAAAAATCTTTTCAACCAATGAAAAGCACCAAATAATATTTGATGAAAGACTAAGCCCGCAGATTTTCTAAAAGAGCTTCTAGAACTAAAGCTTCTAGAACTTGAAGAATTAAATTGTTTCAGAAATATGATACCGATTTCATTATCAGTTTAGTTTTACGCAAGTAATTTTTAAACTGGATTTTCATTTTCCAATAAGAAACTTAGCTTCTCCATACAAACAGCTGTCTATTTACTATTTAGCTGTTTTTCTTATTTAGTGTAAGTAGAAGTACCTTTTTATACAAGGGGAAAAATTGGTTTTAAACAGTTTATGTGGAACAGCTCGTACAATGAATACCTAAAAATCTTCTTTTTACATATATAAGAGCATGATGATATCTCATTTTATTTTGCATTCGTACAAAATACTTCAGCTAGAATTCTTCAAATGTAGAAATTTTGGATTTTTCCTCTTTTTGTTGCTGCGCTTATCTATCAACGGTAGCCACAAAAATATGCGCTCAATTTTTGGTTTTGCTAAGCAAAGTCCTAAATCTGCCTTGTGTCTGCTTTTTTGAACGTTGAAGTTCATGTAATCTTGAAGCAGCTTTTGAACTTTACAATCGAAAGCTTTTAACTTTGCAGCATTTAAATTTACAGTTATATCTCTTTTTTGCCTTCTCGCCTGTTGTACGTCTTGTCTTTCTGAACTAAGCCTCATACGAATCGCTACTTTTTCTTGCTTGTTATTTTCTTTCTGGTTTACATAACTTTTGTTAAGGCTTCTTTGAAGTGGTTTACTTCCACCTGGAACTGGTTGAGATTCTTTGCACCAAGCGCTTACAGTGTTTATGCAAGAATAGGAACACACACTTAAACCTAAATCCTTCGAGTAAAGTTCGATATTTCTTTTTATGGCATCCCAAGGTATAATGTGCAGTTCTTGCTCATGTGGCCCATAAACTTGATTCAAATTTTGAGACATGTTAGCGCTGACCTGCATAGCTTTGTAATATGAAGATAAAGGCTCATCTATGAATAAAAGCAAAGCACCGATTTTCATGCTGCCAAAGATTCTCTGGACATAAAAAAGAAAAAAGAAGACATCAATGTTAATTGCAAATCTCAGTAACAAAATTCAGAAATATTAAATAATGAAATTCAGTTAACTCGAAACCACCTCAAAAATAAGAGTAGATATGTCTTTATTTTTATTTTTATTTTTCTAGGCATAATTATGGACGATAGACTTACCTGGTATCAACACCTTTCCTACATCAAGCAAAGTCTGCATAAATTATCCAATTCAATGCTCAGAACACCACAAGTTAAATGGTAGATATCCTTGCAAATGCTAAAGATTTGGTATTCGTAGTTGCAGAAAGAGCAGCATTTCATAGGGCTTCCATGTGAGGCTCACGTGTGATAAATCCATTTAAAACGAGGAACGACCATTTTTACTGAGTGCCTGTCTAGGATACCGCAAGTCCCCCAATAGTGCCCTGAATGTGCTGGCTGAGCCGTTCCTACTTCGTCTCATGATAAAAGACAATATGCAATAGTTCGGACACAGAGACTTAAACACAACTCTGTAGAACTCTTCCTACTCTCATAGAATGTATGAGTCCATCGACACGTTAACACCCTGACACCTAGCGGAATTTTACATTCGAGTCCAAGCTTAAACCACGGGTATTACCGAAAGATTATGCTTTGTATACAGATAGCTCTAAATATGAGCAGGGTACAGGCAGGGGATTCTGTCGAATGCAATCCAGACTGATGAACGATGCAATCCAGACTGATCACGAAGGGTAAGTCCCGACATTCTTTTAAGCCCAGCTGGTTGCTTTCAAACCGAGCAGCTGTAAAATTCTGCATCTAAACAAAATAGCCCTTAATAATATACAGTGAATCAGCCTCCAGGCCATCCAGGACCAACGATGCAAAATACAAAGAGTAAACGAGATTCAGAGACTATTGCCCTTCCTACTTGAGAACATGAGATCGAAACTCCTGTGAGTTCGTGCATATGCCGAAAATTTCGGTTATGAAAGAACTGACGAAATAGCAAAACATGCAGCTTCAGACTTGAATAGTAGAATCCTTTTCATTTAAGCTCGCATATGAAGGCCTTAACAAACTGTCAGCTCATGGAACAGTGGCAGACTATCTGGAATAAGGACTTAACAGGAAAAGAATATTCAAATATGCTTTTAAAGTCAGCATGAAGCTCAACAGCGCAACAGCAGAGTTAACTCGGTACCTGACAGGTACTGAGTTACTTAACAGGTACTCATGGCCCTTGCATGAGTTACTTGAACTGCTTCGGTCTTCGTGACAGTGATCAATGTATATGGGGCTGCTGGGAACTCGGATTACATCTTCGATTGCCCAGACGCAGATTTCACCTCCAGAAAATAGGTAATACAAAATACTACGTATGGACTAAAAGCACTTTTAGAAATCTATACGCCATAAAAATATTCGAGGGAATGCATCAACATTTCGATCTTCATTTCCAACAATTCGGAAAATCCATGGGCTCATGGTACAATTTCCGCTGTAGTGCGGTAGCTGCATATCATACTGCCATACGAATTTCTGATATTTACATAGACCTGTATTTGCACATATTCTCAATTCGTACATGTTTTCCTACGTTACCAAGTTAATTCATCAGTTGGCAGCTTACTGTGTTAGTGCTTCCGTATTTGCATCATGCATTTAACAGTAGCAACATTAGCATGCATGTAGATGTCGATGATGCAGTGCTATGATACATATTTACTGGCTTATTTGTAAAGGCAATCTGTGTGTTATAATTCCCACACTGGAGCACATGTATCTGTGTGTAGCTTACATAAGTGTCACAATATTTACGATGTTCATATCAGTACATATTCCCCAACTTACACATGCGTACTGCATTCAAATCTATATTTATATGCTACGTGAATATATTGAATATCTGTATAGCTGCACTAGGGGTGTCTGCTGCAACATAATTGCTTTGACTAATTTACATATTTTAGCGATTTTTGTGTAAATACACGCATTTATATACAAATTTATACTGTCTGTAACAAAAAGAGTATCTGTATACTTACTTATATTAGGAGTGTCTGCATCAACATATTTATTTGAACTAGTTAATCTATATTAAGAGTGGCCGTATATATACATGTAATTATTTCTAATATCTGTAACAGAATTCGGTATCTGTATATTTGTAATATTATTAGTAATGCACGAATCAACATACTTAGGATTAATTTATGTACTTTTAAAGTAATATGTGTATATACCTGTATTTATGTACATATTTATATTCCCTGTAACAGAAACTCGATAACATGAAGTATTCCTCATATGAATCATCGTTTTGCACACATTACAGCCAGCATGTTGCCCCCCCCAATTCCCGCTTTAAAAAGTTATTTATTCCCTTTACAATTTACCTGCAAAGGGAGATGTCGGGGACCATGATATAAGGCGATAAGAAATAATTATAATCATCCATAGAACTTAAGCAGGCTGATAAGCATCTTTCCTAGGTGGGCTGATTATCCTGCTGGGTGAAAAAGAAAAAACGAAAAGTGATCATTCACTAGTTACCATGGCAACAGACAGCTACTATCTTGTCCCGTAGGCGAGGGAAAAAACTTGAACTTGAAGGTTTAAATTATTTCAGAAATATGATACCGAGTTCATTATCAGTTTAGTTTTACCCAAGTAGTTTTTAAACTGGATTTTCATTTGCCGATAAGGAACTTAGCTTCTCCATATAAACAGCTGTTTATTTACTATTTAGCTGTTTTTCTTATTTAGTATAAGTACTTTTTTATACAAAGGGGGAAATTGGTTTTAAACAGTTTTTGTGGAACAGCTCATACAATGAATACATAAAATCTTCTTTTTACCTTTTTTCCTCTTTTGATTGCTAGGCTTATCTATCAACTGTAGTCATAACAGGCTACCGTTGACAGATAAGCCTATCTTACCGTTCAGAGGTTTCTAATGGAAAAAAAATCTCAAAATACATTCGATGCATTATTGGACATTCGGATACTCGATGGTGATTCGGTTACTATTACAGTAGCTACCATTATTGCCAACAAATCGAAAACGGCGCTTGCTGAAATACCGGAATCACAAAGACTGGGTAATTCAACAACAGACCGCCAACAATAGTCTACAAGTGGAGCTCGAACTAAACGTGGTGGACAATAATTCGTCCAATACAATTATTGGACAATAATTAACCAACAGGATTTTGCGACTGGTTTCCCCAATCCCCAGCATCGTTTAAAAAGGGGAGATTATAATGCATTTTTTCCCTTATTACTGCATGCCAGGTATTACTGCATGCCTTCGTGGTGCAACTGGAAGCACGCTTGACGCGTATCCGGGAGGTCCGCATTCGAATCCCGGTGAGGCATTGCGCATTTTTCTCGTTCCTGCATAGATATAATTTAATCACGGTACAAGCTTATCTGGACAGAACATTTGAAAAGGGCAAGAAACATGCAACTTTCCGATTTCATCGAAAAGCATTGGTTTGAATGTGGTTGAATTCTCATTTTGACAGGTATAATGCTTGTTGGCTGCATAGAAATCAAGATCTTCCAAGAAGTAGTCCTTCGTGACAGCTGTTGTACTGAGGTACTCTTTTCTGAGATGCTTTCTTTTCCGATATGCTATATCCTGAGTTCCTTTTCATGGATAGTACTGCCTTCATTGTACAGCGGTCGTCACTGAGCTTTTGGAAAATCAATATATTTGTTTCTTCAATTATCCTGTAGAGATCCCAGGTCTAAATCGATAGAATCCGAGTGGTAATGTCCCTGAACACTGATAGTTGGTCCGAAGATCGAATCCCACGAACGGGCTGGCTGCATAGGCGTTTTCGTGTTTTTCCCCATGTGTAACGCGTTGATATGAGCCTGCTTCCCTTAGAATGTTCTGAACGAAGTTCTCCCTCTCTTCCGTGTACTGCCTTAGGGCAAAGCACGTAAATAGTAATAAATGAATCGATAGAACACGAGTATAACGTTCTTAAGAAATGCCTTCCAGCACGTCGCCAATCTCAAACAACGATTCAAGAGGCATAAGCCATGATTCACCAACTCCATGAGGAGTTGCCATGATTCACCAAGAGCTATGATTCTCCATTATGCCAAGAGTCATAAGCCCTTATTCACTCATGATTCACCAACTCCGCACTAAGCATGAGTGAGTGAGTGAGTGAGCGCCACCAAGGAAGACCACTGACCTGGCCTTAGCCTCACAGTGTGTTATCTTCCTGGCAGAAACCATCTACTCTCTGCTCCATCCTGCTCCGGGAACGCAGCCGAATAGACGGCTAAGAGCCTCATAAAGTCTACATATAAGCTTGGATGTTGTTGTACGGGGAAAGAGTATCCTGTTAGGAACTACTTAAAATTAAGCAAAGAAGCAATCAAAAGACTGTTAAGAATCGCTGTTAGAATAGACAGAAACTTGTGTTAGATAAAGTAAAGATAGGAGGACTCTGCCTGAAAAATTAACTGCCGTGGATTTTCTGGACTTGCTAAATGTCTACATGCGGGTGCTTATCCTGACACAACTGTCATATCTTTATGGGGCTTCTGTGAAATCGTTGGTCCTGCATGGAGGAAAGTTGTAACCTATTAAATTATTGCACATAGTAAACTTAAAAAAAATAAATAAATAAAAATATAAAAAAAATAAATAAAGAGAGAGATTAAAAGATGATTAAAAAAATCCTAGCGCCCAAACATAATTTAACGCAGTTTACTTTCCATGTGCCTAACTCTTATGTAAGAACATTTAAAAGAATGGGTACCTGTTATCACTAAGATAACAAATTCCTGCATAATTTAGTTCTTTGCGCATACTTAAACTGTAGTTGTTTTACAAATTGAACCATTCACCTACATTTTCTTTCGTAGTACTTGCAGACAGGATAATACATACATAAGTACAAAACTGAATATTAAAGTGAAAAACTAACATGATACTGAGTACAGAAATACAGAAAGCTGATCCCTAATGACTGCATACATAACACTTAAAAATGCATACATAATACATGAAAACTAAAAATAAAACTGATAAACATAATACATAAAACTGATCATTAAGTAATGCTATGTAGTCTAAATCCTAGCCAAGTACGAACTGACCTTCATAGTACATGCAGAGAAGGAATAAATACAGACTTGAGTACTTTAAAGTGAACATAAACAGAAAAGTACAGCACCATACTCAGTAAAACTAATATCTGATTCCAAACACTTGAATACATAATGCTGATACATAATTACAAAGAGAAACTTACCTACATTAATTCCATAGTTAGTTTTATCACCTTAGAACATGCACATAATTTATACAAAACATAATTAAGCACGCAATGCTGATCACTAGGGAAGAGATTCAAGCATTCGAGAGCTATAAAGCATTCGAGAGCTATCTGCCTAAAGGAGGGATGCCTTCAAGGAGGACATCCTAAGAGGAACTCATTTTGGATTTTTTGAACGAAAAATCAGAAACTATTATTAAATTTAAGAAACAAACTCTTCATAATTTTATATTTAAAATGCTCTATCAAAACTGGTTTTTGAGAAGGTTGAAAGTAAATGCTTTATATATATATAAATATGTAAGATAAAAATGTATGAATCAGAATTATAATATAACTATAAACATTAATTCTTCCTCTCTATTCTAAAATCGTAATAACTTATCTGCATTGCGTCATTCAAATTAATCATGCGATCTTATGTAACCGTTAATACCAGATGCCTCGTGACGACCAATCACCGAATTGTAAACCAAAACTTTTCTCTTCAAACAATAGAAGATATTTGTCTATTGGAAAATTTGTACTTGTGCCATCAAAAATAGGGAATTAAAATTTCACTGTATCCACAATAGCTACGGATTCTTGCTTATCAGTTGACATTTTTTCCATTTTTGAACGTGTTAGCATTCCAATCACAAAATCTTGAACACTAAAATCAATAACTTTAGAAGCACTTGATAAAACGCATAACTTTGGAGACAAGGGAAAGTACTTAAGAATCGCCGGAAAAGAAGAAGCACAAGCATCAGACGATCACACACTGTCCTTGACCCACTGTTGAATTTAGAAGCGCGTTATAAATAAATCCAGGAGCTTTTTTCCCACGTAGAGGATACATCCTACCGGCTTAACAGGTAATTTTGGATATCGAATTGAGCGATACGCATACTGTAGAAGTTGGTATTGCACTTGTTGATAATTAAAAGGTCTCACACTATAGAAACTTTGATAAGGAGTGGCTTGCACTGGTTTGGGATAATAGCACCTCGGAAAAGTTTGCCTTGGAGAAACAAATTGATAATTATTATTTCCTAGACCATCCAACGGCATCTGAACTGGAAACAGTTTCCTAGCAAGAGTAATCCAGTCTTTCGGTGTGTCTAGGTTTTGCACTGTTAACAGCATTCTTTGAGACTCAGGAAGTCCTTCCGTAAGTGCTTCCACCATTGTGGAATCAGGTAGTTTCAAGCTGGCTCCTAATTTCAACTTATTACGAAAATAAACACCAACATTATTAAATTTCTCGTATTTTAAAGACACAAAATCACTAAAAGTAACAGATTCCGATGTTGTGAAGTATGTCTCGAAAATATCCTTTATGTTGTTCCAGTCTTTATCTAAACAATCACGTAAATAGAGGGCTAAAGCCTCTCCTCTAATACACTATGAGAAAACAAATTTCTTTTCCTGTTCTGGAATGTTTTCATGTCTTTTCTCATACTTTTGCTTCACTCCTGTACTAATGCTTTTCTCATCCCGGCCTCTCTTTTTGACGGGGGGGGGGAAGATGTAAAATAATAATAAAAAAAAAAATACGATGGCTTTGCTCTTATTATGACAATTAAGTCGACAGGATAGTTTCCTGCAGCCTGAAACCTCAATGGAAAATTTAATTCAGCTCTTCAAATCATCGTTTTGTGATAAATCCAAGATAAAGTGAAAGAAGTGAATCATCAAGTTTGTTTTTTTCAGTGTTTAAAAAATAACAGATCATTCTTCTGCTGTGGTGTTTTGCAAGTGCTTCAAAAAAATAATCACGCGTTGTGTTTACAGATTGAGAGTGATCTCTCGATAAATTGAGAAGTTCGAATGTTTAGTGAAAAGGAAATCATCAGTGAATTACCGTTTAGGAATTAAGCATTACTGCGGGTTCAAGTTCGATCTGAGTTAGTGTTTGCAAGTATGTGCGACAGAAAATTACTTGCACTTCCGCTTTTTCAACAGCTCAAAAATTATTACATTCGTGTGAATCTAGCTCAGGAACTAAATTATTTAATGTGCTGCGGAATCTATAGTTTTCATTTCAACTTTGGTTAAAATTTCTGCAATTTGTTTTGAGAAAATCTGAAATTCTTGTTCATTAATTTTTCTAATTTTTCATAATTATGTGTGAGCAAATTAAGTAATTAATTTTAAGCTATTTAAATCATTCATAGGGAAGGATATTAAGATAAGTTTTTATGTTTTTGGAATTTTGTTGAGAATTTTGAATACGAATTTTATAATTATTCTAAAAATAAAGATGCTAAAAATAAGTGAAATTAGTACAGATAAATAATATGAAATTATGGTAAATGCATGTTAAAATTTATGGGTTATTGTGTGTTAAGTATAGTATGATGAGGGTGTACTGGTTCTTTCAACAGAGGCCTGTAATTACCTCTGTACAGTTGTTCCTTTTACCCTCTTCATGCAAGATAATTTTGGAGGCTCTCATTTTATGAATGCATGTAAATTTTTTATATTATTATTATGATTATTATTATAATTTTTTATTATGGAATGTATTAGTGCAGTTCTCAAAGGTCAGTTACCTTAATGCAAGGAACGGAGGCCTTTTCAAGTAACTGCCTAGGCACCCTGGGCCACCAGTGCAGAGAACACACTGGTTAGCTCAAGAGGACAGCCCTATTGATGGATATGTTTGTTTAGAAGTATTGCGAGGCCTTCCAGTATGGTAAAATAAAGGAATTGTAAATGAAAGATGATAAAGGTGAAACCATAAATTCTGAAAATCTTAATCCTATTATTTATGATGTTAAATTATAATTTATCAGTATAGAAATAAGTATCATAAATATTTATGTGCATTACATTTAACTATAAGTAATTATTATGTAAAAGTTTATTTTGTGATATGCTGTAATAACAAGAACATTCCCTGAATAATTATGACTCTCAACTCTCAAACAAAAAGACTTTTGGACTGAAATGCTGAAAAATTCAATAGGACTCTTGTTAAATAGTTAAAAATTTATTAAAAAAATTTTGATATTTATAAATTATACTTTACAGGATCAAAATTTTATTATTTATTTATATTTTTTTTAATTTGCTAGTGCTTTAACTCTTTCTCTTTAAAAAGGCTTCTCTGTCGCTACGCCTTTTTCTTTTTGAAGGGGGGAAATATGTAAGATAAAAATGTATGAATCAGAATTATAATATAACTATAAACATTAATTCTTCCTCTCTATTCTAAAATCGTAATAACTTATCTGCATTGCGTCATTCAAATTAATCATGCGATTTGTAACCGTTAATACCAGATGCCTCGTGACGACCAATCACCGAATTGTAAACCAAAACTTTTCTCTTCGCGTGCTTCCATCTTTCATAACTACGCACTTCAGCTTTTGC
Source organism: Stegodyphus dumicola (assembly GCF_044657685.1). Lineage (NCBI taxonomy): Eukaryota > Metazoa > Arthropoda > Arachnida > Araneae > Eresidae > Stegodyphus > Stegodyphus dumicola. The sequence goes on along the minus strand of NC_140777.1, from coordinate 179,747,657 downwards.
TCTCTACTGTGCTAAGATGTAATTTCGCTGGCTTGCTATCCCAACAATATCAAAAATGTAAATCTTCTGTGGAAAGGCACGACTAGAGTGCCAAGTGATTGTGGCCACAAATATCAATTGGAAATAAAAATGGAATTAAAATCGCTTCTACTGCCAAGTTTTATTTACGAAGTCAACACATTAGCTTACGACGCAATCAGATTACTTCCTCTTCAATATAGGATAACTACGCATCTACAGTGCTCCGTTTTTTCCTTTGCTTTTATTATGACATATATATACTATATTGGTAATGAAAGTTATGTAAATATAACTAAAGAGATGTTATTAGAAATCAGGCAAAAAAGCAACTATAGATTGGCATAAATTTTGAGTCAAAAGGTTGCTATTTTGCCTAATATTAGTTTTTACATTGGTGATATTTTCATTCAGTTACCGAAGTATTATTTCAGGTCGCCACAAAATTAGCTTTCCCTCGTATGCAAATTTTAATCACGTTCGAAAGTATTCACTTACCTGAATCATTCGATACCTGGCAAATTTCGTCGTGATTTGGGAAAAAGATGACATCACGTAAAACATCGTGAGGACATCAGCTTGACAAATTTCGAACAAAGCATTGTCTTTCAACGGTTGCGTAAGGTCAGCTTTCAGAAACTGGAAACTCAGTCTCATCTTTTCGGCATCGAAAAACTGTGGCGTTTGCTCTAGCACCCGCATCACATTTTGGGTTGTTATTTTCCAGTTCTCATCATTATCAATAACTGTGATGTGCAACGTCAATTGCTGTCTAGTATAAAGCCAAACAGTCTGATAAACAGAAGTTACTATTCTACTCACAGCAACAGCGTCTGCACCTGGTCCACCGCCCAGACAGCAAACCCTCAATTCTCCCCGAAGCAATGGTTGGTAAATTTTGAGAGGATCTTCTTTGAATAACTGCAACAAATGATGACCAGCTAAGCTAGAAATCAGGGGTGAATGATTAAACACATAGGCACACCTTTCAACAGCGGTATTATAAACTGAAACAGCTCTCCACTTGTCAACAGTTAGTACACCTCTCTCGAGAGCACGTTTTAATATTGGAACATTCCTTTTCTTTCTCACATTAAATTCTTCACTAATTACTTTACGGTAAAATCCCAGTAAATGCCATTCAAAGTCTTTGAGAATATCAACAGGCATATTTATTTTAAAAAGATCCAATATTTCCTACGACTATTTAGGCTACGATACATTTCACCTATAAACAACTCGTTCCCTAGTTCTTTTGCAAGGCAGCCGATGGTATTTATAAAAAACACTTAGGGGATTTCCCGGATTTATCTTTATTCTTACGGTAACCTGCATTCGAAACCGAAATCGTTTGCAGATTTGGCAGCATTAAAGCCTTTGGAGACATTTTGTTTCATACCTTGGCGAAAACAAACAGAAAATAGTGTTATCAGCTTTTTGTTTCATACCTTGGAGAAAGCAAACAGAAGATAACGTTATCAGCTTTTTGTTTAGTGCTATAATTTCACAAGTTTCAGCTAAGAGGCAGAAGAAATTCGTGTTTAAAATGCAAAATGCATTTTAATGGTAATTTATTCACTGCGAGTTTTGGAAATCCGTTTGTGATAATTTAGCAATGTAGACGGTCTTACTTTGGACTTTTTTCCCTTCGGGAAAAAATATTGATTAATCTTAAAACTAAGTATTCTCAATATCAATTTGTGCGTGCATGTGTGTGTGTGTGTGTGTAAAGTAAAAGTTCTTGGCATACGAGTGGCCCTGAAACTAAAACGTTTGCACAACTCTTGAGGCAATGTCTGATCTGATCCTTAAAATGTAGATGACTATAAAGTGAAAGCGTGTGTTTAAAACTGAGTTTATATTTCGAGATATTCCTACATTGCTTACATAAGAAAAAGAGACTTCTTATGCCATGCACAAGTTTAATTGTTGTTAACAATGTTGGGCAACAGAAGACTTCTGTGTTTCCTTTTTTCTAACATATGCCTCATGTTCCTTAACGCGAAATTTTAAGGCTCTCTTAGTTTAGCCAATGTAAATTAAACCACACTGAAAAGGAATCCTGTAAATACTCCAGGAATTCATATCCGGAATGGCGTCCTTGAGTATGGAACTTGTAATTTTATCGGAATTTTATTGATGGGAGAATAAACGAAAGTTAAATTTCTGCAAAATACGTGCAGTTTTATAGCTAACTGATGGAAAGAAGGGAATGACAACAGAATTTTTATAATCTCCTAAAACAAGAATGTGCTTTTTGGTGTGCTAAGATGAGAATTTTTTAACTGCTTGATTAATAATGTTGGGTGAAAAGCCCCTGTCAGTAGCTGTTGCTTTTAAATAGTTTAGTTCTTCATCAAGGAAACAAATCCAAAAGGAACCTGTTTTATTCGACAAGCTATAGACATCATAACTTTTCAACAAATTATAATAGTCACTTTGTTTTAATAATAAAAATATACATCTTATTAACTGCAAGGCAATTGTTTCAGTTGTTAGGCCAAATAACTGCGGGAGTTTAACAATTTTTTTACGTAATAAAAATTAGTATTTATGTATAATAACATTTTAGTTCTAAGTTCTATAAAAATCAGCAATTTTTATAAGTTATTGCTTAAAACTAGAATAAAGATACATGTAAGGAAATGCATTGAATAGGCTCACATTTTTGGACCGATATAACGCATGATTGGCAATACGAGAATCGACTCCACCATAGAATCGACAAAATAAATAAAGAAATTTTGGTAATAATGTTGTTGTCACTTATCTGTCACTTATCAGCCCACTTGTCTGAGAATAGCATCAGCGCAAGCCCACGAAATTCCTTGTGGCAAGGAGCGCAAGGTGAGCCTGTCATTGGCAACAGCATTCAGCACCATGCAGGTGACAGCATGACTTGGCCCGACCCCCCCCCTTTGATGGGGAGCATCCCAGAGGGACGGGTTCAAGGGTTTCCCACCAATTCATACAAGAGGACTTTCGGCTAGCTGCATATTTGGAATGCCGCCATGCAGCACGGACACTATACATTTACAAACATCCATGACTTCTTCGTTATTCGAACCAGGCCCTTCGGCCCGGCAGTCAGCAATGCTAACAACTATACCGGTTGGGCGGCTGGTAATAATACAATACTGCATTAAGAAGAAGATTGTTGTGTTTAATAAGAGCATTAATACATATTTGTCACTTCTATATGAAATCAATACCAGCGACAAGATACAGGATCGATACTGGGAAAGTATCGACACTACATGGCTCAATAGGCATAGCATAGAAAAAGTTTTAATTAGTAACATGGCATAATCAAAAGGTAAAAGAATTTTATAACATTATTATTTTTTAGGATAGAAAGAGGTTTTTGAGCTTTCATGTCGATCATATGGTGACAAAAACGCTGTCTATCCTGTGAAGTACTCCGTTAAATGTACAGGATGTCCACAGATGTTTACCCTGATTACAAAAAGTCATAACTCGTGACTGAGTACAGATAAAGACAAATGCACTGAAGCTCAAACACATAAGGTGACAAATAGCAACAAAATTTAATAAACTTTCACATGTGCACATCTGTTAGCACGCAAAGTATCCAACCAGTACTCATTTACGCCACACACTTTTCCTGACAAGCCCACTCCCTTCCATGGCCACCGTGCTGCTGTCTAGAGCAACCAACACATTTCGTGGGTCTCATGAGCGTCTCGCATCGGGCGCCGTAACCCAGCGGTTGGTTCATCCCACAGCGCTAGTTCTGCTTACCAAAAGTGGCCCACTGGGCACTCTCATCCAATTATCCGGGAGCCCTCTTCCTATAACTCTTTCATTGGATGTATGTTAAAGACATTGACTAACACACAGTAGTTCTCAATGTTATGACCCTAGAACAGCGCATCACGCCATTTACACAATAACATTGAAATTGCTTAAGAACACTTTTTTTTTCAATGCCGGGCTCTAGCTGTTTATTGGTGTTGGCTACTACCAAGGCCGAAAGTGGTGGTCTCTTTCTTATGGAGGCACCTAATAGGTGGGCCTTCTATGAAGGTACGGACAAATTAGATCCATGCCTTCTCCAGAATTCGAATCCGAGCCCTTCCTCAGAATCACTAACCAGTCAGAGTCATTAACCACCTTCCCGTCTGGGCAAAAATCTGTGGCGTGAAAATGAATACTCATTGGATATTTTGCATGCTACCAGGGATTAAATGCTTTCGATAAGATTGTAAACTTTGAGAGTTTATGTACAAATAATTCGGTGCATTTTTCGTTATTTGTGCACAAGGAATAGTTTTTCTTAATTAGGAAAAGTATTTGTATACACCTTATATATCGTTTAATACAATCATTTTATTTACTCTATTTAATGTTGCACAAAAGCCGCTGTATTAAATTTTTTACTGGTATGTATTGCTTATATTTTGTATTTTTTTTATTATTATTTTTTATTTTATTTATTTATTTATTTATTTATTTATTTATTTATTTATTTATTTTTGGCTTCCATTGAGAAAAATCAAAAATTTAATTAGGCATTTAAGTACTCATCAAATTTTTTTGAAAGTATTTAATGAAAGAAAGAAATTTTCTCTATTTTGTAGCAATAATTTATTAAATTCTATCAATAGTTTGTTTTGAAGATGAACTTGAATGGGAAGTTCCCGATATTTAGGAAGGTTTCATTCGTAACTGAAAGGGTTAAGATATCATTTGTAATCTTGTTCGAAAACATTCGGTGTCTGATACGACCGGATGCGACATTTTTATCGCTCATACTTAAGTGACGCAAGAACGCTTACTTTATATGAAACAGGTATTTTATCTGAAGTAAATAATCATAGTGCCATTGTTCGTAACAAGATATTATCATTACTTTTCTAGCCCTTTCCCCAGTAAGTGAATTTATTCTATCTAATCAGATTCCGTGACGCTTAAAATAATATTCTGTTTCGGTATTTTCGTGCTACTACAATTTTTATCTAATCAATAGAACTAAATTCTAAATTCAGGAATAAAATATTTAGAACTTTTAAAAATAATGGTAAAATAAATAAAATAAAATAAAAAAATGGTATGCACTGAAATGAAGCAAGTGGTGTATGTCGAGAAAATGACTAATTATTTATTCTGCATTGTATAACATTAATTTTCTGTAGTACTGCCTAAGATATTACTTTATAGATCTGGAAATTATTTCAGAGAGAGGTCTAAGAGCTAAATGGGAATTCTAAAAGTTACAGATAAAAATTTCTAGAGAACAAAATTTAGAGCAAATTAAGCAAGAAATTTAATTGAAATTTGAGAGTTTAAGGTAACTTTCAAACAGAAAATATGTGATAAATAGAAAATATGTTATTTTTCTAAATAAGAAATATGCTGAAGAAAAATTAAGTACCGAAAGACAAAATTCTTTAATGCTATTCTACTAATTGATCTGTACCTTGCTCCGTCTTAAATTCATAAGTTGTATCATTCACAAGCAAATCTCTAAAGAGCTACCTCTCACCGAGTTTCAAGACACACGTTAAAGAACTTCTAGGATGACTTGACTGCAAGATAGCCAACTTTCGTATACAGTTAGCAGTTGCAACAAGAGGGTGCATAATGGCGTCCGTCATAAATATGCCTCAACCTTTATACAAGTCGGTCATTGTTCAAAAAAGCAGAAATCTTCACAAAGATTTCTCGGCATAAAATTTCCCACACTGTCATGAACATCAGTTTTTAATTTTAAAAAATCTGATATGTACACCACATGACTTCCTTGCACGGAATATTAAATGATACGCATTTTTTTTTTTTTTTTTTTTTTTTTTTGCATTTCATTTACACTTATTGGACTGAATTAAATCTACTTCGCCGACAGCGCATAAACCGCAATAGAATAAATACATTCTTTAAAATTCACTCTATTTGTTTACCATAGCGATACTCTGGCGCTAGGTTCACTTAACAGTATTATATTTCGTTCATATTATAACTAAGAATGAACAAAATTTGTATCATTTAAACAATTATCTAATCGTTGCCGCATGTTCTATTCAAATACTATAATAAAGCTAGAATGATGTATAAAAAAAATTAAGGAAACAAAACAAAAAAGAAACAGCTTTTCACAGACGATTGAGTATTTCTCATTCACTTAATTCAGTTCTCACTTCGCGACAAGGCAAAAATACATGAAAACTCAAAATATCTGTATTAAAATTTAAGAAGCAAATCTTAAACACTTATTTTCTCGAAAACATTCCAGAATGGATTAAGCATGATTTAATTGGCAATAATAAATGAAGGCGTTATCTTTGTTGTTGCGAAGATAAATTTCTCTAGATTGGCAACAAATCCACTATCCTGCTGTTTCAAATGTAAATAAGCAATGACCGCCATCAAAAAAATTATTAGGCTTAGCGGCACTTAAACAACTTTAAAATTGTTGATAATTCTAAAAATATTGCATACAGATTTACTAAAGGCATAAAAACCTTAAATGCTTAAAATATATGGATATTTTCGTTGAAATATGTTGCCTGAAGCTTTTCGCGATTACAATACTTCCTTTTTACTTCGTACAATTACGTAAAAAGACCAAAACTGGTTAATTAACTACCTTTGATAAATTAAGGCCTATTCTGCTAAACCTAGGCACAAAAGTAAGACAAAACGCCAAGTGGCCAAGAAGTAATAAGCCATAATTTGCTCTCTGGTAATGGCATCACCAAAATGGTGAATTTTGAAATGAGGAACAACAGCATTTACAGTAAACCTTACCATTACTGCAACAAGCACATACAGATCCACACACATTTATGATAAAATGTATGTAAATCAAAATTCTGACTTTAATTTTCGGTAATCCAAAATTTAGCTGTCCATTTCAGTTTTACTATTATCCCTTTCCATCCTAAGTAATTGCTTACAATAAATAGCTCTAGACTGCGTTATTCCAAAATTTATTCTTGCGCAACGTTAATATTATGTAGGCATTAACATAAGGCTCCTGTCAATAATGATTTCGAATTAGGGATATTTAACTTAAACAAAGGAATAAAGCTTTGTAAGGATCTTAAGTTTTACTAATGTTTATTTTGTTTTAAAACTATACTGTCCTCTCTTATTTCTAACTTCCGGCCAGAATTAAACAAGTTAATTTGTTTATGCAAATTGTACTTGCTACCACCTAAGTATTTAAGTTGTGGCTTTTTGCCAAGAGCTGGATAGAGAGGGAAAGTGAGCCGCCTTGCCACTGTATTCCGCACGAGTTTTCCATCAGCTGCTGTCTGCCTTTAAGGCCAGAGGTTTAGTCCTCTTGGTATTTAAAACGTATTGTAGTTTCGGCAGTTTGCGTACTACATGCGTAATGACTTAAAAGGGCAGTCTTAGTGTTAGGCCATTGTGTAAACTAATTTAAAGTTAGGTCTTATTTAAAATTTTAGTTAGTAGTTTTATATCTCTACGCTCAGACCACAAGTGGTTGGTCTCTGTATTCCGAAGTGCGGGAGCACCTATACTGTTGTGGACATAAAGGGTAAAGTTAACCATTCCTGCTTGTGTCGTCCATTCCACGCATATTTGAACATAGCTTGAGTAAGCTTCCTGTTCCCATTCAGGACACGTCATGTTCCCCAAGCAGATCAAGAGAATACACGTCCTGATAGTTTAACTAAAACTAAATCATTCTGAACGAGGATTTCATATTGGATACGTAGCCCTCTTTCTCACTCACTTCTGTGTTGCTAACCAGCTTGTTACTAACCAGCTTGTTGCTAACCAGCTGCGTTTTCTTCAATTACAGTTTTCTCATTTTAAAATATGCTAATGTAACTATTCAAGGAAAAGCGCTCTTTCGTTTTCGAAAGTTATCTGTGGCTTCATTTCCAACAAAAGCAATGTTCAACCGGCTTCGATGAATGCTACGATCTTTATGCATGAAATTACTAAAAATGAAATGAGGGAATCTTTCGCTTCTGAGATCATAACGCAGATGCATATTAACACACTACATTCATTGGTACCCCCAATGTTGCCGTTAGAGATCTCTTATGCCGCGTGGAACTTCTATCTTGGCAAGCAAGAGTTTTGCGTACGTGAATTTCCTCAGGTAAGGCGAGGAGTGACATTTACTTTTAGGAGCTAGTAAAAGCTGTTAAATTTACATGGAATTTATTTAATGAGCATAAGCGTTTAAATAAATTAAATTTTCGAAGTTTCATTTCATGTTAAATAATCTAATCAATAAAATATTTCAACCAGCACTTTTCACGATTTCTAGAGCAGCACTAAAAAGAAAATGCGCATCTGGGGCCCATAATCGTTAATCAGTTTTAGAATCATTTGCATAATCTTCTGATCTTGAAAAAATAGACTATGAGAATGTCCTCTTATATTTACGTTATCATTGCTAGACTGCTGTTGTTATGAAAGAGTATACACTGTCCGTTTGTTTTTGGTCTATTTGTTTCAAGCTGCATATATGTATATATGCAAAATGCTATTATATTTCCTCTCGGCATTAGATTGATATCATTCATTTTGATGTAACATTACTATGTGCGTATTATTAGCAATAGTTACCACTGCACAAAATCCTCTTACTTTAATCATTGACTGGACAGCTGGTCCACACAAGTATAGGTGAATATCAGCCTGAATCTTCCAGTTAATGGATGGGGTTATCTAGTTTTCGTCTAACCTGCAATACATTGCCCATAAAGTACATTACATTTTAATACAATACAGCACGTTAAATGCTTATCAATATATAAACTTTTCAAAACAAAAATCAGTGATTACGCATTACAGTACATTGACGATTCTTTGCAATACGCATTGTTACGTTATTTTCTTCCTTCACGTTCGTACGGGGTTCGTGAGGATTTGGAGTGAATAATGACGACAGCACTTGATGAAGTATCGAAACACACTTTATTTACCAATATTAATCAGGACATCTCCAAAGTCACTTTTTACAGTCGTCAAACTGTTATAAACACGCTGACACGATCAGCGACACAGCTTTCAGGTTATCAAGCTATAACGGTGGAGACAGCTTCACTGCAAAGCACCAGAATACAGAATCCCAACTCTGCCCGGTCGTTCTCGGAACTCCACGTACTCTCGAGACTCTCCATTTTATTTAGAGGTTCTTACCGACCATGGTACTTAACTGCATTCCCAAGCAAGCAGCTTTCTTCTGTTTCATCTTTATTGTTGACGGTGCGAAAATGTGAATCAGTAAATGGCATCTTCGACCACTGGTCTATAACATCAATATAATGTTTAGTCCTCCCCCTAAACCTCTTTCGATTTTGTTTAGCGTCCTTCTACCACTCTTGCATGTTCCCCAGCTCTTCCATTAGATGTCTTTCGGATAAAATGAAGTAGCACTAACTGAAAAAAGGGGGGGGTTAAGTATTTATTTTACTAAATTCTTAATTAAAGCTCATTGCGCAACACAGAATGGTAATGATTAAAGATTTCTTAAACTATTTACAATAAAGTGCGGAATACGTCCTGTCACAACCCGCTGAAAGAATATACTATTTGGGTGTACCGGATATCATTGCAAGTAGTCGTACTTTAATAGTCTATAATTCCGATCCTTTGAAATAAAAAAAAAATAAAAAATAAAAAATAAAAATAAAAAATGCATGCAATTTGGAGAAAGCTGTGTGAAGGGTCGACTGACATATTTTGGTCCTGTATGTTATAAACACACGTGACTATAATAAATGAATGACTAAGTGAATGTTTAAATGTTTGTTTCAAAGGAGTTTTAAACAGTCAAATCTTCCAAGCGCCTTCTTATTGGCCACTTGCTTTTCAATGTCTTCTTAATCCCCTTGGACCATAAATACCCTCTCCTTCGATTTCACAACTAACGATGCACTCGACGACACACAGAGCACAGCTCCTGACTCTTCGGTTCAGTCGTTCCCGAAGCTTAACACACTCTCTCGACGATGCACTAACCGCGATACGCTAAGAGACTCTTCGATGTACTCGACTACCAACTCGGCGCTAGACTTCGAGACGGACGCTCAATGATTGATTATCAGCTCGCTAGACGAGGCGCACACTCGATACTAACTCACTCTCCGCGTACCAGCAGGGTTTATATAGCTTTTGCTGGTGTTCGAGAACATTCTGGGCTAAACTGGTAAGAATTCGTTCCAGAAGGTTCTCCATCCGTCCATGGCACATTGCCACTTTTGTTGCCAAATAGGCGATTTTTCGCCAAATGTGGCAACCCTGATTTCCTTGTTATTTTATGGCAACCCTAAAACTGCTTTGCGGGGAAGCCATCTTACCACGCCTGTACATTTCGTAACAGTATTAACTTCGCCAAGTAATAAAACATTAATTATGCATTACAATGCACTAACTTAACAATGGCATTTAACTATGCAAGACAGTATTAGCTGTACACCAATCATTAAGCAATACACAATTAACTCAACACTATACATGATACACAATTGATCTTGATATAATGCATTAATGCATTGAATTGGCTCTCCATATCGATGCTGCATACAGAATCATGCGCTATGTAATATTATGGTACCACGTTTTTAGAAGATATGATGATATAACCCAGTTGTTGGATGCCGCTCTTTGTATTGTATGAATCAGGTGATCGGCACGCTGCTTAATGTGACTGATGAATGGCATCCATGACACCCTACTGTCTAGTATAGACTGATGTATTCCAAATGGGCTGAAAGAATTGATCATAGTTGAGTACCATATGACGGGAAGATCGAATAGTTTAAGATTGGAGTTAAAGAGGATTTTTTCGACCTGTTATCATAGCTTGCGTTTTAGAAGCTAAAATCAACAACTAGTGCTACCTGGTCCCGTCAGCGAAGGTGTTGAGTCACATCTGTGCAATGCATTCCAGATAACTTCCACCAGCCACAACCAGGAAAACGTTGTCTGTGAAGTTATGAGTTTTGTGTGTTCTATTCTATCATACAGTTGGAATGCTTTATTTGCAGTAAGATTCCACAGTGTGGGTCCTAAGCATGATCTCTGTGGACACCCGCGTGTAGCTTCTTATCTCCCATTAGTGCCATCTGATGAGCTCTGCACTTTTCTGTCCTGAAGGTAGCTTTGAATTAAGTCAATGATTGTCCGGGCTAGGCAATGGTTGCAAGACGTTTGGTCACATCTGGCCACGACAGCGAATAAAAAGGATCATGTAAGCACAGAGAAATAACAGCTGAAAACAAATCTGTCTCTCTGTTGGCTGTTAGGACGTACGTTCTTTCAAGGCATGCTTTGCCGAGAGTCCTCTTCGAAAGCAAACTGTTTCTAGTCAAGTGCAGATACTGACTAAGTCTTAAGAGGATAGCTCTCTCCGGGACCTTACCTAGGAAAAACAGAAGATATATTGGCTGATAAAATGTTGGTAGACAGGGATCATTGCCATTGTTTAGGTATCAGCTCATTTATGCAGTCTTTATGGATTGAAGAAAGTGCCATATTTTCCAGCATGCCCTCAGGAAGTCAAGTAATAAACATAGGAAAACCTAACGCGTTATCTGTACATTTCATTATTGATGCCGTCTGCCTCTGGGCCTTTTTTTCTTTGCTGATCGGCATAAACCGTTCTTCTACTATATTTGAAAATGGAGGCCGTCATACACTGAAACATCTGGGTACTATTGTTGAAATGAACAAGATTTTGTGCAGGACGAGGAATAATGAATGCAGAATAGTAATTGTAGGACGAAGATCTGTAAATCAGCACACGTACTTAAATGCCCGGTAGCATAGGTAAGCAGTTTTAATGCAGTAATTGCGTCAGGTCGCAAATTTGGCTTCGTTAATCTGTCTTTTATACAATGTTCTGGATCACCTGATCTGCAGCATTCGAGATTCCCTCAAAGATTGCTCTTTGAATGGCTGATATCTGCATCTGAGGGCGCGCATTCTGCTGCACTTTGCCACCAATGTGGGAGCCCAAGAATGGGTACACAAAGCTGGTGCACGAGATTTTAGTTTCTAAGCTGTATTTCAGGCACTAATCGCTATTACATTAACATAATACATTGATGCACATTATTATTTTACACTGTGTTCATGTGCACCTATTATAATGTAACATTTGCCTTGACCGTTACAATCATTAAATTCATATTGATAGACTATTAATATTGCATACTACCACTTTTGCACTTTTCACTGTCTTATACTGCACGTATTAAATGCACATATCACTGTTGCAGTATATTATATCACACTGAATATTTTCATTTAACGTTACGTGTATTTGTACATATTGCATACTATTGCATTTCTCCTGTGAAATTGATACATTACTTCCATACACATATTGTTACGAATTTTGTATATGCGTAAATAATTTTAATGAAATTACACACGGAACTGTAGCATCTTTTGTATACTGTAATAAAAAATGCCTCAAAAATATGCAGCTCCGCCGGAAAAGTAGCATCACAGGGGCAAAACCGTTTAACATTGAGGAAAATGGCTATCTCGCGCCAAGCTGGCAATGGTTTTGGCAACTAATTTTGGTCGCCAAATTTGACAAGATATAGCCAAAAGTCGCCAGACTTGGCTACCATTTGGTGACATTGTGGTCTGATCCTGTACAACTGTAATTGATTTATTTCTTATATGTAATTGCAACTGTATCTGGCCTTATATGTAACTTGATATACCTTCCAGCTATTTCGAAAAATCGAAGGTACCGGAAATTTCTGGGCGGATGGGTAAAACTATATACAAGAAAGAGTATATACAAGAAAGAGTAGTTCACAAGAAAGAGTATCAGCTCTCTGATTAGTTCAGTATTGAGAGGAGTTCGGAGTATTGAGAGGTCTCCGATGGAGCTTCGCTGATGAAATGCTCTGCGCATTGCGTTGCATTTAGCATTCTTAATAGTTTGAAATGTAACTACTGATTGTTAACTGAGAGAACTGTACTAGTACTTTTGTGAAAAATTCCAGAACTGTTAAGTGTTTCTTTCGGGAAAGTAAATTTTATCAAGCTATCATCGTTTCTGCTTGCATTCAGTCACCTACTCACCCAATAGTATTATATATATTAATAAACTGCGCACTAATACAATAAACGTAATACTAGTTGACAAGACATTTACTATTGCCTCTTCATTCTATTGTAGAATGATAAATTGAACATAATCTCTAATATACATCAATCCACATTATCTTTTTACATTATATAATGGACACAGTATATATATTATAGCATTTCCCTGAGCATTGCAATCATCACATTCATGAGAATATAATACTTTTATACTGCATATTATTAGTAGTATTTACTGTAGCCCTTTCATTCTATTGGATTATTAACACGCTGCATTTAATCCATAGAACTCGTTGATAGCATTTTCAAATTCTTTTAAATCTCCAAACTTTTTTCCGATATATTTATTTAATGTTAGAAATTTGCATGTAAAAGGAATCGCGCAGTTTACTCCGACGAACTTCAAATCTCAATTGTAGTCGCTTATCAATGACTTTTACAAAGATAAAGTCCTTTAAAACCATACACAGAATTCCTTGTCATCAAAGTCACTGCAAAGCAAACTATTTATTCTTATTTACAATAATCATTATTTCGCCTTCCTGACATTTACTAGTAATGATATAGAAAACCGATTTCAAGCCATTAGAAATAATAAAAGTTTACTAAAGCATCGATTAATTAGTTACAGCATCGCTAAAATATCGATATAAGTCCTAATTAAGGAAATGCTGCAAGGCTCAGCTTGAAGAAATGATCGATGTAGAAAGATCCGCATCGATTTTCTGAAAGAAAACCGTTATCCTCGATAAAAGTTAATGATATGTTCTACCTAGGAAACACTTTATATTTGCTGCTTTATTTTCCTGCAGCGTTTGTTCTTTGCGCCATTTTTCGTACGCGTGAAGAAAAAAAGATGTTATGATTCATCTGGGGCATGAAAAAAGAAGGTGATGTTATATTGCATCCGCGATCCTGTGGCGTAAGTTTTTTTTTTTTTTTTTTTTTTTTTTTCCCAGCGAGATGACGCTGAATTGCATCAGAGCATATAACAACAAAATTGAGGGGCCTGTAACTACACTCATGTCCATAAATTAAGGATAATGCAAAATCAGGCAAAGGAAGAGTTAGAAGCAAAACAAATTTGCCTTATTTGTAAAGCTTATTTATTAAACAAAAGGTAAAGAGCAAAAAAAGATGCTATATGCCAGATATTATTAAAAAAATTAGCGATTTTTTCTCCCTGGAGCAAATTCCAAAAAAACCTATTTACAAAAAAACAATATTACACGGTTGGTATGATTCTTAATACATTGTATGTCTCCCAGACTATTCAATACAGTCCGAACAACGCCTAGGCATGCTGAGTATCAAATGATTGATCTGATCTTGGGGGATATTACACCACTCAAAAAGCAATGCTCTCCGAAGTTCCGGTAGACATGTAGGAGGAGGCTGACGAGCTGCAACTCGTCGGGCAAACATGTTCCACACGTGCTCTACTGGATTCAAGTCCGGTGAGAATGCTGGCCAATCCATACGGGTGATATCCTCCGGTTGATGGCATTCGCTTACGATGTTTGCACGGTGAGGACGGGCGTTGTCATCCATAAATACAAATTGTGAGCCCATGGCGCCCCGAAACAAACGTACATGTTGTTCCAGATTGACGTTCCGATAGATTTGACTTGTCATAGTTCCAATTTGAACATGCAGGTCAGTCCTGAACCCAGAATAATTCCACCCCAAACGAGCACGCCTGCACCACCGTAACGGTGTCGTTCAATGATGTTTTCTTGGTGGTAACGGGTACCTGGAGCTCTCCATATGAAAGTCCGGCGAGAATCAGACTGCAAGCTAAACCTGGACTCGTCGGAAAACATCACACAAGCCCACTGTTGCGGTGTCCAGAATGCATGCTCTCAACTCAAGGCTAACCGCAGGCGACAGTGAGTTGCAGTTAGTGGAACGCATCTGATAGGTCTACGAGCATATAGACCAATCTGCCCTAAGTGTCTGTACACGGTCTGCCTTGAAATTGTCGTACCAGTGGCTGAAGAGAGCTGACGACACAGGTCTGAGGCTGTGCTCCGCCTGTTTCTTTTGTCAGTAACTGCCAAATACCGGTCCTCATTCGGCGTTGCAACTCTGGGCGACCTGTGCTGTAACGTCTACTCACATTACCATCATCTTGGAATCGTTGCCAAAGCCTGGAGATGACACTCTGGGCAATTCCAAGTTCGTCTGATACATTATATTAACCAAACATTTTAAGTTTTATTAACAACTTAATTTATACGCGATCCTCTCTCTTGTTTGATTCGGAAGATATCAGAATATTGCGCGTATTAAGGGCACTCAAAGCAGAGTTCAAAATCTAGTTAGGATAACAGCAATTTATGTGTTGTGAACTCGAAGGTCACTATGCTGACCAATCTGTTTGGGAAGAAGTAGTACTGGTTGGAGGTCGCAGTGATTCCCGCTTGCCGCTCAGTGTTCTCAAGTGACCCTTTATAGTGATTTTTCACACTCGTCGTTATCATTGTCTTTTCATTATTTTTTATCTTGAATTTTATCTTATTTTTATCTTGAATTTTATCTTATTTTTTATCTTGATTTTTTTTATCTTTTATATGCTTGAATTTCAGCTACAGTGTAAGGATCCTAAGTTTTACTAACGTTTCTTTTATTTTAAATCTTTACTATCACTTCTTATTTTCTACTTCCGGCCAGAATTAAAAGCTTTAACTTATTTATGCAAATTTGTCTTGCTAACGCCAAGTACTTAAGTTGTGGCTTTTTGTCAAGCAAGAGAGAGGAAGGAGTTATTAGAAGCAGGCCGCTTGCCATAGTAGTTTTACTCGGTTGCTGGTTGCCTTCAAGGCCAGAGGTTTAGTCCTCTTGATAATTTCAAACGTATCGTAGTTTTAGCAGCTCTCTGTACTACATACGGATTTTGTTAAATAACTGCCAATCTTAAAGTTAGGTACTTGTATATTAATCCAAAGTTAGTTTTAGTTAGAGTTTTAGTTAGTAGTTTTATATTCTTACGTTCAGACCACAAGTGGTTGGTCTCTGTATTCCGAAGTTCCGGAAATCTCTGTAAAGGTAGAAAAATAAAGGGTTTCGTATACCCTTCCTGTGTGTATTGTCTACTTCACAATTTATTGAACATAGCTTGAGTAAGCTCCCTGTTCCGAGTCAGGACAGTTCATGTTTCCAAGGCAAGTAAAGAGGAACACAAGTCCTGATAACAGTATCGCCGGGCGTAGATATCTGGGAAGTGAAAATATTGAAGTCAATAGATACATAATTTTGAAATTCTCCCTCATTTCTAAATTTTTTAAGACATCTACTTCCTTCTTCTTCCACAGTGGTTTACTTCTCTTGAGAAATGTATACTTCACCTTTACGGAAGCAATTGGTAATACATGTTGATGTAACGTTTTTAATGCATCGTTCATTAAACGCACCGCTTCGAGTAGCTTTGCATTAGCATTTGAGGTTGTTCCTATCTTTTCTCTCCTATCGAGAAGCATCAAAATCAAGCGCTTACGAAAGTTTTGTTTAAAACTTCTAATGATCCCTTGGCCCATACGCTGGATAAAACTGATCACTCTCCAAGAGAAAAAGGGGGGAGCGCCGCCATCACGTGTTCGCAGGATTTATGACTCATCACTAATTTTCGGTTGACTTCGGAATGTTAAAGAATTTTTTCCAAGAAAGGATTAGCTGACCTGGGGAGGTGGAAGTTATTAGAAATTTTATGAATCGCAAAAATTTTGCTCGCTATAACCGGGATTTGCTCTTTAAAAGTGAGTTATGCTTCTATAGACTTAACATTACACCAACCAATTATTTTCTATTTTCTCGTTAAATTCGGGGTCTCTTTAAATCAGGGCTTGTTATAAGCGAGTTGTACTGTAATATGAGGACAACGAGTCAGCTAAAATAAACCTTATAGCGAGTGATTAAACTCCTTCATGGCTCGTGTAAGAACTGTATTGGGATATTAGCAGAATTTTAAGTGATTTTATTGTATCTTACATATTCGCTCCCCTTCAAGGAGAAAAAGGCATAGCGACAGAGAAACCTATTTAAAGAATAGGCGTTAAAGCATTAGCAAATAAAGAAAAGCGTAAATTATAAAATTTTGATCAACATACTTAATTAAATATCTATAAAGTATAAATTTTGAATATCAGTTTTTAAAAATAACTTTAAATTTTAGAGTCCTTTTAGATTTTTCAGTGTTTCAGTCCAAAATTCTTTTTGTTTGAGAATTCACATAATCATAATTCTTCAGGGAAGGTTCTTGTTAAATTGCACTAATGTGTATATATATATGTGTGTGTATATTTAACATTAAAAATATACAAACCAAAATTAAAACTAATTTTCATTTCGTTAAATATGCATTTTAATTTGGTTATCCCTCCTTTACATCCGAAAAATGGTATAACTATTTATAATAAATAGCTCGCTAAACAGCATTATTTCAAAATTAATCTTCATCATATGATTCTCGCGTAACGCTAATTTACATAACAGGTATTTACATAATTGTTCAGCCTATCGTAACACCAAGTTTACGACCTGAAACATAAATTAACCAATCAAAATTAGATGAAACCATTACAGAAGCAGTCTTAACAAAACTTTTATTTAAAAAGAACGCAATTCTTCTTTAGCTTCTTTGTTTTGAAGGCTTGCAGTGTGTAATTAAATTGAGAAAATGAGACACGCCAGAACAATTCCCTTCAATTTATTTTTTTTTTTCTTTTAATTTCAATTTAAACTTTGCTATCGTTATATGTCTCGCGAGTTAAATTTTTCCGATCGTATATGATAAAGAAATTTCGAATACCTCAAACATTATTTTTTGCTTTTAAAAACGATTGTTTTAGCTATTAATTTAAACGCGTTATTTAAAATATATCTAAAACCGTATTGCCAGAGATGTTTTACATTATTTAAACGTTTCCCTCATAATAGGTTTAAATTTAATTAACTAAAACCTTGTTATTTAAAACGGTTTTTTTTTATAATTTTCTTAATTTATGATTTCAAACCTTTAAGTACAAACAAACTAGTACACATTAATATTTACTGTATATTCTTCACTAAATTAAAGAAAAGCATTAGAAAAATCAAAATCCATATTTAAAGCGTTCTGTTTTAGTTTGGCAGCAATTATTTTCACATATCATCCTCATTTGATATCCAGCTCTGTGGTTCAGAAGATAAATGCAACCTAAGCTAAAAATATACATTTTAATGTTTCATTGATTGAAATATGGAAAGGTCCATCATAGTTTAAGCTTAAAACTATTTCAACACACAGCTTTGTTTCACAAAAAAAAAAAAAAAAAAAAAAAAAAAGATAAAGAATGCTTTTAACTTTTGAAGAAGTTAATGAGCTGCAAAGAACATATAAACGAGCACACAAGACATAGCCGGGGATGTTCTTACGTTTTAGAAGCCAATCGCCTTAAGGGATTTTTATCTCGCTTATTTTCAAAGGAAGATGGGAAGCTAAAGGGATACAAAAATCGTAAAAAGAACGATAAAAGAAGGAATGGTTTTAAAGACACGATACTTGGACGAAAAACATGGGCTCTTTAAGAGAAACTGGGTCATTTTTCATCAAAAAGGCAAAAGCAAAATAAATGCAATCTAAATGAGGTGGCCTCACAGATCTTCAAAATGAAATTTTCTGCTTCAGTTTTTCATCCTATTACATATGAATAAAGATCTTAGTAGGGTCTCCGGCTATGTCTTAACAAGAAATCAATGCTTTTCGTAAGGCAGAAAACTGTTTACTGATGAGAGACAGAAGTCTTTTATAAATTATATTCAGAAATCTTTTCTGAGGTTTGCTCTGAAAATAATCTTTTCTAAATGCATGGATATAAAATATTTTCCAAACTATTCTTTTGGAAGCGAGATGAGATTCACAAGACTGACGCTTCGTAAAATTGATACTACGTATTAACACTGCATAGAATCGACACTGCACATGATCGATACTGCGTAGCATTAGTATGGCGTATAACCGAATTTGCATAATATTGGCCCCTCGTAAGATCGGCACTGCGTATTGTTGACGCTGTATAGAATCAAAACTGTGTAAGAGTGACATGGAATAGTATTTATATGGCGTAGAATCAACACTGCGTAGAGTCAACATTGCGTATGACTGACACTGCGAAGAATCTACACTGCCTACTATTACCACTGCGTAGTACTGTCACGGAAAAAAATCGACACTACGAAGCACTGACACTGCATAAAACCGACTGTGCGTAGCCAAAGAGCAGATTTAACACTGTGCTTGATCGACACTGTGTGGTATTGACACGATGTAAAATCGACAGTGCGTAAGTATGGTCACGACGTAGAATTGATACCGCATGCATGTGATAGGCACTACCTAGTATTGAACGGCGTAGAATCGATACTACTCAGCATTGCTGACACAGTGTATAATCTATATGAGGTAGCATTGAACGATATACAGGATGTTCCTAAATGAATATGAGGGTTTCAACGCTTTGCAGTATTTACTACGTAAAACTTAAAATTACACTCTTAGGGGGAAAAAAAAAACCGAGTAGATATAAAGCAAATTGGACACAAATTGATATGCATACAGGTTTCGACGGAAAATGCAAAATTTTACAATTTTGGCTACCAAAGAATGAACGGTTGTCGCTACAGCGCATCTGATCTGAGCAACTGGCAGGATATTTAAGAGGAGAAATTACAATTCCAGGTCATAAAATTCTTCACGAATTTCATTCCGTGTACTTTGGTAGACGTAACTATGCCTCGCATACAGGTGCGCAAACGATATGCGCAGATGTCAGAATTTGAGAAAGGTCGTGTAGTTGGCCTAAAAGAAGTCGTGTGGTTTTATCGGCGAATAGCTCCCCATCTGAGCAGGAGCGATGCCTCTATTAGACGATGTTGGCAGGAATGGGTGAACCATGGCCGCACACAGCGTCAAGAAGGAAGCGGTAGGCCTAGAGAAACGACAGAACGTGAAGATCGAGCAATCGTCAGAGCGGCACTCACAGCCCCAGATGCATCATTATCATCGATTGTACGTGCAACTAGTGCTTCAGTGATCGCAAGGACTGAAGCACTAGTTGCACAGTCACAAACGGCTCACAGAAAGGGGGCTGAGGTCACGGTGCCCCTTGCGCCGACTACCATTGACCTCTGTACAACGTCAAGCCCGTTTGCAGTGGCGTCGGGTTTATTCGTACCGGAATGTAACTAACTGGAGTAGAATAGTCTTCAGTGATGAGTCCCGTTTTGAACTGAGCCCCGATGACCAGCGAAGGCGAGTCTGGAGACGTCCCGGACAGCGATGTGATACCAACCTGACTGTCTTCCGGCAGTCAGGCCGACAACCACGAGTGATGGTCTGGGTTACCATTTCATTTCATAGTAGGATCCCTTTGGTTGTTAACCGTCGCACCTTACAGCACAGCGGTGCGTCGACGAAGTTCTAAGGCCCGTTGTGTTGCCCTTCATGTCACGCCACCCTGGGTTTACATTTCAGCAAGATAATGCCCACCCCGACACTGCACATGTTTCTACTGCTTGCCTTAGTGCTTGTCGAGCATTACCTTGGCCATCAAGGTCGCTGTATCTCTTACCTATTGAGCGCATTTGGGGCATTATGGGCAGGGTTTTGCAACCAGCTCGGGATGTTGAAGATCTAACGTGCCAGTTGGACAGAATTTGGCACGATATCCCTCAAGAGGACATCCGCAATCTCTATCAATCA
Organism: Stegodyphus dumicola; assembly: GCF_044657685.1. Taxonomy (NCBI): domain Eukaryota; kingdom Metazoa; phylum Arthropoda; class Arachnida; order Araneae; family Eresidae; genus Stegodyphus; species Stegodyphus dumicola. The sequence continues at coordinate 179,726,824 of NC_140777.1, read as the reverse complement.
ATGCCAAGCCGAAGAACTGCTTGCATAAGGGCTAGAGGTAGACAAACGCGTTACTGACTTTTTCACTTTGTGAAGCTCTATCACTTCAATAAATCATCCAATTTTTTTCAAACTGCAATCATTCTTTTTTTCTATACATGTACATAATTTCTACCGATTTTCGTCCCATTCGGATAACTCCTTCTTGGTGCGTCTTTTTTTTTTTTTTTTCGTGTGTGTGTCTAAGTGTGTATAATTAATACATGAAATCAAAGATCAACTCAAACAGTTATACGTACAAGCTTACCAGTGTCCAATGTGAGCACCTTCCGCCATGCGGCACACATCAAGTCGAAAACCCTTGTTATAATTAGCCCTTGCTCAGCCTTACACAACTGATAGCCTTTTTCGTGGACTCTAAGTCTGCGTAGTGATTTCCATGATAGAAGGACTTTTCTCAAAATTTCTAGAAGAATAGATTTCAATTCCTTGTCCACTACGTTCCAGAGTCCATCAGTCGTGGTAGGTTTGCTATTTGAAAGCAATAAACACATCTTTAATAGTTTAAATGTTCAATTAATTTTTTAACAATATGTTTAATTTATTTAAATTAAAATATAATTGCAGCATAAAAACGGCTTCCAGCTACAGGCAAATATTTATTTTGATGATGAATGCATAAAAACAGCAGAGTAGATAACTCATAAAATAATTGAATGTGCAGCCCGTTGCGCTTCACATTCAGCCACAATACTCACTGATTGACGGACATAAAACTAATACGCGCGCAGCAAAGGTTGGCACATCGTGAGCATGCGCTAAGGCGGTTGCCAAGAACAATAAAATATTTTGTTCTAATAAAAGATAATCTAACCCCATAAATTACATACTTTGACAAAATCATTTGGCCTTGTAAACTATTTTTCAAAATTCTGAAAATATATGCTTCAAATAAAATTCTGAAAATATATACTTCAATGAAAGCTAACATAATTTACCGGGACTTTCGAATGAATTTTAACTTAAACTGCCGATCTTGGGTGATTTTCGCCATACTGATTGATGACGTCATGCTGCTAATAATCATTGTGATTACTGAAGATAAGACGTTTATAATTCAAAATCTTCAGTAATATTACATCATCGGATAAATCCGAAGGCCTTAAAAGAAAATGCCATCATCTGGGTTCGCTTTTCTGGTTAGAAGCATTAATTTTATTATCTTAAGTAGTTAATAATACATTTTTTTAATATTTTTCCTTTATAGAAAAAAATTATAAAATAAAATGCAAAAATTTTTTAAAACAAGTTACATGGTTTTATCTAAATGCGCTAAAAACCAAAAATAGTTTCCTTAGCTACTCTAACATTTTATATCATGTGGGGATAAAAGTAAAATCGTGAGTTTCCCCACAGAAAATATGTATTTGGATATTATAGTAATTCTAAGGAAGAACAGAAGTGACGGCATTGAAACTGTATATATAAAAATAATTATATTAAAATATTCAATTAAATTTCAATCGATAAATTTGTTTTAAAAATCTTTCACCTCCCCAGAACCATTTATCACATTATTTTTTACTTCCTCCTACGAAGTAAAGTCGCGAGAGTTTTCGGGTATCATATTTCAACGAAATTATCCATTCTAACCGCTCTCGAATCCAATTGGACGATTATTTTCTACGTTACATAGATATATACGGACTGAATAAAGGACTAATTTTTCCAAAAAGGTTTGTAAAACAAATTAAAATTCAATTCAGAAGGAATTTTTTTCGTGATGTCTCTACATACACACGTACGTACGTATGTACGTATCTTGCATAACTCAAAATTGATTAGTCGTAGAACGTTGAAACTCCGTATATGGGACTGCTATAACATATAGTTGTACACCTAACTTTCCTGTTGGAGTTGGCCGCTCCAAGAATGAATATATATATGTAAGAAAAAGAATATTTAAAAGATTAAAATATGTAAGAAAAATAAAGAATATGTAAAAGATTAAATTAGCAGCGTAAATTAATTTCCCTTCTCTATTCTTAAAATAGCAACATCTATTTGCACTGCGTCATTTCGAGAAAAATCTATGTCATATGACTCTTACGTAATTCTGGTAATGTAAATTAAACCAAAACTCAAGCAGCCAATATTAACAATCAATCAAAATGCTTTGAGAATTAAAACTAACTCAGTTTGACTTAATCCTTTGCGACACAGCGTATCCAGTCTGGACACACCTAAATATTTCCTTCTGTACGCACAGAAAAATTGAATGAAAAAGGATTTATAAGTTACTATAAGTTACTCTGAACCTTCTTTATTTATAGTAGATGGCAGCTCAACACAAACTAGACCATATATTTTAACCATGTATAGTTTTTAAGACCCTCATTTTTCAAAGAAATCTTCCAGATTTTTTTTAGGGTATAAAAGGAATTGTTTGAAAAGAAATTTCTATGTTATTTTTTGGCTGTATGCTAATCTCCTTATTCTGTATTAGTTTTCAAATTTTACCTTGAAATATTGCCTAAAATCAAACGGCGAACCCTAGGTACGCCCAGACTGGGCTCACCGATAATCTAGGACAACTGAGAGTTGGTATTCTTTGTTTCTTCGCATCTGATCGGTCAGTTCATTGATAACGATGCTTATTTTAGCACTCTTTTCGAAGCTCTATTCAATCAGTGTGCCACTTTGGGCGCACGCACAGAATTAAAACGATAATTGCTATCTTCACAAAATTTTACTTGTATACTCCTCTAGGCCTAATTAGACTGCCTACCTTTTTTTTGTTTTTTCTTTTTTAATCAAAATTCCGACTTTAAAAGATAGCGTGCCGGAAAGGGTTAAGATTTCATCCTGAACATAACGCACTTGCTTTCCACGCTTTGGACTAGCTACACTGCTGTCTGTCTGTTGCTGCTTTCTTGCTACAAATTTATCAAAAATGTAAGCCTTTTGGAACAGGTACATTTAATGTGCCGACTTGTATGTAGCTGCAACATGTTGCTGAAAATAAAACTGAAGATTTAATCTGCCTTCGACTCCAATTTCCTTCCTGGACATTATGGATCAACACTTTTACGCCATCAAAACTCCTCCTGCTGCTCTTCAGTTACTTCTGACTTTGTTTTTATTACATATACATATTTACTCACCGTCTTAGCCGGCTCGTGAGGTGCTCTATTTCTTTCATTCTTATGTGTTGGTAAATTGCGCATTTATTGCTTTAAAAATTGTACAGACTTTAGGTATTTTAGGTACATTAGGTATTTTGAAGCAAGAGAGATGAAAAATGAGCAACGCCTTCGCCGGGAATCGAAACATGGGCCTCTCGAAAACGCGCCGAGCGTGCTGACCACTACACTACGAAGGCATGCTAAGAAAGCCTGAGAAAATATCTTATAAAGTGACTGAATTATGTTGTTCTTGTGTTCCGGTTATGGCTGATACCGACACACTGCGTATAAACGCTTCTTCATTAAGCAGCCGGCCTATCTCAAGAAGCTCAAAAGCATTATGAACAAACTTGAAGCACTAGGACTAGATTTATGCAGTCCACAGTAACAAACTTAATTTCGCAGAGATTCAGAGCATCAATGCACACTGGTTTCCGGCGGCCTCTGCAAGAAGCCCATCTTGAGCCAGTGCGCAGAATAACTTTAGTCTGGGAACGCGAAAAACAAATGTAAATATGATTTAATATTATCCAAATGTAAATATAATTATGTATACTTGTAATAAGCACATTAATGCATGGGTGGAATAATGTAAGAATGTGCATTTTATAAATAGAATACTGTACAGCGTATTGGGAATAGTGTATTGTATAGCACACTGTGTATTAGTACCTCGGTAAAATGTGTAAGTGCTCGTAGCATGCAGAGCTATGCTTTGAGCCGCAGGAAGCATAGTAATTATAACTGTAGTACTACAACTTAATGTATTCAAGAGCACAAAATGTAAATATTATAGTAGTTACATGTATGTAAATATTATTGCATTCTGTAAATTTTAGTGTATTGAGTGATTTATATATAGCAGTGTGTTAACGTGCATATTATGAAATGTATAGTACATGGCAAATACGGTATTTAATGTATCTAGCACATGTAATTTTTTAACTGTAATTAATTTAATCTGTAATTTTCTTTCCTTAATGTGTATTTCTAACAGTTTTTTTAAAGCTTTTTGTATTAAGAATTATGTTGTATATAACAAAGAGTTAATAACACTGCCTATATTATTTAATCAAGAGTAATTTTCAATGTGCTATGTAGCCAATACACACAGTGCATTAAGTGTTGAAATGAGTTTTGTAAGGTGTCCGAAATATAGCGCAGTGTTCAATGTAATATGTATTACAAAAAATTTAGTGTATTGAGTGTTTTATATATAGCAGTATGTTAAGGTGCAATGTAACCAGCAGAATGTTTAATTACAAAGTTATTTTTGGTATGTTTTAAGAATACAGCAAAATTTATGCCACATGTAACTTTTAACATGTTATTTAATCAAAAAGTAATATGGGCTGTACTGTGTCCTTAAATCAGTATTTTGTATATTATAAGTACAGCCCAAAGTAAACAACGTGTATTTCTGTTTGCAAATGTAAGAGCTCTTAATTTATTTATCTGTTGTATGGTGTTATTTATTTAAGTCTGTCTTATATAACTCAGTTATGTACTATATAATCAAGTTATGTCTTTTTTAAACAATTACATTGTTCAGAATCTATGTTGAATTTACATTGGCCAAACTAAGAGAGCCTTAAAATTTCGCGTCAAGGAACATGAGGCATGTGTTAGAAAAAGGGAAACATAGAAATCTTTTGTTGCCCAACATTGTTGGTCCGAAAATCACACTTTCAATTTTTCTGCTGCTAAAATTTTTCAAAAAGCATCTTCTATTGGAGAACTGGATTTTCTAGAGGCATTTCACATTCATAAAAATCTTTCTGTTCTAGTTAACGATCCTAATTCCAATCCAAATTTGCCTTCGGCTCTTAGAGAAATTATGTTTTAGTTCTGGTTTCGCCAACAGATGGCGCCACTTGCTTATTTTCTGTCCAGGCTTTCTTACCTTATCTGATCATTATATCCTATCTCGTTTATTTGCGCTTCCGCAGCTGAGGATGATGGTTCGGTAAAACCATCGAAACTAGTCCTGTGAAAATTTGAAAATATAACGCTGATTTTTGTTGTTTGACTTCTGAATTAGTATTTGTTCGGCGTGTTAATGTGTCTTCATTATGTTGAATTGTCAAGAATAATGTTCAGCGTAATATGTTGCAAAAATATATATAGTGTATTAAGTGTAGCATTGAGTTGTATATGTGCCTAAGTACAGTGCAATGATCAACGCAATGCATATTATGAAATGTATAGTGTAGCGAGTATGTGTAGCAATGTGTTGACATGCGATGTGGCCAGAATAATGTTTAATTCCGCATGCAGAAAAATCTATATTTTGCCCTTGTATGGCTATTACTTTTCCCTTGTATGGTTTTCGGAGTGTAGCTTCAGATAGTTGCGGGATCCGGACGATACTCGATTAGTCTATATAAGCCGCCCGGACCTGTCACCTGTTCCGGTTATGGTTTCTATTACCTTAGTTAATCCGCATACAATAGTTTAGGAATTTTCTACAATTTGAAAGCTTAAGTGGAGCTAGGCCTAATGAGGGCACCAGTTGTTTACATTGAAAGCGTTGGTAGAATAGTGATTTAAGTCAGTTTCGTGCGCCAATTTCAATGGATTATTGTCTAGTGGGGTTAAAAGTTAACTTTCAATTCTGTGAAATGAGAAACTATGTCTTCCTGCCCGCTGGACGAAGCGCTACTTTTGGCTCTAGTTTTAATTGTAAAAATTGTTTTTTTAATTGTTTTTAACTGGTTATCTGTAGTTTTAATTTTTAATGACAATGTTTTGAGGTTTCATGTATTTGCCCTTGCCGCGAAGTGAGAACTGAAATGATTGAATGAGAAATAAGTCTGTAACGAAATTCGAGGAAATAAATGAAGTTGTGGAAAATTTTTGGAAGCAGGAAGAAGTGAAAAATGAGCAACGCCCTCGCCGGGAATCGAACCATGGACCTCTGGAATACGTGCCCAGCGTGCTGCCCACTACACTACGAAGGCATACTAAGAAGGCGGGAGAAATACGTTATATACTCCCATCCTTTTAAAGAGCGAGTGGTGTTTAGGGGACCTATTCGCCAAATCCTGGGTGTGGAGAATCATTATCCAGCACCTTTATAGTTCGGATGCCACTGTAGGACTATTAGGTGTTTTTGGAAGCAGGCAAGATGAAAAATGAGCAACGCTTTCGCCGACAATCGAACCACGGACCTATGGAATACGCGCCCAGCGTTCTGTCCACTACACTAGGAAGGCATGCTAAGAAGGCGGGAGAAATATCTTATAAAGTGAAGAAAAAATGGGAATAATTTAATAAGCCGTACAAGGAAATCATGAAATGTCCACATCAGATTTTTTATTTTTTGTATACCTAATTAAAACCTTTTATTTAAAATATTTTTATTTACATACCTGAATATTAAAATATTTCTTCCATTTATTCAAAAAAAATTTCTTGAAAGTATCTCCATTTATGAGTAAATATATTAGCATGTTTCTATCAGTGTACAAGACACCCTTAAATGTCCATCAACCTCTACACTGAGAAATAGAGAAATCAATCAGACGCTTAAGGCGTAAGTTCACGAATCTCATTATTCACAGCCATGTATGCCTTACATAGTATTCTATGCACGCCATTTGAACATCCTTGTGTAATGATCATTCTGTTACAAAGTGATTAATTATTAGTTTCCAAGGGCTTCGGGTTATTTCATAGATGTCACGTTTAGAAAGGTGGAAAATCAATTTAATGAGCCTAAATTCAAAAGAAAGGCTGAAGTATGATGAACCAGCTACTGACAATTTCATTTCTTCGTTAAACAAGCTGAAGGTCAGTTCGTAGAAATAGCATATTGTAAATACTGGGACTAGCAGCGTCATATATTAAAGCTTCTGTGAGAAGAAAGTTAAAGATTTGAAATGGGTTCTCAATATCCAAGATTGAAAAAGAGCTGTTTATTTTTTAATAGGTAGATTTAGTGTTGGTTATTCTAAGAATGCGTTTATAAATCTGTTTAGTTTTATCTTAGTTATCCTAAATTTCGAATTTAGCGTTAACAATTTTTGTAATTAAATATGAATACTCGATTCAGCAACGTAATGTGGCTGGATTTGTAATACGTGAAAATTTAGTGTGTAAATGAATATTACATAAAAGTGAAAAAGTTTTTAATGAATTATTAATATCCAAGATTGTAAAACGGATAATTAATATTTAAACATAGGGATTAAGGTTTAAAAATTTAGAAACGGTTTAGTGATTCTAGTTCTATTTAGTTACTTTAAAGTTAATAATTTTTTTAAGACTGGTAATTCGACATTCTTAATTGTTTGTAGTTAATAACATCGAATATAAATATTCTGACTGGTAATGAAGTCTCACTAATTATAAGAATATTGTTAAGTTAACATATTAATAATCATCATATAAAAATGAAAAATTTCAAACTGATTTTCGACATCTAAGAATGAAATAGCTATTTAATTTTAAAAACGGTTAAAATTAAATGGTTTAATTTTAAAGTTAGTAATTGTACAAATGTATTAGTAACTCCAGTTAGAACTAATTATATTGTACGGATTCAAACTACGCCGAATATTAGTTTCTGGCTCTGTAAAAATTTATCGTCTTGTCGTAACCTTGTACAGTCATTAGGTTAGTTGAAAAATCCAGAGAGATGAAAAATGAGCAACCGCCTTCTCTGGGAATCGAACCACGGACCTCTGGAATACCGACCCAGTGTACAGAGCCACTACACCACGAAGGTGCGCTAGGAAGGCGGGAGAAAACCTTATATACACCCCCTTTTAAAGCGCGACTGGGGTTCTTTTGGGGCCCAATCGCTAAATCCTGAGGAGAAGCATTATCCAACACCCTTTTAGTTCGGGTGCCACTGTAGAGTTGGAAAAGCCAGAGAGATGAAAAATGAGCAATCGCCTTCGCCGGAAATCGAACCACAGACCTCTGGAATACCGGCCCAGAGTGCAGAACCACTACACCACGAAGGCACGCTAGGAAAGCGGGAGAAATACCTTATAACCTCTAAGTAAAATACACGAAAGCAAACTCAGATGATGGTTTTAAATTGAAACTTTCATTTACTTGTCGGCCCAACTGTTAAACAAACTAAGAAATAACAGAAAAATCAATCTGAGCGTCTTGCGGAAAATTCAGAAATAAATACGTAAGTAAAATTAAAATATTAAATTCCTGGGAAAGCGAGGCTCCGATCTTCAGCTCAGACCCCAGACGTTTAAAAGATATTGCAGATATCAAAGCTAAACCCTAATTACATAACTTTCTTGCACGAAGAAGTAATACTCTCATATCCAAAATTATCTTTACATGAATGAACTACCAAATTTCCTAGGAGCTGTGAACTATAATTTTATGAATTTGCTTGGAATGATACATAACATCATATCACATAAATACAAAGAAAAACATTTAAGAGGTAATATTGGTAATAAGATAATTACGAGGAGAGTTCAGAAAAAATATAACTCAATAATAATTAAGGATTTTAAATCTAATATGGAATGCGATCTCCTGTAACTTTTACACACATATCAAAACGTGTTTTTATACTGGCTGTAACTCTGTAAACTCCAGTCTTCCAGCAATGCAATCTTCAGGGCAGGAGGAGATGTCTCCGTGAAACTGCTTTTTCAAAGGCATTTCCGTAAGTTGTCTGTCGGGTGGAGACCAAGATATTCTCCTGGCCACGATTTTCGCTCGATGTCTTCACTTTCAAGAAAGTCGTCAATGAGTTTTCTCGGTGTCGACGAGCATAAGGTCAATAAATAAAACGTCAGATACATATGCGCCTCTGTAAAGCCTTACATGATATTCTAATATCTCATCTCGATATCTCCGGCCGATCACAGATCCGCTATTGAAAATGTAATAGAAGCGTATATCCAATCATCATTATTCCTCTGCATACCATCATACCTGCATTACCGAAACGGTTACGTTCCACAATGTGCATTGGACAATTTTATGTTCCTGATTCCCTCCAGATGTAAATATGCTTAGAATCAGATGTAACACTAAACATCGATTCATTAGTAAAGAGAATATGAGATCATTGGTGTTCTCTCCGATTCTGATGTTATGTGCACGAATTAAAAAGTTCTCTCTCTTGTTGTGAAGGCTTCCCAGAATGTACATTGGACACTTTTATGTTCCTGATTCCCTCCAGATGTAAATATGATTAGAATCAGATGTAACACCAAACATAGATTCATCAGTAAAGAGAACATGGGACCATTGGTGTTCTCTACGATTCTGATGTTATGTGCACGAATTAAAAAGTTCTCTCTCTTGTTGTGAAGACAGTGAAACACATACACTTAGCTCTCTGGCATAAAGGCCGATCCTTCGATCCAATTTTATATAATCCCGTTTTTTTTCTAGGCATGCCATATCTTCACATATCTCTTTCTTCGGTGCTTACTTGGATTTGAATTAGAGTTTCATTTTATGGCTTTTTGTGCACTTTCTTTCAGAGTGAATTATTTCCTCCGTCCTAAAGAAACTGTACGGAAGATGTTTCATCATTATTTAAGTCCAAAATTTCCATATCCGGTCCTACATATAAAAAAAGAAAGAGTCTGTGTGTCTTTCGTTCGTGCTGCGCGTAAGCTAATACACCCAGGGCTACGAAATTTGGTATACAGGTACATCTAGACAAGAGCCAGTGCATCTCGGAGCGATTTTTTTCAAAATTTGAATAAGAATTCTTTTAATTTTATCTTTTCGATTTTATCCCACCATTTTGAAGTTTCATTCTTTTAGAAATGTGGTTTTGGCAACACTTTTTCATTCAATTGTATACCGGACTGCTGACTGTTAAAAATCAACATTCGAAAAAATGAGGGCAATAATTCTGTGCAGTTTTTAAATTTAATATTTTTCTTGGCTACTGGACGTTTGTTGAGAGAAGGCAATGGGAAGTTGGTTAATTTATTTATTAAGATAATTAATATTTGTATTAAGGGATATTGCTTATTTCATTGTAATTTTGTTATATGTTACATTTTTTTTTTAATTTGTGGGGATTATTTTTTTTTTGGGGGGGGAGGAAGTTTTTTGCAGAGTAAAATTCTGCGCAGTTTTTAAATTTAACGTTTGGTGTTTCCTTCAGGCATTTTCCCGGTACATTTAAAAGCCAGACGAAGGCTGGCCTCGTTGCTACTAGTTAATAATAAAACCACAAAGGCTCAATTACCGTATTCTTGTTGCCAATTTTAAAAAGACATTCTTTTGCTTGTTTAAAAAATATAAACATTATAACAACTTTAAATGTAAACACTGGCGAGTTTAGCAAAACATATGGCAACACGACTCCAGTCGCGATAACGGAACTGCATTTCATTTGTATTATAGACAAATAATAATTTTAAGATTCACTGCATTATTCTGATCAATATCTATTTCTAATGTCTCATATAATGTGACTCAATAGTTTAAAATTTTAGTTCTTACTCTATTTATTTATTGCTTGACACTGACTATTTGCTGCTTCTTTGGTTTATTTTTTGTAGTTTTCTGATCTAGGTGAGTAACTATCAATAATTTCCTTTATTCCCCCGCTACCGAGAAACATACATTGTATTAAATAATGAGAGTTTATCTACCTTCTCCACTGATTTATCACTATGAGCTCCGCTAAACTGACTCAAAAAGGTGAGCCAGTCGTTTATTTTACTCTCAAACTTTGCAGGCTCAGTTTTCGAAGTTTCAATTTATCAGCGCTAAAGGAAACGACATGTTGTTGTTTTAAATTACAATTCTGAGTCAACAGCTTGACACGAATTTTAATTTCATCAGATCGTTTTCTATAGCTTTCTATGACTTTATATTCATCTGATACTTTGTTTCTAATTCTTCCTTAAAGAATAGCTTCAATATTTCTTTATGAAGGTTCATTAAATTAGAAAATGCCCTTTCCAAAGAAAAGTTTACTTCATTACTTTCAATAGTTACAATAGTACCTTCAAATGTTTTTTTTTATGCTGGGAGAAAGTTTCGTGAAGTTTTCCTTCACTGCTGCACTTTTCTTGATTAAAATATTAACTAAGTAATTCTCAAGTGAATAGAAACAAAGAACATTAGCAAACTTCATACGTGCATAAAAAAACCTGATGTAGATACCACATGACTTCCTTCTACGACTTGTTAAATTACGCATATTTTTTGCCGCACTTCATCTAAACTTAATTCCCTGAATTTTATTAGAGATATATTTCTCATTCAATCAATTCAGTTCACACTTCGCGACAAAACAAAAATACATGAAAACCAAAACATTTTCATTAAACATTGTAAAATACAGGAAAACCTGAAACACCAGCACAGTTAAAACAGTTAAAAAAAGCAACTTCTGGAATTAAAATTAGAGTTTCTACACAAAAACAAACCATTCGGCCAGCGGGCAGGAAGGCAGAGTTTTCGGTGCACAAAACTGGAAGTATACCTTTGGTCCCACTCAACAAAAAAACATCAGAGGTGCAGAAACTGACTTAATTCACTAGTCTAATGAGTTTCAAATGTAACCAAATGGCGGTTTTGTTAGGCTTAATTCTCCAGTTAAGCTTTAAATTGTTGATAATTCTGCAACTATTGCATGCAGATTAACTAAAGGCATAAAAACCACATAATTCAATCACTTTTAAAGCAAAAAAAATGCACAATTCACCAACATATAAGAACTAAACTCACCAAGCCAGAGGTAACAGAGTGGAAATGTATATTATATGTAGGAATTTCAACGTTCTACGGCTAATCGTTCTTGAATTATGCGTGATACATACATACGTAGGTACTTACAAACATCAAGGAAAAAAAATCTCTTCTGAATCCATTTTGCAATCCTTTTTGGCAAAAATAGTCCTTTATTCTGTCCGTACGTACATATGTAATGCAAAAATATCTTTTACATGGAATCGAGAGCTGCCAAAATGGATGTTTTCGTTGAAATAAGATACCCGAAATTTTTCGCCATTACAATACCTCCTTTACATCGTACAAGAAAGTAAAAACGTAACTGATCTTTCAAACTCAGATCACAAATTACATCGAGGATCACCACAATATCTTGATTAGTGTAAATTTTTAGTTAATTAGATGATTCTTTCTTTTCAGACAAATTTATTGAAATGCATCAGAGAGGACGTCAACTCTCTCATAGCTAGCTTTTGATTCTGTAGAACAACAAAGATATCGCCATACATAGAAAAGAAATTTATAAGTAGGAAAGTCATGCATATAGGTCAAAAAGCAACCATGTTTAATCTGTTACTATATAAATATTTTATATAGAATTCGTTTTCAGCTCCAAATTTTTAATAAATTTAATGGTGATCTGTGTGTTACTGCAGCTTTATTAAATTAACATTTCTCCTAAAGTGCCAAATTAAACCAAATTAACTCTGTAACTATCCTGTGTAACCTTCCCTTATCCAAATGAATTATCATCTTTGTTAATTGTAGAATCTATAAATACTGCAGGTAATGTAACACAATAAAATAAAAGACTGCGTATTAGATAAACATAGTGCAAAGTAAAAAAAGATGTGAGCATAATTCAATAAATGCAATGCAAAGCATATGCCAGTACTAGCTTCCAGGACACAGTACAGAAGTGATACTGCACTACTGCAGTTTTATTTTAGGGCTCTACTGCCTAGGTAGTACATCTTAAAGCAATTATACAGTTCCTTACGGAGTCTAAGAAGGAGTGGTACAAGAAATGTGTCCTTCGCGGGAGTTCTAGGATGGTGATAAGAAGAAAAGAGAGGATTTCTCTCTGTTGCAGATACAGTTGTCACACATTTCATGCCGTCTGTAGCATTAGGAGAAAATCTAGGTAGGCGGTGACGACGTGAGTGTTCCCAACTGGGAGACTAGCGTCAGCTTACGAGCGATGGTGTGCAATCCAGGCAAAATAAGAGATATAAAAATATACGGTATTTAGAAATTTACACCATGAAGCGTGACACGTCGGCTATGTGTAGGTGAGGCGTGAAATCACATGTCATGTGACGAACACTTCTTGCCGTAGAAGATGTGCCGGATGCGGACGAATAAAAAGATTTCATAATTTAGAAATGCAGCAAAGTTTGCAGTAGTATTGGCTGCTCCCTTGTTGCAGAATTTAATATTAAGTTAATTTTGGTATTTCTTTGACGTGTCAATTTTCAAACCATGGTGCAAATTTTTATTTCTTATGAAGTAAGGAGCACCAGTGATAATCCGTAATAAACTGTTATGCAGGGACTAGCAACTTTTTGAGTTCATTTTCTTTCGCACTTTTCCAGACTGATGACGAGTCGGTAAAGTTCGGGCGGATGAAAGACATAACTTACGAGTACGACTGAGTTCTGAGTCACTTGAGAGGAATTAAAAAGCTTGCAAATGATACTTCTTAACTTTCCACATATTCTGTTAATATTCGTAGACCAAATAAATGATATATTAAACAAACTCCTATGTATTTGGGCGATAGCCTTTCGCCGTAAACACTGTCGTTATGATATTTGTTAGAACATCCAGCTTGCAAGGTGTACATCCATCATAATCATCGGTGTCCATCACCAGCACATCCATAGTTAGTATATCCAGCTATCCGTGGTTCGAATATGGCAGGAGGAAAATAGATTTCTAATGCTTCTCTAATCGGTAAAACCTGTTTTTCTCTATAAATTTTAATCATCACAAATTAAAAATTATTTTTCTAAATATCTTAATATTTTTGGTCATATATGACCGAAAATAAAATCACGCCGCTTCCGTAAATGAAATAAAATGGGATATTAACAGAAACTAAGGAACAACAGAACTGATAACATAGAAGGGACTTATATAAGAATAATCAAAATTAATTCATTTATTTCCGATAATTAATTTAGTTCTTCAATAATTTTGATTAATGCTCGTAATTGTTTAAAAGCCCCATAACTTTGCTTTTTCCAAAAAGATGTCATAGCCAAAAGCCTTGTTTTTTACTAATTCTTAGCAATTTGAAAGATTTTTTCCTACGTTATTATAATTTATACATTATTATTATTATTATTATTTTATACATTATTATTGTTTTATACATTTTATTTTTATTTTTATTTATGTATTATTATTTTATACATTATTATTCTTATGCCATTATTATTATTATTATTTTATACATTATTATTTTTTATACATAATTATTATAGAATCTTTGTTCGATCTTTCACATTTATTTTCAGTCTTCTTTGCAGATGAAACCAAATAACACTTCTTTTGTAGTTCCAGCATTTTCCAAAAATGAAGTCACGTTTATTTGTTATTTTATTTATTTTTTTTTTTTCAAAAACTGAATTTCAAATTTAATTTACTAGCAAACTTCAAAATTCTATCAATTTTGCTTTCATTCGCCTTTTCCATTGAACAATATCAGAGTCTAATGCATAAATAAGCGCATTTTTTTCGTAAATAACAAAGAAGAATTTCTTTTGTAGCAGTAAGTAAAAGATTTTGTCTTGAAAAATTAAGAACAGGAAGGGAAAAGCTGATAAATCTAGTCTTCCTAAAGCATTTTTTTTTCATCTTCTTCTTCTTAGACAATAAGATGATAGAAGTTCGTTTGTCAAATGTCTTCCAGTGATTCAGTGATCGTGAAAAGAGATTTTAATGAGACAGTATTTGGGATTCTTTAAGGATCTGAAAGATAAACGTTGGCGATATCTTTCTTACCTCTGTTTTTTTTTCCTCCTGTTTGCTATTATTTGACTTCCTCTCAGGTTTCCTTGATAAGTAAATCAAGAAATTCTTTTTTTAATACACCTTTTTACCTCGTTAAATTTTATCTAGAATATTTTCCTGAAGTTCTTTACAATTGAAGAATTTCTTTTGAGTCTTTTGTATTTTTCATTTAAATTTAATTTTTCCTTTAGTTATTTTATTTACTTTTTAAGGTCCATATATTTTACTGGTTATAAATTCGTAAAACGTAGCACTTAGTTTATCAATTTTACTTTGGCTTAACCAAGCCTCGACAAAGCTTTCAGCGGAAGGGCCACATTAGGCATTAAAAAAGGCAGGATGCAAATAAACAAACACTTTTAGTTATAAATTGTTGCCATTAAGGTTTCTAAATTGTAATGAAATTCTAAAACAAAAATAAATAAAGTTTTGGCAACGAAATTTAATGAGATGATTTAATAACATTTTGCACCTTCAGCCATTTGTTTTTAAATTTCGAGTATTAATTTCGCAGTAGAGTTTCTTCTTGCAAATTATCATCCAGGAGCCCTGATTGCAAAATGTTTTGATAAGATCCATGAGTAAATATTAGTTTACATATAGAGGTTGATCTAACAATAATCAACATTTTTAGCCAAAACCTTAAGTTACCAAATGTATATGATTTAAGAGTATTGCAGAATTTACAGATCTCTTGGCGACGTTTCAGTTCTCTTAAATAAGTAACGGTAATCCAAAGTTGCAGCTCACGTGATGCATTATCAGTTGTCACTGAAAATGAAACAAAATTTAAAACCAAACATGGTTTAGTTTTTCGAAAATTGTCAAATTCTTGCAAATAAGAATGGGCTAAAATTGGAAAAATTCTATTTTGATTGGCATAAAATTAGAAGTTATAAAATAATTAACGAAATGAATTAAAAATGCATTATAAATTCATATTTATTTATCCTAAAGAAGCCTTGAAAGACCGACAGTTGTCAGAAATATTATTACTGATGGTGGGCTGCATTAAATGTCGCAACGGTGGTCCTCATCGCTTGATTTAAGACCTCGGGTTGAATTGTCTCATCTCGCATTTACTTCCAGTCTCAAATAATTATAACGACGTATATAAAACAACAAAAGATTTATTTTCATTTCAGTTCTAAATTGCAGAAATTAAAAAACATCAACAAAATCAACTTCTGTTTTTAAAGAATTAATGTATGCAAACTTGGTTGTCACGATACATCATTCTATTTATTCCTCAAAATTTATTTTAGACTAAGTAAGTATACGAATTCTTTAATGATCAACACAGTATGTTGCCACAATTCAGTGAAAATTATGAAAACTTTCAAGTAATCTGTAAAAGAATTTTCATTTGCCTATTAGTGCTTATGGTACCAGGCTTATTTTTCCAATGCACAGGAAACTAACTTGTCTTTAAGTGATTAAAAATTAGAGAAATACAAATAAACATTAGTGGCAGAAAAAGAATTTAGACAATTAAGAATAAAAGGTTAAAATACTGCGATGACGATTTCATGCAATCTCGAATTTCCTAACAACAGTTGAGCATTAAACTCTCTTTTAGAGAAGGACAAAAAAGGTGATCAGAATTCATGAAGCCGGGATTGCAGAAAGGACACTCTGGGGTATCAAAATTTCTAAATCTCTTCAAGTTTTCTGGAAAATAATCAAGTTCGACTGCCAGTGAGATCGCAGCTGCTACAGGGTTTTGAGGGCAAACTGCTAAAACTGATATAATCCTCGGTTCAGACTTAGGTTTTAGTACGATTTTGAAGATCCCAAATCGAAAAAGTTTAATATTGTTTTTGTAAACTTGCAAGCTATTTTAAACGACGTTTTATTGGAAATACATTATGTTGTGGTGTTACATTGCGAACAATGTTTTCATAACTGCAAAGTGGTCTTTGAGTTCTGAAGTTTTTGCAAAATAATACCAGAATGTAAAAGCAATAACAATTAATTCTTCCAGAAATGACATTTTGCTACATAATGCGTAAATTTAGTTTGGTTTAATCTAAACACCAATCTAACCTTTTAGATTTACCGAACCATCTTCATCTTTCAGCACTTACTAAATGCAGCAATGTAAAATAAATAAAGAATTAATTTCAATTTCAATGGGAATTACAGAAACTAAAATATGAATAAAATTTATTTTCAGCAGCATTTCGGTAGGTACCGACAACAATAATTCAAATTATTTATTGGTCAAAATTTAAAGCCTAACAACCTGGCCCAACTAATGTATTTTTAGTCAAAGAGAAACTCACCAAACTCGTAGCACGCGCTAAAGATAAGCAGCAATAGAATTCAGTATGGCAAAATAATGCTGCCACCTCCGTCTCCTAAATTTAGGTTCTTATTCCTTATTTAAAATTCACATCATTTGCATTTTTTGACAGAGAAGACAATGCAGTAGAAGTGCAGAAAAGACTCAACATAAAAAATAACCTGTTAGTTAAAGCAAACCTTATAAATTTAACAACAGTTCTCTTGCATTTTTGGTTAAGCTTCTCTCTTCTGGCAATAAAATTGTAAAGACATTAGGTATTTTCTGGAAGCAGGCAAGATGAAAAATGAATAATCGCCTTCGCCGGGAATCGAACCGCGGACCTCTGAAATACCGGCCCAGTGTGCAAACTACTACACCACGTTAAGACTCGTTAAGGAGGCGGGAGAAATACCTTATATACTCCCTCTTTTAAAGGGCGACTGAGGTTTTTAGGGAACCCAATCGCCAAATCCTGGATGGGGAGAAATCATCATCCACCACCTTTTTAATTCGGGCGCCACTGTAGAGACATTAGGTATTTTTTGGAAGCAGGAAAGATGAAAAATTAACGAAGCTTTCACCGGGAATCAAACCGCGGACCTCTGGAATACGCGCCCAGCGTGCAGATCACCACGCCACGAAGGCACGCCAAGAAGATGCAAGAAATACCTTATAAAGTGAGCTTGCTTTTTCTCAAATTAGCTTTAGAAAGAGGTTCTATGGGTATTTTTATATGTTAAAACAAGTTACCTTGTAAATAATTAAATATTCTGCAGAATTCAATCAAAGTAATACCTGGTATATTACGTGGATGGAAAACGTGTTAATTTCATATCTAAAAACAAAGTTCTTACATAAATTGAAACTGCTTTCATAAACTGCTTTTCCTTTGTATTTCGAGGGCGTCTGACCCTGGCTTATCATATTCAAAGAGCAAATGATATTCTACTTTATAAACTAAATTGTATCGTTTGCATCCGAGCAAATGCTGGAGAGGGAAGCAAAATATACAGGAATCCCTCTTTTAAGACTTTCGCTTACAACATGTTCGTATTAACACGGCTTATTAACTCGTTTTATTAATACCTCATTTAACGCGATTTCAATTAGCATATTTTCGAATGATTAATCCTTTATTTATTAATCCTTCATTTAACGCGACGTTTTAATTCTTCATTTAACACGGTTTCAATTAGCATACTTTCAAATAAACGCAATTTATTAATACCTCATTTAACACAGTTTCAATTAGCAAATTTTCGTATTAATACCGTGTTCTAATTCATCGTTTAACACGATTTTAATTAGAACGTTTTTAAATTAACACGGTTTAACCTTTTGATAGTCATCAATCAACAAGCTCGGCTTACACTCCAGATTTATGGCTGACAGATATCCCGCGTATTTCGAAATAAAGAATCGCTTAAACTCTCAATCGCCGAAGGGTTTAAATATATGTGCAAAATACGAGATTTGTAATTTTCATACGAAGATTGTTTTAAAACCTCTGCTTTAACCATAAAGAAAAAATCGCTGATATAAAATCGTCGCTATCATCAGTCTAACTAGTAACTCTTCTACTATTAGTAGTAATATAAAGTGATAAAATGCAACAATAGCAAAGTAGTGTTACTTGAGGCTTTTCGTGGATATCCTTCAACTAAACAACCGTATTTTACAAGTACGTATCCCATTTATTTCCCTACACGTTTTTAACCTTTTCGGTATAATACCGAGTCCTGTTATATTTGCGCAAATAACAGAAAGGAAGCAGAAACGTGATTTTGCACACTCGAAAGGAAAACGAAAAATAAATATTGAAGAAGGCATCTCAGGCTGTCAGTTATCGTAGTTGCCCAGCAAATGGTGTTGATGCATTACAAGAAGTTGCGATGATGTTTCTTCACATAAGCCTATTTCTCTGACCTCGCTTCTTACCCAATTTCCTTCAAGTAAAATCAAATATTTATCTTTGCATTATTTGCGGAAGCTTTGGCAAAATAAACAAGGCATCACCATGAAGAGTTCCTTTGCAACGAAGATATTCTCTTTCTTTCTTTTTTTTTTTTTTTTTTTTTTTTTTCTTTTTTTATATATTTGCTTTTCACTCAACTAGTCTAATAATTTGATCTGAATGACAGATTTCTAGCACACTCGAAAGGAAACTCGAAAGCTAATTTTCACTTCGAGTTTAACCATCGACATTCTGCCATACGTAGCCACTGAATATGAAGCTGATACGCAGCTGCAGAAAACAAGAAGTTGTAGCTATTGATAGTTTATAATTATCGACTTGGGGGGGTGGTGGTAAGAGCTGATGGATTGATTAAATTTTAAGATGATCAGCAGATTAAAATTATTAAAATTTCTATATTGAGTTTTTTTTATTTGTTTAAAGAAATGTAAAATTTCAGACTGGTTACTTAATTTATAATTTTGTGAAAAGTATTAACAATAAGCTTTGTGTTATTTCTTTCCTGTTTACCTTATCTTCTCCCGTTTTTCGCTTATATCAATGGCTCACGTAAATTTTACGGCAAGTGGCGTAATTTATAGAATCACCAGGTTTTCTTTCGGAGGAGGAAATATAGAAAATCAGTAATGCCCTTGGAAATATAGAAAATCAGTAATGCCCCTTAAGAAAATCAGTAATTCCTTGCTCGGAGGAGGAAATATAGAAAATCACTAATGCCCCCCCCCCCTCAGATTATTTATCTGTCAGTGCTAACCGGACGTGTTTACAACTGCGCAACGTAAGCACGCAGTAGCGAAAGAAACAATCCTTACAAATTTAAAACTGAGATGATATTTTAACCAGGAGGCCAGTGGAATTCGAAAGAAGTGCTGCCGCATAGCTTTTTTTTACCACTATATTTTGTATGTGTAATTTTTAGTTCCTCGTATGAAGTAAAAAGGAAGTATTGTAATCGAGAACAGTTTCAGGCATCATATTTCAACGCAAATATCCATTTTACGTGACATCTATTCGTAAGGACATGATAAAGGACTCTTTTTCTCTCCAAAAATTTGTAAAACTAATTTCAAATGAATTCTGAAGAAAATGTTTCGTGGCGTCTGTGCGTACGTACGTATGTATCTCACATAACTCAAAAACGAGTAGCTTCAGAAAGTTGAAAATTTGTATATAGGACTGCTATAACATGTAGATGTGCACCTCGTATTTTGGCTGCAGTCGGATGCACCAAACTTATACAAATATATGTATATATATATATATATATACACTCTGTTACTCGGCTCAGTGATCTCAGTTTCTTTATTCTTATATGTTTGTAAAATTGTGCATTTTTATATAAAAAATGATTGAATTATGTTTTTCTTATCTTCCGGTTAAGGTTTTCATGAATTTAGTAAATTTGTATGCGATATTTTTAGAATTATCAAGGATTTAAAAGTTGTTTAAGTGCCACTAAGCCTAATAATTTTTGCCATGGCGGCTATTTCTTGCTTACATTTGAAACAGCATAATAGTAGATTTGTTGCCAATTTAGAGAAAGTAAGCTTCGCAATAACAAAGACAAGGCCTTCTTTTATTATTGCGAATTAAATCATGCTTAATCTGTTCTGGAATTTACTCCAAGAAATAAGTGTTTAAGATTTACTTCATAATTTTCAATACAGACATCTTGAGTTTTACTGTATTTTTGCCTTGTCGCGAAGGGAGAATTGAATTAATTGAATGAGAAATACTAAATTGTCTGTGAAAAACTGTTTCTTTTTGTTGCTGTTGTTATTGTTCTTTGCTTAATTTCTTTTATACATCGTTTTAGATTTATTATAGTATTTGAATAGGACATGGGGCAAAGATTAGATAACTCTTAAGATGATGTATATTTCGTGCATTCTGAGTTAAAAAATGAATGAAATGTAAAGCTGTTAAGTGAACCTAGGGCCAGAGTGTCGCTATGGTAAACAAATATAGTGAATTTTAGAGTGCATTTATTCTATTGGGGTTTATGCACTATCCGGGTTTACGCGCTACTAAAGTAGATTTAATTCAATCCAATAAGTTTAAATGAAATGCAAGGAAAAATAGGTATAATTTAATATTCCGTACAAGGAAGATATGTGGTGCACACATGAGATTTTTTTTAATATGATGATGTTTTAAATATGTGAAATTTTTGCACCTTTATTTTTTATCATAGTATCTCATATCACGAAGTTTTAGCACTGCATCTACTCAGCACAGTTTAAATAAAGAATCATAAGTTAAAATAACTATGAAATATTTATTTAAAAAGTTAGAGGATTTGCTCAACTCAAACAGAACACAAGTTAAAGTTAACAGCCCTCACAAACATTTAAAATTGAAGTGTTGAAAAAAGAACTTACAAGAGACTCATTTATAAGTTTTAAATGTCTTCAGGCTTACCTATTATTCATTAATATCAGGAGTATATTCTAAAAAAGAAGGCAGTAGCTGAAAAAGAATGAAGCCCAAGTAAAACCGCAAGTATGAAAAATCATTTTTGACTTCTACTGCAAAACATAGGTCTCTCTAGTTTGGCCCTCGTTTGTTTTTGAAATTGCCGAGTTTCATGCAAAAGTGACACTAATTTATTCTTACACTTTCTTTTCTCCCACGATGTTTTCGACGACACTTTTCCCTTGTGATGTTTTCTCCGCGAGGTTTTTACGTGTGACCGAGAAATTATATGAATGTCTTACTTGTTAGAGGTCTTTTAGAAAAAAATGTAAATTAAAACATATTAGTATCCACTTAGCTGAGAAACCCTATAAATGTGATTCATGTTCTATACTGTTTGCCTGCAGTGGTGATTTAAACAAACATGTACTCCTTCACAAAATTCAAAAACAATATACCAGTTGAAGGTGTGATACGTGGTTCAAAAGAAAACTGCAGACGGAATGTGATACTTGAAATAAGTCATTTTCAGGTACAGGTAATTGAAAGAAACCATCCTATTCTACCTTTGTGGTAAATTTTGGTTGAGATATTCTGGCAAAGGCTGTCTTCTTTTGCGGAAAAGTTTGATTGAAAGGTTCCGGCAATTAGTCCTCATAACGACCTTTGTGAATGGGGCCAAACAACTGTCCTGTTGAAAGTAATCACTACTCTTTTCATTCAGTTGTGTCATTGACAAGATTCTTCAGGCAAATCCTCCTGGAGCCACATAGATTGTGGATTCAGCAAAAATGCACACACTAAACATTTGTAAAATAATACGTAATCACAAGTATTTGTTTTTTAATTTTAAAGATTTCACAGTATGAATACCTGCGCCATTTAAAACGGTTTGGTCTTCGTCCAAAGGTTATGAAAATAAAGTCCAGGTAAGAACGTTTATAGACACTAGTTTATGTTTTATGGACCAACACACCCTTTGCATTTCAATTTAGTTTGATTTTGAACTTTCCTTTTTTTTTTTTTTTTTTTTTTTTTTTTTTTTTTTTTTAATTTTTTGTAACTTGTAGGGACCCGAACAGCACGTCGAGGTAGTTCTTGTCATTATGGGAATACTAGAAGTATTATTTTGCACTTTAGTAAAATTCATTAGCAGCATTTTGAATCGCATAGTGGCAGGAAGAACGAAACATATGTTCAGTACTCATTAATCTTCCGGGTTTAATGTTTTAAATACTAACCCTATAAGGTATTTCTCCTACATTCCTAGCGTGCCTTCGTGGTGGGTGTAGTGGATCTGCACGCTGGGCCAGTATCCAGAGGTCCGTGGTTCGATTCCCGGCGAAGGCGGTTGCTAATTTTTCATCTCTCCAGCCTCGAAATACCTAATGTCTCTACAGTGGTGCCCGAACTAAAAGGATGGCGGATGGTGTTTTCTCCCCACCCGAACACCACCTTTTCCTGTTACGGGCATTAGCATCACTGATGAGTGGCTTCTCAATTGCAGCACGGCCAGCAATTCCCTGTTTATGAATCTCCCTTCTAATTGTTTTGGCACTCACAGGGTTCGGTAACACAACATTCATTTCAGCAGTAACTTTTGCAGCTGTGGTCTTCTTATTTTTCGTCACAATTGCCCTTAATGATCGTCTGTCACGATCACTCAGGACACACTTTCGTCCGCGCTGTGATTTAGCAGATGATGTTTTTCCGCTTTTCAAATATGCGGAATAAATCTTCGATACAGTACCTCTTGAAACACTAAACACCTCGGCTACCTTGCTTACGGAAGCACCTACCATACGTGCTCCAACAATTTGCCCACGTTCGAAGTCTGTTAACTCTGACATAATGCAATGACAACCTCACATAACAGTACTCCGACAACAACTGAACTGTTTAGCACATTTACGAAGTTGTATAGGTGGCGTCAGTAGTCAAAAAAGACAGCGCCACCTATATATTTCATTAAAATCAATCTTTCTTTTCAAACATGCATTTCACAAGGTGTTTCCATATTTTTGTCCATCCACTGTATACATATACACACAAAAGGTAAAGATTGGTTTATCTCCTTGATAAGTTGATTAATCTGCGTTCTGCGGTCAGTGACAATAGCTACTTTTTGAATATTTAAAATTTACTTTTGATGTTGCTATTTTTGCGATTAAAGATTTTTCTTAGCAGATTTTTTAAACAAAGAGATAGAAATTATTTTTTCAGATACTAATTTAAATTCTGAATAAAAATTTTTTTTATTCGTGATTTTAAATTGAATTTGTGTTCCTTGGAGATGGTATATGGAAAGTTTTCTTATTATAAATTATTATGAATTATATATATATATATATATATATATATAATTATTATATATTTCTTATAATATATATATATATATATATATATAATTATTATATATTTCTTATAATATATATATATATATATATATATATATATATATTATAAGAAATATATATATATATATATATTATAAGAAAAGTTGTGAGAACAATACAAAAAAGACCAATTTTGGTCAAATTTTTTTTTTCGCAATGTGCTGCAAAATTAAGGAAATGAGAAGATAAATTGTAGTAAGCTCGCCAAAAAGTTACCAAAAGCTGTGGCTCCAAGAAAACTCCAACATAAGCATATTCAGTAGTTATGAATAGTGTGAAAAGGAAAAAAAAATTATATTTACAAGTTCGAATAATAAAAGCTATATGCTAAAGATTTTCGGAAATTTTAATACAGTATTAAAAAAATCAATTGGATGAGGTAATATATTAGGCTATATGCGAAATAAAAGGTAAATTATAAAACACAGTAAAATACTAATCGATGGAACAAGTTAAAGGCAAAAAATATTAGAGTTAAAAATTAAAAAGTATATTAGAATTAAAAGTTAAAAAGCGGAAAATGGTTAATTAGCCCGATTCGAGGTCCATTCTGGCTTTTCAAGGGAAATTTCTAAATGAACATCGAACTAAGCTAACTCCATTACGCGTTTCGCCGAAACAGACAATTGAAACTTTGCGTTACAAAATTTTTTAATTAATTAAATAAACTGTCCAAAAATTTTTTTGGTCTCAATTCTCTGTTCCAATTTCCCGACGCGTCCGCATAAATTCACACAGTAAGGTGTAAAAAAATTTAAATGCAATTCCGATGTACAGCAATAATAAAAATAAAAATAAATAGCGATATGCTATTAATCAAAATATACAATAACGTGCGGGCTGGACCTGCAAGCTTAAAGAATTAAAACTTTATAAACGAACCTGAAATTAAATTTAAAGGTAAAAGGAAAAAATAAAACGACCAACAGCGTGGTCTTGCTAAGACCAAGAAAAAACTTTTAGAGAAATATTAAAAAACAGACCTGTAGCAATGTTGTCTTCTCTGGTGATGAGGAAACTGAAAAGGGGGTTGTGTTCTCCATCTGTGCTTTTCGTTGCTCTCCAACTTGTCGTGTGACGTAGGAAGGGGGAAACAATGCCACTGGACAATAGCCCAATAATCTATATACCAATAATCTTCGTATTACGCAATACTTTTGAAATTTCAAAATTGAGATTTTAATTAAAAGAATTTAATTTTAATAGCATTTTTCGATAATATTCTAAAAATATTTAATAATTCATCATTTTTGTTTTAAATTATTTGTCTCACTTTTTGATTTATTTCATGAGTTTGTTTTGTTATTCATCCAAATATAATTCAGAATGCTGGATCCCGCCTTGAAAACCTTCAACGTTCTTATTTGATACAAGCGATTTTATGATGCACACAGAAATTTTGATTATAACACTAGAAGGGATCGCCCTCAAAATCACGAACGGACAGGAACAAAGAAAGAGCTCGAAAGTTGCTGTTGAAGAATCATCACGTGTCAATCCGAATAACGAATGATGAGCTCTCTCACAAAACTGTCGTTAAATTTCTGAAAAAAAAAAAAATGTTTGCTGCTACAATCAATCCATCTTCATGCCATTGCGACTGCCAATGCCATTGTCTTCATGCGATTTCTACCAAAGAAAAAATTGACAAATCTCAATACTCCCAATACTTATTCGTTTGATTCGGCACCTGCAGACGACATCCTTTCCCTAAACTTAAATCTCGCCTCAAAGATCATTATCTTGAAACTACCAAAAAGATTTTTGAATACGTTTACTAGAGTCTTAAGTAGAATGCGAAAAGAGGAATTCTGCGAGAACATTAAATAGTGAAAAGTGTATACAGTGAGTTATAAAGTGCATATAGTGAAAAAGGTATGTAATTAAACAGTGAAATGTGTCAAGCGTTGTATAGACTTACAAGAATAATGTGCATACATAGTCCTCAAATTTTTGTAGGAATATTGCGTAAACATTTTACTAGAGCTCATCTTAAAATGTCATACTTTTGAAAAGAACAATGGACCGTTAGATGTTAATACAATGGTGATGCTATATGTTAAGTTACGTTTTTCTCATTACAGTGGTTTACTTTGGAATAGACACTTCAGGGACATTTTTCCCTCACGACTCTTTCGTAACCATAGTAACGATAGCTGCGGCAGATGAACGAGACCTTAATTAATCTGCTTTCACTTCCTTGCCGTTTACTGTGTTTAACATCGCAAAAAGCATGTGAATGAGGGTTTATTTGAATTGCAGTCTCAAATGAGGGTCAGAGAATAAATTTTGCGCAATGATGATGGCACGTATTAAGATCATAAATGGAGGAGAGTTGGAAAACTATTTTATAGTAAATAATCGTAGTATTATTTTTCTTGAAAGTCTTAACAAAGACAGGGTTCGATACTAGTTTTGACCAACAATTCGAGTTCTTGTTACCAACAAACGAAAATTATGTGATTATTTTATTCGTCTTGCAACACTTAAATGTAAAAATAATTAAATGTACAGTACAACTCTAATTATCCGAAATCTGACTATCCGAATGGCCTTCAGAGTTTAAGAAAAAAATTAAGATGGAAAGGTAGTGTTGGCCAATCAACTATTTCAGACATTAAAAGGAGCAAATTTACACTTTTAAACTTCCTGTCACTGCTCGAAAACGAAGATGGAAGTTATTCAAGAAAATCAATGCAGCGCCAAACAAAAATTTAGAAGATGTCGTTTTGAAGTGGTTTTTTACAACAAAGTTCTATGGAAAACCCAATTTCGGGTCCGATTCTTAGTGGAAAAGCTAAGATCTTAGCTCAGAAGCTTGGTTGTTCATCCTTTTTTAAAGCAAGTAACGGCTGGTTATGAAATTTCAAGTGCAGGCACGGTGTGTCCATGAAACGGCTTACTTTGACCGAGATGTTCAGCAAGATATGACTTTCAGCATTTCTAAGTACTGTACAGTACGCCATATAACATGTAGGCAAAAGTGTTGCCTTTTCGCTTTAATTAATTAAAACATCTTTTTCTTTAAAAATAGTTTTTATCTCCCATTTTCAACGTACAGTACACACAGCAGTTAATTAAAGTGTACGTAGACCTTTCTCCGGAAAAAATCCAGTTATCCGAATTTATGATTATCCGAATAGGGTCCGGTTCCAATAGATTCGGATAATTGGAGTTCTACTGTATTTATTATTTTATAATAAACTAGAAACATGTACGTTTTAAAAAACGCATATTCTATTTAAGTGATATTATCACACTACGAAATTTATAATATATTTTGTTATTCGTTTTTTTAGGCTTCTATTCTGTTATTGTGTTTTTCTTACGCGCATAAAAGCCGTCAGTTTGAAATAAAGTCCTTAAAACTAGACAGATAATAAAGTCCTTGAGGTATTAGAAGCTTATGATAAAAGAAAAATTAAAATCTTCTTAGCTTAAAGGGAAAGAAAGATAAGCACTTGATAAGGCGAAAATGATGAGTAAATATCTTGGAGCATCCGCCGATGACATCTCGTTAAAATGAAGAGCCGAAGTTTAAGACGGGAGGAAACTGCCTAATGTTCTTTGATTATGTAATCCCTGCCGTAGGGGAACGAAGGCAGAAACTTGGCTTCGTATCTATGCTTTTTGAGGGGGGCTGATATGGTCAATAATATTTTGTTTCTCTTACTTTTGTTTTGATAAAAGGTGTCGTCGCTCCTGTTTTAAGTTAAAGAGTACAAACTTTCTAAAGCAATATTTTTCATGGCGTTTCATCGCCGTTCCCTTAGGCAGATTCGTATTATCCAGGGAGTCATAGGATATCAAAAAGACATAGTGGGATTTGGGTTTCGGGGAAGAAGCAAGCAGTATTGGGAATATTTTCATCATACATTTAGCTAAAGTTATTCCAAAACCTTAAAAACTCTATTAAACTATTAAACAATCATAAATGAGGTTTTCCATAAGAACTGCAGATAATCCACTATTAATGACTCCTTTCTAATTAAAATGCCGTGAAAGTAATCATTTATAAATTCCTAGTTATATATTTGTATAAAACTAGGGAAATTCCATTACAGAATCAATAATATAATTTACAGAAGGATTATGAATATTAAATAATTTATAAATGAGCTTTTCCGTAATAACTGCAGATAAACTACTATTAATGATTCTTTTCTAATTAAAAGGCTGCGAAAGTAATCATTTATAAACTCCTAGTTATATTTATATAAAATTAGGGAAATTCCTTTACAGCATCAATCATGTAATTTACAGAAACATTATGAATATTAAACCAATTCACAAATGAGCTTTTCCGTAATAACTGTATATAATCCACTGTTTATGACTCTTTCCTAATTAAAGTGCCGTGAAAGTAATCCTTTATAAATTACTAGTTATATTTATATAAAACTAGGGAAATTCCTTTACAGCATCAATCATATAATTTACAAAAGCATTATGAATATTAAACAATTCATAAAAGATCTTTTCTGTAATAAAAGCAGAGAATCCGCTATTTATGACTCCTTTCTAATTAAAATGCTGTGAAAGTAATCACTTATAAATTCCTAGTTATATTTATATAAAACTAGGGAAATTCCTTTACAGCATCAATCATATAATTTACAGAAGCATTATGAATATTAAACAATTCATAAAAGATCTTTTCTGCAATAAAAGCAGAGAATCCGCTATTTATGACTCCTTTCTAATTAAAATGCTGTGAAAGTAATAAGTTATAAATTCCTACTTATATTTGTATAAAACTATATTAAACAATTCATAAAAGACCTTTTCTGTCATAACTGCAGAGAATCCGCTATTTATGACTCCTTTCTAATTAAAATGCTGTGAATGCAATCATTTATAAATTCCTAGTTATATTTATATAAAACTAGGGAAATTCCTTTACAGCATCAATCATATAATTTACAGAAACATTAAGAATATTAAACCAATTCATAAATGAGTTTTCCGTAATAATTGCAGAAACTCCACTGTTAATGACTCCTTTCTAATTAAAATGCCATGAAAGTAATCATTTATAAATTCCTATTTATATTTAAATAAAACTAGGGAAATTCTTTTACAGCATCAATCATATAATTTACAGAAGCATTACGAATATTAAAACAATTCATAAATGCGTTTTCCGTAATAATTGCAGAGACTCCACTGTTAATGACTCCTTTCTAATTAAAATGCCATGAAAGTAATCATTTATAAATTCCTAGTTATATTTATATAAAACTAGGGAAATTCCTTTACAGCATCAATCATATAATTTACAGAAGCATGAATATTAAGCAATTCATAAATGAGCTTTTCCGTAATAACTGCAGGCAATCCGCTATTTATGACTCCTTTCTAATTAAAATGCTGTGAAAGTAATCACTTATAAATTCCTAGTTATATTTATATAAAACTACGGAAATTCCATTCATATTTAGAAGTGTGTGTCATCGCTTAATGTTATCATTCTGTTAATTTTCTCAAAATAGTTCTGGATGAATGTGGTTTCATTAAGCGGCGCCTCTGTAGTAATAAATAAAATTATTTCTAATTTTTATCTCGACTTTTGAAATACCTAGGAGATTTGCAAGAAGTCCAAGGGTTTTAGGAAACATAAATATAAGACCACTGAATTAATAGCAGAAAACATTTAATTTCTTCTACGCTCTTCAGAAAATAATGTCTTCAATAGAATATTATTTTTTCTTTTGTAATGTTTGTGTTTATTATAATTATCATTATTTTTACTTCAATATGGCCGTATGCAGGGTGATTCTAAATTGTTTTTACAAATTAAGAGGGGTAATAGTTTTCATCCAGATGAGCAATAATTATCATAGAACATAGGGTCGCATTTAACTCTGAGAGGCAGAAAAGAAAAATATTAGAATTCCAATCTGAAGTTAACAGTGTTCGGAGAGAGAATGAACGAAGCCAAATGTTGCACAACCAGTTTAGTGACAAACTCACAGAGAGTGCACGAAACAAATAAAATCGAATCGAGCTCAGACTTTGAGAGCAAACACTCAAATGCACATCTTAGGTTGGCAAGGTCTCAACCTCGCAAACGATTGCAACAAGTTAATTATGTAATGAAGGGCTGAATATTATCAACTAACTCCAACGTCCGCTGCATGTCGAGATTAGCATGAAAAGCTCATTTTGTGCTCCGGCTGTCAGAATTTCGAGTCCCATAGAAGGAAGGGCGCTTCAAGTAGAATAAGCGCAGCAGAGCAAGTCCAGGAAGACAGGATAGAAGATGGCTAAGAGAAAAACAACTGCTACCTTGATACTTGATACTTGATATCAAGGTATTTCTTTTCCCTAATAGATAGTTCTCCCCTAATAATTTAGATAATTAATTTGTTGCAATCATTTGCGAGGTTGAGACCTTGCCAACAAAATAGACCGAGGTTAAGATCTTGCCAAAGATGTGCATTTCAGTGTTAGTCATCAAAGTCTCAGCTCTTAATTAACACTCGAACGCCAAGTTTTCGGTTTTATCCGTTTTGTGCACTCTCTGTGAGTTTGTCACTAAACTGATTTTGCAACAATTTATGCGATGATTTGTACGTACTTTATTTTTTACCACGATATTTTTGACGACGATGTTTTTAAACTGCGAAGTTTTTGAACCGCTTTATTTTTGACATCGATATTTTGTACCAGACCACGATGTTTTAGAATTAGGATGTTTTCTCTTTGCGATGTTTTCTACCACGATGTTTTGTACCACGACGTTTTCTCCTTGCGTTGTTTTCTCCACGACCTTTTAATCCGCGATGTTTTTGCCGCGATGTTTTCGGCTGTAACCTTTATGTACGTCCTGAGAAAGGGTCATCTGTGAACTTTATTTTGAGTAATAAAGGGTAATTAACCCTTCTCCAGTTTACGTGTCTGTCTACAGAACTAAAGCGATTATTCGCTTAACAGTTCTCAAGGTTCCACACATCCAACTGTAAATTCTAGGTTGGAACATTACAAGTTCATTTATTTGTTCTTACATTATAGATGCCCTCATTTGATAATAAGATGCAAATCACAACCTCTTGGAGCACATTTCTATCGTTATCTGGCGCTTCGATTAAAAATATTTTAATGTGACATTGCAAATATTTATAAAGGTAATGGAATTCTTCCTATTTGAACAGGAATATTTGACATCAACTTTCATTCAAATGTTCACAGCGTCAACAAGTTCCAATTTAATAATACGTCATTGACATCCACCGAAAATTTCCAGGCGAAATCCAGTGCAGCTGATAAACGCTCCTCGTCACGACAACCCCTTGACAGCTCTTACTTTGTCTTTTGAAGAAAGCAGTTCCATCTCCCGCAACGGGAATTTTCTGCTTACACTGAGCTCCATTGAGAATTTTCCCGCGTTTATCGATCAGGTGGTTCTCGCCGACGAATCAGCGACGAGCTCTGTCTCCAGGTTTAGAACTCGGAAAGAAATATTGACTTAACTGGATGTTGGAGAATATTCGTAAAAATAATCTTTGTTCGTGTTAAGCAATCTATTTAACGTACGCTTCGTGCAAAACGTATTATTGGATGGTTGCGAAACCGAAACAGTTAATATTTGAACAAAATTACAATTTTAATGATTCTTTCCATGATTGGTAGCTGTAAGGTACTGAAATGAATATCACAGATGTTGAAAGCATTCCATGTTTAAGAAATAAAACGTCACATTAATGCAGCCGGACTTAATAAAACTCTAGAAACAGTAATCAGTGTGTGTGTTTCGCTTTGTGTATAAGATAATTTAAATCTAAACAACGATGGTACGCTATCTAATATTATGAAAGCCATCATCACAAACTAGGCAATCGATCCTGAAATTATATGTAAAATTAAAGTATGAACAACATAATTTAATGAAACTGAGAATCCATTTGGTCTTTTTCGAGAAACTAAAATTAATTGAAGTAATAAAGATTCAGATTCCAGTTAAAATATAGGCGTTTGTTGACAGACGGATTTAAATTTACTTTCATGTGGCAAAAAGAAATATGTAACGAGATCTGAACAGCTGTCAAAGCTTAAAAATGTGTAACTGAAAGATTAATAGCATTAATTATATGTAAACTTGCGATTAAAATTAAAATACTTGACAAATTAAAATCAATTTAAGTAAATCGAAGTTGGGGGATCGGGTAAATAAATACCAGTATTATCCACAAATAAACCGAAAATTTTCACAAATTTTTACTTTATGTAAAATCCAAAGACCCAAGCCTTACGAAAATAAAAATAAACAAAGCAGAAATAAAAAAATTAAAAAAGAAAATCTAAAAGGCTTTCAGATTTTATATTACCCCCAAAAGGCCGCCGTTTTTTTAACGTTTTGTGTGTTACCTTTGTTCATTAAATATCACGTTCTTCGCAGTCAAACCACATAAAATTTAATTCAACAGCAATATCACAAAATATTTTTAAAAACAGCAAAACAGCATATCATTAAGATTTCCAATACACAGTCTCACGCGCTGGAGATATAAAGGTTTTTTTTTCGTACAATGCTGCCATTGCACGCTTTGAAATCGTTGAGTTTGTTAATCAAAATAAAGGTTTTTTTTTCGTACAGTGCTGCCATTGCACGCTTTGATATCGTTGAGTTTGTTAATCAAAATTTCGATAAGGTTTTACAAAATTTGAAGCAAATAATAAAACAAATTCGAAACTCAAAATTCGGGCTTCCAAGTGCCCATGTTCAGTTGGAGGGCTACATTATAGAAAATTAGATGGCTTTAGGTACCGTTGTTTTTTCACAGTGTGAGAAACATTAATGTATTCATGCAGATTCTTTATTATTTAGTTTCTTTAAATATAATGAAAGGCAATAATATTTGGTGGCAACAGTTTGAAAAGTGAACCAACGCAGAAAGTGGAACGACGCAAAATCTGGTTTAGAGACTAATAGCCATTTAGGCCTAACGCTCCTTTGATTTAAAAAGTCAATGGATACTGAAATTACACATATGTCTCATCAGACAGCGACATATTTAGAATTCCATTAGCTGCGTTTCTGATATCGAAAAACTGCTCGCGAAATATTTAATATGGCTTTCCAAAATTAATCACTAGCAGCTAATGAAGTGCTTAGTTGATATAATTTAGCTATTGCAGCATTCTGTGATGCATATGAATGTAAGTAAAACCGTAGGTTTATTTATGTCACTTGTGCTAGTACATTACCAAAGTCTAACAGAACAGCAGAAGTTATATTATACAAAAGATAATATACAGTTCATTTAAACAAAGTTTATTTATTTAAATATTCAAATAGGTTTTATTTATAATCAGTTTTTTAATATGGAATAAATAAATATTCAAATATTTTTTTATTTATAATCAGTTAACAGTAACAAAACGTTTTGTCATATGTGACGAAAAATGTTGTACGATACCTATTTTTTTTTCGCACCAGCTTAAAACCGCGTATGACTTAAATTTTTATATTTAAAGAAGGTATTACCTCTTTTTCCAAATATGTCGGATGAGAAGAAAATTATAAAATTAATAAGTACACATTCTAAGGATTGCTAATATGCTAACAATAACACATGTATCTTCCAACTGCCCACGTTCCCACAAAATTCTCAAGGGTGTTTTTATTTGACAAAGCATAAGATAACCGATGTTTTAAAATTTAATCAGTCTGTTACTGATTTAAAAGTTCATTATTTAAGCCAATGTATTCCACTGCGCGAAAAATAACACCTTTATCTTATACACATCCCCTCATATGCCGGTTTACTACATGCTGTCATTTAGAAAAAATACTTTGATATTTCAAATTTAGCCTGTCTTTAACTGGTTTGAAGATTAGCGATTTAAGCCAGTATGTTTTCCGAGTGTTTCCATTTTGCAGAGCATAAGGTCCTTAATTTAAATTTAAAACTTTATCAGTCTGTTACTTCTTTAAAGGCAAGCCATTTAAATCCGTGGTAGATGAAACAAAACAGTAAGTGCTAGGCGAAACAAAAGATCTTTTTCATTTATCAATTTCATTTTCCGTGTGGCCTCACATTTAGTTCTTTGGACATTTTCACTTTCTGAATGCTGGATATGTCTGTTTGCTTCGAACAAATGAATTTGCCTTTGTTATATTTTATTTGTTATTCGGTGAGAGAATCATAAATCCTTGTATTTGTTATACTTTTTAAAAGGAAAAACAATTTAATTACTTCTAATTTTTAATCTACATAAATCCGACCGACATAATTAAATGCTTTATGCATCGTGTTTGAGGCATTAAACTCTTTTAATGAAACTGTGTTGCCATTCTATGTGGACTTAATTAAGTGTTATTTATAAATCTAAAAGAACTCTGTATAAAATTTAGAAAAGAACAAACACACTTTGTTCTGTTGTGTGCTTAGTATTTAAAAAAAAATCATTCCTCTATGGGAAAAAATGTTCTGTTCTTGTTGTTTTTAATTCAATAAATATTATACTGTAGTGTCATTAGATTATTTTGAAGCAGAAGACATGGAAAATGAGCAATGTCCTCTCCATGTCTCGAACCTGGACCTCTGGAATAGGCGCCGAGTGTGTTATCGTTACACCACGAAGGCACGCATAAAGGAGAAAGAAAATACCTTATATGTGTGATTTTCATAGCAAATGCTTCGTTCTTGAGCTGTAAAATGAACACTTCAAAAAGAGTTGTCTCATTTAGACAGAAGGTCGAGAAAAAAGCGTTTTGATATTAAGTTGTGTAAATATAATTATCTCATATAAAATCATATAATTGCCTGCAACCGAAAAAGATTTTTCGTCTAATCAACGAACATGAAAAAAAAAAATTGTTATGCGAGAAATCGATCGGGAAAACTGCAAAAATTGAGAAGAGGTTTCAGCGTAAGGCCAAGCTAAAGGAAAGAATTCAAACAACTCAATTGTTTGAAAGCTGAACTAACATGATGACATATTTCTTGTCTTTTTCCCTCTGCTTCATCAAGACACAGAATTTATTCCTCAGGAAAAAAAGGCGTTATAATAATATGTATCTCCAGTTTCTTCGGTGGGAACGAAACTAAACCGCTTAGCTCAGTAATGGGACAAAACTGGAGTTTTAGATACGTCAGCAGGAGTTATTGTCAGCTCTATTTCAAACGATATGGGGAATTCGAACAAAAGAAATATCGCATGCTGACAGTCGTAGAAGAATCAGATAGGAAGAGCAAATTCTCAGACCTTGATATCCACATACGGTGTTTATTTTGGCGGTCGGATGAACACGATTCGTAATTTGCAAGGAAACTAGTTAAAAGTTACAGAAGCAGGTAGATTTGTAAAATTATCAACATTGACAAAAAGTAACTTTTCCACATATAGCCCAATAAGTTAATAAAACATTATTCGAGGAGATATCTTTTTAGCTCTACCGTTATTCGCATGCAAGAAAATGCTTGAAGAGTTTCTCAAGCGTTAATAACGACTTTTATTGACATCTGAAAATAATTCGTATACCGTTTTGGTACTTTTCCGTTTCGCCGGCGCAAATCTCGCCAAGCAGACATGGCCACAGCATATCATTAAGATAATACATACACATAAAAAACATAAAAAAATATACACATAAAAAATACGCATAAAAATGTTAATAAATATTAGTTCTAAGAATTTTCATTTTGAAGGCATAAACATTTTAATATGGTTTAAAATTTTGTAAAAAGCCAATAAAGACAATAAATTTGTAAAAAGACATTAATTTAAGAATTTACTATGCTTTCATGGTTTAACATTTTGATTCGCCGGTTCATATCACGTGAACCCCAAGTGATCTGATCTCACGGAAACTACGCTACAAAAATCTAATTATCTTAGTAATTATCTACGTTAATTTCAAATTAAATATTAAATTAAATCTTATGGAATACAAGTTTAAATGCAAGAATTATTTCAATTCGTACGAATAGCTTATTCAAATTATGTAAAACTGCAGTGCTTTACTTCGCTTGTGCATTCTCATTAGATTAGATGAATTTAACTCTTGATTGTGCCGTTTCTATATTTTCGCCTTCGAGTGAGTGGTGTGATTGCATCCTAATTAATTACCGCGAATGGTCTTAGGGCATAAAATTTAACTAGTAAAAATTCTATGTAATTGTATGCCAGTATTGAAAGAAACAATCAATCTGATAAGAAATGGCTGCGACTTGTTTTGAAAATGAAGGGTAAAATGTTACCAGGGAGGATATTCATTTGGCATCAGTTGTAACCATTATTGGCGACTTTATCGTTTGCGCCAGCAAAACGGAAAAGTTTTCTTTCGTCATTAATAAATAATTTCCGAACAAATAAAGTAATTTCTTCGGAAGAATTTGCGAACCGACAAGCGCAATAAATTTATTCTCGCACTGAAATTTCGTCTAATTATAGTCTAGATTAGAGGAAATATCCTCTAATCATAGTTTAAATGTTTCTAGACCCCCAATGTTAACTAAAAATACGCTTTTAGGGGTACAGAAAGGGCGCAGCCCCCGTCCACCCTAATCGACGTGATTTAATGACTGTATGGGATCCGCCAAGTGGTAACCACAAACGAAGGCAACCCGTCCGTGTCCCATTCAAAGGGCAATAAAACAAAACTAAGATATTAAATAAAGAAAACATTAAGCGAGGAAACCAATAAAATGTTAAAGGGCTCCGAGCAAAAAACACATATAACGAAACTAAAGCAAAATAATAATAACACGACCGTCAGTCTTAAACCTGGTGGACTTACACGGCACAATAGGAAAGTACAAAGAAATAAAACTAATTAAATAAACAAAATCATCTGTAAGTAAAAACATAATAAAGGAAATGAAATTTACGTAAGGCCAATCGAAAATAACAATCATGATAAAATCTTATTTTCCAAAAAATGCTTCATCTTACTTTCGTATTTTGTCTTCTTAATCTTTTTTTCTATATATCGCCATTTCCTTCTTGTATCAAATTTCCTATCTCTTTAAGTATTTTCATCAATTTCTTTGACCTGATAATACTTTCTCAGAGCTCGTACTCTCCACTTAAGTTTCTGTAATTCAAATAGTCCACAAATTAGTCTCTCTAGATTTCTCTTTGCGCAGAACCAGATACTTCTTTTCATTATTAAAAATCAAATTTTCAAACTCGTCAAGTACATCCGCTTCAACAATTCCATCTAGTTGTTTCTTCATACGATTTATATCTGGTTTTAACTTCTTACAAAGGTTATCTATTCTAAAAGCATTCTTCGTAAACATAATACTTTTATTACAAACTGGATGAGCATCACAAATTTCGAAAGAAACATAACGGTGATCACTTAAGCTTTCTTCTTCTTTTAACCTTAACTCAGTATAAAACGACGAGAGAGAAGGAGAACTGAGAACTAAATCGGTCCAACCCTTCCCGACAGCAGATACAAAAGTGGGTTCTGAATACATTTTGTTGAATAAAATCAAATTATTTTGTATAATAAAATCCATTATTAAAACACCTCTATCATCAACACCCCTCGAACCCCAATTAAAATCTCCGATAATAATATAAAATTTGTACATATTTAAAATATCTTCCAATCTAGTTAAATGCAAATGCAAGTTCTCTGCCGGGGAAATATACTCAGAGATAATATCCAATATAAAAATTCCCATTCGAAAAGAAACGGCAACAATCCCATTTGATTTATAATCCACAATAAATTCGCTCTCTTCATTTGTAACAATAATAGCTGATCTACAGTTTTCCTCCAACACTGCTCTCTAACCCTTTTTACTTCCTTCTACGAAGTAAAAAGGAAGTATTGTAATCGCGAAAAGTTTCAGGCAGCATATTTCAACGAAAATATCCATTTTTAACCGCTATCGAGTGCAATTTAACGATGTTTTTGCGTGATATCTGTACGTAAAGACAGAATAAAATACTATTTTCCTCCAAAAAAAATTATAAAACTGCTTTAAAATGAATTCTGAAGAGAATTTTTCGTGGCGCCTGTGCGAACGTATGTACGTACGTACGTATCTCGCATAACTCAAAAACGAGTAGCCTCAGAACATTGAAATTTTGTATATAGGACTGCTATAACACGTAGATGTGCACCTCGTATTTTGATTGCGATCGGCCGCACCAAACGTATATAAATATATTTAAATACTATATATCCACTCTGTTACCCGGCTCAGTGATCTCAGTTTCTTGACTCTTATATATTTGTAAATTGTAGATTTTTTGCTTTAAAATGATTGAATTATGTTCTTCCGGTTAAGGTTTTTATGCCTTTAGTAAAACAGTATGCAATATTTTTAGAATTATCAACAATTTTAAAGTTGTTTAAGTGCCGATTAGCCTAATAATTTTCTCGATGGCGGCCATTGCTTGTTTACATTTGAAACAGCAGGGTAGTGGATTTGTTGCCAATCTAGAGAAACTTAGCTTCGCAACAACGAAGGTAACGCCTTCATTTACTATGTCGAATTAAATCATGCTTAATCCTTTCTGGAATTTTTTTCGAGGAAATAAGTGTTTAAGTTGTACTTCGTAATTTTTAATACAGATATTTTGAGTTTTTATGTACTTTTGCCTTGTCGCGAAGTGGGAAGTAAATTAAGTGAATGAGAAGTACTCAATCGTCTGTGAAAAACTGTTTCTTTTTTTGTTTTGTTTGCTTAATTTCTTTTATACATCGTTCTAGCTTTTTTATAGTATTTGAATAGAACATGCGGCAACGATTAGATAATTCTTTAAATGATACAAATTTTGTGCATTCTGAGTTATAATATGAACGAAATTTAATACTGTTAAGTGAACCTAGCGCCAGAGTGTCGCTATGGTAAACAAATAGAGTGAATTTTAAAGAATGCATTTATTCTGTTGATGTTTGTGCGCTGTCGGCGATGTAGATTTAATTCAATCCAATAAGTTTAAATGAAATGCAAGAAAAAATGCGTATAATTTAATACAAGAACGTCATGTGGTGTACTCATAATCTTTTTTAAATATGGCATCTTAGTATCTATAAAATAGGACTCTTGTACTGTAATCAGTTCAAACTCTTGACCCAAAATATCCTCAACAGCGGCCAACTGACACGCTGCGCTGTACGATGATTCAAATTAATGTTCAAAATCTTCATAATTAAGGGAGCAATAAGATAAATTATAATTAAAAACACAAAATTTCCATGAAACAGATGATTTAAATTATGAAAAATAGCAGCCCAATCGCAGTTAAAAACATATTGTTACGTTTTTCCTATTCTTTTCTGACACCAGTTGTTGAGTTATTTTCTTCCTTCACTTCACGTTCGTACGAGGTTCGTAGATTTGGAGTGAATAATGACGACACTACTTGATGAAGTATCGAAACACACTTTATTAGCGAATAATTATCAGGACAGCTCCAATAACACTTACTTTTACATTCGTCGAAAATCTACTATAAAACGCTGACACGATCAACGACACAGCCTTCAGGTTATCAGGCTATCACGGTGGAGACAGCTTCCTGCAAAGCAGCCAACTCTGCTTTCCGAAGTACAGCTCCCGACTCTGCTTGGTCGTTCTCGGAACTCCACGTACTCCCGAGACTCTCCACGCTACAACTCGCCATGCACTCGACGACACACGAGCATAGCTCCTGACACTTCGCTTCAGTCTTTCCCGGAGCTCAACACGCTCTCTCGACGATGCACTAACCGCGATACTCTACGAAACTCTTTCGGTGCACTCGACGACCCACTCGGCACTCGCTGGCCGGCTGTCAACGCGATCGCTTCCGCAGAAGTTGAGTCGCTAGACGAGACACACTCACTCGATGATAGACACGCACTTTCCCTCTCGATGAAGCACACTCCCTGACTGCGGACCAGCACGCTTATATAGCTTTCGGCTTGTGTTCGGGAACATTCTGGACTAAACCGGTAAGAATTCGTTCCAGAAGGTTCTCCAACCGTCCATGGTATATCGCCAATTTTGTCGCCAAGTGGGCGATTTCTCGCCAAATGTGGCAACCTCTCCATCCTTGCTATTTTATGGCAACCCTAAAACTGCTTTGCGGGGAAGCCATCTCACCGCACCTTTACATTTCGTAACAATATATTAAAATCCAATAAGTAAAATTATTCCGATATATACCTCACTTCACCCCTTCAACTTATCCACAAACTGATAAAGCGATTTAACAACAAACAAAACACCACCGGATCTTCCATCATCGCTAGATTTTCCTATATTACAATCCATATTTCCTTTAATTGTATCAGAACCA
This sequence comes from Stegodyphus dumicola, assembly GCF_044657685.1. Lineage (NCBI taxonomy): Eukaryota > Metazoa > Arthropoda > Arachnida > Araneae > Eresidae > Stegodyphus > Stegodyphus dumicola. The sequence goes on along the minus strand of NC_140777.1, from coordinate 179,686,624 downwards.
TCGAGAATTTCTTCATCAATCTGAGCAAATTTTCCGGCTAATCTTTGGAATATGGTAACAGGTAGTTTGGCGACATTTTGGTAAGGCGATAAAGGTTACTAGCTAGGACTTTAGCAGTGTACATGGATAAAGTCAAGAGTGTGCGCAATGCCATTTTTGTGCAATTCTAAGATGCTTTTTTTTAAGAGAAAATAGGTCGACGTGTACATGGATGATACCGTGTATGTGCAATTCTTAAAAACGTGGCAAGCAGTGGGCGATTCTCCACTTTCTACCAATTTCGCACCTAATCTTCGTCATGATTAAGCACTTTTGTTCCATAAAAGTTCTAGCATAAGCGTAATTCGGCTAGCAGATTGTTGGAAAAAAATGTTGAGTAAAAAAAAAAAAAATGCCTTTACTAAAAACACAAGATCCTACATAAAATTCACTAAAATATCAAAATACAGTAGTTCTGCGCAGGAAATCAAATAAAAGAAATTTTCAGTTGGCAAAAAGCAGCAATGTCTCTAACGCAAAACTCGAAAAAGGACTGATCTTTGGAATATGGTCACAGGTAGTTTGGCGACATTTTGGAGGCGATAAAGATTACTACATAGGACTTTGGTAATAATGTGAGAAGCACTCAGTTCCGATTACGCATTATTTTGTGTGAGGGAAATGAGAGATCATGAGATATGTCATGTGACATTAATGGACGAATTAGAGTTCTTTAATCGGAAAAGGGGGTAAATTTGGAAAAATTATTTTGTATTAAGCTTCATTGTGTGTTGTGTGAAATAGTGTTGATTAATTTTCGGATTGCATGGCGCTATGTAAAGTGAATTCTAAATTTTTAATACGTAATAATTAATAATAAGTTGACTACTGGATTTCGAATTTAGAAATTAGCAGTAGTACTGCAGCCGATTGGAACTCTTTCTGTAGGGAAGTGTGCGTGCCACGTAATGAAGATTCTGAAGAAGATTAGGTAAGTTAGTATTTTTAATCATTTGAGGATATTATTTTTGTGCATTGTACTAAATATAAGGAGTAAATAAATTAAAATGGTATTATTGGAAAATTGTTATTAGCAATGATTTAGTTTAAAGTAATTAGGATTGTAATCTAATTTTTATTAATTTAATGTATGTGCTTATTTATATTTTAAGTAGTGTTTTTTAATTTAATTATATTTTAATTTAATGATCGTGATTTTGTGAGTTATATGTTTGTAGTATTTTGGAATACGTTTGAGTAGTATATGTTGAGTATTTTCATGCATTTTCGTGAAATTTTTCTAATTTATGAGAAAAATGCAGTGTACATGGATATAATGAAGAGTGTGCGCAATGCCATTTTTGTCAATTCTGGGATGTTTTTTTAAGTAAAAATAAGTCGACGTGTACATGGTTTAGTGATATTTTAATTAAATGATAGTTATTTTGTGAATTTTATGTTTGTAGGAATTTCGTATACGTTTCAGTTGAAGTAAACGTGTATGGAAATAATTTAAATATTTGACACTAAGTATTTGTAGCTATTTTTAATGTTTGCGTATAAATTTGTTGGTGACGTTTATAATATAATAGATAATTTAGAGGTAAAAGTTTTTGGATACTTTATTTATTTTATACTTGGAAATGTTCATTCTTGCAAAGGGTATATACTTTTTTGCGATCAGGTAATTTCATATATGAGCTTTTTACCGAGTTTAAAGATTAAGAAAATTTTCCTGCATTTTCGTGCAAATTTTTGCAATTTATGAAAAAATAGCAGTGTAGATGGATAAAGTTAAGAGTGTGTGCAATGCCATTTTTGTGCAATTCTGGGATGTTTTTTTTTAATTAAAAATAAGTCGACGTGTAAATGGTTTATGTGTATGTGCTATTATGAAAAACGCGCAAGGAGTTTGCGATTCTGCACTTTTTCCCAATTTTGCAGTTAATATTTCTCATGATTAAGCAGTTTTGTTACATAAAATTTCTAGCATAAGTGTAATTCGGCTATTAGATTGTTGGAAAAAGTGTTGAGTAAATAAAAAGAAAAGAAATATGTCTTTACTTCGTGAAGACAAAATGGCGGCGAAAAAAAAAAAGTAGAGGGTTGCTGTAGCAGACTTGGTGGCCAAATTTTCGCCAAAAAATCGCCAAGTTACCATAATCCAAAGATCAACCCGAAAAAGTTCCAATATCAACAAATGTCCGCCTCGTTAGGCTTAGCAGTACTCAGAAAAATAATGGAATATATTTCAAAAACCATAGAAGCTAGTGCTGTGCTTTTAAGATTAGCGCTAAATAATATAGTATCGAGCTTAAATAATCATACAGATTCAATTTGGACAGTAAATATAAAAATAAATCAGTAAAAGACTTACGAGCGTATGCAAATTAACAGCTCGGCGAACTTCAAATTTTCAAAACATTCAATCTTCAAAAATAATCCACATATTCAAAAAGCAGTACAGAAATCAAAACCGGAACACAAAACTAATCAAAAGAAAGCACTTTTACAAACACAATAATAAAATTCACCAAGATATACAACTTTAAAATACGAGTTCACACAACACCATGCAATATGGCCGCGATCATGCGCAGAAGCAGCATACGTTTTTAGGGGTATAAGACATTTTAGGACAGTAAATAACGCTTTGAAGATGAACCACACTCTGAGAGATCATCTTCTTTGCCTAAGGATCAAGAAGTCGATGTGGTCCTTAGCGATCATCGTTTAACAATTAAGGTCCTATGTCATTTCGATGCTTCTGAAGAATTCTGGAGGAGTATTTGTGGTCGTGGTATCTTGCTTCCAAAATTATTCCAAGAATGTTGTTTTCTTCCCAAAACAACAATGTGCCCCAAAAGCAACATTGTGCACAGGAGATGCTTTCTCAAGAAAAGCACTTCTCGAAGCACATTTTATTACCATTGAAGAAACGTGGACTTGCATCTTTTTTCCAGGTTTCAGTCTGTGATCGAAGATTTTAGACTGTATTCGAAATCTCTCAAATGCAATTTTCTTGTTTTTTACATAATTTTATTAAAGTAGCATAAAAGTAGATTTTAATTTTCCAGAGATTGAATAGCCAAACCAAGGATCAAATTCTTTATACCTTTGTGAAGATAAGGTAGCTTACAGCAACTTGGATTCACATCCTGAATAAATTAACGACATTCATAAATGTAGTTTCTTTGCGGACCGGTATCGAATTGAGATCCTGAACAAAAGCGAATGTTAGTGATTGGAATGACTGGAAGCGTTCTTATTGGCGTGCAGTTTGAGATTCTAAAATGTTTCTGATTGTTACTGTTGAGCATTTCTCTTTAGTTTGGACATTTGATTCTCCAAACGACAATCGCATTTTCGAAGTAAATAAATATCTAGGCATGTTTGTAATGACTAACATCTTACGCTTGTACACAACAGCAGATATAAACACAGAGAAAAAGTAATAATCAATATTGCAACCGGCAGAAAAATATTATTAATAAAAGCAGTTTAATCACAGTTAATTTGTTTACATAAGTTAAATCAGTATTCAGTAGGAAAAGAAAACATACTAACGGCAAGACAAACATCATTAGAAGGGAAGAAAATAAATTATAAATGGAATATTAAAGATTAATATTTACAAATTAAATTTAATATCACTAAATGAAAACTAGAGCGAAAAATTCGGTTAGAATTGTTTTCGGGCGGGGGGAGAGGCAGATTATTTAAGATCATTGATCTTAGCCTGGGAAGTGTCATAGGGTCTGACCGATCCGCAAGCCGGTTAATTCGCGAGCGGGAATGGGTATTTGCCTGTATAATGCATTCAACTAATAATGTTTATTAAAATTTTCAACTTTTCTGCAATTAATATAAATTTTTTGAAACACCATATGATATGCAATTTTCACAGAACTATTTATGTCTTAAAATTTGTACAATGTTTCGCATTTTTTATATCTTCTGACAATTGTTTTTAATTTTTCAAAGCTTTAATAGTAAACTCTTTTTTTTTTAATTCAGATCTTTAGCTCGTAATTTTCTTACTTTTGTACATTTTTATAAAATAAATCGCAAGTTAACTCTGTCCTATTTCAAAACTAAACCTTCATAGTTCCCTATCTATCATATTTAAACTTTGGTTACGTTACCCTTATTTACAGTTAATTTATCTTTCTATTTAACCAGCCTATTACTGACTAATTAACTGCGCGATTTAAAAGCAATAATCCTAATAATTTAGTTCTTTATTTTATTTTTTTAATAATGTAGCTAACTAATAAGAATTAGAATACAATTATTTTATGTTACTTAAATATCTTTAACTTATAATTGCGGTTAAAACTTTCTTTTGACATGTATGTGGATTACCTCATTTTTATTTTAAAGAATTTTGAAAGAATTTTTCAAGTTATTTTAGTGAATATCTTTTTTTAATGAAGTTTAATTCGTGAGTTTCGAAAATTTTTTTATATGTTTTAATTTCTATTATTAATATCAGCTTTCGTTTTATAGTGCTTTTCGCTGAAAGTTTCGCAAAACTATCCTTGAAAATCATCTTATTTCAAAACCCAAATGGTCCCGTCAAGATACTGAATTTTGAATTACCCTACGTTTTGCTGAATTTAAAAAATGGCCTTTTCTGAAATCACACAACGTCGCCCTCTGCTGTGTCTCTAAGCCATACGTAATCGTTGATGCTGCCCTCCAAAAAAACGTTTCTCTTAATAAAGCAAATACTATATGAATGCGCAGTTTCATGTACAAAAATAAAGTCCAAATTAAATGATGCTCTTAATATCTTAAATAATGATGTTAGATACGTTTCCAGAGTTTGATTCCTTTATCAATTAATACAGCTTATCCTGTATTACTGCTTCCTTTCTTCTAGCCATTTCCGCTCAAAATTTCAATACAGATCATCAACTACGAAACATATTAACATTAGCATATATACTTTGCCTCTAAATCTTTGTGAATTTTAATTATTTAGTTCCTCGAATTTTAAATTCCGCCACACTGCAGACACTCTCGATTAACCGGAGTAATATTGGGGATGGCGTTTCGGTTAACTAATATCTATAATTAAGGTTTGGTTAACATATATATATGGTTCGGTTGGTTTTACTTTTGGTTTTGAATTTTAATATACCCTTGACTATATGGATGACGAAACACGAATTGAGTGATTGAAGAGTTAGGTTTGGGGGAAACTTCCCCTTGATAAGTCTGTCTCGTGCCTCAACAACTATTCACTTATGCAAATTAATTTGGTCTTAAAAATTCATTGCAAAAGTTTTGAGATTAAATTTTTGGAATATTATATTTTTTCATGGTTTTAGATACGTGCACTTAATTTACAACTGCTCTTAGAATGTAAATGATATTGTAAATTAGTTCGCAGCAATAATTAATTAATCTTTTATCTTTTATTTTTGCAATTAAAATTTCTTAATTAAATTTTAATTTATATTAGCTTCTTACGAATAGAGAATATTTGTTAAATTTAAATATATATATACCTATATAAGCAACATCGAAGTACGATTTAATTTGGGAAATGGAACTCTTTCTTCAGAGCTTTTTATATCTCAATAAGAATCTTTGAAACCGAACGCAGAAACAATTTCTAAAAACTCTTTCAGAAACTCTCTTTTCGCGTCAGCATTTTCTGTCCTGGCATCTATTTTCTCTAAGGATTCCTGATCCACTATAGTAAATTACAAGGAAGAATCACTGGAAGTTTCAGATCCTCTGAAGCGAAAATTATCGCTCTGTATCAGAGAATTCCAGCAGCCGCATTCTCTGCTTTTACGAGAATTCTTGTCAAAATCTAAAGAGTTATATTCCTGGAAAGGGAAATGTACTCTTTATCTACGTATTTATGTCTGTACACTTTTGCAATATATCAAATGCCGTTAATAAAATAAACAAAGTTTGTCTTTAAAGAGATGAACGTTGTATTCGCAAACTGATAAAGAATGTTAAAAATTGATGTTGTAATTACATTATTACAGAGGCTTTAGATAGTATAAATAATACATATATATGTAAAAGCACCATATGTCCTATACTGTAGCACACATGACATGTATTTATATATATGATGTAATACACAGGATAAAGGCCTGCATCATATTAAATATACAAACTCAGTTGCTGCAATACAATCTGTGGTGCAATCTGAAATGTGAAAATGGAAGTATTGTAGAGATATTAAGTATTTTTGTAAATAGGAGACGTGAAAAATGAGCAACGCCTTCACCGGGAATCGAACCACGGACCTCTGGAATACGCACCCAGTATGCATACCACCACACCACAAGAGAACCTTAAGAAGGCGGGAGAAATACCTTATATACTTCCCTTTTACAGGGCGACTGAGGTTTTAGAGGACTCAATCACCATATCCAGGGTGTGGAGGATCATCATCCACCACCCTTATAGTTCGGGCGCCACTATAGAGACATTAGGTATTTTTGGAAGTAGGAGACGTGAAAAATGAGCAACGCCTTCGCCGAAACTCGAACCACGGACCTCTGGAATACACGCCCAGCATGCAGACCATCACACCACGAAGTCAAGTTAAGAAGGCGGAAGAAATACCTTATAGTATATCAAAATACAAAGAACATGGAAAACAAAATATCGTTTTAATCACGATATTTGCAAGAAATAATGTTTGATGTTCATACGAAGTGTTTAAATACATATATATTATATAATACATACATATATATATATATATATATATATATATTATATAATACATACATAGATATATATATATATATTATATAATACATACATAGATATATATATATATATATTATATAATACATACATATAGATATACAGAATCAAGAGAAAAAATGCGACTAGTTTAAGATGTTGAGTTTTTATTTACAATGTTTCGTTTAGTTTTTAAATTTCAGCTTGCAAAATTATGTGCATCTTTAGCGTTTGAAAGAGCGATATGACATTGATAAGGTTTGAAATAATTCAGTTTAGAGAGGTTCATTACAAGAAATATATCAGAAGTTTATTACATAAAACATATACTGAGTTTGACAATAGTATAAAATGTACAAAACTTTATATACTAAACTAGTATAAAATAGTAGCTAATCTTTATTGCTAGTAAGTTAATATAATATATCCTATACCTATGTTCTATACTGTAGTATAAAATAGTACAATGCAACACTTGAGGCATTAAACGAAATAAAAGCATTAGAACTTCTGAAAGTATATTTAAATTAATTGTTCATTATGCAGATATTATTTAAGAGACTTCATTATGCAGATATTATTTAAGAGAACACTCATTTTACTCAGTCATTATAAAGTACAATAACTTTCATTTGCGTAATCTTTCTTGAGCTGACACCATCTGTTTGACATAAATACCAAGAAAAAATATAATAAAATCATTTTAATAATGTTGATACAAGTAAGACGATGAATAATTCAAAAGAGGTGCAAAAAAATTCAATTTAAAAGCAGTCAGTCTTTACAACAAGGTTAAATTAAATGTAGATTACTTTGTTATTTTATCCTTTCGCTACGCCATCAAATACCAAATGACTATCCGCCATTTTGTATCTGAATCTATTTGGATTCCACATATCATACCGTATAGGAATCACTGTCTGCGAGTAAGGCATACCAGTTAGAGTGTCAAGGATTTTGCAAATAAATATTTTTTGTGAAATAATATTCGCTTTTAATTGATATATATAAATAGTGCTTATGCGCATTTTTCCTGCATTTCAATTAAACTTATTGAATTGAATTAAATCTACTTCATCGATAGCTCATAAACCACAATAGAATAAACGCACTCTTTAAAATTCCCTATGTTTATTTACCATAGTGACGCTCTGGTGCTAGGTTCACTTAATATCGTTACATCTCATTCATTTTAGAACTCAGAATGCGCAAAAATTATATCATCTGAAGAATTATGTAATCTTTGCCACATGGTCTATTCAAATACTATAATAAATCTAAAACGATGTATAAATGAAATAAGACAAATAAAAAAGGAACAGTTGTTGTTTCGAAGCTTAGTTTTTTTAGATTAGCAACAGATCCACTACTCTGCTAAATTTCAAATGTAAACAAATATGGCTGCTATGGTGAAAAAATTAGGTTTAGACATACTTAAACTACTTTTAAGTTGTTGACAATTCTACAAATATTGCATGCAGGTTAACTAAAATACATAAAACCCTTAACCAGAAGATAAGAACAACATAATTCAATCATTTTTAAAGCAAAAAATACACAATTTACCAGCATATAAGACTAAAAATCTGAGCTCAAGCAGCCGATTAACAGAGTGGATATATATACACACACACACAGATATATATATATATATATATATATATATATATATATATATTAACTTTTGGTGCGGCCGATTGCCACCAAAAAGGAAGATGCACAACTACATCCTATTGCGTTTTATGTACAAAATGTCAACGTTCTGAGGCTACTCGTTTTTGAGTTATACATACGCACGTACGTACGTACGTACAGGCGCCACGAGAAAAATCTGTTCTGAATCCATTTCAAATCAATTTTTAATTTTTGGAGGGTGACGGAGAGTCCTTTATTCTGTCCATACGTACAGATGTCACGCGAAAACATCGTAAAATTGCATTCGATAGGAGTCAAAATGGATATTTTCTTTGAAATATGGTACCTGTAATTTTTCCTGATTACAATATTTTACTTCATACAAGGAAGTTTAAACGATAATCTTTTTTATTTTAGGAATTATACACAACGTTATATTTTATATATCTATCCCCCAACATTAAAAATGCTTTGTTAAATTTCCTATCTTATTTTCAAAACTCCTGTTATTAGAAGTTTAGTTTTAGAACTATTATTTAAAGGTTGTAATCTCCTTTTTCGAACAACCTTTGTAGAGATATTAGGTATTTTTGGAAGCAGGCAAGATGAAAAATTCGTAAACGCCTTTCCCAGAAATCGAACCACGGACTTCTGGAATACCGGCCCAGCGTGCAGATTACCACCTCACAAAGGCACGCTAGGAAAGCGGGAGAAATACCTTATATACTCCTATTTTAAAGGGACGACTGGGTTTCTTTTAAGGGGACCCAGTCGCCAAATCCTGGGTGCGGAGAACCATCATCTAACACCATTTTAGTTCCGGCGCCGCTGTAGAGACATGAGGTATTTTTTGGAAGCAGGAGATTTGAAAAATGAGCAAACGCATTCGCCGGGAATCAAACCACTGACCTCTGGAATACCGGCCCAGCGTGCAGAACCACCACACTACGAAGGCACGCTAGGAAGGCGGGAGAAATACGTTATACCTTGTCTATTTAATAGGTAATCTCAAATGGCTGATGAATTGTTCAGTACCGTTTAGCATTTTAAAACTTCAAAATAATAAGGGAACGATCTGCTTTGTCCTATATTTAAAAATAAGTTATAATCTAAAAAAAAATCGGAAACAATATGAAACGATTTCTTAAATTTAAGAATTGGAATTCAAGTTCACAGAGCGCGCTGAATGGGAACTGATCATTAAAATCTGTATTGTCAACTTAATTTAATTATCTTTGCAAGAATATTTTCCGTTGGCATTACAACCAGATGAATTCATAAATAAATCCCACTTAAATCGCAAGATTTGGTGAAAAATTGTATCATCATTTTTCTGTTTAGTATTTAATATACATATATAAACCTGAAAGGTTTCAGATTTTAAATTACGCCCAAAGAGGCGTTTTTTTTTAACATTTTGTGTGTTACCTTTATTTATTAAATATCATGTTCTTCACACTTAAACCAAAAAATTCAGTTCAACAGCAACATCGCAAAATAATTTTAAATAAGCATATCTTTAGAATTTCCGTAACACAGTCTCGCGCTCTGGAGATCAAAACGTTTTCTTTTTCGTACAGTGTTGCCATCGCTCGCTTTTGAATCCTTGAGATAGTTCATCAAAAATTTGTTAAAGTTTCACAAAGTATGAAATCGACAATAAAACAAACTCCAAATTTCAAATATGGGCTTCTAGAAGCCCGTATGCGGAGGAAGATTACGTTATTCAAAATTGGATAGCTCTAGGTACCGCTGTTTTATAATACTGCTGTTTGATAAATTAATGTTTTATCACAATGCGAGAAATATACATACATTTATGCAGATTCTTTATTATTTAATTTCTTTAAATATAATACAGGACGATAATATTTGGTGGCAACAATTTGAAAAGGGAAACAACGTTTGTAGTGAATAAACGCAAAATGCCAAAACGAAATTAATAGTCCTTCTGGGCAAATTCCCCCTTTGGACTAACAAAATAAAGAAATAAGTGAAGACTTCCGCTCAAAAAATAAACTATTTTATAGTTTGTTTTTCAATGGCAGGTTCTTGCCTTTTATAGGCTTTAGCCACTACTGAGGCCGGAAGCAGTGGTCTCTTTATAATGAAGGCACCTAACAGGTGGGCTGCTTTCTGTGAAAGGACGGAAAAATTACATCCATGCCTTCACCAGGATTCGAACCCAGGCCCTTCGATACGGCAGTCTGAGTCACTAATTACATTCTCGTTAGGGTGGCCACTATTATATAATTTATGTTCAGAGCTTTTAAAATAGTCAGATTACTTTTCCCAAATTAATCAAAAAATACAAATTGTAGTAATTCCGCTCTAAATGTTGTTGTTATTTTCAAAGGATTTAACTGATTTTCTGTGAATTTTTTATCTAACGCTTATATTAGACATATTTTACTTTTTCTTACTTTCATATTTTACTTTTTACTTTCTAACGCTTACTTTGCAAATTTTACTTTTTATTTTTATTTTAAGTAAAATTTTTAAAAAATATTTTAGTAAGCGTTTTACTGAGAAATGTAATTTCTGTTTGGTCAAGCAGCGGAATTTGCTATAATGCCAAATGTTAATAATAAAATAATGTTGTGGATGTAATGTAACTTGAAGATCTTAGAGTGGTGCTAAAAACGTCCACCATTTATTATCGACGCGTCTTGACAAATTTCTGTGCTAAAAGGGTAACAACTTTAACACCAGAACTGCAACAATGTTCAAATAAATCGCTTTGAAAGTTTAACTCATTATCTCATATTACCTTCGAAAGTCGAATTTCATAACCTTCTCTAAAATTTCAGAAATATGCTGCATGTAAATTTTCAAAAGAAATAAATAATTTAATAATACCATAAATTCTTTACTTACTGCATGTAAAAAAGAAATACATAATTACTTTAATTTTGAATTTATGTACCTTTATTCGTTTTAGCAGTCAATCTGACTGCCCTATCAGTTTAATTTTGGAAGCTTATACAAAAATGCTGCATGTAAATTTTCAAAAGAAATAAATCTTTTAATTTTCAATTTATGTACATTTATTCTCTTTAGCAGTCAATCCGACTGCCCTATCAGTTTAATTTCGGAAGGTTATACAAAAATGCTGCATGTAAATTTTCAAAAGAAATAAATATTTTAATTTTGAATTTATGTACATTTATTCGCTTTAGCAGTCAGTCTGACTGCCTTATAACTTTAATTTCGGAAGCTTATACAAAAATGCTGCATGTAAATTTTCAAAAGAAATAAATATTTTAATTTTGAATTTATGTACCTTTATTCGCTTTAGCAGTCAATCTGACTGCCCTATCAGTTTAATATTGGAAGCTTATACAAAAATGCTGTATATAAATTTTCAAAAAAAAAAATTTAATTTTGAATTTATGTAACTTTATTCGCCTTAGCAGTCAATCTGACTGCCCTAATTTTTAATACTAGTAGCTTATACAAAATTCTTTTATCTTAAATAACATTCCTAATAAAAATAGAAAGCAGAATTTCCTTAATTAATGTTTCTTCCCATGCAGCAAATAAATAAAATTATAGTTTTTACGGTAACAGGTGAAATACATTGTAAACATAACCTCTCTAGTATAGAAAAGAAGATTTTTTTGTGCATTTATTTAACATTTATGAATCGAAAATAAAATCTAACCAATTGAATAGCTAATTTAAGGATGCCAACGAATCAGGTCGTTAAGCATGGCTATTGCTATCCAGTTATTACACACATTCTTCTAAATCCAATTTTAGTTTAGGAAACTGACATCGAAAAATGATTGCGATTTTAGTTTTCTGCATTTTCTAAGCTGAAATTAATTTTAAATTTTCTTAGAATTACTTGCAACTGTACAATAAGGTTAGATACATAAACAGTAGAAAGAAAATATTTCAGTACTTTACTTCACTCCGCACAAATTCACATTCGAGCTGCACCTCATACAGTCACACTTATTAACACTGTGACACATGTTTGACGATATACCAGTCAGGTACTGTAATAAAAAAATACTTTGATTTTGAGCATTTTACTTTCAAATGGAGAAGTAAAAATAAAGGCTGTGCAACTCCCCAAAACATTAGCATATTACAGAGTTATAAAATACGATGCGCAAGATTTAAATCAAATGCCAAAAATGCATTCCTTAAAGTTTCTTGACATCAGCCGGTTAAGGTATTTTGTAATACTTTACATTTCAGGTGAATAATGTTTGGACTGCTTTTAAGAAAAATATGCTAAATACAGTTAAGAAGAAATTTCACGCAACTATTCCTAGAGCAACTTTAGAAAAAATATTTATCAGAGGAGAGGCCTACATTATATTATTCTGTAGAAGAAATATTCAAATAAGAGGTTCCAAAACGGGAGTGAAGAATATAATCAGTGTTATGAGCAAAACTGAAAAAGAAAAACCCATAGCTCTATAATAAATGATAATATCCTGAATTTGCAAAACGTATTAAGTCAGTTTATTAGACGCTATTCTTGTGAAGATAATTAAAGTTATTTCTACCGTAAAAAGATAAATTTTCAATTTAAATCAAATATTATTTTAAATAATTTTGCATTATAAAGATGAATTTTAAATATTTTAGATTAGATTTTGGAAATACAAAGATAAATTGACGTTTATTATTTTTCTTCTACAGAATTATATTCTTTTAATGATGAGAAATATTACACTCATTTGCTAAATGCTATCAGTTTAAGCCTTTTATAGTGTAAATTAATGCTTACTTATTATAACAATAAATGTAACAAGAGAGAAATATACTGTAAAATATTAGAATAAATTTGTAATACTTTGGATTTAAATTACACTCTTCTTTTGATAACTAACTTTTGAAAACAAGCGATTGAGTTGAAGAATATTTTTCACCTATAAGGTATTGCCCCCAACCTTTCTTACCATGCCTTCGTAGCGTAGTGGTCAGCACGCTCGGCGCGTATTCAAGAGGTCCGTGGTTCGATTCTCGGCGAGGACATTGCTCATTTTTCATCTCTCCTGCTTTCAAAAAATACCTAATGTCTCTACAGAGGCACCCGAACTAAAAACGGAAGTGGATGACGATTTTCCACCGCCAGGATTTGGCGATTGGGCCCCTAATCCCCAGTCGCCCTTTAAAAGGGGGGAGTATATAAGGTATTTCTCCCGCCTTCTTAGCGTGCCTTCGTGGTGTAGCGGTCTGCACGCTTTTCGCGTATTCGAGAGGTCCGTGGTTCGATTCCTGTAGAGGGCAGTGCTTATTTTTCATGTCTGCTGCTTTCAAAAAATACCTAATGTCTTTACACACCTTTCGCAAAATATTTTACTGAATTTCCATTCATGTGCTTACATCTTAATTTAAAACTTTAACAAAATGATACAGTTAATTATACTGCAAGATTCTCACTAGTGTATTTCTCAGTTACTGTAGAAAGTGACGAATCTTAAGAACTAGTTTGCGAATAATCGCTTAAGTTCGTGTAAGAAGAAACAACAAGATGAAAGGGTAACTAACTTTTTATTATTTCAATAAGATTTAACAAAACTCCGTCTTGGAATGTACAATCAAAGGCGACACTTGGACTTGAACTTAAGAGACTAAGAAATAAACTAAAACTAAGATTAACTAAAAAGATATAGCCGAAGCTATCAAGATTCTAATCGAGTTGGCCCCTTAACTCTATATGACTACGAAGCTTATCAAGGGCCTGAGTACGGCCGAGTGTAATAACAGCTTTGAGAGAGAGGGTAGCCAAAAAGAAACTCAAAAGATCAAATCAGAAACTTTGATTCTCTCTAACTAAGCAGATAGACTTCGCGGTTTAAATACCGCTCCTCCTTATTAAGTATTCAGAGTGATTCAAAAACTACGTTCTGGCCGGAAGTAGTAAGTTGAAGTCAAGAATTTGACAGGAAAGAAGTTTAACTCAAAATTTAATTGTTAATAAAATTAACATAATCCTTACATAACATTCAGATGTACAGTGACGTTCAGTTTACGTTTATGCTTTATGTGCATATAAATATATGCAATTATACCTTTGTAACCCAGTTAAAATATACCTATAAGTAATTACGAAAATATTTTATAATATTCATATTTTATGCGAACTTAGTACTGAAACTTTGTAGACTCACCGTGTGCATCACAATAATACTTATCCATATCCTCATTTAAGAACTTAACTCATGATTTATCATAACAGCATAAGTTCTTTCTTCTTCCTACACGCACAAACCAGCTATCCTCTACAAGACAAATCTTTAATCAGCACGTTCGAAACTGCCTACTATATCGCACTGCTACAGGACATACTATTAGTTCTGCTTATTTAAAGACAATACATCGTCGTAAGGTTATTTACTTTGTCTCCTTAATCTTTGTACTGCATGAAATGTAATATAAAAGAGCAATATATCAATTAGGCAGAGGCTTAGATACGGAATTCGATAGAATTCATTATACTTGACAAGTCGTTAGCGAAAGCTACTATTTAACAAGGTTTAAGCTGTCAAGAAATAAATACACAGAAGATGAAAGAAAACAACTTTGCTATCCGACCTGAAAACTTCCCGTTTACAGTCAAAAAATGTTTATCATTAACTTTTTAATTAAAAAGTTAAAAAATCATAAAACTAACGCTTTAACTTATTAAATAGAATCTTTACCCTTGAGCAACTTTGAAACTCACGTCAAAATAATATTGATTTCTAAATTTCCAGCATTTATTTCTGCATTTCGTTTTAGAACATAAAATGCGGTAAAAGATGTCATTATATTGATTTGTAAAGAACGCAGTTTCAGTTTTTAGGGTGGAAAAAAAACTTAGTTTCCTTATATATATATATATATATATATATATATAATTATTTTAATCAGTCAAAATATCCATTGTATTTGATGACCTTTTGCCGTCTTTCTGGTAGCTTCGTGATTTGGCGCCCGTACAACTTCCAGACTTTATCATCAAAAACCTCAATTAAGTGCGAATTGACGTCACCATTATTACTGAAATTTTTACCATTTAAGAAGTTCCGTAAACTTCGAAATAAATTATAACTTGATATGGCAAAGTCGAGGCAATATGGGTTTATGACATCATTAACTAACTAAGCTCCAACATTTCGTACCCGATGCTAAAGATGTGTAATTTCTCATACTATCGTAGTGGAACACGATTCCTTTGCAATTTGCCGATGCTTGCCTTTTCTCTTTGATTGCTTCCTCCAGTTTCGAAAGCTGTTGGCAGAAATTATCTGAGCTGATCGTTAGGCTGCTCGGAAGTACCTCAAAATACACAACACCTTTGTATTCCCACCAAACTGAAAGAAGGATCTTTATCTAATCGAACTTAGCTTTCGATATGATTTGTGCTGATTCATCATTGTTTGGACCATTATCGTTTTTGGCTAATGCTATTACAGACCATTCATTTTTCATCACCAGTGATAATTTGTTTCAAAACAGAGTCGATTGTATTATGTTTCTCCGAATCGCAAACAATGATTCATTGTTTAGAGTTTATTTTAGGGATTTTTAGGGATTATTTTAATTTTCTAATAGTTAATAGTTTAGGGCAGTAGTGCTCAACCTTTGCCTCTCGCCAGCACATTTTGGCTTATGACGAGCACATTTCCAAAACATCAACATTTTTGTTAAGCATATTTCCAATCTTATGTGATACATCTGAAATATTAATTTCGGCAAATGGGGTTGAGATGAATAATAATATTGGTTGAACTTTATGAAAATTAGAGAAGCGGAGTTCAAAATTATTTTTCAGTGCATTTAAGTTTTCCGAGTATTTCTCTGTTTCAGTTGCCTTGTGGTTATTAATATGGCTTGATAAATTCTGAAAAATGGGTCCCCCCCCCCGAAGAGTGTTGCCATTGCTCGCTTTTAAATTGTTGAGTTTGTTATTAAAAAATTCGTTAAAGGTTTACAAAATATGAAATCGATCATTCCAAATTTCAAATTTGGTATTTCAGATGCCCATATTGGCAGTAGGATCAAGTCATTCAAAATTAGATGGCTCTAGATACCGTCATTTTATCACAAAGCGAGAAATATACATACATTTAATGCAGATTTTTCATTATTTAATTTCTTCAAATATAATGCAGGACTCTAACATTTTGTGGCAACAGTTTAAAAAGTGAACCGACATTTATAGGAATCCGACGCAAAATGCCAAAACGAAAGTAATAGTCCTTCGGGACTCAAATCCCTTTGGATTAAAAAAAATCCTCATATAAAAACCAAACTGTTTACTTCCAATTCTACTATATAATCTGATCACATTAGACGAGCCTTTGAGCTTTGAAGAAAAAAATAAATAAGAGAATTATTAATTACTGCGAGGGAATGAACTCTTTCAGTACCGATTCCTTCGGCCAATTACCTTCATCGACCTCTTTGTTAGAGTCCCAAGGGTCAATACTTATTCCCTCGGCAATCTATAAACTTAATAGCAGTCACTTGTAAAAGTGCTTTCACCGCTAGTTACGTTCTCAAGCAGAGAAACAAAATACAGGCGGCGTAACAAATTCAGTCATTCGTCTGCAGCTATAGCTGAGTTGTCTATATATTATTGACGTTTGCGATACGATGAGCGTGTTTATATCTAAATGTATAAATAAAATAAATTAAGGCTTTTAAGAGATAAAATCAGATAGTTCGAAATGCTTATAGTAATGCTTTTTTTTTTTTTTTTTTGTCGAGAAGTGTTCTAAAAAACGCCTTAAGAGATAGAAATTAAAATACTTTCTGTTAATTGAAATATTACCGATTAAATTAAATTAAATTAAATTAACAAAATTAATCATATTTTATGATCGAAGAACGGAAAGCATATTATTGTGAATATTTCTAAAATTTTTTTTTATTTGCTTACAACTTAATGCATTATATTGTGTGTGTGATTATGGCAAAGCCTCGAGGGCTATCTGCCTAAGGAGATGGATGCCTTCGTGGAGGACTTTCTAAGGGAAACTGGCTCGTATACACGTTACACATGGGGAAAACCACGAAAACGCCCATGCAGCCAGCCCGTTCGCGGGATTCGAACCTCGGACCGAACTACCAGTGTTCAGCGTCTTTACCGCTCGGCCGCTGGTGGGCTGTGATATTGTGAATTGTGTTAAACAGTATTTCCTTATTTAATTAGTGCAGTTAGCAAGGGATAAATTTCTACTTATTGTATACTTTATTTAATTCTTAATTTGGTTTTGTTGAATGCATCTGTATATACTTACGTCATGTATTATTTTACAGATCTTTTGATTCTGAATTGACTGCTATTTTAGTTGCAAAAATAGCTCAAGTAGAACCAGAGATATTGGCTACACTTTCACGGAGTCTTTGCGAAACATTTTGTAATCAATTTGACTACATTCGGTGATTTTTCTCCAATTTGGTGATGTTTTGGAAAACCATTTTTCGGAAAATTCATTTCTGAAATCCCAGAAACGAATTTTCTCGTAGCTTCCAGATGTGCTTACCCTCCCCATTGAGAACCCTATAAAATATAAAGTTATGAGTAGTCGTTAATTAGTCAGTGTGTCGTCTAATTCAGTTCTTAGTTACGCGACTGTAATAAATTTCTGATTGGTGATGACTGCTTTGCTGTGAAAGTGATTCTGGTGATATTTCTTGTCTCTGTTTCTGTTGTCTTCTCGGACAACTTTTAGATGTTGACTTACTGGATGAGCTAATATTTATCTTAATAAAGATCCGCTATTCCAATTCATCTCGCATATCATTTAAAGATATCTGTGTAGACAAGTAGCATGAAACAATATAGAGGCAATCTTCGACAAATGTTACCACAACGCGTAGCAGAAGACCTTTAACTTATCTTCTCTGCACTCTCGCACTTATCAATCAGCAAAGTATAGAACTTATCTTTTAAAGTTAATAAATCCGTTACAGATTTTTAAAGCAAGAGATAAAACAATATCACACATTTCTCAATAATTTAAATTTTGAGTTTTAATAAGATATCTAAATTATATTAACTACAATATACTTAATTTATAACCAACCGTTAAATGAATGAGCATTTATAGCATAAGCGATATTTCTAAGACCCTATCTTTCGGAGCTGGTACACCTTTTTACTTTTTTGTTCAAAGTAAAGGAAGTACTCTAATGGCGAAAAGTTTCGGTTATCATATTTCAACGAAAATATGCATTTTGACCGCTCTCGAATCCGTTAGAACGATTTATTTTCGTGATATCTGTACGTATGGATAGAATAAAGGACTCTTTCTTCCTAAAGGGATTGTAGAATGGATTTAAAATGGATTCAGAAGAGATTTGTTTTTCGTGACGTACACATTGACGTCACGAAAAACGCATGTATGTATCTTTCATAACTCAAAAACGAGTAAAACGTTGAGATTTTGTATATGGAAAGGCTATAACATCCAGTTGGAAACCTCCCTCTTTTGATGCCATCCACTGCAACAAACTTATATATATATATATATATATATCCGTTCTGTAACCCGGCACATTGAACTCAGTTTTTCATTGTGCATTATTTATTAAAAGTATTATTTTTTATTAACAAATCTCTTCTGAATCCAATTGTACTGTTCTTATGTTCTGCTTAAGGTTTTTATGCTTTTAGTTAATCTTTGTATCAAAAGTTGTAGAACTGTCAACAGTTTAAAAGTGGCGCTATTTGTTTACATTTGAAACTCTTAGTAGAATAGTGGATTAATTCAGTTTGTGCAGCAGCTTCAATGTCATTCTGCTGGGTGGGACCAAAACGTTAACTTCAGTTTTGTGCATCAAAAAATCTGTGTTTCTATCCACTAGACAAATTACTTGTTTTTGCGTAAAAACTCTAATTTTAATTTCAAAAATTGTTTGTTTTAACTGTTTTTAACAGTACTTGGTGTTTTAGGTTTTTCTCTATTTTACAATTTTTAATGGAGATATCTGGAGTTTTTATGTGTTTTTGCCTTGCCTGAACTAAGAACTGAAATGATTGAATGAGAAATACGTGCAACGAAGTCATATGGTGTCTGCATCGGATATTTTGTAAACGTCATGATGTTTTACATATTTTAAATTTTTATTTCTTATTTATTTATTTATGCATTTAATTTTGTATTACTGAACTCTCCTTCAGAGAATCCCTGGGTTTTTAGATTTTCATTTGTTTCTTTGAGAAATCCTTTACTTATTTTAAATATGCAATTAAATTTCGTTAATTCGTTTAATGGTTCGATACATACAATTATCCAGTACGTCTTCATCTACTTCTTGTCATACTATGACCTTATTAATATCTCGTCCAGCAGCATTCGAAATAGTCAGGCAATTGTTGCCTCTTTTTCGGTTAGTCTTTTTCTAAATTTTCGCGTTTATGTATGGCTTGGTTTTTCTAACTTTATTTATTTTAAGTATCTTCAAAATTTTATTAAACTATTAATAAGGAGAAAAACTAGAAATGTGCAGTTTTAACAATTCGTGAAAAGTTCGGTATTGTTAACCACTTTGTACGATCTGCTAAAATTATTTTGTCTTAGCCTCCACCTCCGTAGCAACTTTAGACGTTTGGATTACCTTACAACATTACATTAACAACACATTTTAAGAGCTTAGAATTCGCACTTTTACTAAATCATAACTTCGCCAAACTTAATGCCTTTAGTTCAATTTAGTTATCAAGGATTTGTTATCAAGGATCCAAAAATCAAAGAAAAATAAACTGCACATTTTTAAAATTAAACTTTTTTAGAAAAAATCCTGTTGAAAAGGTGTTAAGCTCTCTTTGTTAAATAAATTCGTATTGAATCGATTTATTGAAACACGAAATTTATTTTAAGTTCGTAAAATAGCTAAGTGCCTACGTTTCATGACGATGTGAAAATGGAGTGTGTAGAGTAAAATCTCGCTTTCCTATAGCCCATTATGTCTCAAAATGACGCGATTTCGTCCCAAAACATAAAATTTAAAAAATTATAATTCGAATTTCGAAAAAAATTGCTTCGAGGTGCACTGGCTCTTATCTAGATGCACCTATGTACCAAATTGAGTAGCCGTGGGTCTATTAGCTTATGCGCAGCGCGAACGAAAGACACACACACAGACAGACTCTTTCTTTTATTAGAAATAATCGATATATTTTTGCATCAGATGTTTGAATTTAATTATTCTAGTGAGCTTTTAAAGTAAAAGAAAGCAATCTCAATTCCAAACTATTGCAATCGGTATTTTTGTGCATCGAATGTTTTGAACTTACCCATTTCAGCAAACATTTCAGAGTAAAAAGATAAGCGAACACAGCAAAGGAGTAATATCTCACAATTTAATCACCGAAACTGGAAGCCAATTTCTTGCTTTCAAATGCGATGTTCGTTAAATTCTTATTTTTCATGATTGTTATTTTTTTTATTATTCTTAAAGCGCGCGGTAGTCAGCAAATCAAAATCGATATTTTTCTCCCTTATATACACGTAACCAATCGTATAAAATCTTAGGCCTGCAATAAATTTGGCAGAAAAATACCAGAATAAAGATACCGAAGCCAGATAAGACATTTTCATTTTTACTGTTTTTTATTCCCTTGATTGTATCGGCGAAGTATAGAGTGTCCTGTTTATAAAAAAAAGGATGAAGAAGTTTTTCAGAATATAAATTACGGTCACACCGCTAGGGAAAAAAGCAGCGCTGCGGAGCCGCGAGAATAGATTGCTTCATGAGTCACGTGTTTAATGTATCACTTGGTGAAAAATCGTCCGAAACTTTTTCACAGAGTGATAAAAGCGTAGTCGATTAGAAATTCACTGGAAAAGTATCAGCATTTAAAATGAATGGTCTTGAAATTTACATTATAGTTCCGAAAATTTCTTTTAAGGAATGTTAGAACGATTTGGTAATGTTCATTCCAGACTAAGCTGCACATGTATTCTTTATCTTTTGCTATAAATATGTTCTTTCTTTCGAACAAGAAAAAGTGATAAAATAATTTAAATTAGAAGCATAGAAGTATTAAAAATTTCATAAAAGCACCGAGGAAAAAAAACAATGATTGTTCTGTAAAGTAATAAATGTTAAATGTTTTAACAAATTCCAGCAATCTAACCAAAAAGATTTCATACCGTTTATACGTGCAGTATGATGGTGATATGTGACTATATGACGCGTGCTAATAATTCATACGTAAATTATACAGTGCTCATTATGTTTATCTCGTCCAGTCTGTCGTACACCTTGTGATACTGTTACGAGTTCTGGGTTCGTAATTGTGTTCTTTAATAATAAGTACGTATGGGCAGAAAGAAACTAACAATTTATAGAAAACCAAAACAGTGCCCAGCGAATATTTTATGTATTTTTCCCTGTTGTGAATTTGAATCGTGTTGCACATTCACTATTTAAAATTACTCCTTCTGCGTTTATTTTATTACATTACGGTCCCCATCTAATTCATCTGTTTCTTAACCTTATAAATCTTCACATCTGCCATGTTTATTATGTAATTATTCACTAAGCTCATCTTATAAGGTATTTCTCCCGCTTTCCTAGTGTGCCTTCGTGGTGTAATGGTTCTGCACGCTGAGCCGGTATTCCAGAAGTCCGTGGTTCGATTCCCGGCGAAGGCGATTGCTATTTTTCATCCTGCCTACTTCCTAAAAATAACCTAATGTCTCTACAGTGGCACCCGAACTAAAAGGGTGGTGGATGAGGATTTCTCCCCACTCAGGATTTGGCGATTGGGTTCCCTAAAAACCCCAGTCGCCCTTTAAGAGGGGGAGTATATAAGGTATTTCTCCCGCTTCCCTAGCGTGCCCTCGTGGTGTGGTGGTTCTGCACGCTGGGCCGGTATTCCAGAGGTCCGTGGTTCAATTCCCGGCGAAGGCGATTGCTAAATTTTCATCTCTCCGGCTTCCAAAAATCCCAATGGCTCTACAATCTGTCTTTTTTAATTGAACCTTGTTTCAATTCCTAGCAATATCAGACTATCTCACTACTATCCATTTACGTGACTGCATTGCTGTATGTAGATATTTATTCATTTTATGTAACATATTTACTAATTTTTATCTATTTATTTATTTAATTTACACAGTCTTGCTGTTATTGATTTACTTATGTTATATTTTCTCATCCGCCCTTTCTTCCATTAATTGTTAGACGTTTGTTACAATCTTGTTCAGTCATTTACTTAACCTTTGACAGTTGGAGGGTACATGTATTCGGCAAAAACTGTTCTAAGCATATATATACCAGGGATTGTGTTACAGATAATTACAACAGTGGGGCTTTTCGCCCCCATATGCTAACGCTCAGTGGATAGGTCGTCCTTCTGTTGTTGAAAAGAAAGAAAGCTGTAAATAGCTTTAGAACAGCGGTTCGCAACTTTTCGACTAACGCGTACCATTTAAATAAAAACTGAAAAATTTAAGTACCACCGCTACATTTTACAATGATTATTTTTCAATTTTTCAATAGAAATATTAACAATAACTATATTTTGCAATTTTCCCTGTATTAAATACGCATACATAAAAAATATATTAGTCTAAAAATGGGTTACCATTTTTATTATCAAAATTTAAGTTATAATACTTTATTTCTAAAATTTAGTGCTAAATTTAGGCCCGGTTAAGAGAGACAAATTTCTTTGTGCCTGGTCTTATTTCACTTAGTTTCAACCACAAATAAAGATCCACTTTTAGTTTTGATCTGTATTTAATTATAAGGTATTTCTCCCGCTTTCATAGTGTGCCTTCGTGGTGTAGTGGTTCTGCACGCTGGGACGGTATTCCAGAGGTCTGTGGTTCGATTTCCGGCGAAAGCGATTGCTCATTTTTCATCTCTCTGGCTTCGAAATAACCTAATGTCTCTACAGTGGTGCCCGAACTAAAAGGGATTCAGGATTTGGCGACTGGATCCCCTAAAAACCCCCAATCGCCCTTTAAAAGGGGGAGTATATAAGGTATTTCTCCCGCCTTTGTAGCGTGCCTTCGTGGTGTAGTGGTCAACACACTGAGGCGGTATTCAGAGGTCTGTGGTTCAATTCCCAGCGAAGGCGGTTTGTTATTTTTCATCTTTCCTACTTCCAAAAAAAATCCTAATGTCTCTACATAATTTTTAAATATAACATAGAAGAAAATCCTTGTCCACACAAATAGGTTGAGCAAAAAAGGAATAAAAATTTAATAGCTTTATTTTGAAATGCCTTTAAAGTTATTTTTCGGTTCAGACAAAATTTAACAAGTGTATTATTATTTTCGAAATCTTCAGTTCGAATTCGATCACAGGAAATTTCAATCAATTTTTCTTTTTCTTCACGAAATTTTTCAATTTCATAATTAAAATTACTTTTTCTTTGCCTACCATCGGATGAGAACCCCTGCTCTAGAAGAAAGCCGATATCAGACAAAATAAATACTTTTAAATTACTGATACTATTTTTAAAGTAAACTGAAAAGCGCAATTCAGTTAACCCTCTTTGAATGGAGTATCTCGGACCTGAGTAACAATTGATTCATCCTGGCTTAGAGCCGCACATATATGGTACTTCCCACATATCTGGAAACTTCAAGAAAAGTCGATAATACTAATTAGGAGCATTTCCATTCATATCTTCTATTCTAGTTGAGCTATCTTAATAATGTAATCGTTGAAATCATAACTCAAAAATCAACAATTCTACCCGAGAAACTAACACTTCACAGAAACTGTTATAGAAATTTCGCTTCTAGAATCTGGAATTAAGCTATGTTAGTGATCTTTTTGATTGGAAAAGGATATGTCACAAATACTTTACCATATCGAACTCTATTTTATAGACAAATTCTTATGGTCAGCTTAAGATAATTGAGACATTCCTATTTTATAGAGAAATTCTTATGGTCAGCTTAAGATAATGGAGACATTCCTATTTTATAAACAAATTCTTATGGTCAGCTTAAGAGAATAGAGACATTCCTATTTTATAGACAAATTCTTATGGTCAGCTTAAGATAATGGAGACATTCCTATTTTATAGAGAAATTCTTATGGTCAGCTTAAGATAATGGAGACATTCCTATTTTATAGAGAAATTCTTATGGTCAGCTTAAGATAATGGAGACATTCCTATTTTATAGACAAATTCTTATGGTCAGATTAAGAGAATGGAGAAATTACTATTTTATAGACAAATTCTTATGGTAAGCTTAAAAGAATGGAGAAATTCCTATTTTATAGACAAATTCTTATGGTCAGCTTAAGAGAATGGAGAAATTCCTATTTTATAGACAAATTCTTATGGTCAGCTTAAAAGAATGGAGAAATTCCTACTTTAGGGACAAATTCTTATCGTCAGCTTAAGAAAATGGAGAAATTCCTATTTGATAGATAAGTTCTTATGCTCAGCTTAACCCTTTGCGGCACAGTGTGTCCGGTCTGGGCACACCTAAAATTTTCCTTCTATACGCACAGAAAAATTGAATGAAAAAGGATTTATAGGTTACTATAGGTTACTCTGAACCTTCTTTATTTATAGTAGATGGCAGCTCAACACAAACCATATATTTTATTTTAGCCATGTTTAGTTTTTTAAGACCCTCATTTTTCAAAGAAATCTTCCAGATTTTTTTAGGGTATAAGAAGAATTGTTTGAAAAAAAATTTCTAAGTTATTTTTTTTGGCTGTATGCTAATCTCCTTATCTATATTAGTTTTAAATTTTTACCTTGAAATTTTGCCTAAAACCAAACGGCGAACCCTAGGTGTGCCCAGACCGGGCTCACCGATAATCTAGGACAACTAAGAGTCTGTATTCTTTGTTTCTCCGCATCTCGTCGGTCTGTTCATTGACAACAATGCTCGTTTCAGCACTCTTTTCGAAGCTCTATTCAATCAGTGCGCCCTCTTCGGGCACACTCACAGAAATAAACGATAAGTGCTATCTTGATAAAATTTTACTTGTGTACTCCTCTAGGCCTATTTAGACTGCCTACTTTTTTTTTTTTTTTTTTAATCAAAACTTCGACTTTAAAAGGTAGCGTGCCGGAAAGGGTTAAGAGAATGGAGAAATTCCTAGAAAGAATTCAACGCGTAATGCCTGAAAAAATTCAATCAATAAAGTGCAGGACAAAACGCCATCAGCCAGTTTTAATTTCGTGAAACAATTTCTAGCAAAGAAAAGTGTCACCATTTTCAATCCCTCCTCTATTTACCAGATTTGGTACAAGTTCTTCATTAAAGAAAAGTTTTCCCGAAGGTAATTATTTTAATAGCGCTAAAGAGATTTAGAAAATCCTAACTATACACTAAGTAGTATTCCAAAAGATGAGTTCTATAAAGGAATCAAGCATTTTCAACGATTACGTATTAAAGATAAAAAAAGTAAAGTTTTTATTTTTTATTTATTTACTTTTGTTGTGAGTGTACGTGAACTAACTTTGTTTAAAAATTTTTAGACGCACTACTTTTGTTTTTACTTTTGAATTTGAGTTTGAAAATGAAAGTATCGGAGATATATATTCTAAAGTAAGCATTCCGTTTAGTTGTGTTCTTAGTGAACAACTTATATTTAAAAGATGATTTATTAATTTATTTTGTTTATGAAGATTCTTTTGGCTCTTTTTAATTGAGTACTATTCGTGATTTATGATTTGGCTCTTGCAGAAATATAACTTGATGCTTGCTTGGAAGAAAGAAGAAACGCTCTCAATTTAGCTGTTGTTAATTGATAATAGATTGGTTTATTCCCCTTGATAAGTCGATTAATCTGCGATCAATGACAATACCTACTCTTTCAATATTTAAAAGTTTTACTTTTGATTTTGGTATTTTTGCGTTTAAGGATTTTTCTTTACAAATTTTTATTTTTTAAAGCAACAGATATCAGAAAATACTAATTGAAATTACTGATTAAAATACCGATTAACAAATTAATTACTTTTTTTAATTATTCATGGTTTTAATTGAATTTCTGTTCCTTGGAGATGGTATATAAAAAGTTTTCTAATTATATATTATTGGTTTATATATATATATTTATATACTGTTATGTATATATATACAGTATATATAGCCTTTGAAATTTACACTGATTAAAGAATCAAATTATGAAGTATAATTTTTTAGGTTTGGTAATATTCTGTGTGGTGTGTAACTAAAAATAAAATCGTGAGGTTGCTAACAATAGCAAATTTTAAATAAAAAATCATGGCAATTAAATTTTATCATTCGAGTATATGTCATTCGCTTCTACTGTTTCTAAGAATATGTTACTATCCAAATACATTTCCTATATTTAGACTTCAGAATTTTACATTTAATTGCGTATGTCCAAGAATATTGTAATATTTTTAAAAAAACATTATTCTTCAAAGTCTTCCAGTTTATTCGATGATTGAAACAAATTACATTCAACTCATTTCAATTTCTGTTAGTTTTACATATCGGATCTCATCTAAAATTGTAGGAATTGTTGAAAAGAAAAACTAAATATCTTGGAAACGAAGGGTTTGATCTTCTAGTCGTTAGCTAAATGTGTTACCACAAGAACATGCCCTGAGGAATGCAATATTTCTTTACATTTTACCAATTTTAAAGGTCACTTTAGTAGAAGCAGTCGGTCGGTCTAGTCGACCAAATTCTGGTGACGACAAGTGATCATTTACCACCACCAGAGTCCAATTACATTTTGGTAACCCAGCAAATAGGAGAAACCAACTGCGCTCTCACCGGGAATCGAACCATGGATTTTCCAGCTGCCACCAGAACGTGCTAACCACTCACACAACAAGAACAAGCACGGAAGAATGCGCTAATTGCTAACATTGTGCTCCCACTTACAAAGCGATTGAAGAGGAGCACGTGAACAAGTGTACCAAACCGAAGTTGCGAAGACGTATCCTCTTTAGGTCATGCGTTTTAATTAGGGCGCCATTATACGGCATTATTTGGCTTTCCATAGCCAACAAATATGAATAATCAGCTGTGTCTTCTCCAGGATTTGAGCCGCATATCTTCCGATTTCCTACCCGGGTATGCTAACCACTTTTAGGACAAAAGCACGCTCGGGGAAATATGACAATTCCTTACAACATTGGATTTATTTTGAATATTACCAATTGTTCTACTGAATGTGCCTTTATTAAACTTTTCTGTAAGATTTTTATAAAGTTCTTTTATGTCTATTTTAAATGATAAGTCATTTTTTCGTCTAGCATTGTGAATAATATTTACTTCTCTTTAATTCTATTTGCAGAAGTAAAGCACAGCAATATGGCAAATTTGATCCAGTACCCCACTGCTAACATTTCTGAAATTTCATCCACAAACTGGAATAGAACAGCTTCAAACACCAGCGAATATGAGACCGCCTCCAGCGTGCTAGGCCCTGAGTACCACCGACAAATGAGAGTATTCCTTCTGACTGTTATGATAGCCACTTCTCTCTTGGGAAATACGATTATGTGTTTCCACATCAAACAAAGTCGAAGGAGGAATCAGCGTATCCAGCTGCTGTTTATCAACCTTGCTGTAGCAGACCTGCTTGTGACCTGCTTCACCATGACGTCTCAGCTTGTCTGGGAATGCATGGGAAAAGAATGGATAGCTGGAGCTGCTTTCTGCTCCATTTTCAAGGTGTTGCAGACCTTCACTATGGTTTGCTCTAATTACCTCATCGTGACAATTGCTTTGGACAGACATACAGCAATTGTGTACCCATTGAAAAGGAGACCCAACACTCGATGCTACATCATCATAGCCTGGTTAGGCTCTCTTATACCATCTCTTCCAAATGCCTACGTATTTCACCAATATACCGATCCTTCTGGAAAAAGATTCTGTGTTGCCAAATTCTACACAGCTGAACTCTCTCTCAGGACGCGGCAAATGTACATGGGATTCATATTTCTTTCTGTATTTATTTTACCCATATGCATCATCGTAGGCCTTTATGTTAGGATTCTGTACGTGCTTTGGACAAGAAGTCGAGCTTTTCCCGGGCATGTAACATCCGCAGATTCTGCAGCCTCCAACAGCATTCCAAATGAATTCAGCGGAACCCACTCGCACTTTCCAAGAGCCAAAATAAAAACCTTGAAGATGACTCTGGCTGTAGTAGTTACTTTCCTGGCCACATCTTTACCATACTTAGTACAGGAGATGATTATAGCATTTGGAGATCCATCCATTTTGAATGAGAATGTTGTGGCAATGGCTGGTATCTTTTCGGCATCGAACAGTACTGTTAATCCATACATATATTTACTGTTCAACGCAAACGCTGCAATTGCAAAGCGAGTCACTAACAAGATGTGCAGTTGCTGCCTTCCTGCACATGCCAGAGGCGAATCTAGAGGAGAAACGAGCAGCAACGTATGAAAAAGTTTACAGATGCATACAAGATATTGATTGAATTTTGAACTATTTGGTTGTTAGAAAGGACATTAAAGTAAATTTCTGAGTGGGAAAACATCATACATTCTAATCTTGGTGCTTATATACTGCTATCATTACGTTTATCACTAGAAGCGGATAAGCAATTAAATGGTTTGTTGCCAATGGTAACCAACGGATATTCAATTCCTTATGTCTCATTGAAATTGCCTATATGTAATTATTTAAACCTATTAACATATTTTGGTGCTTCATTTAACAAATTATGTGTTCAAATTTCTAATCAAATACAAATTTATTGAAGCTTTCTCAATCTTGCTTTGGCCTTTTGTTGCATCTGAGGACTTTTTTTATGCAAATTTTAATACAATTAATGCAAATCACATAGTAATCAAGCATGCAATGTCATGCGTCACCAAGGAATCATCCTTGAATTGTACGCCAGATTATTTAGATATATGATTATTTATGTTTACATTCTTAAAAGGAAGTTTTGGTCCTGCTATTTTCGAGCTAGATTCTAATGATATAAGTAATTAAGATATTAACCATTCCTTGAAACCTCTTTTAAAATATCAATAAGAAATTCTTCATTTGAGTTAAGAATAATTAATTAATTTCTCTGTGAACTCTGCGTAGAAGATAGTCAAAGAGGACATATTTTATAGACCTTAGCATTATATTGTCAGGGACATTTTTGTTTTGTTTTGTTATAGTATGCTTCATACTGTTGAGTGCGCACGGGTTCGTAGATTGAATGTACACAGTTCCGA
Source organism: Stegodyphus dumicola (assembly GCF_044657685.1). Taxonomy (NCBI): domain Eukaryota; kingdom Metazoa; phylum Arthropoda; class Arachnida; order Araneae; family Eresidae; genus Stegodyphus; species Stegodyphus dumicola. The sequence goes on along the minus strand of NC_140777.1, from coordinate 179,657,148 downwards.
TGATAAGTTGATAAAATTTATTTAAATTCTGGAACGTTCGCAAAAATAGTGTCACAACTCTTCACAGTAAAATCAGTAGTTACACTCCAAACTACTATATTGAATTTTCACCCGGCTACCAAGAACTGTCTAGTATTCCTCGAAATTAATGGAAGGCATTATAAGGGCCGGCTACTCATCAAATTTGCAGGCCTTTGACTATTTCTCGCCAAATTTGGCTATAAAAATTATCCGTCAAAACCGTTGCCAGCTTGGCGACATCTCGCCAAATTAACGAGATAGCCATTTACTCAATGTTAAATAGACTTGCACCTGTAATTTTATTTTTCCGGCAGAGTATCGTCTCTCTATATTTTCATAGAGAGACAGAAACATTATACAGAAAAATACGAAAATTTTACATATAATTTCATTAAAATTATCCAATATGCAAAAAAAAAAAAAAAAAAAAAGCTTAAAAATACTTTTGTTATTTTACTTTTATCGTATTTTTTGTAATTCCAGTTTTTCACATTCCTACTACATATGCTATTGATAGCTACATATGCCATAATTTTTGTCGGTTGTCGCTTTCACGTGTATTTTGAAATCTTTAAGTCCTACATCGCTTAAATATTCTTCTGAAGATATCAAATATTCTTTGTTTTTCTTTAGAATTCTCAATTTCAATAAAACCCTCGGATAAATCTTCAAAGCATTCGTCTTGTAAAAACGTAATTTTCCTCACTTGACTATTATCATTCATTAAATTATTTACTGAAAAATTAAAAACTGAAAAGCCTGATCCTCAACTATGAAACTCTAAACTGGTAAAGCGGCCTTTGTCCCTGCTTTACATACAGCACCAACTTGGAGATACCAGTATTCATTAACCAGCTTCACACAAGATACCAGTGCGGAAATGCCAACTTTCATCCTCCACTTTAACCATGACATGCACATTGTGCCACTTGACGTCAAAACGTTCTTATTTTTACCCTCATGGACTCTCGAATATTTCATTTTCGAACCTTTTTCCTTCAGGTGCCTTGCAAAACCTTCTAAAGCTTTAGAGTGCCTGTTCAGCTGAATATCTAACCATCTGAGCCAGGACTCCCACTCACTTATTTTAAAAGAAACTTATATTGAAACATAAATAAAACCAGAAAACAACTAGTTTTTATTGCAGTATAGCAACAAAAATGAGATTAAAAAATATCTTTCAATTCAAATATCTTTCAATTAAATGTAATCATAATTTTCATCCCATTCAGTTCTCTCACATATGTCTTTGAAATTTCTTCATTTTTTTTCAAACTTTCTTCGCATCTTTAATGATAAGTTCCTTGCATAATTACTTTTACCAATTTTTAATTCAGGGTTTCAATATGTAGCAATTTTGATTAGATCTATTTATCGTCAGTTTTGCCCCTTTAGTAGTCTTTTGTAATTTTCAGTTTAAGTGAGTTTGCGGCTTTTGGTTTTATATGGTTTACTTGGGAGAAGTTTCTACGCTAACCGAAGATCGAAATAAAATAGTTAAACTGGTCGCAAAGTTGTATGAAATTATTATTCAGAATTATTAAAGGCCATCTTTCACAGTGCGTAACAAATACCAAAATTCAGGTATGATTTTGTAAGAGATACCCAAATCTTGATTTAAATGAAATCATTTCCATTCATCATATAGATCTAATTTGTCTTCATAAAAAATGTCAGGGAATTTTATTGCTAAATGTTAATTGAGGATGAGGATTTTGGCATGATTTTGTACCACTACTAGGTCATGAACATTGAGAGTGGCAATAATTTCAACATGATTTAAAAGAAATATGTTTTCAATTTGAGTATTAAGTTCAACAATAAATTTTAAACAATCATTTTTAAATCCTTTTTCACTGTCACCATTTGATGGTGAATTTAATAAGGCCATGCAACGGCCTCCTGAATATATTTTATTCATAGATTTAAGATTTATTCCATTGCTTGGATCAATTTGAGGGAACTTTCACGAAGAAATGACTTTAAAAAATAAGAATATTTTTATATTAAACTAAAACCATTGAATGAAACAAGTAAAATCTGAAATCCTCAGATGTAAATTCAATATTCAGACAGCTTATTTTATCGAACATATATTCGAAAAACAACAACATATGCTTAGTTCCTTTGGTGATAATAGTGTTGCTAATATTCTATTCATCCCTTTTGTGCATTTTTGATTGAGACTGAAAACAAATAACTAAGGTATCCCATTGCTCAACAATAAGTACCACTGGGCAATAATCTTTATTACATATCTACAATCGACCCAGCCGTAAAGTCATTGACATAGGTTAGATTCCGTAGTTCGACGTAGATAAGATTCAAGAAGAATGGTCAGCTTGCGTGGGCATTTTTGCGGTTTTCCCGATATGTTACGAACCAGTCTCTCGCATGAAATCCTCACGAAGACATTCCTTCTCTTAGGCAGATGGTCTTAGCGTGATCTACCATAGTAAATGTACAAAATAAATGGTGAAATTCCTGGTGCTCCTCCTAATTATACCTGTACCTGTCCCTTGGATGAATCACGTGGTACAGTCATGTGCCGGGAATCTGTCAGAGGATATGACAGAGAAAAGGGTTGGAAGGCGGTAAGATGTGCGAATCATCGATGTTCTAAAAGAAACCAGAGCAATATCTGAATTAGAACATAGAGAGATGTCTTTAATTTATGACATATATATGCCAGAGCTGAGATTCTTAAATTGCCCGTACGAAATAGCAATAATTATTTTCCAAAAGATTGCAAAAACCTCTTGAGTTTAAATGTAAACTGATTTTCTGCGAGTTATTAGCGGTAGTAAAACTTCATGATCTTTGTTTTAGAATTAACGATACAGAAATGTTAACTATTTTGTTTTACTTTATTGTTACCTTTTGAGTACTTATTTTGAGTTTAATTAGCATAAGTTGGGAAAGAAGAAAGCACGCTATAATTTAACTTTAACAGGGATTTTGAGGTTAATTCTATATGTCTCGAAAAGTTGCATTTCGGAAACCTTACTGAAATTGCCACGCTTTTCAGCTGTTTATATTTTTCAGTAAACATTCATCGCAATCTCTTCATTTGAGTGAAATCTAGATTTTCAGCTTCATGCTGTTGTGCAGTATACTCTCAACTTCATTCATTACCTGTCACATTCTACGTCGTTTTTTTCATCTGCTTCTCCTCACTCTCAGCTTCAACAACACACAAATTTCTTTGGGCATGATTTAGTTTGCTCTGCTATTAATAATGTGATTATAAGATGGTGTTTTTTGCATCTATCTTTAATCAACTCCTATGTAACATCCGAGATCATTGGGCATCGAAACAAAGTATGAACAGATGCTATGAAAACATTGTTAATGCTTGCAATCTAAATAACACAAAGCGAAGGAAGGGAATTCTAACATATATTTCTTTTATAGTTCGAATAGCAGTTATGGATATTGTCCTAAATATCAGCTATTATAACATTTAAGAACTATTCAGTAAATTAAGAATCAAGTTTACAAATTTAAAATTAGTCCAGAAGGCATGATTCGGAATGCTCAGTGTAGTGGAAAATACTGCAAGCATTGCCATGACAATTAACATACTTGCAGATGTTGGTATTTAGAAAAAGCAAGACATACGTAGTATGTCTACCAAATGCACGAATACCTTCGTGGAGTACGTTGTAACAGAAATTGATCTGTATTAGTATTCCACTTGGGAAGTGCAGTCGAACAACTAGGCAACAGGCTTAGATTGTCAGTACTGATATTCCTTCTAAATGCCTTTAGAAACATAACTGGAGTCCTGGGTAGTAACAAGGAGCTTACACAAAAACTATGTTCGTGCGTGTGTGTAGAAGATACAACAAAATAAGAAGGGTTAAATTTACCCTTTATTTATCACAGCGTGCAGCCGCTCCCGCACTTCGGGATACAGAGATCAGCACTACGTTTTAGACAAGGTCTAAAACGTAGAAAACAAGAAATAAACTTGTATGATTCTCTACTGTGTATCTTAAGTTACAGTTGAATGTGAAGCATCTTAAGAACTAATAAGCGAATAATCTCTGGTTCTCTCTGACTAAGACAGTAGAACTTCACGGTTAAATACCGCTCTTCCTCAATTTGCATTCAGGCGTGATTCTAAAATTACGTTTTGGCCGGAAACGGTAAGTTGAAATTAAGAGGCGATTGGATAAGAAGTTGAACTCAAAGTTTAACTGTTAATAAATTTAACATAATCCTTACAAACTAACTAAATAAGAACTAAACTTAGATACGAGGGCTATCCAGAAAGTAGATTACGTTTTGGAATAAAAAAATAAACAAAGTATAGGAAACAAATTTTATTATATACAGATGAAAGCCACACTCAAATACTACTTTTCTACATAGTCACCATACAAATTAAGGCATTTATCGTAGCGATGTACGAGCTTGGAAATTCCTTCGTCGAAAAATTCGGCCGCCTGCGCCTTCAACCACTTCGTTACCTCTTCTTGCCTTCCATCTTGCACAAAACTTGTGGTAACCAAGCTTTTCGCTGATGATTTCGTGCAACAAACTTCGCGAAATTTGTGGAAAACTCAAAGAAAGTTCCGTTATTGTGAAATTTCGATTTTCACGGACTTTAGCATCGACTTTTTCGAGAAGTTCGGCGGTCACTATGCTGGGTCTCCCACTTCGATCTTCGTCGTGAACATTGGTTCGGCCATTTTGAAATCTTATGACCCACTGACGCACTCCACCTTCAGTGATAATGTTGTCCCCATACACTTCACGAAGCTGCCGATAGATTTCTATCGGTTTACAGTTTTTTGCAGTCAGAAACCTTATTACTGAGCGCACCTCGCAGCTCGCGGGATTTTCAATTAACGCAGACATTTCAAACCGTCACAGTATCTGAACGGAGCACAGCACGAACCTCTCACTAGCACGGCTAGATGCAGACTGAGCTGCGCAATGCTCTGACCCCAAGATGGCCGCGCTAGCCCCGCCCCTAGCGGACACAGACGGAAACGTAATCTACTTCCTGGATGGCCCTCGTACTTTACAGAGACTGGTCACGCGAAGATTGGCCTTTTGACACTACGTATGTAGTGAGCGAAATGCAAAACTACAATACGTCTTCCAGTATTATCAGGGACAAAGTTCTGGCCTTAAAAGCAGACATCAACTGACTGAAAAACACCACGCGAGTGGTAAGGCAGAAATGAGTCTCTCTCTTCTCTTGCCTAAAAGCCACACCTTAAATACCTAGCAAAGTTTTAACATAAAAAATAAACATTAGTAAAACTTAAAATCCTTATAAGATATGCTAAATCTGAAACGAAACTACATACGTTTCATGCTTTAGCAACTTGTGATTGCATCTAATGAGCTATGTTAATTAAGCTTGTTCCGTTATTAACTCGTTTAGCTAAACATAAAAATGCGTGTAGGGTATCAGAAATGTCATCGCTGTTGATATTACGACAGACTCTGTGAGTTCGATGAACCTGGATCGCCAAGTCACTTATAACTATTTATCTCTGTGGCACGAGCGGTGCAAATGTGAAAGTCCAGCTATAAGTAAAACAACGAAATAATGCATTTATATCCACCAGACGTTATAAAAAATTTTCAGAAATGTAGTATCTGCTGTTGGAAAAAACTGTTTGAAACATTTTATCTAAAAACTTTCGTAAAAGGAATTCTTAGTTCAGAAAGGAGAAGAATTTTTTCTGTGGTGCTGAAAGAAGCTAACAAAACACCAAATGTGTTCTTGTCAGGAAACTTGTACAGATTTCTTCTTTTCTATCTAGATGTATCATCTTTTATGTGTGTTATGCAAACACTGCTTTTATTCGATATATATCTTGCAAAAATTTTGTAATTTTTGGATGGCTGTATTTTGTGTGCAAGATCAAAATGTACTCTTGTATTTATATATAAATGTGAAAATTCTCAGATATTGCATTCTCTATTCGAATATTTTATACAAAATTTGTGTAAATATTTTAGATGTGTACACTTGTTTATTATAGACACATTTCTTTATCCTGCAAAAATATTTAAGATTTTGTCGTCTGTAACTGAAATGTAAAAATAATTGTTTCTTATATCGTGATCAAAATTTCTGATTTTGCGTTTTAATGGAATTTTAAGCTTGTATTTTGCAAACAATTAATTTCTTAAATTGATGTAAATGAAATAATAAATCTGAAAATTTGTCCTTATTATGTCTTTAGTCTTCAATAATTAATAAAGATTAACATTCTTTTTTAAATTCCTACACTTAGCTCACACTCTTCCTATATCTAGTTCAATTAATTTGAAATTTTATTAACTCAAATCGTTAATAAAATACTTTTTATTCATCCACTCAAGTTCAAATACATTTTTTAAACTTGTAGTGGATGACAATTACATACAGTTTTTTCATAAATTAAATTTTTTTAATTAAAATTTTTTTGTTTAATTTTTTTTGGAGTGTGTATTTTTAAATATATATATATATATATATATATATATATAATTTTTTTTTTCATTTTAAAAATTTTTCTTTTTTGACCTACGTAGGAATTGACTTTAAAAAAGTTTTATTTAATTAATTATTAATTAACTAATTTTCAATCGTTAATAAAATACTTTTTACTCATCCACTTAAGTTCAAATTCCTTATTTTAAACTTGTAGTGGATGACACTTGATTTTAATACAGTTTTTTCACATATTAAAAATTTTTTAATTTTTAATTAATTAATTTTTTTTAAACCTAAGTAGGAATTGACTTTAAAATTTTTTTATATTACTTGTTTCAAATTGTCTCACATTTTTCCCATAAATTAAACAAGCCTTTCTTGTCTTAACTGTTTAAACATAGTTCAATCTAAACCACATTTATTGTAAAAATTTTGAAAATCTCATCAACAAAATATTGGTTTGGGTAACATACCTTCTTCTGTTGACAGTTAATACTAAAGATCATTCCGTTTCAGAGGAATTGGGAGAATGTATTTTATTCAAAGTATTGTCGATCGTTAGCTACGACTTTTCCCCATCTTTTAGGTAGCATACGGGTTCAGCGTTTAAAAAATTCCTCGTCTTTTGAGGCGATTCAAGAACCGACCCAGTTTTTGGCTTCTTCGTATGAAGTGTGCTGCTCGGGCAAATCATGAGTCAAGTGGAAGTCGGAAGGAACAATGTCTGGTGAATACGGCGAGTGGGGTGGGACATCCCATTGAAGCGCCTCCAGAGTTTCCCTGATAACTGCAGCATATGGGCAAGCGTTATCGTACTGAAAGATCACTTTGTCATGTCTTCCGGCAAATTGGGGGCATTTGAGCTTCACTGGTCTGCTTAGTTGCATCAACTATTGTTTGTAAAGAGGTTATCCCTTCTAGCGACAGTCCCTGCCAGACGGACTTTTCTGAGAAACGAGATTGTGGTAACAGTGGTTTAAACGGGAGGATTCCTAGGGGAAAAAAGTTCCGCTGGTAGCGAAGTCCCGCCTAGCTACGGAAACGATGTAGCGGCTACGCGGGATTTTTTCAAACCTCACCGAAAATGTCTCGGCTGGAGCTCTGTCCCGGGTAGAGATCAACCAATCAGACGAATGTTCTGCTTCTGAAGGATCACGTGATCCCAATCTGAGCGATAATCGATTACTGTTCGACGTTCAAGTCTTTGTAGTAAGTGGAAATGGTATCCTAGCTACGTGGGTTTCCTGGAAATGTGCGGTTTCTGAGAATTGTCTCTTTCGACGTCCAGTCCCGCGTAGCCGAAACATAATGTAATTGGGGCATAACATTCCCCAGTGATGGGGCATGAATCTTGGTCCAATAACCCCTGCAACTCAGCGTCTTCAAACTTTAGTGGCCTTCCTTCGCGTTCTTTGTCGCTGGCGTCAAAATCGCCACTTTTAAAGCGCCGGAACCAGTACTCACATGTTTTTGGCATGTTCTCTATATGTTTCACACAGCAGTCGATGCCCATCAGCTGCAGTTTTCTTCAAATTAAAACAAAAAAAGGAACGCTTTCCGCAAATTTTGTTTTGTTGGTAGAAACGTGGATTGAGCATAAAGAAAGTTTGTTATTGACACTTCAGCGAAATGGAACAGACTGACTTTTAGACGGAAAGACTATAGTTACAAGGTTGTCCAATAGGATTTAATACTAGTAACGCCATCTTATGTAAATCTCTCAAAACTTATTTGTACACCCAATATGTACATTTTTTTCGAAAACAATAGCAGTTTCCGTTAAATGCCTAAAACTGTTAAGAACGAAAAAACACACTTTCATTATAAAATGTGATACCAAACAAAGCTAAATTACTGCGTTTAAATGTCACAAAAATAACCAAATATATATATATCGAATTTTGAAGTAACATAATGAGCTTAGGCATTTTAATATTAATCCAAATGTCGAAAAAGGAAAGAAAAATAGATGTTTTAAATAGAATTTGATAGAAAAAAAAACATTTCTGTTCGTCAGATTTCTAAGAAATTGAAGATTTTAAAATCAGTTTTGCATGGAATTAAGGAAGGTCTAGGTTTATACTCTTATACCAAAAACACGATTCTCCAAACCGAGGAAAAAAGCAATGCCTTAAGAAGCGTAAGTAAGTGAGGAGTAAAATAGAACTTACAACAGATAGAGTGAGTAGGAAACAGATAGATTTTGTATGTATTATACTTCTTTCATTTATAAGGTTTCATTTAGTTCTTAACCAGAAGGTTATGTTTAAATTTTATGTTACGTTTCCAATTTTCCTGCCAGAATGTAAACTCGCTTCGCGTTTATTTAACCGTTAGGCTATAACGCGGCGCAAAAGCGCTGTGTTCATTTGTCTCGAAAACTGCGACGCAGTTAGTCATTTTAGAATGCACTCGTGTTACAAAGTATGCGTGAGGTCAGACTAAGTTCACACCCAAGGGCGGTTTTCGAGACAAATGAACGCAGCTGTTTTGCGCCGCGTAGCACTCAAACGGTTAAATAAGGTAGAAAGACAAAGTATTTGAAGGAAGGTTTTAAAGAGTACATGGAATTAAGGAAGAGCATGTTCTGCCTGCTGAAGGCCACGTTACTAATTTGATTCTCTTGAAAGCTGCATTCTACTGCATTTTGTAATCCTCGCCATTAGGCTTGTCATGCCGACTTAGGTCAGAGTCAACTTGCCCGTTTCTTTATCTGTGTTAACCGTGGAGCTAACTTACATTTACTTAATTAAGACAATTATATTACCTTTGTTTTAAGCCACAGATGCTGCCTGTTTTTGTAAGACGAGTAGCGTCTTCTGTTAACTTTTATTTGAGTTAAATAAATAGGTCTTTTACATCGTTTCCCAATCTCTGTGACACCCTATAAGGCATAGTGATAGTCTTAGAAGTTTCTTACATTTGATGATACCAAAAAACACGAGACTTTACATATCAAACTGAGACATCAAAATGAAGTATTTTGTTTTCGCTGATCCTAGCAATTATGTGAAAGATGCTGTCAGCTATTTTAACTATACCAGAAAATTGATTCTGTATTGACATCGAATATTGAACTCAGTGTATCCTTCGCTAAAAGCTGCTTTAGGCGGCTTTAAGCTGCTAAGAACCCAAAGCTTTGGGTCCGTTGAAAGGCAAACATTCAACAAACAAAACAAGGTCTCTTTTTTTCCCCCTTTTTCCGCTTGAAACTAAACTTTGGCGGGTTTTTAGTTCAAACTGGCTCTGTCCCTGAGGGATTATCGTTGCCGTTTTGCGATTTTGCGTTGGTTCACTATAAATGTCCGTTTCACTTTTCAAACTGTTGCCACCCAATGTTAGAGTCCTGCATTATATTTAAAGAAATTAAATAACGAAAAATCTACATAAATGTATGTATGTTTCTCGCATTCTGGTAAAACAACGGTACCTACAGAATGACGGTTTCGAATGACGTAATCCTATATGGGCATCTGAAAGCCCAAGTTTGAGATTTGGAATTTGTTTTATTAGCAATTTCATATTCTGTAAAACTTTAACACATTTTTGATTAACAAACTCAACGATTTAAAAGCGTGCCATGGCAACACTCTACGGGAGAAAAAAAAATTTAAATCCAGCCCGCGGAACTGTGTATCGGAAATTTTAAAGATATGCTCAATTTAAAACTATTTTGCGATATTGCTGTTGAACTGAATTTTATGGTTTCAGTGCGAAGAACGTGATAATTAATAAATAAAGGTAACAGACAAAATGTTAAAAAAACGCCCTTTTGGACGTAATTGAAAATCTGAATTCAGATTTTTTTTTAAAATTATTATTATTATTATTATTATTATTATTATTTAGATCTAGAAAAATCAAGGCCTTTCACAATGTGTTTTAATAACTACATACGAATAGTTTTTTTCGGAAAGAGCACAAACAATAGCAAACAAATATTTTGCATGAAAATAGAACTGTCATGGAGCATACGATAATTTATACTTTCAAAAATATAGCTGCAATTAAAACAAATTCCAAGCACACGCTTTTTTTAACAGCAAAGCAAAATGGTTTCAAAATGTGCGAATAATCTCTGTATTTGTTGCGAGAGTAGTTTTTCTATACATTAACCATTAAGAAGCATCAAGCGAAATAACATTTTAAAATGCTGGAACTATAGTTTTACTTCAAAAATTAACGTAGGGTTTTTACTTGTTTCCGTGTATGCTATTTTGACATTTTATAAATTTGATTTTTTAGTGTACAGTCAGAGAAGCGGCAAATGTACCGACGCAGACGGTAAAACCTATAATTACACCACTGACTATTTAAATTATATTAACTAAAATTCAGTATATACCATTTAATTTTCCAACGACCTTTGGTGCTGCCATCTCTCGTCCATAAAGAAACATAATTGTATTTTTATTACGTACATGCTAATACACTATTGGATATAAAGTGAAACGCAACAACATTTTTAAGAAAAGTGAATATAAAATGAAATGAGTTAAAGCAAATGATATTATATAGATATTTCAACTGATATTAGAAGCAGAGGGTTAATATCCGTTGCCTTTTATCATGTCGAGGAGCTCTTAAAAATGGAGTTTTCCGAAAATGAAAATATATATTAGAATCAAGTAACGGTGCTTTAGAAATCGACTTAGATCCTTTTACATGCCCTTTAGGGGAATTTACTGAATTTTCATCTTTTTGCACTCTGCCACGCAGGAAATAAGCACAGTCAGTATGCTGAATATATTCTTTGGTCGCTTAAGGGGACAGTGGACGTTCAAATACTTCTTTTTAATTATTGTCATAGAGATATGAAACTTTGCATGCATGCTTATTTTACTATAGTTATACCAAATATCTTTGAAAAAAATTTCTGCCTCATTGCAATTTAATTTTTTTTTTAATCTTTAAAATGTTTTCAAAATTTTCCATGCGAGTTAATTTTTTCCTGTTTCTTGCTTTTTTTCCTTTATTTTTATTAAAAATGCATTATGAACACAACTTAGTATCAATTAGTGAATCGCATAAAATGTTAGTTTTTAATTAATATCTTTTTCTCATATCATATACCTAAATTTTGGACAAAATTTCCCACTTTAATACACTTTAATTGGACTTTTATCCCCTTAATGAATTTGCATTCAAAAATGCATACTAAGTTTCGTTACATGTATAAATACGAATCTAAGTTATAAATTACAATGATTTTGAGCATAAACTAAAGCGCATGGAGCATTTTGAAAATGTAATAATCACGAAAATTTCATTAGGAGAAAAATACATTTCAAGAATATTTTTACGCTTATTACGCTTACCTTTAATATTTACTTCTCAGTATGTCCTAATATATAATTTTATTTAATATAAATTATTTTAACATTAATTTATGTATGCATAAATAATTTTTCTCTTAATAAAATCGTAGAATGATCAGAAATACTTAATATTATTTTAGAAATTTTCTCGAACACTTTCAGTAAATTTAACTAAATACTTTTTTTTTAAACTAAGAATCACTTTAAAAACTTCCTGCACCATATCTTTCCTCTTCCTTATTTACATTTTCATTATTTTTAACTACTTTACACAGTTTTTTTTTTTTTTTTTTTTTTTTTTTTTGGCAATTCTTCTTTTCTTGTATCCAGACGAACACCTCTTTTTGTATTGGTCTATACCAGGGGTCGGCAACCTGCGGCTCTTTAGTTCCATACGCAAATATTACTTATTTTATCAAAAAAAAAAAAAAAAAAAAAGAGAGAGAGAGAGAAGAAGAGCATCGAGAATTCAATCGGGATTGGACGCAGTCGTTCGCTTTCATATGCAACTCAAATAGCCTTCCGACTTGTCTCATTTACCTCGAAAAACTCGCACACAATAAGAAATCAAATTTAGAGAGACACTTCACTAAAAAAACATACTCAGTTTGCTAGTAAATATCCAGCCGGCGAAGAACGAAAGAAAGCTGTCGACGAGCTCCAAAAACAAAAACAGCAATCAAGTTCCATGTTAAGTAACTGGACGCAATGTACAAGTAATGTCAATCTGGCAAGCTTCGCGGTATCATTAGAAATTGAAAAAAAAAAAAAAAAAAAAAAAAAAGGCAAACCATTCACAGATGGTGAGTATGTCAAAGATTGCTTCATACGTGCATCTGAAGAACTGTTTTGCGTTTCAAAAACAAACCAGAAGTCTTGAAAAAAATCAAAGATTTGCCACTATCCGCTATAACAGTACAAGATAGAATAGCTAAAATGTCTTCAAATGTAACATATTTGCAGGTGGAAGATATTCAGCTTTCTTCTGCCTTATCACTTGCTATAGATGAGCCTTGCGACATAAAAGACACGGCACAAGTTGCCCTTTTTGTCAGGTATATGTCTTCCCAAGATCCAAAAGCAGAACTTACAGGATTGCTACCGCTCTCGGGACAAAATAGAGGGGAACACATAGCGAATGCCGTGCAAAAATGCCTAGAAGACAATAAGATCGATATTACTTATTTTATCAAAAAAAAAAAAAAAAAAAGAGAGAGAGAGAGAAGAAATGAAGAAGAGCATCGAGAATTCAATCGGGATTGGACGCAGTCGTTCGCTTTCATATGCAACTCAAATAGCCTTCCGACTTGTCTCATTTACCTCGAAAAACTCGCACACAATAAGAAATCAAATTTAGAGAGACACTTCACTAAAAAAACATACTCAGTTTGCTAGTAAATATCCAGCCGGCGAAGAACGAAAGAAAGCTGTCGACGAGCTCCAAAAACAAAAACAGCAATCAAGTTCCATGTTAAGTAACTGGACGCAATGTACAAGTAATGTCAATCTGGCAAGCTTCGCGGTATCATTAGAAATTGAAAAAAAAAAAAAAAGGCAAACCATTCACAGATGGTGAGTATATCAAAGATTGCTTCATACGTGCATCTGAAGAACTTTTTTGTATTTCAAAAACAAACCAGAAGTCTTGAAAAAAATCAAAGATTTGCCACTATCCGCTATAACAGTACAAGATAGAATAGATAAAATGTCTTCAAATGTAACATATTTGCAGGTGGAAGATATTCAGCTTTCTTCTGCCTTATCACTTGCTATAGATGAGTCTTGCGACATAAAAGACACGGCACAAGTTGCCCTTTTTGTCAGGTATATGTCTTCCCAAGATCCAAAAGCAGAACTTACAGGATTGCTACCGCTCTCGGGACAAAATAGAGGGGAACACATAGCGAATGCCGTGCAAAAATGCCTAGAAGACAATAAGATCGATATTACTTACTTTATCAAAAAAAAAAAAAAAAAAGAGAGAGAGAGAAGAAGAGCATCGAGAATTCAATCGGGATTGGACGCAGTCGTTCGCTTTCATATGCAACTCAAATAGCCTTCCGACTTGTCTCATTTACCTCGAAAAACTCGCACACAATAAGAAATCAAATTTAGAGAGACACTTCACTAAAAAAACATACTCAGTTTGCTAGTAAATATCCAGCCGGCGAAGAACGAAAGAAAGCTGTCGACGAGCTCCAAAAACAAAAACAGCAATCAAGTTCCATGTTAAGTAACTGGACGCAATGTACAAGTAATGTCAATCTGGCAAGCTTCGCGGTATCATTAGAAATTGGAAAAAAAAAAAAAAAAAAAAAAAAAAATGCAAACCATTCACAGATGGTGAGTATGTCAAAGATTGCTTCATACGTGCATCTGAAGAACTTTTTTGTGTTTCAAAAACAAACCAGAAGTCTTGAAAAAAATCAAAGATTTGCCACTATCCGCTATAACAGTACAAGATAGAATAGCTAAAATGTCTTCAAATGTAACATATTTGCAGGTGGAAGATATTCAGCTTTCTTCTGCCTTATCACTTGCTATAGATGAGTCTTGCGACATAAAAGACACGGCACAAGTTGCCCTTTTTGTCAGGTATATGTCTTCCCAAGATCCAAAAGCAGAATTTACAGGATTGCTACCGCTCTCGGGACAAAATAGAGGGGAACACATAGCGAATGCCGTGCAAAAATGCCTAGAAGACAATAAGATCGATTTAAATGAAATTGTTTCAGTAGCAACTGATGGAGCCAGAAGTATGACAGGAAAAAATTTAGGGGCAACAACGATTCTTCAGAGCAAAATAAACCACGAAATTGTTATGTTTCACTGCGTAATACACCAAGAAGCGCTTTGTGCCCAAACATTTCTGCCCGAAATAGTTGAGGTCATGAATTTGGTAATCAAGATTGTTAACAGCATCTTGTCAAAATAACTGTACCATCGTCAGTTTAAAGAATTCTTAAACGAAATGGAGACTTAATATTCCGACCTCCTTCTTCACAGTAAAGTGCGATGGCTTTCCAAATGAAAGGTGTTGAAACGTTCTGCTTTGTACTGGAATGAAATAAATACATTCCTAAATGAAAAAGGCATTAATCACCCTGAATTAGAGAACAACAAATGGTTGCAAAAATTTTACTTTATGGTGGATGTCACATGGAAATTAAATGAGCTGAATCTAAAATTGCAAGGAAAGGGAAACCCAGCCTATGTTTTAGAAGAAGAATAGGTTTGTTTTGAAAAACATTTAATTCTTTTTGCATAAGATATTCAGAGCGGTAAATTACTTCATCTTCAATTTCTAAAGCACTATCGCGATAAAACCAGTGCAACTGTTGACACGAATTACTTCAGCACAGTTACAAAAAAATTAAAGATGAATTTGCTGACAGATTTGAGCAATTCAAAAACAACAAAACCACTCTAGCATTCATAGTAAATCCTCTCAACACAAATAGTAACGAAATCCATATTGAACCATTTGGAATTGATACTGAATCTCTAGAAATGCAATTGATCGATTTAAAAAGTGAAGCTTTGTGGAGTGGAAAATTTAGTCTAAAAGCAAGTTGGAAGAGTTGGAGATCCAGAAATTAATGTACGTAATGCAACAAAAGTGGACAGTTTTAAAAGAAATGCCGCGAGTTGAGGCACTTATAATCGACACATGAAACAGTCTTCTAGATTGCTACAGTGAGGTAAAGAAGTTGGCATTTGGAGTGCTGACTATCTTCGGATCGACATATTCGTGCGAGCAAGCGTTCTCTTGCATGAATATAATTAAAAGTACAGTAGGAAGCCAACTAACAAATAAAAATTTAGAGTCGTGTTTGAAACTTAAAGCAATCGATTATGAGCCAAATTTATCCAAACTTTCTAAAACCATGGAAAGCCAATGCTCCCATTGAATTTGTTTGCACAATTGTTTTCCATTGAAGTACAAGTTAGTGTTGTAAGTAAATGTTTAATTGTTTCAATTTTTTACTTAAATAATAAATAATTATCTAATAATGCCATACATATATTATTTAATTTGTTGTGAAAAACACTATTTATATATGAATAAACGGATATTTTTCTTATGAATAAATAGATATTTTTCTTATGAATAAATAGATATTTTTTTTTCTTATGAATAAATAGATCAGTTTTTGTTTATCAAAAACTTTATTTAAGCGAGTACTATTTATTGCTGGAAAGAAAAAATTTGGTGGCTCTTTAAAAACTTTGAAATTTTGTAAACCATAATTTTTGACTCTTCCGACTCAAAAGGTTGCCGACCCCTGGTCTATACGATGTGTATCTTGCCTTTGACCAATAGATATTGAACATGAATTTATATCTTCCTGTTCCATACTTAAAGTATTTAAACACTCAAAATTGAAGTTACTAACTGCTGTGATAGCAGCTATTTCGAGTCTGTTTTCAGTACAAATGTTTCTCTGCGGCAGTTCTTTTAAATGACACTATGTAAACTTTCTTCAGCGTTTTGTGTTTCTCCAGATATGCATCTCCCTAAAAGTTCATTACTGGAGTCTTTGATACACTGGTAGTATTTTGGATAAAACATCTACTGTTAATTGTTTTTTATCATTGAATGAGATTTACGTTTCTTATTTTTGGGCAATGCTACTTGAGGGACAAAAAAAAAAAAAAAAAAAAAAAAAAAAAAACATGATATGACACCTATTAGGCATTTATAATGTCTGGGTGAGTCATCCGTGGAAGAACAGTGAAACAAACTTGCATAAGTTGTGGTCTTCATATCTTATAAATTTATATATTACTAATAGTAAAAAGTATTAGTTGCGGAAATTAAAATTACGATTCTCAAATGTTCGTTTACCTTTTTACTGACATTTAAATGTCCCTTTAAATGTCACAAAAAAGGTAAACAAGCGTATTCAAATGCTTATAACATCTTTAAAAATAATTTTACAAACAAGCGGTTTTTTGTAGACGATAGAGTTTAAACCGTAAAATATTATCATACGAAATTTTTATTTCCCAATTTTTGGTCGATTTTTGCTAAAACCATCGTCTACTGTCCCCTTAATCAACGGATAGAACAGAATATACTGTATATTAGTTCAGGTTGTAAGGATAATTTTAATTTTATTAACAGTTAAATTTTAAGTTCCTTTCCTGTCAAATTCTTAACTTCAACTTACTACTTCCGGCCAGAACGTAGTTTTGGAATCTTGCAGAATATTTAATGAGGGGGAGCGGTATTTAAACTACGAAGTTACTTACAGAGGCAGAGAGAATCAGAGTTTCTGATTTATGCGCGTCTGCCTTTTTGGCCACTCTCTCTCTCAAAGCTGTTATTACGCTCGGCCGTACTCCGGCCCTTGCTAAGCTTCGTAGTCAAATAAGTTAAGGGGCCAACTCGATTTGAATCTTGATAGCTTCGGCTATATTTCTTTAGTTAATCTTAGTTTTAGTTTAATTCTTAGTCTCTTAAGTTCAAGCCCGAGTGTCGGCTTTGTTTGGCGAATCCCAGGCGAAGATTTTTTAAATATTATTGAAATAATAACGAGTTAGTTACCCTTCTATCTTGTTGTTTCTTGTCACCCAAACTTAAGCGATTATTCGCTTATTAGTTCTTAAGATTCTTCACTTCCAACATTAATTTAAAATTAAAGTAATTAAAGTGAGGAACTCTACAAGGTCCATGACTGTTATTATAAAATCACTATTGAATATGCAATTAATACAAGAAGATTTTCGCGTGAAACTGAATTTTGAATAAACTTAATGTATTGGTTATCATTCGCAGTCCTTACTTTGGAAGGTCTATCATTGAAAATACAGTGGAACCCTAGGTAAGATAACCGTCCACGGTTATAGACTATTTTACTCTTTTATGCAGTTAGTCGCCTTATAGTAGCGATTCCCAGTCTATGTACCACGGAGCCACAGCCAACGATACGATTTTATTATTGGTCGTGACGGAATCTAGTGAGCTCTGTGGTTGCTCCAGGAAATTAAAATAAATAAAAAAATAAATAAATAAAATCTGAAGGCTTTCAGATTTTACATTACACTCAAAGGGACGTTTTAACGTTTTGTGTGCTACCTTTATTTATTAAATATCATGTTCTTCGCACTTAAACAATAAAATTCCATTCAACAGCAATATCGCATGAGCATATCATTAGAGTTTCCGATACAATGGAGATAATTTTTTCTCGTACAGTATTGCCATTGCTGGCTTTGAAATCGTTGAGTTTGTTAATCAGAAATCCGTTAAAGTGTTACAAAATACGAAATCGATAATAAAACAAATTTCAAATTCCAAATTCGGGCTTCCAGATGCCCATATTTAGTGGAAGTTTACTTTATTCAAAATTGGATGGCTCTAGATACCGCCGTTTTATCACAATGCGAGAACCATACATACATTCGTGCAGATTCATTATTTAATTTCTTTAAATATAGCACAAGGCTCTAATATTTGGTGGCAACAGTTTGAAAAGTTAACCGACATTTATAGTGAACGAACGCAAAATGCCAAAACGAAATTAATAGCCCTTCTGGGCTAACGTCCTTTGGGCTAAAAACTGATGAAATTAAAGTAGAATCAAAATTTGAAAAAAAAAAAAAAAAAAAAAAGTAAGATTTTCATTTGAAAGGAAATTTGCTAAGTTCAGTATCGTATCTCCTCCAGCAGATGACGAGAAGGAGAGGTGTGATAATATTATTTATATAACGAAGCGTACAGAAATCGATGTTTTGGATCCCATAAAATGTTTTCTCCTCCTCAGGCCTTCAGCAGTAGAAATGGTCATTCATGCGACTGTTTCGCAAGAATTTCTAATCGAAACTTTCTTAGTATCTGATTTACAATCCTCTCATTTTGACTGACTGCTTCTCAATGATAAGTTATAAGGTATTTTCTTCCTCCTTCTCGCATGCCTTCGCAGTGTAAATAAAAGCAAGCTCGACCAGAACTCAAAAGAGATTTATTTAACCCTTTTTAATCCTGAGCTCGACGTGCATTTGGTAGGTCAAAAGTTCGAATCTTGGGAGAAAGTATTGTGGATATCTTCAGTTTCCGTACGTCTAAAAATCTCTGCAAAGTAAAGGTAAGGTAAAGTAACGTTGGTTTTGATACATATTTTAATATTTTGTATATAATAATAAAACGTTTGAATAACAGTAATTAAAAATTGCAATAATATAGTAATTAAAATTTGCAAAAATAATACAACGCTTGAATTATAATAATTTTAAAATAATTCCATAAATTGTGAGAACAAAGAGAAACGAATGTTTTATTAGTGTTACGAATTAAACGAATTGATTTGATTAAATTAAACGAATGTTTTAGTATACTGAACGTTTTATCATTGTGAAGAAAGTCTTGTGACTTCTTCCATGCCCTGTGACTTCCAGCCAAGAAGAATTGATAAAGCATTCTTTAATTACAAACGAGGATTCGACGTTTTTTCAGGACATAGTTTTTACAAATATGTAATTCCATGGATCTGAAGCCAATCATTCAACTGTCTTTATAACATCAATTAATACACCTTCATTTATTCGTCTAAGCCCAGATAGCAGTAATTCTAAAATAATTTGCTATAAATGATAATAGACTTGCTTTAAATAATACACTTCGTTAAAAAATAATCAAATTTTTTTATGAAAAGGGAAAAAATAGAGTAGGTAAAGAAAGCAAAATCTAAGTAACAGAGTTTCACATTAAAACAAATTCCAAATTTCAGTCAGTTATAATTAAATACTTTTAGTGATTCATGATAAGTTTACCAAAACAAAATCCCTCTTTTATTTTCCCGCTGGAGTGTAAATTTCAACACTTCTTGGGAGATGGTGGTTATGCGCATTTGGTTTGGTTCATTTGATTACGACAATGCACGCGAAGACTATCTGCCTGAAAGAAGGGATGTTTCCGTGGAGGGCTTTTTAAAAGAAACTGACTCGTATCCACGTTGCACACGGGAAAACCACGAAACCGCCCATGAAGCATGCCCATTGGCTTGGAATCAAACCCAGGCCGAACTGCCAGCATTCGGCGACTTTGCAGCTCGGCCGCTGGTGGGCAGTCAGTTATATTGTGGTTTCGCTCGCACGCCTTTCCGTTAATTGCACTCCCACAGGAAAAATTCTGCTGGTGATAAATCAAGTGAATGCAGAGGTCATAATGATTTTGAAATTATATGCTTGTCGAAAACACTATGAAGAATTACAGGGTTTCATTGATTAAGTAAAAAGCGGCACTGTCTTGCTGGCAACACCCATCGACTTCAAAAAGCTCAGTATACTGTATAATTATGTATTGGTCCACTGTGCTGTTCGCAGTAGTCTCACAGAAACCAGTGGCCATTATTCGACGAATGTTACAGCAAACCACACCAATTTTCTGGCAGACTAAGGTTATTTCATGTAACACATGTGCATTTTTGAACGATCAAATCCTATTTGAATGCCACTAAAATTGGACCGCGCTTTGTCACTGAGAGAAACTCAGTCAAGTTTTGCAATTCCATGGTTGTCAACAAATGACCGGAACAATCCACTGCATTCGGTTCCTTCAGTTTCTGCACATAGCGAGCGTCAATTGCACAAAGGTCGCTTTCCTAAGCATTTTCAATGCCAAATCGCTGATAGTCTCCTCGGGCTTCTTGAAGCCGATGTCTACAACATTCTCTCAACTTCGAAAGTTTATCTTCGGTCAAAAATGGAAGATACGGATTATGAAGGTACTTTTGTGGCCCCAGAAGGAGCCTTAATAAGTTAGATAAGAAAATGAAGAAACTGAGAGCACATGACTTTGATGAACTAATAGGTGAATCTCCAAGAATGGTCAAGAAAGTGAGGTAAAAGTGGAGAGTCTATTGTCTCCTGTACTGCAGGGGTGCCAATCTAATGGAAAGCGACGAAAAGCAAAAGTTAAGCCGCACAAGAAAACAAGTAAACGTTAGCAGTCAAACAATAAAATGACCGGTCTCCCGGGTCTTTTCTTATCTGCAACTGCGATTAACCTTGTTACTCTCGAATTATTAGGAACTGCCGCAAAAGTGGCATAGCTAGATGGGAGAGTTCCGCTCCGGACGGCACAGTTCAGTACTGCAGTACTGAAAAATATTAATCAATTTATTAAGTGCACCTTTATGCGTCATTAAATGCAATGTTCACTCTGCTGACCACACTCACATGCATCGCTTTCAGCAATTCCAAAACGGTGCAGATACGTCAGGAATGGCTGTGGCCAATGAGGAAGGTAGCACGGGTGAAAAGGAAGGTATGTCTGTGGAAACGTGCGGTAGGAAGCAAAGAGTTCATCTTCCGGTGGTTGATTCATTCCACCTGGTTTGCCATTTGGAAATTAGCTATGCATATGTAGTCTTCTGGAGGTAGGAATTGGGGAACAATTGTGGATGTTCAGGTAGGTTAATACTGATTACCGCTTCCTTAGAAAATTCGTCTGCAATTTCGTTACCGATGATGGCAGTGTGCGCTGGAACCCAGCGCAGCTGTGGCCTCGGGTCTGACGAAATTTGAAGCAGTTGTCTTTGTATCTCATAAACAATTGCGTTTCTGCACCTGGTACTGCCAGTGGCTTCCAAACTTGAGTTCGAATGGCTCAAAATTTGTACAGGTGCATTAAAACACCTATAGATATTAATCGCCTTTTTTAAGGCCGTTAACTCCACTTGGAAGCTTGAATTTTTTTGATGCAGCCTTCGTCGCCATTTGTGTATGGGGATGCCATCTTTCATAACACACAGGCAACTGCCAGTTCCAATTTCCGTCCTGAAACCGCCAGTATATATCACAATTCTACAATTTGTTGTTATTGAAAATTTAGTGCCCAAGACTATTACTTGAAGGCTGGCAGAGATAATCGCGTGTTTTCCCTTTATAATTAGTACGCAAATATGTTCTATTCCATAGAGTCCTATCTTGCCCAAGAAGCAAAACACAGGTGAGTGTACCCTCCCGCTCTGCGAACAAGTGAAGAGGCAGAATACCAGTGAGCACTTGCAGAGCTGTGGTGGGTGTGAGACGGTATCCCTTACTAATTAGCAGCAGGTGAGGTCGCTGAATTGATACAAGTACTCTTTGTTCATGCTGAATAAGCGATGAAGCCCAAATACTTGAACCATACAGAACAATACGCACTGTTATTGCATTACAGCAACTAGAGCTCTACAATTTCATCCGTGGTTTTGCGAACAAAAAAAAAAAAAAAAAAAAAAAAAAGCAAAACGACACTATAATTTTAAAATGCTCGAATTAAAGTTTTCCTTCAAAAATGCACATCTATTTCCCTATGTAAATTCAAATATATTTCCGTATGTATTGTATTGACATTTTTTTAGTTATTTGTTTCTATTTCAAGAGATGTGGTAAAATAAGGAGCCAAACCAGGCGGCAAAAGCTGAAGCTACGCTACTGCGCCGCAATCACATATTTCTGAAAAACAAACCTCATCTACAAGACTTTCATACGATTAGTAAAATACTGCTCAACAATGAAAATTCGTCGCTTTTGCGAAAAGCACGCCTAGCAATTCAAACACAGCTTTTACAAAGACGACATACGGTCGCTAAATGACAGAGATGTGTTTTCTCTTTATTAATAGTATTATCTAGTGCCAGGTGTCGCCAAGACGATATAGTGGTTAAGGAAGCCTACTACGGTACCGAAGGGTCTGGGTTCGAATCCCGGAGCAGTCATGGATGTTTGTAAATGTATAGTGTCGGTGCGGCATGGCGGCACTCTAAATATGAGACGAGCCGAAGTTCTCTCTTGTGGATTGGTGGAACGCGAGAGTGGAGGGAGACCCCTGCATCCCACCCCTCGGGGTGCTCTTTCTCAAATTTGGTAAATGGAAATCCAAACTCTCATTTACTGGCAATGATTGTTCCATGTAATATGGATAAGACAGCAATATCTAGTGCCAGGTGATACAATTCTTATAATTGGAATTGTATATTAAGAAACTTACTTGATGTGAGCCGCCCAGACGGTATAGTGGTTCGAGAAGGCTACTGCGATACCGAAGAGCCCGGGTTCGAAACTCGGAGAAGGCATGGATGTTTGTAAATGTATAGTGTCCGTGCGGCATGGGGGCACTTTAAATATGAAGCAAGCCGAAAGTCATCTCGAGAGGTTATTGGTAGGGAAAGAGGTATAGGACACCCTCGGAGAGCTCTCCATCAAAACTGGGGGCGAAACTGAGCGAAATTGTACTGTCACCTGTATAGGTCTCAAAGCTCTTGCCCAACAACAGGCACAATCTTGCACTCTTTGTCACGATGAGTTTCGTGGGCTTGTTCTGATATTACTATCAGACAAGTGAGATAAGTCACAAAACAACAACACTTGATGTGAGTGAATTTCGATCACTTTGTGTTTTCTTAAGCTGTGTCTCCACGTTAGCAGAACTTTCTACAATTACTATTACTGCTTTAATTGTGCTTCCTTTTTTTTTTTAATGTTTATTTAAATCCTTATTTATGACACATTTGTTAAGTCAGTGTCGGTCGACATCTCTTTAAACACAAGGGCATATGATAAGGAAAATTTGAATCTTTAACGAAGCTTGAAGAGGTAAGTAGTTTTACAGATAAAACAAAAAGATAACTTAAACTCAATTTACAAACCGCCAATTCTAGCAAACCAGTTAAACTAAGAGACAATCAAAAAACTAATTAACCAAATGAAAATACTGGGCAGATCGCCCTTAACTTGTCTTTCGAGGAAGATTCCCTGGCCTTGCCAGCAGGGTCACCTCGACCTTTTGTACAACACTGAATTACTTATTCATTTAAATTAATCAATTTTACATAACTTTTAACATAAATTCACAATTATGAAACACATTATTGCTTATTACATAATCTTTCTAATCAAAGCACATAAATAATCACAAATGTACAATTCAACTTAGCTACAATCTTAGAAATAGACTACATAATCAATCTACTTCAAATTATTCATATTTGATTAAATTATTTACAATTTTTATAATTCCCAACTTGGATTTTTCTTTCGTAAATACTTTATATTTTCTCTTAAAATATTCATTTAAATATTCTTCTCTAATGGATATTATCTGTATGCATTCACACAAATAGTGTATAAAGTCTGCATTTTGTGTTTCACAACATTTACATTTTACTTTCTTTCTGTGAAATGTCAAAAATATTCTGGACTTTGTCCATGACCTGTCAGTTCTTAATTTGTTCTTTTATCACTAGAAAGTCTTGCTGTCATAACTTTAGGAAAAATCCAAGACTTTTCTTCCAGTGTTATCATTAAGGCATCGATCTTGCCATTTTTTCATTATTTCTTTTTGCAGTAATGTTTTCATGTATTCTATTGAAATGGTGCAAGAAAATATCTATGTTATCATTCTTAGTTACTTCCTTTGCAGTGTTGTCTGCAATTTCATTTCTTAACACACCTATATGACCTTTAACCCAATTAATTTTCAAGTTATGTTTTCCTATAAATTCTAAAGTTTAATTTCTTACTTCAATTACTTTTTTAATAAGACACATTCTAGAGTTTATTGCTTTTCAACAAACTTTGAGAATGGTGTGAATTGAAACAAAAAATCAAATCATTTTCTTTTATCCACATATCAGACCATTCTAAAGCTTTTTTAAAGACTGATAATTCAGCCTCAAAAATTATACTTTTTTTATCAAGTCTGTATCCCTTATTTTCACATTTCTGTTCAATATAATAAGCCACAAAAGCAGCTCCCGCTTTTACGTTCATCACCAAGACATCAGTGAATATCTCGTAAGACACGTTCTTGTTGAATGTTTCTTTCCCACGTTACATTCTTTATTTTTGCTGCATGGTAATAATATTTATCTTCTTTTATATCAATATTTTCGTAATTGATAACCAAATCACCATAAATTATATCTTTTTCCATATGTTGTGCTAGATATATTGAACTTTCAAATCTGTTTTCAAATCCAGGGAAATAACTACAGCTAGAACTCGTACACTCGCTGTCGATACCGTTTTGTAGCATCTAGTGATAGATAGCAGTGTTACTCTTTGGATCTGTAAATAATTTAACTCTCGTTTTTTTCTTTCCCGTTCCTACACATGGGAGATCCTTATAAGATAATTCTTTCTGTTCCTCTTTTATACAACTCTTTGATTTTATCTTCATTTATGAATCTATTTAATTTATTAAAAATTTTGTAAATCTTTATATTTGTCAAATGTGGAATCCAACTGAGGTTTGTATCTATAATTATTCCCAAATATTTTATAATATCTTTGCTAATAATATTCCTGTCTTTCCATGAAACTATAAGAAGACGAGCTACATCGATTTCTTTGAAAAAATTATCATGGATATTTTATTTTCACTATTTTTCAACTTATATTCTTCACACTTGAAAAAACGTGCAAAGCTTTTCTCGCTTTTTCCTCTATGACTAATCTTCTTCCAATAGAGATAAGTAATGCGAAATTAAACTAGTAATTAGTAATAGAAGCTTGTAGCTTTATTCTTTAAAAAAAGATTTAAAAAAGTTATAGGAAGGCTGACAGATAGTGCTCAAGTTCTTCATAACACAAGACCAATATTGCAGATTAGAAAATCGCATGCACTGTAAGGATCTTAAGTTTGACTAACATTTATTTTGTTTTAAAATTTTGCTATCATTTCTCATTCTCCACTTTCAGCCAGAATAAACGCATTATATTGTTTATGCAAATTGTACTTGCTAACACTTAAGTATTTAATTTGTGGCTTTTTACCAAGAGCAGAGTTAGACGAAGAGAGAGTGAACTTTCTTGCCGCTGTATTACACGCAAGCTTCAATCATTTGCTGTCCGCCTTAAGGCCAGAGGTTTCAGTCCTCTTGAAAGCTAAAGACGTATTGTAGTTTTTCGCAGTTTGCATACTACATACGTAGTAATTTAAAAGGCCAGTGTGTAAAGTATTAAAAGTTAGCTCTTATTTAAATTTTAGTTAGTTAGTATTCTTATATTTTTATGTTCAGACCACAAATGGTTGGTCTTTGTATTCTGAAGTGCAAGAGTGCCCGTAATATCATGCAAAATAAAGGGTAATTTAACCCTTCTCATCTTGTTGTCTTTGCTACACGCCATAGGACATAGTAGCTTGTAATCAAATCACTGTTTAGTCAGGATATGTCATGTTCGCCAAGCAGATTAGGAGGAATAGTAGTCCTGATAGCACACTAAAAACGAAATGTTATTGAGTACTTAAACAGCTCATCAGTCTCTCAAAGACTCAGGGTCTCTCAAATGACTCAGAGATCCAGGAACAAGACTTAGGAAGTCTCTGCTCTGGTCATTGTTGGCAGTGGCGAGAAAGGCAAAGCATATTTTGCTTCCCTTAAATAAAGTTAAGACTAATCTAAATAAAATTCATGCTTTAGTCCGTAAATTAAAATAAAATAAGCTAACACTGTAGACTTTACATTTAAAATCATTTGAGTGAAAGAAAACTAGCATTATGCTAACTTATAATAACACATTCGCCCATACCGGCGTACATATAATACTCGGCCAACCCGCCGATCTTGACGTCATCGGCCAATCAGCGGCAACCATGTTAGCTTACCGCCGATTGACCTCCGATCATAATTTGCATAAGGAAAAACTAAAGCCAACAAACGGCCCTCTTTTCCTCATGCAAAGACAAAAACAAAACTTACACAGAATTACAGAAGTTCATAGTTCAATTCTATTATACGAAAACACTGAAAACATCTAAACAAAAATTCCTTAAATTAACAGTAGTCGCCGGTTTTGTAAATAAGTCCGCAGTATTTAATTGATTGGTGATAAATTCAAGGTCAAACACTCCATCATTTAATAGTCTTCTAATAAAGTGATATTTTATGTCTATGTGCTTAGTTCGGCGATTTTCTATTAGCGATCTAGAAAAATCAATGGCAGACTTGTTATCACAAAATAGTTTACATTCTCTTAAATTAAATTTTAAAATTTCATCTGGTAAGACATTTTTCGTCCACATTAATTCCTTCGCTGCCTCCGATAAGGCGATATACTCTGCTTCCATGGTTGATAAACTTACACATTTTTGTTAAACAGTTTTCCAGATTACCGGTACTTCATCTAAATATAATATAAATCCTCCCATGGACACGCGGTCATCCCTATTACTTCCATAATCAGCATCTGAATAACAATATAAATTTAGATGTTTAATCTTCGATAAGTTTAACTTATATAATTGAGTACTACTGAGATAACCAAGCAATTTAACAATGCTAATTCCAGGATTCTCCTGAAATTGTGATAAGATATTCACTGCATATGTAATATCAGGCCTTGTCCTGTTAGCTACAAAAACTAAACATCCCATCAGATTTCTAAAGGATAATGTATGCATTTCTGCACTTGTAGATGAACAATCTAATTTTGTAAGAATAGTGCCTTTAGCTATGGGAAGTGAAGTTATTGGTATCTGGAAATGTTTAAATTTTTCAAAAATTTCTTCGATATATATTTGCTGATGTATAAAAACCCCATTCTCATTCTCTAAAAATTCAATTACAAGTAACGTTTTAGTTTTGCCTAATACTTTATGATCAAAAAACTTACTCAGCTGTGAAATTACTTTATTGATCTTTACTAAAAATTACGGAACTACTCTGATATGCGCCCTCAAGTCGCCAAACATTTTTGGCGAGAAACTTCACGCTGCTATATTACTATCTAAATTTTTTGTCTACATTTCGAACTTTAAGCCTAAAATGTCTCCAAAAACGCGGTTTTCGCCCATGCAAAAACTACGTTTTGAACACACGATTTAAGCTAAAAATCCGAAACAAAAACAAAAATTTAGATAGCAAAAACGTAAAGTTTCTAACCAAAAATATTTGACAAGAATCCATGTACACAGCGACATGTTTTAACTTTAAAAAAAAACATCTACGAATGGCACAATGTAGGCAACGAACGAATCTACGAACTACGCACACCTCGCTTTAATAAATTAACATAACAATAATAAATTTCAAAGAATACCATGTACACAGCATCCTGTTTAAACTTAAAAAAACATCTACGAATTGCACAATTTAGGCAACGAATCTACGATCTACGCACACCTCGCTTTAACCTTCTAAAACCTTAGACTCTATAATTGACCGAGCTATTGCGAAGAGCAATGTTGCCGGTTCCAAAATTAAAGCCCAAGGGCACTTGACATAAATAAATCCGGACTTGGAGAAAATCTCAGATGAGAAAACGGAGATAAGGGGAAGAAGAAAAGTACCAAAAGGAGCAAGACAATCCAATCGGACAAGTTCGCAAAAGGTGACGAGCGATCATAGCTTTCAAGGAGGACCCAAGACAATGGAAATCAATGACAACAATACGAGAAGATACACTACAGCAATAGTTCCAATGTCAAATTCAAATATAATTAAACAACATCAATCAGTAGTGCTAAATACAACACAATACAAAACAACTATACAACACAATTTAAATACAATTATTCAACGAAGCAACAGAAGAACTTCAATCAAAATCAGATGCATTGGAAGTGTAAATAGCTAACGATTGAGGATCTAAGTGAAAAAATTGTCGTCTCCTCCCATGAAGGTATGGGCTGCAAGTGGTCTGACGCTTCTATCTTCGAAGAGAATTTCATAATTAAAAACTTGGGAGTAATTAACAAAGTCACATTGCACAGCTTTGTTGAAGAATTTTTCATTAGATCTTCTGATGTAATCTGGAATCGTATCAAGTTTTAAGTCTCTGTGTAAAAGTTTATTGCGGATAAGATAGT
Organism: Stegodyphus dumicola; assembly: GCF_044657685.1. Lineage (NCBI taxonomy): Eukaryota > Metazoa > Arthropoda > Arachnida > Araneae > Eresidae > Stegodyphus > Stegodyphus dumicola. Next base: position 179,628,563 of record NC_140777.1, on the reverse strand, counting down.
GAGAATCAGTAATAATGCGCAGAAATTTGTTTTGCACTACTTGTAATTGATGCAGTTGAGTTTGAGTTACCGTGTTCCAAGCAGGAGCAGCATAACAAAGTATCGGTCGAATGCAAGTGGTATATATATGTTTTTTTGGTACGCAAGCTAAGATTTGAATATTTTCCAATGACCGGCAGAAATCTGCATATTATGCCCATGGCTTTGCTCTTGACACTATTAATGTGATTACACCATGTGAGCCTTTGGTTCAAAATAATTCCTAAGTATTTGGCCTTTGTGACCAGAGGAACAGCTTCCTGAAAAAGGTAGAGGTCTTTAAAAGCAATGTTTTTCTTAGTTTTGCTAAGAATTAAAAGTTGTGACTTGCTAGCATTGATTTTTACTCGCCAATTTGTGCACCAGTCTTCTACGGCATAGAGGTAATTTTGCATTTTGTCTATTGCATGATTAATTAGCTTGAATGGATTTAATTGCAATCGCCGTATCGTCGGCATAACATGCTAACAGAGAGTAATTGTCCAAACCAGGGTGAGGAAAATCTGATATGTAGAAAAGATATAGTACTGGACCGAGAATACTTCCTTGTGGGACGCTGGATCTTATAGGTTTTGAATTGGATTTTTCATTTCCTTGAGCGACGAAGAAAGTGCCGTTTTGCAAAAAGGAGAAGATCAGAAGAATGAGCTCTCTAGGAAGTCCCAAGTTGATAAGCTTGAAGACGAGCCCCTCATGCCAGACGCGGTCAAAGGCTTTTGCCACGTCCAGCATAAGGAGCGCAACACTTTGCTTGTTATGGAATGCAGATCCCACAAATTCTACAATTCTTACTAGTTGTCGAGTAGTACTGAGGTTTTTTCTGAATCCGTACTGATCATTAGGTAGCAGGTGAAGAAAAGGTTCCAATCTAGTGAGAATAAGTCTTTCATAAATTTTACCAAGGCTGGATAACAAACTGATAGGACGATAGCCATCAGGCTTAGTCACATCTTTACCCGGTTTGGGAAGAAGAAAGATCTTGGCTTGCTTCCAAGGATCAGGGAAATAGTTGAGAGCAAGACAAGCGTTGAGAATACTAGCGAATTTACTGATAAGTTTTCTAGGTAAGTTACGAAGCATTTTATTTGTAATTTGATCACTTCCAGGAGCTTTTTTGATGTTGAGATATTTAATAATATTAGTAATTTCCATAGGAGAAGTAAGCCTTGGGATGTTATGAGCCGAAGAAGAATGAAGCCAGGAATACACATAGTTTTCGAGAACATCTTTAAAGGTCAGATTCATAGGCTCCATATTAGGAGTAAACTGCTTTTCCAGGTATTCAGCGAAAATATCGACTTTATCTTTAAGTGAGTAGGCAATTTTAGTATCCGTATGAATAGGTCTATTATTAATACTACTTCTTTTAAGATTTTGAAGATACTTCCACAGAGAACCATCATTAATATTAAGTTTAGATATAAAATCTTCTCTTGTTTCCTTTTTAAAATCAGTGATAAGTTTCTTGATTCTTCTATTAAAAATATTGATTTCTCTTTTAAGGGCAGGGTCCCAGTTACAGTGCCAAAGCTTCAGCAATCGGTTTCTTTCTTTGATAATGTCTCTGATACTGCGAGGAAGTCGAATATTATTGTTAGTTAATTGAATGGTAACTGTAGCATCTCTGAAAGCCTTCAGTATACTGTCAGTGAAGATATGAATGGCAAGATCGATATCCTCTTTGGTAGAAAGTGAAGTGAAAATAGGAGGATGTTTGATTAAGATATTGTGAAAAGTAATCCAGTCAGTATTATTTCTGGTAATAGGAGGGTTTTCTTTAGAAACACCAAGAGAAGCAATGACAGGTACATGATCAGATGTAAGTTCTGCCTTGACTTCCAAGGAAATAGGGATAGAAGTATTTGTAAGGATAATATCCAAGATGTCCGAGAGATTTGGAGAGGCAGGACGATAAGTGGCTTCAGAAGGTACATGTAATGCGACAGGATGATTGCAGATAAAATTATGCATAATACATCCATTGGTGTTAGAACGACGACATCCCCATTCGAGGTGCTTAGCATTCATGTCTCCGGCGATAATAACTTGCTGATCTTCAGGAAGTAAGTTTTTTAACATATTTTCAGAAAGTCGGTTTCGTGGTGGATTATAAATAGCCGTAAAATGGATGGTACCAAATTGTGGGAGTATAACAGCAACAGTCACACTTTCGAATCCAGAAGCAGAGTTTGTCGAGACAAGACAGGATTGCAGAGAGTTTTTAACAAAAATTGCAGTTCCTCCTCTTCTTTGTGAAAGTCTATCACCTCTGTAGGTGCGATAATTAGCAATATACAGTCTATCGGCAGGAACAACATGCGTTTCAGAGATCATGCCAATATCTGTGTTATATTCTATAAAAAAGTCCGAAAGTTCATCAATTTTGTTAACAATGCCAGCAGCATTCCAATAGCAAAGTTTAAGCGAATCTGACTTATTGAATATGCTGGTCAGAATTAGTTTCATCTGATACTGTATTAGTGGCATTTTGACGGATGTTTTGCGCAAGGAGTTGTATTCCTGAGTTTTTCAGGAAGGTGACTAGAGTATTAAGGTCATCAAATATCTTTTTTGCTTCTGCAATAAGATTTGGAGAAGGATTGTTATTAGCTTTGATGGCTTCAGCAAAAGACTTATTGATAATAAACCTATCAGCATATGATTTGATTTGTTCTTTTTTAGCTTGCTTCGAAAACTTTTCACAACCTTTAAATGAAGCTGTGTGGTCTAGACCACAATTTGCACATTTAGCAGGTGCATTCTTGTCTTTTTGACAGGTTCTTGAGTCATGGTTATCACCACATTTAACACATCTAAAGTCATTGTGGCAAGCAGCTTGTGAATGGTGAAATCCTTGACATCGGAAGCACTGGACTGGGCCAGAGCGTCCTTTATATGGTTCGACTTTGATATGTAATCCACAAATTTTGGTTTCTTTAGAAATTTCTTTAGATTTTTCATTTTTCTTCAGAGTGATAAGAAAAAGTGGAAATTTTTTAACTTCTCCTTTAAATCTACGAGAGAGTTGACTGACACTTATAACTTCGTAATTTTTGCTTAAAAGTTCTTCTTTGATTTCATCAGGATCTGTGTCCATTGTAAGATGACGGAAGACCACTTTATGATTCTTCTCATCAGGCAAGAGAAAGGAGTGATATTTAATTTCCTTTTTGTTCAGAACACTTGTCATTTCTCTATGAATGTTGACATGAGAGACTTTAATTTTAAAGCCTTCTTTTTGAATGTAACCTGTGTAATCAGATTTGTCTGATAATTTATGTTCTGCAAATAACGCTTTTAGTTCTTTCCAATCAAATTTTTTATCATTTATATAAATGGCAGGTGGCGCTTTGCCTTTTTTGTTTTGATCGTTTTGTATTTCTTCATTTATCTGAGATTCATTTGGAACAACAGGATTAGTGTCCATTGATTCTTGACTATTAATGGAAGGACTAACAACTGGTTTGAGCTGAGAAGGATTAATGGGAAGAAAATGACCCTTTTTCCTTTTACCCACTCTACGATCTCTTTTGGGTTTCTATTCAGTTTCGTTACCTGAACTATCCGTTTCTTGTTCGAAAGGAATTTCAGTTGAATTGTCTTTATTTGGCTTATTAGGTGAGCCTTTCATACGTTTTCTTTTGACAATTTTCCATTCATTTTCTGTAGGTGTAGAAGGAGTTTCTTCTTGATGTTCTAATAACTCTTCAATTTCTTTGTGAGCAGTAATTAAGGCATCATACACTTTTTGAAGTAGATCAAATTCTTTGTCTTCTTTGATAGAAAGATTTCCATTTTGTTTCTTAACTCTCAGCTCCTCAACAGTAGCCGCAAAAACTTTGGTTCCATCATTCATAAGCAAATTAATGGAGTCCGGCGCTCCGGAACCAGACCCACACGAAGGTGTTCTGGATGAGCTGGCGGGACTTCACAAGGCCCTTGTCTTCAGCACTGATAGTCAAAGCTAAAGAGTAACAATCCAAAACAGTAAAAAATCGAAGGATCGAAATCCAACAATTCAGTGATGAACGATCAGTGGCACAAGATAAGCAACCACAAAGCGAAAACGCAGACGATCCCACCACACCGAGGCGGGAAAACACGTCATCGAAGTACGGGTAGAACACGCAGGTGCAACTCGCAGGTGGAAAAGAGCAACGTCGACAGACAACCTACCCTTACCGCTGCTCCACTAATCCCATCTAAAACCAGGCCGAAATTCTCATAATATAGCCTTCAGACCGGCGCGATCCGAAAGAGTTTTGCCCCCTCTTTGACATTTTCCTAATGAGAAAAGTCGTTAGTCCCCCTCCATGGATGAAGTAAAATTTACATGTTTGTTCGACGCTTACGTCCCATAGTAGAGGGCTTGCTAGATTTGCAATTTTTTCGATGATTATTTTCCTTTCATTTAAATGAAGTTCTAAATAAATAGTGCATAAATAAATATGCAGTACTGGATGCATATCCAGTGCACAATTTATTTAGAACAAAATGTATGCAATGTTTATATTTCACTCACTATTTCTAATCAATCTCGTAAATAATTTGTGAATTTTTTAACTTTGTTTTCACTCTTCATTTATATTCGCGTATTTTCGTATTAGAAATTAGAAAGCGAGAACAAAATTTAACAAAATGTAGTAAATACGAACTAGATTTGTAAGTCTGCAGGCTGGAATGGGATTTTTAATAACATATGTTCATTAATAAAATAATGGTAATGACTAATTTAATGAAATAATAATATTTATTACCATTAGATGTTAGAATGAGATTCAATACAATTAGATTTTGAGATGAACTTACAGCAATAATAAAGCTTTACATAACAATGACAGAGATTTAAATCTGCTTTTTCCGATAATTTTGTTATTGTTGGGTTGAGGCGAGCAAACGTTTTTTCTTATGCGCATGCGTATGATGGCGCAGCTGTCTCTTCTCCCGACACATCCGTCATTCGAGCTTCGAGCGTAGGAAGATGCTGATATGTTATTTGCTGTGTGATACTCAATATGATTTCCTGTGTGATATCTTTATTCATTATTCATGTAAATAAAGTGTGTTGTCTTAAATCGATGCCTTCTTTACTGTAAATATTGGCCTCTGAAAAACAAATGGTAGCAGAGCGTGGTTTTGTCAAGAAGAATTGGATATTAGAGACCAAGTCGAAACCGAAACTTAGTGGAAGCCAAAAATGGAGAAGTGGAACGTTCCCGAATTAACTGGAGAGAACTATTTTATTTGGGCATTGAAAATTAAAGCTGCCTTATCACTGAAAAGACTTGACTCGGTAATTTCAACAGTAAAACCAGAAAATTTAGACGAGAAAGATGAAAGATTGTGGAATGAGAAAAACGCTGACGCCGTAGCATATATAAAACTTTCACTATCGGATCAACAGGCGCTTCAGTTCTCCACAGAAGAGAATGCAAAAATTCTTTGGGAAAAAATAAAGTCAACATTTACGGGACAAGCCGAAGATCGAAAAATAGATGCTGGTAATGAGTTAAAAAATTTAGAAATGAAGTTGCATGAGTCGGCTAATGATTATATCGCTAGAGCGAGAGGAATAGCAACTAAGTGTCAATCGCTAGGACTAGATGTATCTCCTCGGGAACTGGCGTTTTACACAGTCCGTGGACTTCGTGGGAAATTCTCTCGAATTAGGGAAATTGTAAAAACTCAGCGTGAAAAAACTATTGATGAAGTACTCGAGATACTCCGTGAGGAAGAGTCCGTTCACAATTCAACGAATGGGAAACGGCCTGATGGAAACAACGCAGAGGCGTTCATATCAAGAAGGAATAAAAACTATAAGCCAAGAATTTGTTACATTTGCCGACGGCCTGGTCACATCGCGAAGGACTGCTATTACAGAAACAAGAATCCAAAAAGTGAGTTATCCAAAGGTAACAAGGAAAGAATGAAGTTACAACCTACTAGTGTGAACGTTTCATCTCGTTCTGGTGAAATAGAAAATGATTTTGCTCTTCAACTTACGCGGGGAAAAAATGATGAATGTGATAAAATTTGGTTGCTGGATAGTGGTGCAACCGGACACATGGCAAAAGACTTCTTTTGGTTTCAGAATATTACACCAGAGGTGAGGGAAATTTACCAGGCAGGTAAACACTCAAAAATATATTCAGAAGGTATTGGTACTGTTAAAGCAAAAGCTATAAATACGAAGAATTCTAGTTTTATTAATTTAACTATTAGTAATGTTAGTTATATTCCTGATTTAAGAAATAACTTATTGTCACTCACTGCCTTAATGGATAAAGGATGTAAAATTGAATCAAGGAATAATTCTGTATTAGTTTTTAGTAGGTGTAATGAATTACTTTTTAAAGCATTTAAGAATAACGGTAGGCTTGAAGTTAATTTAGAACCATATTATAATTCTGAATCTTGCATTGCTAATGATTGTACTGGTAATAATTATGAGCTTTGGCATAGTAGATTGTGCCATTTAAATCCAAAATATATGCTTAAAATGAAAGAATACATTGATATTAATGATGTAAGTGATTTTAAGTGTGAAACTTGTGACATAAGTAAAATAACTAGAAAAAGTCATCCAAATATTGACATTAATCAGAGTTCAGAAATTTTAGAATTAATTCATTCGGATCTATGTGGCCCTGTTCAAACTGAATCAATTGGTGGGTCTAAATATTTTATGATCTTAGTGGATGATTTTTCTGGAATGTATTTTACTTATTTTCTTAAAAGCAAAAGTGAAGTGTTTGACGCATTTTGTAAATTTAAAGCTAAGTATGAAAATTTAACTGGTAAAAGAATTAAACGTTTGAGAACAGACAATGGTTTAGAATTTGTAAATCAACAATTAGATAATTATCTTGCTAATTCAGGTATTTTTCATGAAAAAACAATTCCATATAACAGTGAGAGTAATGGAAAAGCTGAACGAGCAAACAGAGTTCTTTTAGAAAGAGCTAGGACATTACTACATGAGAGTGAGCTTCCGGTAAAATTCTGGGCAGAAGCAATTAATTTTAGTACTCAAGTATCAAATTTAACACCCCGGAAAGGAAAAGAAAAAATTCCTTTAGAAATTTGGACTGGTAAAAAACCCAAAATAAACTATCTAAAAAGGTTTGGATGTGTGGCATACTTTCACATTCCGAAAGTAATGCGAAACAAATTTGACATACCAGGGAAAAGAGGGATACTGTTAGGATATGCTAGAGAAAGAAAAGGATATCGTATTTATGATATTGCAAGTAACAAACTAATTGAAGAACGATCAGTTAAATTTAACGAATCTTTAAAGGGTAGTAATTATATAGGAAAAAATAAAACCTTAGAAACTTGGGATATTGAAGAATTAGAAAGAAAGGGAAACGAATTAGATCAAAAACCACACCTCGAATTGGTTGTTACGGAAAATACTCAAGCAAGCGAATATGATGACTCATCGAATTTCGAAATCGGCGACATAAGCCGTTGTAGCGGGGGTGATGACAGGGGGAATAAAGTCCAAACATCTGATAGATAGCTATGAAAAAAGTAATAAATATGGAAATGAAATACCATTAAGACGATCCGAGAGGCTCAAATCAAAACAACTAGCGTCAAGTGTAATCAGTAATGTTCCGAATAATTTTTCAGAAGCAAAACAAAGTGCTAATTGGTATGACTGGAAATCCGCAATGGAAAATTAAATAGATTCATTACATAAACACGAAGTGTGGGAAATAGTAGAGAGGCCTGAAAAAACAAAATTAGTAAAAAGTAAGTGGGTGTATACTTTGAAGGAAGGAGACTCTGGGGAAGTAAAATATAAAGCGCGATTAGTAGCGGCTGGGTTTAATCAAATAAAAAATAAGGATTATACCGAATCATATTCACCAGTAGTTAACATTGAATGTTTTAGATTATTGCTTGCACTTTCAGCTAAATTAAACTTGACTGTTAAATTTTATGATGTAAAAACAGCGTACTTGTACAGTGACTTAAACGAGGATGTGTATATGACTCCTCCACCTGGTTATGAAAAACTGATTGGAGAAGGTAAAGTATGTAAATTGAAGAAAAGTATTTATGGGTTGCCTCAATCCGGTAGAAATTGGTATATGAAAATAAAAAATGAATTAGAAAAACTTGGGCTGGTACAGTTAGCATCTGATAATTGTATATTCATTTATAATGATACCAAAAACATTTTTATATTGTGTTTGTATGTTGATGATTTAGCTGTATTCTGTAATAATAAAGAAATGCTTGAAAATATTGTTTCTAAAATAAAAAATGTATTTGAGTTACATGAAAATACTAATTCAAAATTTTTAGGAATGCAAATAGAAAAACTTGAAAATGGTATATGTTTGTCTCAAACAGAATATATTGAATCTTTATTTACTAAACACAATCTGGAAAATTGTAAAGCAGTGAAAACGCCAATCGTTAAAGGGGCAGATAAAGGTTTTTCATGTACAAATGAAAAAATTGATGCAATTTTGTATCAGGAATTAATTGGGGAACTTTTATATTTAGCGAATAGAACGCGTCCTGATATATCATTTGTAACAACTTATTTGTCACAATTTAATCATGTACCAGAAAAAAGGCATTATCTTTTGGCTAAAAAGGTATTAAGGTATTTAAAAGGTACAAAAAATAAAAAACTTTTCTATAGCAATGATTTTGGAGTTTTAAATGCATATGCTGATGCTAGCTGGGGAAATGCAGAAAATGGTAAGTCATTTTCTGGTGGTACTATTTTACTAGGTGATTCATTAATTTCTTAATGTAATGTGTTATATATTGTTTGTATTTCATTTTTGTATTGAAAAAATGTTGCTCGCAGGAGGGGTGTGTTGGGTTGAGGCGAGCAAACGTTTTTTCTTATGCGCATGCGTATGATGGCGCAGCTGTCTCTTCTCCCGACACATCCGTCATTCGAGCTTCGAGCGTAGGAAGATGCTGATATGTTATTTGCTGTGTGATACTCAATATGATTTCCTGTGTGATATCTTTATTCATTATTCATGTAAATAAAGTGTGTTGTCCTAAATCGATGCCTTCTTTACTGTAAATATTGGCCTCTGAACAACAGTTATTATAATATAAAAATCAAAATTCGAGATACATTGGTCACGTTTAATAATTTAACTTTAACAAATATTACACTGGACTATCAGGCAAAGAAGGTATATCTTTAACGAGAATTTTTCTTTGTAAAATTGGCTTTTGTTTATGTTAGCAGAGAAAAAAAAATCCGTGACCTATACATGCAATCATCAAAAGAATTTTTAGAACAGTTTTAAATGTTCATGAAGAATTAATTATACGTCAATTTCTTTTCATAGGTAGAAATTTCATCTAAAACCATCGTTATATCCAATTGTTGAAGTCTATTTCATTTTCAACGAATATTCTATTTGCACATAATATATTTTTTAATTTATTTTAGAAAGAGTAATCCTTCACGTTTTCAAAAGAATAAGAACATACTGGGTGTTGACACAATGTAGTAAATCTGTTTTTCATATTTCTTCCAGTAATGAAAATGATTACCCTGGAATATTTTCAAAGCAAAATTAAGAAAACCGTTTACGCCAAATTTTGCATAAAGTATCTTCTCGTGTATTTTTTTATTTAAAGTGTGGAATTTTCTCTTTAAAAATATCAAAAATCATGAACGGAGCAAAATTAATTCATGAGAAATAACTTTGAAATGCAATAATTCCATCTTAATATGAAATATTGGAGAAAAGTGCAATACAGTTTATTTATTCACAAATAATCCCCCTCATATGCATAATTTATGTACTGTTGATTGAGAAATATAGGTTAGTAAATTAAACCGGTTATTTCAATACTTTTCCTTTATCAATATTTTTACGGGCTCTTCAGTAGAGCGGTAAAGGTGGCTGAACACTTGTAGCTCGCTTGGGTTTGAATCCCGGCTGAATAGTTGGATTCACGGTTTTTGTGTAACGTAAATGCAAGCCAGTTTCTCTTAGAAAGTCCTCCGAGAAGGCATAACTCCCCTTATACAGGTAATTTTTGTGTGCTTTGATGTAATTCAGTAAGCAAACAAAATTAATCCAATCAAACCCGAAGAATGGGTTGATTGCATGTGGAGTTTTCCACCAGGAACGTAAATGCGAGCAATTTTCTCTTATAAAGGTTTACACGAAAGCATCCATCCCCTTAAGCAGATAGCGTTCGCGTGCTTTTCCGTAATCCAATCCTATTTTTCATACATTTAATAGTAAGTTGACATACACCTTATTACAGACAAAATAACAACCTTTTTTAAAGATTTTTTTTATGAACTTGTCCGAATTCCCTTTATCTCTTGAGTAGTATAAGAATTTCAGCAAATAAAACTGGCCGAGATTTTATACAATGTAACTGATGTTTTGATTCAATTTAGGAGTAACGTGAGCTTTACTGATATTTAAATACTTTTTGGCAGATCTCATCCTAAAAGAGGGTCTAAAGATAAATTGATTTTATTTAATTTACAATCAATGAAAATCATTGAAAGCAATCACTGAATGAATGAAAATCACAAAAACTATTATGCATATAATTGTCTCTTATTTATCTTCTGATAAATCAGACAAAATTGCCTACATAATAGAAGCACTTTGAAAGAGTTAACAGTTCTTAAGGGTTTTATGCACTCCACAAAAAATGTCAAAATAAAATCTTATTATTCATAAGTATGAAAAGGAAGTAAACGATAAAAGCGGTTTTACCTATTTTCTAGAAGGGCATTAATTCTAAAATATTAATCTATTCTTATCTGTTATGATTAAAAAACATTAAATATGGTAAGCTTAAAGAGCGTACAAAATCACTGACGTTTTAATCATAGCAAAAGTCAGTTCTAAAAAAATTAGCATTAAAATTATGAGACAGATTGAGAAAGAGATGGCCTCTATTCGATTTTCGAGTATATTGGCGCGAGACGAAACCTGCGGTTTTTGCCAAAATGTAGCCAAACTGATAAGAAGAGGGAACTAATGCATAACCAGCGGCTACTCTGAGCAGCGACAATGGACCACCCAGAAATCTACAGATAGGAGATTTTTTAAAATGGGGAGGGCATGGATGGTACGACAATTGTACCAATGCCGGCGGCTGAGAAAGTCATTCTCCTGGTACAACTGCTGTACCAGCCGGCTTCAGAAGGTTAATAAAATAACATAACAACAATAAATTTCAAATAATACCATGTACACAGCATTCTGTTTCAAAAACAACAATAACGACAGAAATTCATACTAAAGTACCAATGAACATAACATTCTACAAAATAAGAATAAAATAAAATGCACTTACCATGAATTAATGCTTTTTCAAACAGCAGAAATAGCAATTTCATACCGCCGCGTAATCACTATCGTATTTGCATGACAGCCAGACATACTCCAGAAAATACGGTTCACAAATAAAAAAAAAAATAAAATAAATCACAAATCCCTACTTCTATCATGCATAGCCATTAAAAATAATCTCCCAAACCCTCTTTCCACACCTCCAAATACCCATTACCCCTCAACGGGATGGCCACAACGATATTTCCTTTTGCCGAACTTCAATTCAACAACTACCGTTTTATCTTTCCTTCCCATCTTCTCAGACACAGACGCGAATCAACGAGCTCCAGCGAAAGACTTTTCAACTTCAACAGGGTTGCCATAGAATACGCAATCGCGCCAAAAACCAGCGCAGAACACATATCGCCACATTTGGTGAAATTAGGGCGTATATCAGAGTTGTATCAAAATCACGATATCATCTACGTATAACAACCGAATTACATTTCAACTCTTATAAACACAATTACACCATTGTATTTTCTTAAAATGTAGATTTTCTAAAGTACTTTCAAATTCACAAAACCATTCACGGCCGCTTTGATGTAGACCGTAAATGGCCTTGTGTAATAAACACACTTTATTTTCCTCTTCAATAAATCCCTCTGGTTGGGTCATATATACTTTTTTATTTAGGTTTGCATATAAATATGCATTCTTTACATCTAACTGACAATTAGTCCATCCATATAAACATACCAGTATAGTGAAAAATATTCTTATGATTGAAAAATTTACTACAAGACTGTAAACGGTATTAAAATATTCCCTCTTTTCTGCCTGAATCCCTGTGCTACTAAACGTGCTTTGTATCTAACCACTTGATTCTTTTCATTTCTTTTTAGCATATAGACCCATTTGCTTCCTAGCATAGTTTTATTTTTTGGCTTTTCGACTAATTCCCAAACCTTTCTTTTCTTCATTTCAGTGTCAATTTCTTCTTTCATTGCCTTATCCCATTCTTCGGCATTTACTGATTTTCGTGCTTCTTTAAAATTTTGTGGGATAACAATTTCTACGGAATTTGCCTCTTCAGACACAGAGCTAGTCTCCTGTTCTACAAAATTAACTTTCCTCGAGTATTAGTTTTTTCCACTAAAATCAAACTTATCTTTTTCAACTTTCATATTTCTTGCCTCACAATACTTTTCAATATCATTATAGGATCTAAAACAGGTGTCTGTTCCCTCTACACAATAATATATGTCTGTACGTGTTCCGTCTGGCCTTTTAACTCCTTTTCTTTGCCAGTTTAAGTCTGATACTTCTCTCGGGGTAGATTTGTTATCCGACAACTTTATTTCTTCTCTAGAAGTTTCCTGTTCTTCATCTGATTCTGCTAATAGCTCAGATTCCTCTAGTCTTTTAAACTTAGTTTTTGATTTCTGGTCCAGGATGCCATTTGCTGCATTCAGTTTTTCATCAAACTTCACATTACAAGTTTCTATTAATTTGCGTTCTTCTGGTAGCCATATCCTATAACCCCTAGTTTCCTTCGCATATCCTACCATGATTCCTTCTTTGCACATTTGTAATTTATTTCTAATCTGTTTTGGCACACCAACATAGGCTTTACAACCAAATATTTTAAAATAAACAACACTGGGTTTTCTATTTAGGAACATTTCATAAGGGGTTCGGTTGCTTTTATGACATACTCTGTTCCACGTATGTATGAGCCAAGAGCTTCTGCCCACCATTCTTTTCCCATCATTAACCATAGCTTTAACTGCGTCTAATGCCATTCGGTTAAAATGTTCACATACACCATTCTCTTCTGGGGTGTACGCGTTTGCACGTTCAACACTAATTCCATTTTCGGCTAAGTACCCTTCGAATTGCCTGTTACAGAATTCCCCACCGTTATCGGTGCGTTTACTTATTAATTTTCTGTTCGTCAGTCTTTCCATTTGCTTATGATAATTCTTAAAGTTGTAGAACGATTCATTTTTATTTTTCATACAATACACTATTACACATTTATTTTCATACACACACTGTTACTAATCTACTATAGTCATTCACAATAGCAAGGAAATATTTACTCCCACCCTTAGATGGAACTGGGAGTAGGCCAAAAACGTCTAAATAAACCAACTGCAATGGTTTATCCGATCTCTTCGGAACAGTTTTGAAAGTTATTCTACTAGATTTAGCAATAATACATGGTTCACACACCTCTCCATTGGTTTTTCAATTTCTAGTAACCCTTTCACGCTTTGATTCTTACTAGTATTCTTAATATAATCAAAATTTATGTGGCTAAATCTTCAATGCCATAGCATCGCATCGTCTACTTTATTTAACTTTCCAATTTCTGCGCCGTAACCAGCTTCTTTTTTATCTGTTGCATATCTAAATGGTTTTACGTGATAAAGTCCATATCATTTAGCGTAGCATAATCTATTCCAATTATTAAAGTACATCCACATCTTCCCTTTTAAAATCACAAAATGAGCACCAGCCTTCTCTAACCTTGCTCCTGATAGTAAATTTCTCCTTAGATTTGGATTATATAACACATTATCTAAATCCAATTTATTCGATTGCCTACTTTTACTGAAAATTTGACAGTACCCTTTCCTAGTACTTTACTTTCACAATTTCTTACAGCTAAAGACATACGTATATCGTTTATTTCTTCAAAATTTGTCATTAAATTTCTATTATTACAGAAATGAGTTGTAGCTGCAGTATTTACGAGCCAATTAAATTTATCTGCGTTACCTCCTTTATCTGTAGTTGTTACATAACTTCCTACTAACATTAATTCTTTATCTTTAAACTGTCCATTTTTATTGTCTATTTTAAATGTCTGATTTTTACTTACATTTTCTTTACATTGAGCCATTAAGTGTCCAAATTTATGACATCTGAAACAAGGTTCTATTCTCATATTCCCCATTTTTTTCTTAGATTTATTTTTATTTTCAACTCTTTCCCTGCATATGAACTAATAGTATTAAACACGCTTACCTTGCTGTCTTCTAAATCAGCATTTACCTGGCGAAGTCGGCTTTCTTCCCTTACCAGTTCTTCAGCAATTCTTTTCCAGTGTAAAATCTTCGTCCTTCCATCTACAGATCAACTGTACAATGCCGGAGTATTCCTGGGGTAATTTCCTTATTGCCTGAAATCTTTTAAAAAGATCTGCCAAGTTGTTCATTTGGGGTATATCTAATACTAAAAAATTCATCCAGTAACTGAATTGTCCTTGCTCTTGTTTTAGGTTCAAATTGCTTCTGTAGAACTTCCCATGCTTCTTTACCACTTGAGCATTCTTGTATCAGTGGCCTGAACCAAGTTTTAATTCCATAATATAATGTAGTGAAGGCTCTATTCTCTCTCAATGTGAATTCCTGCTTTTCACGTCTTGTTGCACTTTTATCTAATTCTTCTTCTTTGTCTTCTATGAAGCTCCAACAATTTCTATCCAGTAGCAGCATTTTCATACCGACTTTTCATTGATGCCAGTTGTCATGGTTTAACAGCTCAAAACCTTCAGGTAGTAATGACATCTTCAATTAAGTGCGAGCACAACAACTTGAACAAACTTCTAAGACAGGTCAGCTTCTTCTCGTGGATAACAGCCCTCTTCACCTACATTCCTTCAATGCTGAGTTGAACTGGGTAACAGGTCATAACCCTATTGGCGCTGGGCTCATAACCCCATTGGCAGTGGCAATAAAGGCAGAGCATATTTTGCTTCCCTTAAATAAAGTTAAGACTAAATAAAATTCATGCTTTATTCCGTAAATTAAAATAAAATAAGCTAACGTTGTAGCCTTTACATTTAAAATCATTTGAGTGAAAGAAAATTATAGAATTATGCTAACTCATCATAACACATTCGCTGATACCGGCGTACATATAATACTCGGCCAACCCGCAGATCTTGACATCAGCGGCAACCACGTTAGCTTACCGCCGATTGACCTGTGATCAAAATTTGCATAAGGAAAAACTAAAGCCAACAGTCATGAAGTGTCAAGTCAGCAACTTGAAGAGGAAGAAAAACTTCACAAAGGCTGCACGGAGGATAGGGCTGATGATTTTGCAGACAATTCCAACAGAATCCTTAGCTGTTATAAGAGAAAACACTCAAAGTTCTTTTCTTTTGGAGCAGGACTTGTAACCCCATGTTATTGCAGTTGGAGAAATGACTCAGTACATCAAAAAATTCTTACTATGATGGCAACTGGGGTCTGGTTTTGGGAAGGGTGGGTGCCATGTGAGTACACAAGCCAATCCAGAAGCAAAAAGTGCTGTTAATTTAGCAGCAGGAAGAAATTTTCTGAAAATTCGCATCCAAAAGCAAAGGATGGTCTTGAAAACTTAAGAGCATTGTAAAGAATTAAATCCGACTAGCTGAAGATCTTGAAGTAAGATTAAGTCATAACAAACTGAAGTTCCTTATGTACTGCTAAATATCTAAAAAAAAAAAAGAAAGAAAGAAAGAAAGAGAAAACTTGGGGAAAATTTGGCAATGTCATTTACTTTCCGAAATACTCTCCGAAAATAGTTGCCTCTGATGGCTTCCAGATGATTGTTAACGAGATGAGTTTTTAAATTAATTTCAAGTATTATCAACATATCTCTAAGTTACTGTTCTTGATAAACCATGATGCCTGATGATGAAAACGTAAATTTTTCTTTTTCTCCCTAGTTAAAGTTCTGTGAATGGAACTTGCACATTAGCGCAACTACATTGGTGCAGTTTGGCGAACTGGTAAAAGATCAAATGAAAATTGGCAATTTTGGAGACATTTTGCAAAATTATCGATATTTGTCATAAGTCAGCAAGTATCAACATATCCAAAGAAAACATGCTTTTGCAATTTAAAAAAGAAATTTAAATGAGGATTATGATATATTAAAAAGTAAAATTTTTATCGAAATCCTACTGTAATTTTTTTGCTTTCTTCTTCCCTTGTACTTAACAGTGTTTGTATTTAAAAAAGCAATGCATAATTTTGATCACTAAGTAAAAATATTTAAACAAGTACTACTAGGAAATCATAGAAAAAAATTAATGTTTATGAAATATAAAACTGGTTTTCTAAGGTGTATCGAGGACTTGATCATAATCGAACTTAGCTTTAAGTTCCCCATTTTGAACAGTGAAAAGCATTGCAAGCGTGCAAAGAAGTTGTAAACCAGAACTAAGACTGGAATGCAAGTAGTTGTAGTGGTACGTGTGTATGCGAGTGATGATGTGTTTTGTACATAATGAATTAGAATGTAATTAAATACAGTGTCTTGTAAACTCCAGCTCTCATGATTCCCAAACAGCCTGATAAGAGTGGAGTTCCATAACCATCCAAAGATAATAGCTACCAGGTAGATGAGCATGTGTTGTCTTCCAAGGTCAAGGTATTTACAGGATGTTCCATCCACCGGACCTGCTGCTGATACAACCAGGTTACCAAAGAAACCTACTGTGCCATATTTGCATCGGTCCAGTAGAATTCGACGTTCCCCAGATAGGCTGCAATTATGAAAAAGGGGGGAGGGATGTGGTGTATTGAGAACTAAATCATAATCGAACTTAAAGCTAGCACAGCACCAAGCATCGCAAGCACGCGGAAGAGTTGTAAAGCAGAACTAACATTGGAATACAAGTAGTTGTAGTGATACATGTGTATGCGACTGATGACGTGTTCTGTACATAATAAATTAGAATGTAATTAAATACAGTGTCTTGTGAAATAATTACCCACAAAGATATACAACATCCTCCCCTATGTTGGCATTAAATTAGTAAGAATATGCTATTATTTACAAAAATGTGTACTCACACACACACATATATATGTGTGATATATATACATATATACATAGAGAAGAAGACAAAAGTTCAATTTATAAAAATTATGAAAGAACTAACAAGTTCAAAATTAGCACCTAGTGCTAATTAATTTTAAAAGTTAAGATTAAAATACCTAGTAAAAGCTGTAAAAATATTTGGACTCTACCTATCTTTGTTTCTGAATTATATCGCAAAAGAAAAAATTTTAACAATAAGATTAAAACCGAAATTGCTAAATACATAAAAATGGCAACCTAGGAGTATCAAAAACATAGGTTAATCTCTTTTATTCACAGCTTCAAACAGAAATTGTCAAGGAAAAATGTTTTGAAGCTCCAAACCGAGTTGATTAAATAGATAAGCTGAAACAAGTTTTGTTGCAACAAATTCACAGAGACTTTGAACGCCAAAGCGAACTTAAATTTTTTGAGGTACTGAGACAAATGTACAATCTCATTCAATTTGTCTCTTTTCCTGACATGTTTCAGCTGTCCAAAGTCACAAAAATATTGAAAGTTGAAATAAATAATACTAACTCGATACAAAAAAATAAACCAATAAGCTATCTAAATATCAGTAAAATGATAAAATACAAGAAAAATTCTAAAAGGTAATTTGACATTCTAGAATAAAATAAATGCAAAAGAAAAATTGTAATAATAAAAAATACTAAAAGTAAGCTCACAATATTTTTAATCATGAAAATTAATTTGATTGTTCTATGTAGGAATAATTTCCTAGAACGTATTTCCTTTTCTTCACATCACTACGGATGTGACAAGCACCTCACAATTCTATATACATTGGTCACATATTAAATAAGAGAAGATAAAGCTAAATGAGAAGACGTGAGTTACCTAGGCAAGAACAAGAAAAGTAAATGTGCACTTCATCTAGGATCGGACTACTTTGTCAAATTTTTTATTGGTGATTGGTCAAGAGCTTTAAAACACTGTTCATTGCAAATGAAAGTACGGCAGTACAGATTATGAATGAAGAAGTAGCTAAAATAAAATTGGAAATTAAAAAGACTCTTGTCAAATTAAGTTAGTAATTTATGTGCTTTTCTTTCTTATTTTATACCTTACGTGCATGTATAAAGTAATAAAAATAAATCAACATTAGGCTATTTATTAAGTTGTGATGTTTATAAACTTAAATACTAAAAGCACTATTATAAAGATAACAGATTTCACAAAAAACATTCATCTCTTACCCTCCTCCTCAATTTAAAAACAAAAAAAAACTCTCTATTGTTTTCGGTAGTTTTAGGACTTTTTCCAATTCTCATGATGAAGACTACATTATTCATAAGAAAAACTTCAGACTATCATTCTATTAAGACATGCCTTAAAACAACACTGTTAAAATAATTTTAATTACTACAGAAATGTTCTTCATATTTATACAACATAACGTATGCATTCATTTTTACAAATTTAAAAAAGTATTCAATTATATCAATGTTAACATTTGTTATCAAAATGTAGGGAGGAAAAAGAAGCTATATTACCTTTTGTAAAATGCAAGACGCATGGTAAGCACAATCAATAATTAAATCAAACTTAACATTTGTTACCAAACGGCAGGGGAAAATAAAGCTATTTTAGCTTTTGTGAAATGTAAAACATGGATGAACACAATCAATATTACAGATTTAATACAAAATAAGTTCTTTAACACGAGATAAAATACTTTCGATCATATCAAAAGTGACGAGAGCTTTTTCAAAAACCTCTTTCTGGAAGTTCAGTGGGATATTCGGCAATACTTCATTGTTAACAGAAACAGTTGTATTTACAGACTTCTGTTTCTTTGCTTCACGAGCATCCTTTGCAACTTGCTTGTAATGAGCCCTTGACAAATCAAGACCAGTAGCCAAAGGATGGATAAAATTTTCTTTTATAAAGTCTATCATATCCCATACCCCAGTTTGACCAAGATTGTTCAGATCTTTTAATAAGAGATATCTAAGGAAATTTAAAGCAGTAACTATTTTATCACAATTTTCAAGAATATCAGTTTCAACACCATCGCTTAAAGTAAAAATTTTTCTCATAATTAAGTTTAAGTTTCTTCCTACAAAGTAATCACCAATAACATTTCCAGTTAAAGTTTCATGCACATAATTCTTGCATAAATTAATAACTAATCCTTGGACACCAGAATGATTTATGGTGGTAATCACCTGCATAATTAAATGATATCGACTTTTCCAATCACATTTACTTATGTAACTCAAAAACAGGTTGACTGATGTTTTACGGCGAGTTTCTATTTGGCAATAAATTGCAACATTTAGAAGTGCAACTGGAAAACGAGTAGAGATTTCCAACTCTATGTAATCATATGAAAGCTCAAATTCCTTAAACTTATCAATGAAAGATTGAGCTAATTTTAGTCCTTTAAATAAAACTAAATTTTCTTTCCTTGACAAAAGGATAATAACATATTCCATGTACTTTACAAATACATATTGATGGCTGTAAACGTATGGTTGGAAATCTAATGCAACATTTTCAACAAATAGTAAGTATGCTAGATTTGCAAAAGCTAGTTTTGGTATTTGATCAACATCTTGTTCATCCTGAGTAGAATCATGTGTCTTGGTTGAGATTCTATCATAACTGAATAAGTTAATAACATTTCGAGTAATTTTTAACAAACACTTTACATATTTTTCACATAATACTCGTATTGTGCTTTTTGGTCGAGCCTCTGACTCCACATAAAGATCATGATATAAAAATGGATGATGAAAAAGTTTTATTATATGCTTTTGCAAAATTTCTTGTTGATGAGCTACGCGATCAATAAAATAATGTTCTTTCTTTGACAGTGTTTCATGTGAAACTTCATCTACAAAAGGTTCTAAAAAAAGGTAATAATTTTCTAATACATAATTTGTATCAATGACAGATGAATCTGCATCTAAAAAAAGTTTTTCATCTCCTTCAAGATCTAAATCTTCTGGCAAAGGCAAAGTTTGAATGTGAGCATTTAATGTAGATAATACCCATTCTAAAGATTTACCTCGTTTCCCAGGAACCTTCTTTAATACTCTTTGCAACGGATCCAACAACAGACAAAAATATGAATGATCCTTAAAGGAGTCAGCTTCCTCCATTAGTGCTATAATAAGTTCTTTGGGATTACCTCTGTCAACAAGATGGAGTAGTATTTTTTTGCAAAGAGTAACATCAGATTCCTCTTGAACCAAGTCATTTGTTTTTAATGTTGAACAGATATTACTAACTAAATTCCACACATTATTTGTCACCTCATTATCATTTTCCAGATTTTTAAGGATCTCAAGTACTTTCTCAAATTTCTTTTCTTTCAGTAAAGTTGTAATATCAGCTTCAAATGAAACTCCCATTTTCTTCAGGTTTCAGAGTATAAACTGTAATAAAATAATAATTACATAAAAATATTATAATTATAAAATGAGAAATTTAATAAAATATTTTTCACAATTCATTCTGGCACTGTTTATAGCGCATGACATGAATTATTACTAAAATGAAAAACAATGGTATACACACACCTGAAGGAAAGTTTTCAAATTCAATATTTTCTGCCTATCTTTCAGTTACAACTTCAAATGTAATTCCAGACTTGTATTGTTGTAAATTTAAGTAAATATTTCTTTTTATTTCATTGTGTTTTGATTTTTATGAACTTTCTAGAATTATGTAATGTTTATTTTGCATATCTTATGTAATAATTAATTGTATACTTTTGTTTAATTAAATTTGTGGCTGTGTTTTGTGTTTATCCATGTGTTATGCTGTAGATCTTTTAAATCTGAATCAATCAACTTTTGAACTGTCCAGACAATTTAATTAAAATTTAAGATATGAGTAAAACTTTTTCTAATAATATCTTATGATTTCTTACAAAACTGTAGGCAAAAGTTTCCAGAAAATGCATTTTGGAAGCCCTTAGGTGTGACTCTCTTGAAGCTTCCCATAATTCCCATTTCTCTATAATTATGGCTACACTGGAGCTGAGAGTCAATCAGTTTAGTTATTCAGTTCAGAGTCATGCAACTGTACTTAACTCTTGTTTTCTCATTACTGTTTTAGACTTTCTCTGGTAATGAGTCTACTAATTTGCAATATACCCATCACATACATGTCTACCTGCCTTTATGTTGCTCTCCTTGAAATATTTACAATTGCTTACCTGCCTATAACAGTCACATTCTCTTTTAATAAAGAATCAATTTCTTTCAGCTCACCAGTGGCCGAGCAGAAAAGTTGTTGAACACTAGCTCGGTCTGATGTTCGAATCCCGCGAATGGGCTGACTGCATGGATGTTTTTGTGGTTTTCCCCATGTGTAACGTGCATACGAGGCAGCTTTCCTTAGAAAGTCCTCTGTGAAGGCAATTCCTCCCCTTAAGGCAGATAGCCCTCGAAGCTTTGTTATAATCACATAAACCAAACCAAACGGCTCATCCAGAACAATTTTTTTAGATTTCTACACACCCAAAGCTCACAATGATATATCAACATCGAAAAAATATCTTAATATGCACTAAGTGTGTAAAATATATATTTGTAAAACTTAAAACTCTTACTAAACTATTTATTAATAAAACCAAGTATATTTGTTTCGCTTTTTTTTCCCTCTCAAAAATGATAAAATTTCACAAGTATTGAAAATTTTAATATAACAGAGCAAATTAAATAAATATTTATTTATGTTTTTTATTTTGCATTCCTGTACATTTTATAATATTTTAAATGCATGTGTAATAACTAAATTATCAGCAAGTTATTTCAGTGTGTCACAAGGTTTCTAACTTTTTCAATCAGATGTAACTCTCAGAGACCTTTCACAGAATGGATTTCATCTAATACACTTTATCACTCTAACATTATTTTCCAAGTTATTTATTGAGAGATTACATGAATAGTCATATTAACCTCTTCGTCGTCCGTAACGCTTCTAGCGCGTTCAAGTGAAACTTCTGCAGGGCACCCATAACACGTTATAAGCGTTCTTCTACATTTTGAAACTTTTAAACATTTAAAATGCTTTCTAAATGTTTACTTGTTTGAGTTTTTATTTTTGTTTGTTCTAATACCTCCTAGAGGGCAGCACTAATCAGGCATTCTATTTCTAATTGAATTTGTCTGGGGTTTTATGAATATTCGCACCATTTTACATAAGATACAAGACAGTGAGAGATGGCTTCAACATCTACTCAGCAGAAAAAGAGAAAAAATGAGGTTGTGAATTGGAAAGACAAGAAGGATATATGTTTGATGAGTACAGTCCATAATAACTCGATGATTGATGTTGGAACACGGAAAAGAACTGTAAAAAAAACCAATAATTGTAAAAGATTACAACAACAAAATGGGAGGAGTGGACTGCCCGGAACAGATGTTATCAAATAATCCTGCTGTCAGAGATATTATTTTTCCATTATGCTTTATTTCTTATAATTTTACTTAATATTCATTGACATTAAGCCACTACGAAAGCTATGTATGGAAAGTTATGATGTACAGAGAAAACAACATTACACACTACGAAAAACAGACGGCCGCTGGGAAGAAATTTTCGCGGACAGGACGGCGAAAAGGTTAACAGAATAACTAATGCATGAAATTAAATGTAATTCAAAGATGAAATAGCTACATAACATTTGCTTGTACCCAGAAAACTGTCCACAAACATCATTTGTTAGATCCCACATTTCTTCCTTTATAGCCATATGAATAATTTATTTTTAGTATCAGGAGTTAACATTTACTGAATTTTGTGAAGAAAAGCTTGCTTCAAATGAATCACAACATGATAATTGATTGGAATAATTGGTACTTATGTATTAACGCCACCGCAGCAAAAGTTGCGCTGATGCGCCAATAAAAGGCAATCCTGTTGTTTGCACACAGTTATCTTTTGGATTCCTTTTTGCCTTGTTGTTTGCTGATTTTTGACGCCATTTTTTAGTGCTACGAAAATACGTCTCTGGGATATGGCAAACACAGAAGAAGATGCAATTTTATTTTTTCAGGAGCAAAATATTTTATCAAAAAAACGAAAATGTACCAATTTGCATGATATGAAACTTTATTTTGGTGAACGTACGTTTTGGAAATGTAATTTAAGACAGTGTGATCAGCAAGTGGGACTTGGAAAAGACAACTGGTCTGAATGGAGCAGAATTCCATTTTGTTTAGCTTTGAGATTCATATACTGCTGGTGCGAGGAGTTGATGTCGATTAAATTTTGTGAAAAGCAACTTGATTTATCGGATAAAACAGTTATAAGATTGGAACAATCACATGCATGAATTATGTGTCTTGGATATGGAGAATAAACTAAACAAGAAGGTAGGTGGACCAGATTGCATTGTGGAAATTGATGAAAGTTTGTTTACTAAGTGTAAAAATAATTGTGGTCGAGTATTACTCGAACAGTAGGTGTTTGGTGGTATACGTAGAGAGACAAATAATTTGTTTGTTGTCACTGTTCCTAATAGAACTGGCTCTACTCTTCTTAATAAAATTATTAAAAACATTGCAGATGGCAGCACAATTTATTCTGACAGTTGGAAAGGTTACCAAATAAATAGAATAGAAAAAGAAGGATTCCTTTATGCTGAAGTTAATCATAAATACAATTTTATTGATCCTGATACAAAAGTTCATACACAAACAATTGAGAGAATGTGGGACAGTGCTAAATGGAGGAACAAGGGACATAGGGGGACAGCGAGACATCATTTATAATCTTATTTAGCAGAGTTCATATGGCGACAGCATCAGGTCAAAGAAAATGTTTTGAATAGCAAAATATAGACTGTTTTGAAATAGAGAGAAAATGTTTATAAATAGAGACTGTTTTGAATTTATGTTAAACTTTACATCGGCCCATTTTCCACCGAAATCCAACTGACTACTTTGATTTTAAATAAAGTGTTTTGATTTTTTAAAGTGTTTTTATTTTAAATAAAGTATTTTAATTTATGATTTGTCGTGAAAATTTTAGGTGTAGAATGGCGGCACTTAAAATGTGCAACTGCGCTGCCATTAATACATAAGTGGCACACAAATGTGCAACTGCGGTGACATTAATACATAAGTACCGAATAATTATATAAGAAAGATATGTGTCAATCTTAACCTTAAAAATCAATGGGCACAACAAAACTGTAAAATCTGATGGAAACTAGATCGGAAAAAAAAAAGGGGGTCATGCTCTCCCACCACAATCGGTTTCTGGAGGATTTTGTCATGGAATTAGAGAATGCTCATTTTCATTCTGGATCAATACATTTTGCCTAATATTAACATAGTTTAAGCAGAAAACAAATAAACTCTCTTTGTGTGTATTGTTATTAAAACACAGGAAATAACTAATTTTGTGCAGATTATTTAAACAGGAGAGATAACTAAACTTGTTTCGTACAGACTGCTACAAAAGCATATGCACTTGTTTTTTATGAATTATCAGTGGATTATTGTTTTCAGTGTTTTTTTTTGGGGGGGTGATAAAATAAATTTCTAACAATAACATTTTTTTACAGTAAATTCCTAAAAATGCATCAAGAAAGAATATGATGCTTCAATCAAGAATTGTGTGCAGACAGTTTGTTTAAAGTGCAGATTCAGATGATTCTGGTTCTGAATAAGAGTGGTAATCCACAAACAATCCACCAGTCTCAGAAGATTTTTGGAGCTGCTCGGGAATAAATAGAGAAAACGCTCCAAATAGTATAGCATACATAGTATATATGCTACACTAAAATATCAAATTTATCAACAAAAGCACAACATAAAAGCCAAACATGAGGCAGTAAAATTGCATTTATGTATTGTTACCCGATCATAGTCCCATCTGCAAGCACATACAGAGGCATGCAGTCACTGAGCATGATGCTGGCCCATATTGCACCTTGATACTGTGTCTTGGATAGCAGTCCCTTTACTTGATATTTTCTAGGCAATAAATAGTACCACTCTAACAGCGGATCAGTTGGCATCTGTAAGCCAATGACAGACTGAAGCTACTGTCCAAGAATATTACACAAGCCTAATAACTGTAATGCTCATGACACCATTGCAGATGGGCGGTACGATGCTGTCTGAACAATATGGCACACACAACAGATCTACAGGTATATAGTCCTCCTTCTCCCAAACATCTAACTACAGTTTTTCAGGGGATCCATTATCCAGTAGCAACAAGAAAAACATTCACCACCAGCTAAGCTGTGATGCATGGGTTTCTTTTTGGCAATAGGGCAATGTACCTCCCTCCTGCAGGTGTCCATCAACACCTGACATTAGAAAAAAAAAGCAACAAAGTAACAATTCTTGATAGAGACTTAACACACGTTAGAAGTTAGAACCCATCGGGAATTAGGAAAAAGAAAAATACTTTACAACAATGTTGTATGTGCTTCATCAGCTACATATACAGCGTAATGTGGTGTGAAAATTTTGCAATGTACCCCTTCATAAAGGAAAATATTTTGAAAGCTATCACACTTTAATATATATATATATATATATATATATATATATATATATATTAGAAAAGTAGCTTCGATTTATTCAACATTACATGCTTTGTGGGTTAAAATAAAATGTTAATAGCAATTAATAGAGATACCAAGATGAGAAGAATCACCATAATTTTCAACTAATTTTCAAAACTAGTTTTGAAGGCTTGAATATGGAACATCTTCCTTCAGCTCCAATGGCAAAGGAGATGTCTATACTCAAATTATAACAACAGACTAGAAAATTCAAGAAAGTTCTGTTAAGGAAAGAAATTACTATAAAAGAAATTGAAATTGGAAAGAAATTGATAGAAATCGAAAATAGTTATGATATAATTTCCTCATGGAAAATGCTTTCATGCTTTTCCAAAGACTTATTCGTCTACCAAGTAACCCTCATTGGAGGAATTATGATTATAATAAACAACGAAATCTGAAAACACAATATGGCTTTCTGCAGTGTGTCTCTTGCCTAGAACAATACAATCATATAAGAACAGTGCAACCGTCATTGCTGTTTTTTTAAATCCTTTGGATTATAGCTTCCTTAATGTACGGTTGGACCTGGAAATGAAAGTAGATAAGAAGGAAATGAGTCTATAGCAAATAAGAACTATAGCTTTGGAAACAATTGAGCAACGTTTTCCGGCTGAGGAATAGATACATGTATATACGGATGGCTCTTTGACCGATAGGATCCAGGGGGCTGGAGCTGGAGTTTTTAGCAAGCTTTTCAGTTTCTACATACATGTAGGGGCTTACTCCACTCACTTTTATGGAGAACTGAAAGCCATTTATGTAGCTCTCCAACAATTATCATTGAGACAGAGCTCGTTCAGAAGGGCTGCTGTACTGTCTGATTCGACTTCAGCAATACAGGCCATCTCCTCTTACCAAGAGTATAAGAACATATGCGTTCAACAGTGTCAGGAAGTCGTAAAAGAACTTTCCCACAAGATATCTTTTCAATGGGTACCTTCACACTGCGGTATTTATGGAAACGAGATGGTTGATATGTTTGCGAAAAAGGGGGCTACAGTTCTCCAAAAACCAAAAAGGAGTGCAAGCCTCCCTTCTATTAAGCTTCTGACATCGCTAACATATCAAAAGACTTTTAGAAGTTTTGCCACTCGGGCTTATGAGAGCAACCCTTGGAGTGTTCTCTCAACAAACCCAGCTTTTGTTTCTGACCACCCACAAACAGTTATGGTTGCATCTTTTAGACTATTGACGGGACATGACTGTCTACAGAATCATTTATTTCGCATTGGACTAGCTGATTTGGCGTTGTGTGTTTTATGTAATAGTGGATGGCCAATGATGTCGGAAGATTTGGATGAGTGTGAAGCACTGACAAATTTTTCTTGTGGATTTCAGCGCTATTGGCAAGCAAGGAGTTTAATGGCCTAACGACCAATGTAATTGGCTAAAACTCTTTTTTTTTTTTTTTTTTTTTTTTAAATATTCCAGATTTAGCCAGAAGATTCAAAGTATAAAATGACATCAAGCATATCAGTAATCAATGTTTCTACAACTAGATTTTTATTACAAGGTTCCACTGAATGAGATATATCTACTAAGCAGATATTGCCTATATGTAGAATGAAATTTCACATACCCAAAAAATTTTCAGATTGTAAATCAATTGACAATTGCCTCTAAAATTATGCTTATAAAAATAAACATCTTTTCTATTATAATGCACCGACAATGCACAGGCCACCATTGAACTAATTACATCCTTCTTATCTCTTTACGTATACAGAGTAAGTGCACCATTCTCTTTCATTATTTGTTCATTAAAATAACTAACCTATTAGATACATTTCTTCCATTTAAAAAAATATATATATTACAGTCAAAATGATTTGATGATTACAGCATGCTTTCTAGAAAGAAACATCAGGTTGGCACATACATCTTTCTGAATATATCTTAAGATGTATCTTTCTGTTGACAGAAATATTTGGCATGTGCTGTCCTATCACATAAAATATCCTAAAAATAATATTTGAAAGACGATGCTTTATGTACCCAAAAATGAATGTAAGGGGAATATTTAAATAAATAAAAAAAAAAATCTGAAATGTTTCAGATTTTAAATTACGTCCAAAGGGGCGTTTTTTAACATTTTGTGTGTTACCTTTCTTTATTAAATATCATGTTCCTCGCACTTAAACCATAAGATCCAGTGCAACAGCAATATCGCAAAATAGTTTTAAAACGAGCATATCTTTAGAATTTCCGATACAGAGACTCATGCGCTGGAGATAAAAATGTTTTTTCTGCACAACGTTGCCATTGCTCACTTTGAAATCCTTGAGTTTGTTAATCAAAAATTCATCAAAGTTTTAAAAAATAGGAAATCGATCATAAAACAAATTTCAAATTTGGTCTTCCACATGCTCATATTTGTTGGAGGATTACGTTATTCAAAATTCGATGACTCTATGTACCGTTATTTTATGACAATGTGAGAAATATACATACATTTACGCAGATTTTCATTATTTAATTTCTTCAAATATAATGCAGGACTCTAACATTTTATGGCAACAGTTTGAAAAGTGAACCGACATTTATCCGTCCGACGCAAAATGCCAAAACGAAACTAATAATCGGGATTCAAATCCCTTTGGACTAAAAAAACTAATTTCCTTCAATTTCTTCAAGCTTTCAATAAACAGTTCATTTAACTTTTACATAACTATCACTGTTCTTCAGAAAAAAATTTCCATTTCCAATTTTTTTATTTTTACTTTCAGAAATTGTTATTCGGGTAAATTAAACAAGGCAACACTATGTAAATTCAAAGCAGATATGGCACACTGAAAATATGAGAGCATATTAGTGATTTTACTGTCAACAAATTAAAAAATAAAGTACATTTCTTACACAATTTGCAAATATTTTTCAAACAGCAGATGAATCAAACGCAAAATGACACGTGTTCATTTCACCCTCTTCCAAACATCTGTAAAATATACAATAATCATTATGCTAAAATTAGGCAACAACTGATGAATAAGTTTAGAAGAACATATTATAATAAATAATGATGCAATATGGTTAAATCAAGAAGATGTGTATGAAAATAGTTTCTTGATTTAATACAGCACTCCTCAACCCATGGTATGCATACTCTTAGGAACACATAACAATTTACCCAGGGGCACCTGAAAGAATTGTCAATAATGGTGAAAAATATCACACATTATAATAAATGATAATACAATTCAAAATATTTATAAAATTTCAGTTTGGCACTGGTTAAAATGCACAGGAATTTCAACTATTTCTAACTGAAATGCATTCAAAAGCAAGTAAAAAACTGTAACTAACTCTGCCTACAACCTGTCATATTACTCGATTCCAGAAGCACTGTACATGCATGTATCTAATCCCCAGCTCTGTTAACATATCTCATATTGGCAACTAACTATATTTTCAGTATTGAGCGAGTGATTCATCAACCCAGTTAAGTACTTTTTTTTTTTTTTAATTGTGATGTGTAAATTAATTTGAGTGTGGGTTTTATTTATAATTCATATTCTTTTAAAGTTGTTAGATGAACTGTTGTTAATGTAAAAATGGATAAATAGTGAAAAAGTAGATCTTTACATTGAACAGAAAATATTAGTGGATAATAGCTCTGATTTGGTGGTCGTGCCCAACACATTTTTAGAGACTACACATTTCAGTTAAGCTTGATTTTTTACAATGATGAATCGTTGAGGACTTGCATAACTACCTAATATTTTTTCAAAAATAAATAAACTCAGTTTAGTATTGCTGAACAGGTCATAAATGTTTTCATAGTGTCTGACAAAACTGACTCAACAAATCATTTATTTAAAAAAAAAATTACATTGAAATATTAAAAACGCTTTACAAATCCTTGTCAGAAATACAAGTTTCAGGTTCCAAATGAAGTTATAATGAACATAAATAACCTACTTGAAAGGCCTCTAAGAGTTGTTCAAACATTACTTGTCAACACCAAATGAGAAGACAATTAGATTTCAAATCCTTTCAACGAAGATGAGAAAGCCTCAAAATTTATGATTTTCTAAAAAAGAACAAAGAAAAAAATATTTCTGACTTTTCTTTCTTGCAATTTATTACCTTTAGGATATTCCACTGTTTGATATCTGTGAGAATGCAGGAGGGAGGCACAGCTTCTGAAGGGGAAGGTTAGGGTTACTCTAAATGGTAAATTTGTCATTAAGGGGTAGGGAAAAGAATTAAGATTGGGAATTGCTGATTTAAAAAAATCAAATCAAATTTTTGATGATTCCATAATAAATAAATGCATGAATAAATAAATAAATAAAAATAAAATGAAACCGTTATTGAGCTATATAATGATACAAGGAGAGCAGATTCGGCATTCCTCATTGATTTAATCAACCATTTAAATATACAAGAACTGAAAAGAGAGAACAAATTATCATTTGTTCATATTAAAGATAAATTATAATTATAGGAAACAAAGTTGGAATAAAAAAGAATTGTACATTTCCTACATCTTAAATCCTGCCTTATTATTTCAAATGAAAAATCTCCAGAATATGAAAGAAAAATAACATTATAAAAAGAATTTAAAGAATGATTTAATGATTTGGAATTCAATTTTATGTCCTTTTCACTACCATTAAAAATAAATATGAATAAGGATCGGATATTTACAAATGGAGCTAATTAATTGGTGATATGCAGCTTACTTAAAAGATTTGAAGATACAGATTTGATTAAATTTTATTCCTATTTTTCAAAAGATAAATGCCCTCAGTTATGAATTTTTGTGATAATATTTTGTTTGGGAGTACATTTACATGTGACAAGTTTTTTTTTACTGTTGAAAATTAACAAGTCTTATAAACAACACCTGATCAATAATCAATCATAATCTATGATGAAGATAATTTCTCACAATTTTTCTTCGTAGCTGCAAAGTGAATCAAAACTGTTGTAGTTAGAAGTAAAGACATTTATAATATTTACATAAAATTTAGTATGCTGAAAAAATTAATAAATAAAAGAGAACAGGATGTCATTATTTATTCTCAGTTTAGTTCCACTTGAAAGGTTTTGTCTGAAAACTTTCAGTTTTTAAAATTTGTTTATTTTTAGCTCAAGTTAAAAATATGTTGCATGGTGGTTCACTCAGCATACTAGAATTATTTGAATTAGTTATAAGTCTGAAAATTGAATAGTTAGCTCCAAATACATTCAAATTACAAAATGAAACCAACTAAAATTTCTTGCAGCTACCAAACTTTAATTTTCAGATAGAAACGGAATACCACAAATTTTAACTTTATCATTTGCATTATTATTATTATTGTTGTTTATGCATTTTTTTTAATATTTAATATGTTTATGCATATTTTAACTGTGTCAACCTGTTAAAACATTTTCTGCCCAACAACTGCTTGTAGCTCATGGATTTTATCCACATGCAATTTGAGTTAGTTAAAAAAATATTTATTCTATGAATTTGCAAGTATGAATATCATATGATGCAATAAAGAATTAATACATCCAGTTTTGCTATGCTTTCATGATTCTTCCCGTGTGTAGGAAACATTATTTACGCTATATTTCATTTCACATAATTTCTGACAAATACAGTTCTACTAACTGTTCTGTAGACTTTGCAGACTTAAAATAACACTATTGGACACTTAACGTACAATTTGAAAGTCTTCTAGAAAAGTTAGAGGTAAGGGATGAAGGATACAAGAACGTCAGATTGAATTCCTCAGGTAGTCTTGATAAAAAATAATGCAGAGCTAAATGAAGTCATACTATTGTTACTGATGCTGAAGGCCTATGGCCAATGATGGGCAAATATTGCCCATCAACAGTCATTTTTTTAACTGTCAGTCAACCAGACATGGGTTTAATAGTAGCAGAACGTTAAGACCATAAGACAATAATTAAGAAACTGCTAGCATGTAATATGAGTCAAATTATTTGCTTGGTTAAATGCCTTTATGTAAGACCACTTCTGGGTAACTGGCATCTTTTCATGCACCAACATGTGTAAAATTGACGCAGTACCAAGGCAAAACTTCAACTTCTTCAGCCACCAGCTGTAAAATCTACAATGAACTATTAGAGTTCTAGGTCTTTAGTCACTCAGTCATCAGAGGCCACCAGCTTACATAATATAATCTCTGTATATTAAGGATCCCTTTACAATTATTGCAAATTAAAATTAAATTATTTGCAAATTAAAACTATTGAAACAAATAATAATTTAATACAGATTCTATCCAAAAAAAAAAAAAAAATCATCATCTCCAACAGCAGCATGTCATCAATGGACTAGGCTAATCCTTTAACATTTTATTCATTAACACTTTCAAGTATATTTTTAATATCATTCAAAAACATTAAAAGGAATATCATTTTATTTCTTTTGAAATGGCACACCATTCAAGTGTTATGAAGTTTTCATGTGAAAAAGGAGGTGCTCAAATTGCATTGGCTGTATGCCACAAAG
This sequence comes from Stegodyphus dumicola, assembly GCF_044657685.1. Taxonomy (NCBI): domain Eukaryota; kingdom Metazoa; phylum Arthropoda; class Arachnida; order Araneae; family Eresidae; genus Stegodyphus; species Stegodyphus dumicola. The sequence continues at coordinate 179,596,315 of NC_140777.1, read as the reverse complement.
GACTAGACTGCTTTTGTCTGTTCCCATAGATGCCACAGATACAGTGTACTATCGGTGAAAGGTCATTAAGAAAATTTAATTTTCTCATAAATCTTATAAGCAAACTAATTTAACTTTTTGTGCTATATTTTAGTTTACCTTTATTAAAGCATTATTAGGTACATGAAAGAATTCAAAGCAAAATATATTGCTTCTGTAATTTCAAGTTTAAACTATGGAGAGGGACGCAGTGCAAAAAGCTAGTCCCCATGCAAGAGATCATTACACAGTACGTGCCAGCAACCTCCAAAGTCCTTATACAACACTGCGACAGTGTCACAACTTCTGCCTATAGTTCTGATCACTTGTCTATCCCATTGTTATTAATAACAAAATAATTAATAGTAATCAGGACTCAAAATAATTTCAAAAATCCAGGAGCTAATAAAAATTCTGGTCAGCCCCTCTTGCTCCCATCCCAAAAATATAATAAAAACTTACTATTAATAATCATTATAGTGCTGTTAACTTTTTACAAAATCTCTCAGCTGCACCATCTTAACCAAATTATGCTTCAGGCACACTCTGGTTGCACTGCTAATGTGTCTTGATGTTTTGTGTTTAAAAAAAACTGTTGTTTCTGTTGCATTTTTTGGTTGAAAGTCTATTAGCGATGGTGCACTGAGTTTAATCATCATAAGGTCGTTGAGTGTTACATTGTCTATGCATGCTCAGTCTTAAGAGTCATTTGGCTAAAAGCTTGTTCGCAAGAAGCTGTGGAAGATGGCAAAACCGTGACAATAGACAATAACTGGCTGAAACCTTTCTTTATGTGATTTGCTTTACAAAACAATTCATGTATTTCTGCACACTGTCTTAAAATTTTAAATTCATATCATTCATTCTGTAGAGATTCAAGTTTTGCTCTTTAGAAGCCTAGGTTTGAAATGACAGATATCCTTCAAAGTCACAATCTCGTCCTTTCTCTAAATTTCCAAATTGTCATGAGGCCACATGAAAATGTCGGAGATAACACATGCCTTTATAACACCCCCGTTCCATCCTAGAAAACATTTCTTTAGGTGCTATATTCCTTGTGAAATTATTTTCTGCTTGACTGAATCAAAAATCTGATGATCAATATCTGTACGCTGACAATTCCCGAACTTCCCACTAATAATTGTTAAATTAACAAACTCATGGTCATGTGTGTCTGGTTTAAATTTCAAGTCATTCAACTCTGAGATTGTCCTATTAATATGAATATCTACCCTGTTTAAAATCATGATCAGAGAAAGTTAATTGAATTCGGAAAGAAGACAAAGTTTTTGTTTCAACAATCCTTTGGCCAGCCACAGCAGCATCCTTTCCCTTTTCATTTGACCTTCTTTCAAATAAACAACCATTACATCATAATTGTTTAACAGAGGAAGAATGACACTATACTCATCAAATATGATGTTAGTATTTGATTTTCAAAAGTTTTGACTTGCAGCAGCTGAGCAAATTGTCCTAGTTGCCATAGCCTTTTTTGGAGAATTACTCTAAAATTTATCCAGTTTCTTAAGAACATTGTTTAGTTTATCAAGATACTTTGTGCCTTTTACTGAGTCCAACATATTTCCCTTGTGTGCAATATAGTTTTGTGTTACAGACTTCTTTAAGTCCTTTTCCCAAAAAATGGTAGTTATCCATTTTCTCTTCCAATTCTGTTTGCAGACCTATTTATCTACCTAAAGTTTCATAGTAACCTAAAGCAGAAGAAAAGCCCATACATACATTTGGAAGGATCTAAATAAAAAAGAAGTAGTCAACGAGTTGAGTAGCTAGTACTTAAAGAAGAAATTAGCGCAAAGTGCGGCTAAATTTTAATTTAAGTATTGTTAGATCCAACTCATCAGCGATAAGACCCGAATTTTACCAAGTTAATTAATAATACATGAACTATATAAAAGCAAAAAGCTAAGATACTAAGACGTTGAAATGAATGAAGAAATTAAAAAATCTAAGATACTAAGACATTGATTTATACTATGAAAGAAAACAAGGGATGTGATTGTGCAAAAAATTTTAATCTCCCTTCTTTGCAGCTTCATAACAGAACTTGTCAAGGGAAAAAGTGTTTTGAAGCTCCATACTTGGTGGCGTTCTGACTTCAACTGAGACTTGTAAACACAATACTTAATCTATTAGTTAAATAATTAACAGAATTAGAAGTCTCATTGAATAGTCTCTTTTCCTTAATTGTCTTAGCTTTCTAACACAAAAAAGAAAATAGAAATACTTTACATGTATACAAAAAATTTTATGCTTCAAAATATACAAATAGAAAATACCTGTGGATTCATGCAAAAATTGTTTGCTATGCAATAAACTAAAATGGAAAAATTCAAAATTAGCCTCTTTTAAAAAATTAAAAGAGACAGTCCTGTAAAACAACTTAAAAAAGGAATGTCTCAAAAAATGGAAGAAAAACTGTAAAGAAAAATGTAAATTTAATAATCAGAGCCTATGCAAGAAAAATTCAATAAAATAGTAACAATTTTAAATGACAATTTGCAAGAAGAGAAGAATTGGCATCAGATTAAAGAAAAGTCGACCTGGAACGAAGTAGCTTGCCAAAAACATATTTGAGTAAAGACCGATTTAAGTACAAAAATTCTTACCATTTCAAATGAAGAGGTTTTTACTGAATATAAAAATGCAGGAGTTGAATAAAAAATAGTAAAGTACAAAAGAGAGAGCATAAGCTTAAATGAAATTAAATAAAATTAAATGAAAACAGTCAGAAAATGGAAATATACTATTAGTTCTTCCTTGTAGATTTACGAATTGATGCATCTGAAAGAATGTTAACACAACTACAATCCAATTTCTCAATAGCCTCCTTATGGATAATATCTGCAATATCAGAAATAAACATAATATAATAATTTATCATTTTGATATTCGCCGAGATGAACATCTGCTTCATATTTATTAAGCAGATTAACCAGATCTTTAAAATCAAAAAATGGTTTATTGCACTTTGCAATATAATACGCTGTGTTAAGTACCTTTTTTAAGGGCTGAAATAGTCTTTCATCCATTTTTATTTAGCACACTGCTAATGATCTGGACTATGGACTTTTCTACAGCTGTATCTCTCAATAAGCAGTCTTTGTGCATTTGTGATCAATTGTGTAACTTGAAAGTTTCTAATTTTAATGGCCCACTGAAACCCTGCAGGATCTGAAAGTATCTATCTGCTATTTCGGGTTTTTTTGTGTAAATTCCACTCAAAGAGGTATCATGTTCATATGGTAATTACCGAAATTCATTGCACCACTGCTTTCTGAACTAGTTCTTGCTTTCACCAGAATCTCCTGTAATAGTCACTTTGTTTTGTTCAGAAAGTTATTTGCACAGAAATAACACTACACAGAGGACTCATGTGATATTTTTTTTTTTTTTTTTCTGAAAAATAACAGGAAACTTTTTTAATTTCTTAACATCCTGATCACCAGATAAAAATTTTCCATGAATTCATTAGCAAACATGTTTATTATGTTAACAAACAAAATGACCTTCCTTTTTCTTATGTTTCCAACAATTCCCTGCGATGACAACTGATAAACAAAATGCACCTTGAAAATCTTGCTCGCAAAGCTCCAACCACAAATCCATTGCTTAAGCATTTTATGTGGTGATGAATATTAAATCACATAATATAGAAATTTATTTGTATTTGAGGACACAAAATATGACATCAGTATAAAGAAAATGTAGCCTGTTAGAATAAAAAAAATCATTAAAATAAATTGATGGAAATATTAAAACAGGCATTTCCAAGCTTATCGCATCCCACCGACCAGCTACAATTTCTTTGCCAAAGGGGAGCTTATTATTATTATACCGTTATTTTGGACTCTGATAAAAACAAAAAGATTAATAATAAAACTATAAATTAATCTGCTTTGCATACTCCATTATATTACTCAATGTCCCTTAACAAAGTCAACTCATATTAAATTGCCTAATTCAAATATCAATGCCTTCCTCCGTTTTGCAATTACCAATAAACATTTAAAAAATAAAATAGAAATTACAATGAAATATCTATCTTCAATAGGCAAAAATTTATGTGAGCACTAAAGTAATTAATGTAAATACTCATTTTTGAAGCTGCAATTCATCTAAAACATTTCTTATCAAATTATCTTAAAAACAAACCCTTGCAATAATACTGATATAGTAAAAAAAAAGGAAAAAGAAGAGGAAGAAGATACAGATTCATAAAATAAACTTTATCTCAAGGAACTATTATGAACTGTTATAAATTATGACTGTTAGCCTACTATTATTATACCTATTATACCTACTATATTATACCTATTATAACTTCTATAATTATAGATATGATATCAATCAAAATAGCGATATACTATTTATACTGTTATATTATGTGTTATATTATACTATGTATTTTTTTTAATATTAACTTTAAAAATAAACCGAAGTGTAGTGGGACTATACCTACATTACTTACAGTAAACATTGGGTGTCCCACTACATTTCCACCTGAACCTGAACCTGCTTTGCATACTTTGAACTTTTTCTGAGATAAAATATTTTTAATTAATCATTTATTATGACATCCATAAGGTTAAAAAAGTAGTTATTTATTATGGCATAATCACTTTTATAACTTCCCTTCATTACTAGATTTTCATAAATTTATCAGAATATATTAACCATTATTGTACTCATCGGTCTTCAATTATATTAGTCTTCTTATTCAAAATAAAATATCCCATGTCCAGATAACTGCCTCTTAAGGTGACCACTTCTGAAAGTCACCATATTTCCAAGAACATTAACATCTAGTACTGAATTTCACCTCTCTAAGATGACCACTACAACCATCTGTGCATGGTCGTCTTAAAGATTATAATTTTTCTTCATACTTAGTCCTCTTTCGTTAAAACCATGGACATGCCACTCATCTTCAATGTCATTTTGTAACAGGAATGCAAATTACCATATGCACATACAGTTTACTTATATTACAATGAGCATCTAGACACTAACAAAAAAAAAAAAAAAAAAAAAAAAAAAAAGACATAAGAAGTCAATCGCTTTTATAAAATGTTTCTTGGTAAGTTATTTTAGGTGACATTCCGAACAGTGGCTTAACTCATTTTCTGAAGTATCAGTCAATTTAAAACACTCACTTGTATTTTCCACTCCCTGAAAGAGTAGAAAATGCATGCAAATATTTTAAAGTACTTCTGTATTATTGTGTCAACCATGAAAGTTGGCAGAGAACCTACTAAAGTTATCCAATCGTTCCTGTGGTCTCACTACATCAGTCTTTTTGCCCAGTTCACCAAACAGACATTGCTGCAGAAGTATTCAACCCACTTCATAAAAAAGCTTTCACCAAGTTCTATTACTTTGTAAAGTCCTCCAATTTTATTGAAAATTTAGAACACCGACAGTACAAACTTTCAGCAGGTGATTGTTTTTTAATCTATTGCTGTTTTGTTGGACATATCCAGCTGTTATTTTTCCCATTCACAAATGTTAATTTTCTCAATCAATTGTAAATGAAACAGAATGCAGTCACAAATGTTATTATAGAGCCCTCTTCCCCCTCCCAAAATTAAAAAAAATATAGTAATAACAGTTAATTCATATCTTTTCGTAAAAATATCAGATGGCTTGTCATAAATCAATTGCAGTTACATTAAATGAAAGCACTGATGTTATAAATGTGTTGTGATGCCACACATATCCATAATTGGCACTAAATCCTGCTGCTTGGTCACAGTTTCACAGTTGAAAAGATAATATATAAGTGCCAAAATTTTATAGCACTTTAATCATACTAACTGCCTTTTCTACTAATAGATGCTATTGTTATTCTACATCACCTTTAGGGATAGAATTATTTACATCATTTTACAGAATTACAGAATTTAGCAAATTAAAATCATATCGACATACGTAATAATGATAAAAACTACTACAGTCAAAAGTCGTTAATTCAGACACCCTTAATCCGGAATGATCTAAAATCCGGACCACAAAGCTAAAAACTTTCTGCACATACGCCGCGTTGACACATGCGCATAGGCGTTTACACGTGCGCGTAAGATTTTTACAACTGCGCATATGCGTGTGCGCAAGCGCAGAATACATTTTCACGTGTGCGTTTAATGTATAACGGACGGTATAAGTTAAAATTATCTAATTATCTATTTCAGTTAACGTTGATGATTGCGTTGTACCTTAATCTTCAAATTGGATCCGGCTTATTATTTTTTGCAGACTGTAAGAGCAATTTTATAAAAGTAAGCTTGAACTTTCAATTATGTCAAATAGAATTTCCGATGCTGGAGCTCCCAAAGGATCTACAAAACGAAAGTATGTTTCGATGTCCATCAAACAAAAAGTGGAATTGCTGCAAAAAATGGATAAAGACATGAAGAAGGTGACAGAGAGGTTAGTGAAAACGAAAAAATTTCGATTGACAAGTTACTCGGTATTCTCGGCACAGCAATTACGGGACTTGAACAGCGGAACTTTGTAACTGAACAAGAAATTATGTCTCTTTAATAGAATTAAAGAGAAAGTATTATCACATAAAACGAAGCAATTTAAACAACTTACATTGAAAGAAATGTTTAATAAAGTAAACAAATAAATATTAAGCTCTTTTTTTTTTTTTTTTTTTTTTTTTTTTGTAAATTTTGATACCCTTTAGATCATAATTGTTCTTTATTTCATATTTTTAATTTTAGAATTTCTGCATGCCTTCTTACCAGATTTAAACTGATGATCTATAATCCAGAAAAATAGATATCCGGAATCGCCGAAGTCCCGACGAGTCCGGATTAACGACTTTTGACTGTACTATAATTTTACTAACAACTATTACTACAGAGATTATAACAATTCTGAATGCTGAAAATTTAAATATTTACTCCCCCCTTTTTTTAAGTTTTAAATCTTTTGTTCGTGACAGTGGGTGTGGGTGAACATGTCTTGTGATGCTTCATTCATCATCATGAAAATTCCTGAATAGATTTTTGCCAGATTTATTTTTTGTTAAATTCTGTCTAATGAAATATATTACTAACAGCCAATTTGAAATTAATCTCAAAAAGCTTTCTCAAAGTGGACAGCAATTTGTATATTTATAACAGATCTTTTTTAGTTTGTTATTCCACTATAATTCCATTCGGCATTTATTTCTTATAACATTGCAGGAAGTTTTGGATATGTCTTTGATCCATAGGTTGTAAAACATGGCATATTTAATGAAAAATTAAATTTTTACAGAATTTTAAATTTTTCTAATAATTTAAAGATGGCCAATGCAATTAATGAAAATTATTATTTTTTTATTTCCTTTCATATTTTATAAATGTTCTTGCATTTATTTCATCAAAGTAAAAGCAACGTGTTACCTTTTTAAAAATATTACAGACTTTAACACCTTTAAAACAGCAAGAATTTTAACCTTTTTCTATTACAGAAAGTGGAAATGTTTTCCGTTTCTGTTCTGTTGGAAAATGCCTGGACGTAATTAAACTACTTGTTTGTGGTCTTTTGCGTGCAGTAAATTATCAATACCTTTTTGTCATGCACTTGCCCACGCATTTTTGTGGGTTTTTTAATTGTAAACAATTTCTATTTATATGATTAGTTTATAGATAGCAATTTATTATTACAAATAGCATTTGTTATTAAAAAGAATATTTTTCATTTTTTCATTGCAGTAAATTATCAGTACTTTTCCATTATGCACCTGCTAGGCATTTTGGCAGGTTTTTTAATTGTAAATAATTTCTAGTTACAAAATTAGTTTATAGATGGAATTTATTATTACAAATAGCATTTATTACTATAAAGAACTTTTTTCATTGTTAATTACTAAAAAGAATTTAGTTGAAATGAATGAGAACATTAAATGGACAACATAAATTTACAAATATCTGCTAGTATGGCAGTGTTTCTTCGGTATTTGTTCTACCATTTAACACTGCCTCAAAAATGTTTCATAGGCTGGGTATGACAGCCTATGTGACCGTGTCAATAAAATTGAACAAATGATTCACTGATGAAGTTATCATCTGCAACTTTTCAATCAGATCATTTGTAACCTTTCCAGCAGTCCAAGAATATCACTGTTCCATCTGCTATATTATTCTACATGATGCCCAGAGTCTTATAGCAGAGTGATCTAGAACAGTGACTAGGAAGTAGACTAGGAATTCTCCCAATTCTTCATACAAACCTCCAAAAACCCACTATAGAGATAATATGCAACCTACCTTATGTTTCCTCTTTGTGAACAAACTTTCATCAATTTCAACGATTTTGTCAGTACTACTGATCTTAGTTTTAAGACAGGACATCAAAGAATTATGACATACCTCTTGAAGGTAAATACTCAAGTCCACTGTTCTGCTGTGACTTAATTCACAAAAATCAATGGAAGTCAGCTTTTCACACCACAAATATATCATACACTAGAGACAAAAGGAATACGTGAGCTCTCAAGCCAGATTCCTTTTCAGATACCTTTCTCTTCTCTGCCTGAATGAAGATAGCAGAACCATTTAGCTTTCGGCAAATATTTCATTTCCATCAGATGCTTATTTTAACACAGTCTTTCTTTATAGATAAAATCTTTATCTTGAAAGAATATAACTGCCGCTTGTTTTTTTGCTGGGTAAGTCTCACATTTTAAGTCCCACTGTGGTAAAATACGAAACTCAAAAACACAAACCAATGAATTTGAAAGAAATTAATTGCATAATGGAAAAGGATCGACAAATGGTTGATCCCTGTATATAGATGAATAGTTCAATTAATTTATATTAATTAAAATGTTAAGCACAGCATTCTTTTCTGTTATGCACCTGTCATGCTTCTTGGCACGTGGCAGGTGACAATCTATTGTCCATCATCTGTCACATGGTGTCATCATGCCACAATGGTCCATCATCATAGTGTCATCATGTCACACTGTCCATCGTCTGTCATATTTGTCATTTATAAACTTTTCTTATAACTAGAAACTGTTTACAATTGCAAAAACTCGATAAAATGTGCGGCAGATGAATAATGAAAAAGTACCAAATTATCATTTTGTTAACAGTACTCACTTTATTTTATTTATGCTTTCAAAAAGGTAGTCATAACAGAATTCTGGCTGATCGACTGGGTCATTACACCGATAGAAAAATTACATCTATCTTGCGGAAAGTGAGTTGGTCTACCATTTCTAATTATATTGAAGGTTCATATTAGCACAAATCAATTGCATATATTACTCTACAAATACATTACATTAATTTTTTGAGTTTGACTTTGTGTGTGAGGGGGTGGGGGTGGGCAAGGGTCATATAAAACATTGAAACATGGTAAACCTTAGTATAGTATGTAAATAAACAACATACAAATCTTTCTCCATCACTTTGCACTTCACTTAGTAAATTATTATGATAAAGTATACTAAGAATGGCTACAAAAAGCACTGCCTTAGGAGAACTTTCTAATGAAAAATATTTGGCCACATATGAGAAAATTACAAAAACTTAAAATTTGCAAGGCATTTCTTATGGTATTGGCATGGAGTAAAAATTAGAAACTACATATAAATAATCGAGGTTTCGAAATTACCGTTTTATTTTTATTAAAAAAATAATCTTTTAGTATGAGTTATAGAGATGATAGTGCAGGGTCTTCGTGCCCAAAAAAACGAAAAGTTCAATATAAAAAGGCTCTTACGGATGATGAAACAGCAAATTTGTTGGCTGAGCTATCGGATGAGTTCCCGAGCGATTTTAGTTATGACAGTGACGAAGAATTCGTTCCTCCGACTGGTACGCATGATATTTCGGATTCTGATGATGATGAAGAACGAATCGTGCAGAGGCTGCATGTCAGCAGGATGATTCAACTATGATGGAAAACAATGAATCGATGGTATTGTGGCATGGACGGCTTATATTCAGACAGTATATACCAAATAAAGTCACAAATATGGTATCAAGTTGTACATGATCACAACCCCTGATGGTATGGTTTTGAAATTTATGATATATACAGGCATGTTGGATGATTCTGGCGGAAAAGAACATGAAAAAAAAAAAGTCGTTATGAATTTACTTGAGGAAATGCTGGATGTAGGACATAGCATATTTATGGACAATTATTATGACAGCTGCACTGGGACAATCAGAAAGAACAGAAAGACATTTCCAAAAGAGGTAAACGAAAAAAAAAAACTGAAGAAAGGGCAAACTGTAGCAAAATATGCTAATGGTGTGATGATTGCAAAGTGGCAGGATAAGAGAGACGTCACTTACATTTCCAACGAATATAAAAATGATATGGCGGAAATAACAAACAAAACAGGTGAAATTAAATTGAAACCTCTACCTGTAATTAAAGATCATAAATTTATGGCCGTTAATGATAAGAAAGATTAGATGCTTGCTTATTATCCTTGTGGGAGAAAAACAATTAGGTGTCCCATGAAAATATTTGTGCATGTTTTGCAAATAATGATAAACGATTCCCACTTTATCTATAATAATTCCCACTTTATCTATATAATATTATCTATTCCCACTTTATCTATATAATTATATCCAATGAAAATACATCACTGTATGACTACCCGTTTATCCGTGATACAAAGTTTACTGAAACAGCCATCTGTTCTTCGTGCTCAACATTCTAGATGTATCCGTAATTTTCTTGTTATAAATTCCTTTGTAATATGTATAATTATCTGTAATACATATTAAATAATGCATACTGTCACTTATTTTTCTTATTTAAATTTATTTTTTACATTCCACGCGCCAGCACGTAATGTGGCACTTGGGGAAAATTTTGACATGTAGTGCCAATCACGCACTGGCGCGTAATTAAAAAATTCTTTAATAAAAGCCTTAAATAATACTTAGGTATCACATAATTATCTTTTATTAATATTTTTAAATCATATTTCTTATAATAAGTATGTTGGCATCTGGATACAATTTACTTCCATATGGATGGCAATAACTATCAATCTAACTCAAGTGACTGGCAGTCAGTGTGTTAACAACTCAGTGACCGATGGGCCACATTACTTAATGAAAGATCATGAAATCATTTCACAATAATTTAAAATGAAACAAAATCATGAGAATTTAAAGCAGCCTTCATATTTATATTGAATATAATTTCTTAAATCATTTAATAAAATATTCAGCTTTCAACCCCTTTGTCAAAAAATATATTAGTATCGGAAAGGGAAAAATGGAACTTCGTTGTTAATATCATCACTATCTTTCTATCGAGCATTTAATCATACAGCATTTGTCAGATCTTGCCCAATACAGCAGGCATCAGTATAATTTACTCCTCACTACTTACTTATTAAATTTTATCAAACTTTTTTTTAATTTAATTGAGACTAGTTATTTTTCATTAGGATTAAAAAAACTGTTACCCTGTTTTAGTATTATTTTAAACTTTTAAGATTCAATTCAATTCCACTTATTTGTTGAAATATAATTATGAAAATAACAAAATAACTTTTCTCTAAACTAACTAAAGTGCACTTGGCTAAATCATAGGATTTTTGCAAATAATGCCTAGATTATTTGAAATGCTGTACGAAATTAAGTTCTGTAACAGACACAACTAAGAAAAAATACCCGATTTAAAGGTAGTCATATTCTATTCAGAACCAAACTGATTTCTCAATCTAGGTAATGCTGAGGCTATTGACAGACAATTTTGTACCAATAATTGCAGAGGGCAAAGAACCTTTATGTTCAGTTTTCCTTGTGAAAATGATCAGACTACAACTTTACATTCATTAGACCATTCAGTTGCAAAAAAATTCATAAGATTTGCAATAATGGACAATTGCAATAAATTAACTGCAGCCTCATGACAATGTACTACTACAAAAACAATCCAGAAATACCTACAATATGTATATATATATATATATCAGAAATTTGATAAATATCTGTCATTAAGAATTTCAAGCAGCCTCACATCAATGAAAATTATGATAATTAATACTATATGTAAACATAATTATTTACATTACATTAATTATAATTATCGTATTTACTATTATTATATTTACTAATTAGTTATTCACTATGATGCATAATTATTTACTATGATTATATTACAGTAATTATCTCTTAAAATCACTTTTAATTAAAATGTGTCTTTATCTGTTTCAGATAAGGTTCTACACAGTTACCACAGTAGCCACCACTAAAAATTTCTGTTCAATTTCCAAAATCTCTTAACCGATAGCAGAAAAAATATTTTTATAGACAAGATAATATTTGAGTACCAGTATATTTTCTCCCAGAGTGAGAAATAGCAAGGACAGAATTATATGACAACTAATTATCTATGTCAATCTTCTCCCACTCCCAATCCCAACGTTGCTTATCTGCCCAATATATTAGAAATATTTTAATAACAAGCTTGAACAAATATAATATAATCACAAAAAATGTTTTTACTATTCTTGCTCTGCCTTGGAATTTACCAAATGGGTTTCTTCACAGATTTTTCTACAACAAAACATTTAATAGTGAGAATAATCCATGATATGTCAAACAACAAAAAAAAAATCAGCCAAGCCGTACTTTAGCAGAGAAATATAAAAAATTATTCAAACTGCAGTTAAATCTAATTGTTCTTTCTATACATAGAAAGATTCATTTTATTTGAAAAAAATATAATCTACAATGAAAAACAAAAGAACCGATATGGTTTCCTATTTTCATCATTCAAAGATTAATTACATTTTTGGGTGCCCCTTTCCTTGAGTGATTTAAAATGGAGTTTACTGAGCTTTGATAGGCTACAAATTTTGTTCAATTTGGGTGATGAGTAACTTTGTTTTAACATTATATGACATCATCATTCTCCTGATTTTTTTTTTTTTTTTTTTAAGTGAAAATAGATCGATGTGTACATAGACAAAGTCAAGGACAAGACAAAGTCAAAACTCGTATTGCCGAGTTTGTGCAATTCTCTCATGACTTTTCAAGTGAAACTAGATATTTGTGTACACAGATCCCAGAGTCTGTGCAATTCTTAGACTTGTTATTTTTGCTTTGTGTAGCGGCTATCTTGAAATTATGCCTTGCTGGCCAAACCCCGAAATATATTTTTACCCATTCAAACAGCCAATCTTATTGAAAATGTGCAGTAAATTGCAATAAATAACACTGAAAATTCTCATACAAGTATCTGCCATAAAATATTAATTAAAATTCTGATCTCATGATTTCAGTCCGCTCATCTTTCCTCTAGGCATATACAGTGTCTCCCAAAAGTGTTTGCACACTTTCACAATTTGCAGAAAAAGTGCTGTAACCCGGAATTGAATTCAAATATAAAGTCCAATATGTTTTCATATCATCTCCATGTAATTTTGAATAAAACCAAACTTTTTAATTTCAAATATTGACTTATTTTCTTTTTCTAAAAGCTGAAAAATGTAAGGAGGTAAAACATGCCACCAAAGTGATCGTACAACAAAACATTTTCATAAAATTTCATAAATAAAATAATATCTACCACCTTTTTTTTATTTTTGCATTTTTTTGACATTTAAAAAATTGTTTAAAGCTAAATTTTGCTTGCTTACTTCGCTATATTTTATTTAATGTTTAAAAATGGCTTATAACCATAAGGAAACAGCGAACAGCATTCGAAAATTGATCATTTTTTATCATAAGGAGGAAAATTCAATTCGGGATATCACTAAATTAATAAATTTCCCCAATTCTGTGGTGCAGTATGTGAAAAAATGCTTTAAAGAAGAAAACTGGATCCAAAATAAAGTAAGAAGAGGTTGTCTGACAAAAAGGACTTGACATGACTCATCATGATCAGAGATTTATAGTTAGAAAAACTGTGAAAAATCACTGAGTGTTGTAAAGATTTCTACAGAATTTACTGAAAACTTATCTACTGTTCGAGTACTCAGATCAGCTGTATTACATAGGTGCTCTGCTCAAAGAAAATTTTTGGAAGTGCAAAATTAGAAAGCTTAGGCTTTTCTTTTGTAAAATCAATGGTAAATAAGCCTGAAGCATATTGGAAGCATGTCTTAAGATGACAGCAAATTTAACATTTTTGTTTCTGATAGGCGTATAATTATATGGAGGAAAAAAAATGAGGGTACTACTCTTATATGCGCCCTCTGGTCGCCAAATGCGGCGATACGTGTTGTGTACTGGTTTTTAGCGCGTTGTTGGTTTCGATGGTAACTCTTTTTATATGGAAACTTGGATTTCGGTTGCTAGTTGGTTCGTGTGATGTGTGGTATTTAAGTGATTTATGACTGATTTATGTATACTGGACTTTGTATGCTCTGTGTCTCAGAAGATAGGAGGGAAAGATAGAATGGTGGAAGCTGACGAGTCGAAGTTCGGCAAAAAGAAATATCGTGGCCATCCTGTTGATGGGCAGTGGGTATTTGAAGGTGTGAAAAAAGAGGGTCTGGGATATTATTTACGGTGCCTGTGCATGATAAAAGTAAGGAAACTCTGATGCAGTATATTAAAGAGCGAACTGAGCTTGGTACAACTGTTTTTTCGAATGGCTGGAAATCCTACAAGGATTTAGAAAAAGAAGGTTTTGAACATTTATTTGTGAAAGATAGTATCAATTTTGTGGATAGTGAGTCTGGCTGTCATATAAATATGATAGTGATACGTAGCGGCATTGGTATTTCTGCTGTTTGAAGAAGCATTCGTTCATGGTAAATGCATTTTATTTTATTCTTGTTTCTTATTTTGTAGAATGTTATGCTCATTGTTTTTTAGTATGAACTTCTGTCGTTATTGTTGTTTTTTTAAATTGTTTGAAATTTATTTTAGTTTATTTTGTTGATTAGTGCACAATGCCTAGATTGTGCAATTCGTAGATGTTTTTTAAAGTTGAAACAGAACGCTGTGTACACGCTATTCTTGATATTGTTATGTTAATTTATTAAAGTGAGGTGCGTGTAGTTCGTAGATTCCTGCACTGCCTAGATTGTGCAATTCATAGATTTTTTTAAGTTTAAACACAATGCTGTGTACGTGGTATTCTTTGAAATTTATTGTTATTATGTTAATTTATTTAAGCTAGCTGTGTCTAGTTCGTAGATTCATTTCCTGCATAGATTGTGCAATTTATTAATTTTTTTAAGTTAAAACATATTGATGTGTACATGGAGTCTTCTGAAATATGTTTGGTTAGAAACTTTGCGTTTTTGCTATGTAATTTTTTTGTTTTTGTTTCGGATTTTTAGCTTAAATCGTGTGTTCAAAACGTAGCTTTTGCACATGCGAACGGACACATTTTTGCAGACATTTTAGGCTTAAAGTTTAAAATGCAGACAAAATTTTAGGTAGTAATATGACGCTGTGGAGTTTCTCGCCAAAAATGTCGCCAACCGAGGGCGTATATGAGAGTAGTTCCAAAATTAGCTTAATTCCAAGAACAAGGTTGGAACAGTAAAGCATGGCAGTGGAAGGGTTCTTATGAGAGGATGCGTGTCAGCACTAGGATTAAATAATTTAATATTGATGGCATAATGAATCATGCTCTTTATTTAAATATTTTAAAAGATAATTTTAAATTATCTGCCCAAAATTTGGGTACTGGAAACTATACTTTATTTTTTATCAGGATAACGATCCTAAGAGCCCTTTAACGTTTGCCTTTTGGGTGTCCATAACTGACCAAAAGTTCTCAAAACATCACCTCAGTAACAAGATTTAACCCTTAAATGCATGATTAGAATTGATATCAAATAAAATAATGAAAATTGTAAAAAATAATCTAAACTAAGTTTTTATTCCATTTTTTGAAAAAATATTAACTTTTAGAAATTAACTTTTACCAAAAGAATGTGATAGGCAAATATGTAATAATATATACCTTTTAAATTTGTTCAAACAATTTTAAAACTTTGAATACATCAAATTAACAACAAACACATAAACACAAATGATGACCACACCCTATACAATAATGACAGTTACACCATGTTAGTCGTGCCACCACACTGAAACTTTCAAAACTATATACCTAAACTGTATGTATCCAATTGGTCATATTATGCAGTGAGCTAAAATTTGCATTTTGGTTTGATTTACATGACTAAATATGAATATGTTGCCAAATGGCAACTACATTTTTAAGGGTTAAACCCAACAGAACATGTTTGGAGAGAATTAGAGGTTATTACAGATATTACAGAAAATAACTGGTGAACTCTAAGCACAGATGTTTGAAAACTGTGGCAAATACTGTAGGATATACTAACAGAAATATTACAATATTTACTGATATATGCAGATTTCTTTAAAACATACGAAGACTTTTGTGAGGTAACTTTTCTGTTACTTTTTAATTAGATTTTTTTCACACACACAAAAAAAAAAGTTTTAGTATCTTCATAAAATAATAGGAGAGCCTCTGGCCACAAACTGGGAAAGTGCAGAATCACCCACTGCTTCGCGCGTTTCTCAAAATCGCCAACTTGAAAATAAAGAGTAAAAAAAATTGCACGAACTCAGTATCCATGTGCACATCGATCTATTTTCGCTTAAAAAAACATCCCACAATTGCACAAATTTGGCATTGCACACTCCTTTGACTTTGTCCATGTACACATCGATACGCGCCATAAGTGGGCGCGCCAAGGGTGTGGGCTCTGCTAGGATCCAACCAATAATCAATGTTGTTTTGCTAAAATTTATAGATATTAAAAAATTTTCATTCGCATCGGCGCCAACGGATCCTCTGCGGAAGAAAACCCAAGCTATATTTCACTAAAACTCATAAGTGTACGAACACTTTTGTGAGCCACTGTATAGCAAAACAAAAGATGGACATCATAACAATGAATCACCATACTCTTTGTGATAAACACTCTGTACTTAATGCTTCGTAAATTATTACTTTCTACTCTGTATACTCCAACCTGACGGTTTTTCTCAAATAATAAACTATTTCATACCTATATGTCTTCAGAGTTTACCAACTTTCGCTTGAGAAAAACAAATAAACAAAAACTAGCAGTTCATGTAATAAAAATCCCGACTTGGCCAATGTCCAAATTTTCTTTTTTTCCCGAATTATTTTATGAATGCAATAATGCAATGTGCTTGCAGATACGATCACAAATCTCGAGAAACAGCCATTTCAAGAATTAATAAAGAAAACGAAAATTACACATTCAGTATTATTATGAAAAGTTTATAAATATATTCACTGCAGAGTGTAAATTTATTAAATTTAAAAAATAACACGACAGACTTATTAAATGAAAGTAGTCATAGAAAAGCTGTACATAATACCTTCAAAATCAATTTTTAAGAACAGGACAGCATTACCATAATTTCTTTAATTTTGAAGATATAAAATGCGACTAAATTTGGAACATCAAAATAGCGATTTCCCCCCCCCCCGGGATAGAACTATTACAACGTTACAGTTTCGGTTAAAATATTTTATAGTTGCTGAACAATTTCAATTTATAAAAATTTTATGTTAAATAATATTCATTTACTACATCATACTTTGATCTGACATCACACACGTTATTTCAAAGCCGTAAAAATATAAATATTTGAGTGAGAGCTGGATATAAATTCCTTTTTTTTTTTTTTTTTTGCAACATTCATTAATATAAAAGAACACTTATTTATTTTTTTTTTTTAAAGTTTGCTGGAAAAAATAGCTGAACTAAAATTTCACTAACTACCTCATACTAAAACAATGAGGTTAAAATCGAATTTTTTTTTTTTTCTTAATTTTAGTGGGAGTTTTTTATTACCAGAGGAAATTTATTCCGAATTCATTTTTGCGTGCTGACGACAGTGTCAAGCAAGATGTCGGCCCCTTTCGGCTAGAGCATGCCGTGTTAGGGACATAGAAATGGACCAAAGTTGTTCTGTAAGTATTTAATTCATAAAGTTGTGTATACAAGTGTGGATTCTTTCGATTTGTAATAAATAAATGGTATTTTGTATTTCCTTATACTTAAATTCTTGTGTGAAAGAGAAATGAGCGGTCTTGACTTTTTAAGCCTGCATTGTTCCATAATAGGAAGTAAATATTTTATGTGCTTTGGTGTAATAATACCTCAAGAACGTAAATAATATTCTTCCTGCCAATCTCTTAACTACAATACATGTGTCTATCATTACTAAATATGCACAAATATTTCATTTTCTAAAGCTTTTGATCAGATGATGACAAATTTAAGCCTAATCATTATGTGAGATTTTAATATAAAATATCAATAGCTTATTTTTCCGTTGAAAGGAAGAGCACAGCGTATACTAGTGACGTTAATTTCGTATGTTTTTTATGTATATACTTAGCTTACTTTAAGCTTTCTTTAAAGTGTCGGGTATATCCGGATACATGCAACACATCTTAATTTTGTCATTGAGTACGCCTTTCGCTATTAATAAAATTATTTTGTTTTAATTTATGTTTAAGAAAACTAAATTTTCATGTGGAACAGTTTAGTTAAATTCTTTAATTTTGGATATATGTGTGTGTACTTTTATCTTAATTTTATGTGATAAACAGTTCGGAGCATGTTTATTAAAAATTTTCCTTCCTATTGAAAGTTTATAAATTGTATATCCTTTAACATGTGCAATTTTTTACTAACGATTGGTTAAAGTTCGTATGAAAACAATTTAGTGAGTCTCTAGTAAAAGATTCTTATAGGCAAATATGAACTTCACAGTAATTTTTATAACTGTTAATACTTCGAAATATATTAATCGGATTTTTAGTTTTTATTCTTAACATAAAATTTGAGCTTTCCATTTCTTTTAAGTTTGTATCTGGTAGCTTATACTCTTTCCAGTAATTTAAGCGTAACAGCTAGTAAGCATAGATGTAAATGATCTTCATTAAATTATAATTTCCTAGTTATATTAATATTAATTTCAATACAAATTGCTGTCTGATGTAGTAATCCTGTATAAGATATAAATAATCCAAAAAACAGATGTATTTATCATAATGTCATGTCTCTTCTGTGTCATTAACTGAAAGCTTGTTCAAATTTAAATTTTGTGCCATTTGAGTTCCTGTTTGCCAGTGGATATTCAGTTCTGCCATACGAATAATGCTTTCTTCGGTACCTTAGTCTTTGATATATTTGAAACATTCAAATGAAAGATACAGAACATATTCATATGGTGGTAATCTGCCAAACATAGTGGGCAGCAGCTGAATTTTAATACTTCAAATATCTGTGAATACAATTTCATAGCACCAGAAATCAGCCACTGATCATATAGTGCCCTAGTTTCTTAGTTTAACACATTAAACACCACATCAGTCTGTAAGAACAAGTCTAGATACTTCAAAATAGGCCTGGCATTTAACTTAACAAATTTGCAGTGATTTATCGCATCTTTTTTCTGAGCATTACGAAATCATTTTGCTTCTTTCTGGCTGATGGACAAGTAATGAATAATCTGTAATAATTCATGCAAGATGCTAAGAATTCATTTATTTAAAAATTGTTAGTATTACAATTATTTGTTCTTAATGAACTTACATCTTAATATATTAAAGAATCTTGCTTACTAAATGTATTAAAATTTGTGAGGGTTTATTGAATGAAGATAAATAACCTGTTATTTTATCCATCAAAAGAAATACAAATAGATTTTTAAATAAGATGGGAAAAGAAATTTCTCTTGGGAATTCCGTTCATTTTTTTTCTTTATATTTTCTTTTATATCTGAGATGAAATTATTATATCTTGTAAAAGTATTGATCTTAATAAAGTGTTTTTTAGTGTATGATACTAAATTGTATCCATAGATTAAAATTTTAAAGAGAATGTAAGAATTTAGAATTAAGATGTAAATTGAACTGTAAATAAATTAAAACAGTAAATGCAGTAAAATCCTAGGAGAGCCCACACCCTTGGTGACAAAATGAAACAAAAAGTGCCAAGCCGTAACGAGATGAGAGCAAGTGAATATAGCAGGACAAGGTGTATGCGTAATGAAAATACAGTCAAAAGTCATTAATTCGGACACCCATAATCCGGAATGATCTATAATCCAGACCTCAAAGCTAAAATCGGTTGATCTTTACATTATGGTAACTTGGCGTTTTTTTGGCGAAAATTTGTCGACCAACTCTCCTACAGCAACCCTCTATTTTTTTTTCCCGCCGCCATTTTGTCTTCACGAAGTAAAGACATGTTTCTTTTCTTTTTATCTACTGAACACTTCTTCCAACAATCTACTAGCCGAATTGCACTTATGCTGGAAATTTTATCTAACAAAACTGCTTAATCATGACAAATATTCACTGCAAAATTGGGAAAAAGTGCACAATACCATACTCCTTACGCGTTTTTCAAAATAACACATACACATAAACCATGTACACGCTGACTTATTTTTACCTAAAAAAAATCCCAGAATTGCACAAAAATGGCATTGCGCACACTCTTCACTATATCCATGTACACTGCTTTTTTCTCATAAATTAGAAAAATTTCACAAAAATACATGACAATTTTCTGAATCTTTAAACCCGGTAAAAAGAACATATATGAAATTACCTGATCGCGAAAAATTTTATACCTTTTCCAAATATGAACATTTCCACATATCAAATAAATAAAATATCCAAAAACTTTTACCTCTAAATCATCTATTATATTATACACGTCACCAACGAATTCATACCGCAAGCATTACAAATACTTAGTGTCAAATATTTAAATTATTTCCATGCACGTTTACTTCAACTTAAACGTATACCAAATTCCTACAAACATAAAATTCACAAAATAACTATCATTTAATTAAAATATCACTAAACCATGTACACATCGACTTATTTTTACTTAAAAAACATCCCAGAATTGCACAAAAATGGCATTGCGCACACTCTTCATTATATCCATGTACACTGCTTTTTTCTCATAAATTAGAAAAATTTCACGAAAATGCATAACAATTTTCTGAATCTTTAAACCTGGTAAAAAGAACATATATAAAATTACCTGATCGCGAAAACGTATATACCCTTTCCAAATATGAACATTTCCCCGTATAAAATAAATAAAATATCCAAAAACTTTTACCTCTACATTATCTATTATATTACAAACATCACTAACTAATTCATACCGCAAACATTACAAATACTTAGTGTCAAATATTTAAATTATTTCCATGCACGTTTACGCAAATTACTTTACTTCCACCTTACATTTAGAACAATGCATAAAAATAATATCCTCAAATAATTAAAAATACTAACTTACCTATTCTTCTTCAGAATCTTGATTACGTGTCCGATAAACTTTTCTTATTTCTGTTTCAGGATCTTTAAAATCATACTTATAGTTCACAGCAAGGTACCAGGTAAAATAAATAACTTAATAAAACATCTTTACTTCTATCTCGCCCAACCTTAAAGAAACACTTATTACTACCCCTTTCAATCCCACTAAATACCCATTTCGAATTCACTTTAGTTAGGCCCATAGGATCCAAAAATTAACTTTAGTTAGGGCCATGGGATCCAAAAATTAACGAACACTGTTTCACAACAACACAGAATAAAGCCAAATACAAAATTTCCAGATTTTTTTCCCGATTTCCCCCCTTTTCCGATTAAAGAACCGTAATTCGTCCATTAATATCACATGACATATCCCATGATCTCTCATTTTCCTCACACAAAATAATGCGTAATCGGAACTGAGTACTGCTCACATTATTACCAAAGTCCCAGGTAGTAACCTTTATCGCCTCCAAAATGTCGCCAAACTACCAGTTACCATATTCTAAAGATCAGCCGAAAACATTTTATTGCAGACCATGTACCCTTAATAGAATTTGTGTGAGTACCGGTGTCAGAATCTTTAAAACATACGCTATGGTAAACCTCGAAATGTTTAAACTCCTCATCTGACAAACATTTATAAGCTTACCAACAATCGTACTTGCAGGCAAGACCCATTCCTTAAAATCACGCACAACAATTCCTGTTCCGTCTGTCGTTCAATCACTTCTTAAAAAAAATCTATTTGTTCCTCTTTCTATATCAAACAATAACTTGTCCATTCACAGGCTTGCCTTTTCCATACTTCATTTTCCCAAACTTACTCTTGTCAATTTCAACAATAACATATACTCCTCCAATTTTCACACTATCATTCACAATCACGTTCATACAAACCTCTCGACAAAACATAAACCAATCAACAACTGTATTCTTATTCAGTTTCAATTCATTCACAATATAATTATTCAAACATCTTCCAAACCACATTTTAGTTACATGCACAATATCATGCATACTTAAATTACTATTGAAAAACCATGAATTCTTTCTTATGCATCTGCAAACACCATGCGCATTCACACCTTTTTTCGACATCTCCATTCAAATCCATCCAAAACAACACTCTTTCGTTCGTATAACCCCATTCACTCGTTACATTTAAGACATTCATAATTTGAAGCAAACAATTTTTCTTTCATACACCATTCAATCAATTCTTACCTTTCACATTCAACAAAGTAAAAAATTCTAACCTATACTCACTCACACACGCATGTAGCCATACTTCCAGCCCAATGACGAAATTCGAAATGCCTGCCGACAAAATGGTGAAATGCGAAAATTCCAGAAATAGTTAGGTTTACCATATCAAGTGTATCAAAGTAGGGTTACCAAGATTGGCGCCAACCAAAATCATTCATATCAAGGGTGTAGGCTCTGCTAGGATCCAACCAGAAATGCTAATAATTTAATAAATTATCTGTCCCTGTAGTTTATAAAATTACTTGTAGTAAGGAGAAGAGAGTTGTTGTTGTCTTGTCCATGAATTTCATGTTAGAATGGTTGTCCAGATCCTCAAAGAGGTTAAACTTCTACTACCACCTCAATTTTGAGGGAGAACACCCTGGGCGGTAGTCCAAGGTGTCTCTCAGCCCTCTTCCCTTCCACCAAACCATATGAGAGGACTTCCGCTCATCATATATTTAGAGTGCCCCCATGCTGCAAAGCGTTGTATATTTACGAACATCCATGCCTTCTCCGGGATTCAAACCCCAGCCCTTCGGTACCGCAGTAGGCTCCCTAGCCACTATACTGTGTATAGTGTGGATGACTAGAAGAGAATTAATTTCTGACTGTAGGCTGTTACTATCAGAATATATTATTCTGATATGAGGGTTCATGGATGGCTGTTGTGTCACCAATAACTTGTCTGCAGTTGTGCTTTCAGTTGCTTCTATTCTTGTTAATTTTTTGCCTTTGTGAAGATGGCAGTATTTTCTGTCATGTTGAGTAATTAGTATATTTAATATTAATATTTTAGTTGATGACAGAATCGTATGTCATTGCTGTGAGATGAACGTTACATTAAATGTTATATTCATCAAAATAACAAAAATGCCAAGGACTCGTAGAATATAATTTGTGGAAAATACCCTTACTATCAGAATATATTATTCTGATATGAGGGTTCATGGATGGCTGTTGTGTCACCAATAACTTGTCTGCAGTTGTGCTTTCAGTTGCTTCTATTCTTGTTAATTTTTTGCCTTTGTGAAGATGGCAGTATTTTCTGTCATGTTGAGTAATTAGTATATTCAATATTAATATTTTAGTTGATGACAGAATAATTGGCTGTATCTGTGTTTCCTTTGTTGTGTGAAATGTAAATATGAACAAATTCACGTTGATCCATGAAGATGTAATGAAAAAATCTCCAGAATATTTGTTGTAACGTACTGATGTATTTTTAATAAAGATTCATAAAAATCGGGATTGTTTTCAAAAAATTTTAATTGATTTAAGGCTTGTAGCAACTTTATCTGCATTTTAAATTATTTTTAAAAATTATAATATCATAATGCAGCGTAAAGCATCTTCATTTTTCGAGCACTTTCTTATTATCTGCACCATTTGTTTCAATACTGTTTAAAATTCCAGTGCTTTCGACGTAATTTCAAGTATTCAGGCAACACTAGACAATCAATGTCTGTGGATTAATCAGATTTTAGAGTTTCCCCCCACTGCAAATATTCTATGTGCAAACAGTTCCTGTTGGCATGTTTAATCATATTTTATCAAATAGTTTTTGGCATTTGAAAGAAAGAGACTTACTTTAGATCACTGTAGAGTGAAATTTGTAAAAAATGTTGTCATTAAGTACAAGATATCTGAAATGGAACTGTCTCGTTACCAGATTAGAACCATCATTTACTTCCAGTTGTATTGCAAAAAGTCAGTTACAGAATGTTACCAAATCGTGTTACAGCTTTAAATACTAGTGTTGTATCATATGGCACTGTGAAGGTTTGGTACCGAAAGTTCGAAAACAAGAACTTTCAAGAAGCAAGTTCAAGAAGCAGAGTGCTCTGGCCAGTCTACTGATGTTGATAAGGCCCTCTTGCGAGAACTTGTGAAAGATCAGTATGCAGCCACTCGAGAGTATGCTAAGGAGTTAGATGTTAGTACCATGTCCGTTAGTCACGCTATGCATTGCATAAACTTGACGTGTAAGTTCAATCACCGGGTGCCGCTTGAGCTGACTCGAGCAGATAAAGAGACATGTTCGTGTCTGCACTATCCGCTCAAATATCAAAGCAAGGACAAAACTCAAAAAATGCTTAAAAAAAAGCAACATTCATAAGTATATATCAAATTCAATTAACATGGAGGAGCTAATTTTTTAAAAACTATTGCCATTTTTACAAAACTTGGCATTTTGGCATAATATGAGTTATAAAAATAAAATATGGAAAAATTGGTATGTTATTTCAGAAAGAGTCCGATTTTGTGTTAAAATAATGCTTTATATAAATCTAATATATATCCTAAGTCACACTTTCAAGACATAAAAACGCAAGTTGAATTTCATTAATCGTCCCAATAGAACAGGAGATATAGAACTGTCCTTTTTTTTTTTTTGTCCAGTGTACCTCTTCATACTAAGCATTATTTAAAAACAAGTATCGTATTGTTATGTGCATACGAGTTCATAATGGATTGAATGCACAGAAAACCGATGATAGCATGATAAATTTTATTTTCTCAATAGGAACACTGTGCAGTTCTGAAAATTTTCAGAGCTTGTGCAGCTTTTCTCAGTATGACAGAGCACAGTCAGTAGTTATCACTTCAGACTACTAAGAACATTAAGCACTAGGCAGTATAAAAAACCGCCAAGAAATGTACTGTATCTTAGATTTCTCGAAATTGCTGTAAGGTATATACCAGGGATGGCCAAACTTCAAGACTATGGGATCCACATGATAAATTTTATGAACGTTTGAAAGCCACAAGGCAGTATAAAAAACCGCCAAGAAATGTACTGTATCTTAGATTTCTCGAAATTGCTGTAAGGTATATACCAGGGATGGCCAAACTTCAAGACTATGGGATCCACATGATAAATTTTATGAACGTTTGAAAGCCACAAGTCCAAATTTATGTTTTTTTAAAAATAATAATGAGACAGATTTTGAATAAATAAATCTTGTATCTATTGTTTTGTGGTTATCAAAGTTAAGTTCCAAGAAATAAAAATTTTTTTGTAACTCTTGTATTGGACAACTGAGCGTTTTTCTTCAGGTAGAGAAATCAAATATTTTCTTCTAATTTCCTTTATACCTTTTTGTTTATAAATATTGTTGTTTTATTATAGTAGAAATAAAATGAATCAGAAGTATATTCCTTGCTTTATAATTACATTAAAAGTGTTATTTCAATGAACTACAAACAATTATTTAAAAGAAAATTTTTAAACTCGTCAGCAGTCTAGGATAATTTAAATGATGCACGTCGACGCACACTGCAAAGAAACTGTTATTCGAGAAAAATATATTTATTCAAAACTAAGCTATTCACATCTCTGCACACAATTATTATAAGGACCAACATACTGAGATCATTCGAATCTTTGGATTTTAACCTAAGAAATAGTTAAACATTTTTTCTCAAAATTTTGGAATAACTTCTTTTACTGATACCCAGTATAAAAGAGTTCATGTCTCCCCACCAAAATAAATATGATTGTAACTTCAGTGGTGTTTGAATAATGAGTATCTATCATGACAGCCCTTACTGATACAGTATTTCAGCGTGGCATCCAACGGAATCTGCCTGAATTTTTTAGTAATCAGTACACTGTGCATCGTTAAAAATTCTCGAAACTATCTCTCGAATCACCCCAATAATTTTGGATATAGCTAATGAAGTTTGGCCACATCACTGAAAATTCTCAAAACTATCTCGAGGTGTCCCGATAATTTTGGACACGGATAATGAAGTTCATGCACATCATTGAAAATTCTCGAAACAACTCTTGAATCATTGCAATAATTCTGGTCATACATAACCTGTTGCTAATAAATCTAGTAGTTCACACCAAGCTAAATAAAACGCTACGTCAAACACATATCCCATCTGCGTACCAGCCAAACTTTCCAGCCTAGCTGTTTTTCAAATACAAGGCAAATCAAAACTGATGTTACAGAAAGAAAACATACCTGTCACTACTAAAATGAACTTATTTTGTGAATTCATATACATCATGAACGTGTAACTCTTCATATTTCTGTGGACATGCACAGATGTTTGAGGTGGAGGCCTTTTGTAGCACAGCAGACGTACAGAAAGTAGTCTTAAAATGGAGTCTGTAAACAGAGGATAATTTAAAAGATTAGACTTTAAAAATAAACGTTTACAGGAGCAAAATTTCTCCATTATAGCCTGAAATTTGTAGTGATCAAGCAGTGGATCATTGTTCAACTTTTCATTTGGCTACTAAGCTGTCATGAAGGACATTTCAGACGTACATGACGATTGAAAATTAGGAAGACAAAAAATATCAACAGATTAAAAGTGTCTCCATTAGAGCTAAGGCAATGGGTGCATCTGCAGAGCGGGAGTACTTACGGGTTGAAAAATTTCACATATGTCAGACAGCATAGTGCCTCTAGCCTAGTGCAGCAAAATGTCTCTAACCAAGTGAGAGGTAGAAGGAAAGAAGATCATCAAACAAGAAATCGAAAAATAGGGGGAAGTATCACAAGCTAAACAGATTTCACCATTATCAGTACGCCGATTTTAACAGAAACTTTGGAAAAGAGAGACATTTGTGTTCTGTTGATCCCTCATTGCTTGATGCAACGTTATTGATATGGAGATTTGAGACTAACGTGAAAGATCTCTATCTGGCATAACGATATTTGATAAAACGGGAATTAAACATTTTGACTAAAATTTAAATTGTTGTCAAACCAGTGATTCTTCCCACGACTCCAAATGTTTCAGCGTACACAACCATTGGTGAAATAAATTATGATCTCTGCCTAGGATTACCAAGAAATTATTATGAAAGATAAGAGTTTCATGTGGTAAAATTGTTCATTAAGCATGTTATCGTGAATGGTTGCAAAATATGGGAAGCAATATCATAAAAATGCTTGACTTGCTTAGGAATAGGAAATTAATTTTGAAGGAGTTCCACAAAAAATTGAGGCGTGTCTCCTAACCAAGTAAGAGGCTGAAGGTACACTCCACAAAAAATAAAATTCTCGTAAAACTCTTCCACAGATTAAAAGAGCTCTATATGGATTGAAAAGGTTTCTTCAGCAGTTACTCGTGCCAATCAAGGATTGAAAATCCTACAACGAATAGCAAATCTTCCAGGTCACAACTGTCGTGAACAATGGGATCATAGAGGAATGTAAGCAGATACTGCTTGAAGTAAAATTTAAAATTAACTTAAGAGGGGGGAAAATAGGGAGAATAATTAAATAAATATATTAGTATTGCATTTTAGATTAACTTCATAATAGTGTATTCTGATGACCATTACCCATTCAAAAAATAACATAACCAGAATAGTAATTACCAGAAATGAAATTATTTGTAATTTTACGTATTTGTTGTATTGACGATAAGCAGTGGACAGTTTGGAATCTATCAAATTTTTATGTACATAACATCAGAAATTAATAAAGAAATGTGGCACTGCATGATTTAAATTTCAAATTTCATTTGTATTAAAAAAATTAAACTATATTTATTCAAAACCACATTTCAGATGGCAAATGATCACAAGTAGCTCGCCAGCTGCTTTTAAAATGTCGGAGAGCTGCAGTTTCGACATGTCTGGCATATACAGTAACGTAGGGATTTGGCCAAAATGTTGCCAAGTTTATAATTTGTCACCAAAAGCCATTAATCTGGTTAAATGGGCCAGCTCCTGTAATCTTCCCTTTCCAACTGAGCTTTGTATTCATGTTACTCTGTAAAAGAGACTATAACTTCACTAAAATTATTTACAAATATACAAAAATTCTTAACGATATTTGTATATTTATTGTTTTTAATTACTTTAGCACAGAATATGTAATTTGCTTTTGTTTAACCGTATAGTCTATTTTGTTATGGTTAAGTGTAAAGTTTAATGTTACATAGTGTGTATTTAGGATGTGTGTGTGAAATTTTTGTGTTTACTTACCTGACCGTCTTATAGCTATAATAAGAGAAGCATACATGACAGCTTATTTATTAATAACTGTCACAGTCAAAACTTGTGTGTGTACAGTAGTATCATTTGTTGCCATCAATAAAAAAAAGTGTACCCGCAATGTGTCGGATAATAGACAGCATTATTAACCATACTGTATAATATTTGGGTGGATTTGGAGTACAGGTTGAATATTGTCGCAAAAGGGTGGTTTTAATTCTAAGGCAAAACTTATACCATATCTAAAATCAATCTTTCTAAATGAAGAACATCATATCTATAATTGATCCATATTCGACAAGGTTAAGTTAAATATTTATTTACAATATATACAGTTAATTAGTTACTTAATGAACATACAGAAAATTCTACTAATCAAAGAAAATATTTATTTACAATATATACAGTTAATTAGTTAATGAACATAGGGAAAATTCTACTAATCAAAGGATATGGCTTATTGCGCCATTCCCATCTAGCATCTAACTTCTACTTCAGGTGAGGGCGCTGCTATTGCATTATGATATCATATTTCTATACAGATATCTGCATGCAACTAAGGGTAATTATATAGAAGTGTACTGACAATGTTAGTGACAGTAACAGAGTCAGTTTCCTAATGGCAGGCTGTTGTGCATCAGCATTCATTCCTAATTAATTCTTGATTGAATAGATTTTGAGACCACTGCCTTTTATAGCTACAAGCCAAACTCCCTGTTCTTAAATTTAGTTTTCTGTACCTTATATATCTGGCTGTAACTTCACAGTTTCAAGTTTACAAATAAATTGGATATGAGCTAAAAATGTAGGAGCAAATATTTTGAGATGCTAGTGGTATTATCTGAAATTTTGAAATCTGTTATCAAAATCTTCTGATCAAATGGTAAATACAATCACATATTTTACTTATTTGTATGACTGGCCAGGCAAAATTACGAGGGCTATCCAGAAAGTAGATTACGTTTTGGAATAAAAAAATAAACAAAGTATAGGAAACAAATTTTATTATATACAGATGAAAGCCACACTCAAATACTACTTTTCTACATAGTCACCATACAAATTAAGGCATTTATCGTAGCGATGTACGAGCTTGGAAATTCCTTCGTCAAAAAATTCGGCCGCCTGCGCCTTCAACCACTTCGTTACCTCTTCTTGCAGCTGTGCGTCGTCATCAAAACGCTGCATAGCCAGCCACTTCTTCATTGCTGGGAATAGGTGGAAGTCGCTCAATGCCAGGTCGGGACTGTACGGCGGATGAGGAAACAACTCCCACTTAAAAGATTCAAGAACTTTACGAGTGACATTTGCCGTGTGGGGCCGGGCGTTGTCGTGAATCAACAAGATCTTAGAGCTCAACATTCCTCTGCGCTTGTTTTGAATTTCTCTTCTGAGTTTTTGGAGAGTTTGGCAATACCTTTGAGAGTTTATTGTAGTGTCTCTTTCCAGGAAGTCCACCAAAATTACACCTTTTCTGTCCCAAAAAACAGTCGCCATCATCTTCCTTGCCGATATTGTTTGCATGCATTTCTTGGGTTTTTGGGGAGAACTTGTGTGCCCCCACTGCATTGATTGCAATTTCATTTAACAGTTCACATGTTTCACCCATGTTTCGTCACCAGTAACGATGCGATCGAGTAAAGAGTCACCATCCTTATGGTAAGCGTCCAAAAAGTTCAACGCTGCAGCCATTCGCTGATTTTTGTGGTCCTCTGTCAAGATTTTTGGAATCCATCTTGCACAAAACTTGTGGTAACCAAGCTTTTCGCTGATGATTTCGTGCAACAAACTTCGCGAAATTTGTGGAAAACTCAAAGAAAGTTCCGTTATTGTGAAATTTCGATGTTCACGGACTTTAGCATCGACTTTTTCGAGAAGTTCGGCGGTCACTATGCTGGGTCTCCCACTTCGATCTTCGTCGTGAACATTGGTTCAGCCATTTTGAAATCTTATGACCCACTGACGCACTCCACCTTCAGTGATAATGTTGTCCCCATACACTTCACGAAGCTGCCGATAGATTTCTATCGGTTTACAGTTTTTTGCAGTCAGAAACCTTATTACTGAGCGCACCTCGCAGCTCGCGGGATTTTCAATTAACGCAGACATTTCAAACCGTCACAGTATCTGAATGGAGCACAGCACGAACCTCTCACTAGCACGGCTAGATGCAGACTGAGCTGCGCAACGCTCTGACCCCAAGATGGCCGCGCTAGCCCCGCCCCTAGCGGACACAGACGGAAACGTAATCTACTTCCTGGATGGCCCTCGTAAATGTTAACTTTCTATCAGAAGTTGAAATGATTGAATTTTTTATCCTATGAATATTGTAAAACAATACTTATTAATTGCTTTTGGCTTTAAGATGTACCATGTGTCTCAGTAAACCACCAAATCTGTTTAAAAAAAAAAAAAAAAAATTATCAGATGCGAGTTTGTGATTTTATTATTTTTTGAGATTTTATTAAAAAGATCACAAAATTATCAACATATAAAAAGAAAATGTACTTGAAGCATTTAAATGCAGATTTTTGATTAATAAGTAAAAATTATATGATAATAAAAAAAATAAAGCTACCTTTTTTGGGAAATCGCTCTGTAGTTTTTTAATGCTATTCCATTTTGTTTTGGTGGGGGAAATTGGGTAATTGTACTAACTGAGCATTACGTACTGATTATGGTAACAATCACCCAAGGACAGATGAAACTTTGATATACGTAAAGCATTCCAACATAATAAAAAAAAAAAAAAAAGGGAATTCTGTTTAAGCGTTTAAAAATAACTTAAAGCGATCAACAATAGAAAAAAAACGACTGGGCTAGAAATATTCCACAATTCCATAAACTTGAGTTTAAAAAAAAAGGGGGGGATAATATTATATCTAATAAGGAAATTGTCAACTTTGGCGTGCACCCAGTACTTGACTTTTAGCCCTGCATTGCAATGGTGAGCTTTGGAAACTGCACATGTTGGGCATACCTGGTTGCAGAAAACATTTTAATAATAATACAATACTTTGTATTTGATTAGGTAATCTGTTATGGTTGGACTGGTTTATCATTAACTTAATAGAAGTTATGTTGAAACGTGCGTTTCATGCTAGTTTATAAAATTATTATTAAACATTTCTGTAGGTATTAATTTTATTAACATAAGAAGCTTTTAAAATTTGTCCAAAATTTTTATTTAGAGGTACACATTGTTAATATTCGATTGTTGAAGTACAATTGATATTCATTGTAGAGGCTAAAATTTTGATCTTGTGTAGCAAATAAAGATTTTGTTTTAGATCAAAAGCCTGTTTCATTCTCGGTTTTTCATTTCAAATCATAATTAAGCAATGAAATGATTAAATAAATGTCATTTTATCCGAAACCTCTTAAATAATTGTTTTTGCCAAGCTGCTCAAAATTTCTATATGTAAGCATATGCTCTGTATTTTAAGTAATGTTTTTTCATAAACTAAATTTTACTTAAATATTATTATGTCATATATATGTTAATATATTCACATGCATGTGTGTTTTAAGTATTAAGTGGTTTATTGTTTTTATTATATGAATTTTTAAATTTCCTATGCAGGATTTGGAATTCTTTGATTTCAAAAATGTTAGTGAAGAGGAAATCAAAGAAATACAAGCTATACTTAAAGGTCCTGGAAGCAATGGCTGTGTTGAGGTAATAGAAGGTGATTTCTCTGAGGTTAAAATTAAAACTCTTTTAGAATCATTATATATGTAGTATTTAATTTTTTTGCACTTTTCAGCTACCTTGGGAAATTCCAATAAGAGAAAACAGTGCTGAGGTAGCTCCACAAAATGAAGGTACTATTACTTTTTGCTCATAATTTGAATGTTACTTTTCTTTAGTTTACAACTTGCATTTTTTTAAATTTATTAATTGGCTGTTAAATTCATTAATATTCTTTACAAGTAAATTCTTATCTGATGTGCAACATTTAGAAATCATTATTTGATAAGAAAATTGTTTTCCTTTTTTTTATTAATAAAAATTAATTTATTAAATGAAAAATGTAGTTTAGTATATTAGAGAAGATATTTTAGAAAAGTAGGAAATAAATAGCAAACACACCAGCATCCTTAAATTATGTGTTGCAAAAAGCTATAGTATTATTTTGAATTGCTTTTTTTTTATTTGCAGGTGTAGCTGAAAAAACTGAGATAAATTCAACGAAAAGTACTAAGACTTTAGGAACAGTTGTTGGGCAAGATTTACATTTTGTCTCACCTCAGACTCCTCTTTCTCCTCCAATTGCACGACTACCACCTCCTCCTGTTGAAGCATTTGTTACGCCACCAACAACAATCGGTCCGTATCCAAATACTCCGTACTTTGTGTCCAGGACTATACCTTACCTGCGTGCCTACTCGCATGTAGGAGTGCCCTTCTTTGCATGTCCTATACCGGGTGCAGGGGAGTCAAGTCCTATGCCCTCTCCATACGGTCAGTTTGTACCTGTGGTCCCAGCTACAGTAGGACAAGAAAAATTTATTGGACAAATAGAAAATGAAAATACTCAGAAAAACAGAGGACCTGCTGACAGGCAGTTCAACCGACGCAACAAAAAGAAACTTCCCAATACTGAGTATTGTGGTTCTTATGATTCTGAAAATGTTGTGGATGTCTACAGAGACGCAGTTTTAGGTGATGAACAAACGTCAGTTTCATCTCCCGTTTCTTCCACTGTTAGCAACGAACGTCCAACATCTGTGCCTCTTGTGCCTTTACCTGTGCCACCATCAACGTTTGGTGTTGCGGGTGGTACACTTCCCTTGCATGGTTATCCGCCTGGTTTGCACACACTTCCATACACACAGATGTCTGGACCGCAAGCACCTTCAGCTGCCATGTATTATGTTCCCGTATTTAATCATCCTTATGGCAGTTATATACCTTCTCCTCCTTCAGCTCCTATGGTTCTTCCTGTAAACCTCCGCCCTGAAAGTGAACCTACTTCAGAAATAAATACAGAGAGTAATGAAGTAATTAAAAATATTAATACTGTTGTTCCATCTGTATCTCACCCTAAGTCTTTAGAAAATGTCCAGTCAAACTGTGAGGTTGAACCAGCTCCTGAACAGTGTGTCCAACATGCTGATGCCAAACAGGCACCTGTTGACCCTACTGCCAAAAACACAATTTCAGAGGGGGAAGAAGTAACAGACTGTAACTCCTCCTCTGATTATCATTTAAGCAAGAGTATTAGCTCTTCTCCTGACTGCATTCCTGAAACAGCTGATGATAATTGTAAATGCCAACCAGCAAATGAAGATTACAAAGAACCTATTCGGGATTCTTCACGTTGCTGGGCTGACTTGTTCAAGAAACCATGTACTGAGGTCAATGGCATTGATCGTCAACTTGCTGTTGAACAGGGACATGAAAATATTAATAACTTAAACAAAGATATTTCAAATGGAAAATTGTACTCTGTGCCTGCTAGTGATGATGTTCTGTAGATGTTATGAACTAAGAACTGAAGTGTGGCTGTGCAACATATTTTGCCTGAAAAACATTTTTAATGAGACTGTTTTGCAGGCTGCTACACATTGTCAGCGTGATATTGTTGTGATCATGATTGAAGGGTTGAGCTTTTGTGCATAAGTATATTTAAATTATTAGGTAGGGTAAATTTTTGTGCTATCTTTCACTCATATCTACCACATTTCACTTGCTTCTGCAAAAATGAAGTGCAGTTGTGTGGTGTAAGATTATACTGGACTGTGCATTACTAACTTTACAGTGTAAGATTTGCTGTGTTTTAATTTTTATCTTGTTCTTTACAAAATATAATGTACATACACTTTTCTAAAATAGACTTATGAATGAAGACTTTAGCAAATGTGTCTGAAAATTTAGGTATACATTTTTCTAAAGTTAGACAAGAATTATTCATGTTCAGAAATCAAATGTAGGAAAATTGTTTTTGCTTTGCATTTTTTTGCTTTAATCGTACTGTTTAATGGCAATAAAAGAAGAAAATCATGCAATTTTTCAATGTAACTGTTGAAGTTATTGTCAGCAACTGAAATATGCAATTTTCTTACCTGTTAACAAGTTTATGCAAATCCATATGCAATACAAGTTAATGTTATGATTGTGGAAGTTATATGAAGAAAATAAATTTTTAATAGCATAGAAAATTTGATAAACTTAATTCTGTTTTCAGCTGTATGCTAAAATATTTTACTTTTTATTTATTTATTTTTGTAATATGGTTTTATTGTGATATTGATGCTTTTTTAATAATTTATTAACATTTTTTTAGTTTTTCTTAAGCTAGTATCAAAATTGCATACTGTAAGTCAATAAATATATTAAAATGAAAATATGCATGAACAATGATAAAATTATCTGTCAGTCTAATTTTTAAAACATTTTTTGGCCAGGAAAACAAAAATGAATTTTCTTTGTATCAGTTTTATGCAAAATTAAATATGTAAATGAATTTTAGATTAATTTTTTGCATGTTTCTACTAATTTATGATGCATTATTTATTGGAATTGGTGAGATTATTAAATAGTGCTGTTCATTAATTCTTAAACTGTATGTTTTATTAGTAAACAAGAAACTAGACGATAATTCATTTCAGTGTTTCCCAAACTGATGTAGTGATATTTTTCCTTACCCATTTACATATTAAAAGACTAATTTAATAATATGTGATTTTTAAATATAGTGTAAAAAATATCTATTCTGGCATATACTGTTTAAGTAGTTTTTACGGTATTGAAAATAACATCTTTCAGATGTATTCATAGCTAATAGAATTTATTCACAAAACTTAAATTATGTAAATGTTTCATCATTATTCAAATGTTTGCTAAGATAAGCATATAGCATACAGGTATAATAGTCTTAATTCCTTTGCATTTTTCATCTGGGAAGTAATTCGGTCCCTCTCCCCTCCCCTGAAAAAAATAGTACTTGTTTTATTTTCCATTAAGCAGAATGTAAAACATTTGGTTGTTTTCTAATTTAAGCAGAGAAAAATATATCTGAAACATAATTTTATAAATAATTGTTGTGTTAAATTATTAATTTATTATGGTGTTACATTTGTATGATACTGTTAAATGAATATGAAGCATATTGAAATACTTAAGTAGGTCACTATTGCTATTTTTTAACAAATATTATTTTGCGTTTAGAAAAAATCTTTGCAGTTGTGTCAAGTATTGTATTGTTTTTAATCAAAAATGCGAAGTTTTAAACCATACCATATATTACTTGCTAGTAGTATGCTTTACTTCTTTTGAAGTTGGTGAAAATTACTTTTTTAATAGTCTTATTTTCAAGACAGTATGGGAAACACTGTTATAAATCTAAAATAAAATTTCCCTTTGTAGTTTAAAATTTATAAAGTATTGAAATTATTTGTTGCAGAAAACTACCTAAATTTTAAAAATAAGGTTTTTTTTGGAGGGGAGAATTACAAAAGCTATTTCACATTTAATTTCTCTAAATAAATACATCAGATCATATTTAAATTTCCAGTAATCTATTTTTAATATAGCATCATATTCATTATCAATTCAGATGATATAGATAACATGTTATGGTTTTGTTGTAATTAAATAATAGTAACGTTTAAAATTGTGTAATGATTTTATGAATGAATGTCCTATAATTTTAATTCAAATTAAACTGGCAGCTATGAAAGGAACCTAATAATTTTTGGCTAAACATAATGAAGTCACATTTTTGGCTATTGAGTATTTGTTAAAACTAGATGAAAGTTTTTTGTATAAACGCATCATTTAAAATTTTTGGAAGCAAGTAAAGCTGAAAATCGGTCCTCTGTATCTAAATGTATAATTCGAAAGAAGATGAAAAAAAGTAATTCATCAATCAAAATCAGACTTTTGTTTTAGCAATTTTAGTCGTCCATCGTGGAAGCAATGCAGATTTCTTATATAACAAAAGAGGCTTTAAATAATATTTTGTACTGTAATAAAATAATTGCCTTTTTTTAAATCTATGTTATTTTATATATAACATATTGTATTTTTTTAATTGTAAAATCTTAAGTTCTCACAAAGATAGCAAACATTTCAGAAAAAACTTAATAAGAATCATTTTCCTTTAAAGGAAAAGAAAAACTATTTAAAAAATTAATATTGTTATTATAATTATATTATTATACAAGTTTTAGTATTATAATTATATTATTATTTTACCAGTTTTTCAAAATTAATAATTTTTCATGGGTCCGATATATATTTGATATCATACTACACAAATTGGAGATGCATATGAAAAAATTCAGCAGTCTGAATATCCTATTATGAGCATACATGATTAATAAGTTACCTTTTTATACATTTTTTATGTAAAATTTTGGTGATCAAACATTGTTATTATTAAATGAATTGTATGATAAATGTACAGATTAAAGTTTGCACACAGTAAAATTTCTGGCTTAGTTGGTAATTGGAGCTTTTATGTTTTTAGAAGTTGACACATTCGGTTACTTTTTCAGGATAAGAATCAAACCTCATTAAACCTGCAGATACCAATATTCATGCTTACAGTTAACATTAGCTCTTTTTTAGTTTATTGTGTTTTCTTTTCTCGTTAATCATTTTGAGAAGACATTTTGTAATAGTTATGCGAAGGTAAAAGTTGTAACCTGATTAAAATAGACAAATTTTTTGCATTCTTTACCTCGTGGTTTATAACTGTTTCTTTATGAACATTTTCAGTTAATTTCTATGTAATCAAAGTGCAAGTGATTAGTGAGATGATATTGTTCATTAGGTACAAAAACAACTAGTACTGCTTCTTCTCTAATGTACTGCCTATTTTATAGTGATCCTTTTAAAAAAATCTGGTTTAAAAGTTTTGGTGCATACTTAGCTAGCCCTAGTCAATTTATATGATTTTAAAATGCAAATTATCATGTCATAAAGCAGTACTAGGGTCAAATTACTGAAATATATTAAGCTAAAGAAAGCAGTAACTACGATGAACAAACCTAAATGAAAGATTTAGCCAGGAAGCCTTGTTAAAATGGATCAGCATAATGCTATGAAAGTTCTGTACTGAAGTAGCTGAGGTGTTCGCTGAAAATTATGAAATATTCAGCATACATCCAAGTAGCCTAAATCTTCCAAGTATGCTGTGTATAACATGATTATATCTTGGTATTTATTACAATTCCATTTAAAACATTTCCAATCATTGACTTTAATATAATAATAAATTATATACGGAGTTTACTTCAAAACACCTGTGAAAATCATTGCTATTTAAGTATTCATAATATGGCACTTTTTTTTATTTGTGTAATTTGTAATCTCAGATTTATTTCTAGCTTCTATTTTCATAATGTTATACTTGTCTCCTGAATAGGTGTCCATAATGTGGGGAAAAAAACGTGATTTATTGTGTTTCCATTCATTAAAATATGTGAGGAAGAATGAAAGATAACTAACTATTGCTGAAGTAGTATCTGAAATTCATGAATTAAATAAGTAAAAATTATGTAATTCCAGCTATTTTCAGGAGACAATAAAAGCACAGAAAATCAGCATCAGACAACAAATACTGATTAAAATTATAACTTCCATGTCCATTTGTGATAGTCTTAATTGTTATGTCATTTTTAATAATTTCCAGTTCCAGTTTACTTTATCATTAAAATTACTTCTTTTCATATAATTGTTTCTAATGATAATTATGTGGTCATTTATTTTATGGAATTTTTTATCACAAACTTTAATATAATAATAAAAAGCTTGATGAGAATTTGTGTGTCTGACCACAAAAAATATGTATGACTAGTTGTAGTAAATTTTAAGAATGTACCAAATCAAAATCCTGCCCTTATGTGAGGTGTAATGATTCAGTGTTACCATTTACTGAATTAAGAGTTGTGAAGACCCTATCAATGATTGAGTCACTAAAACTAAACTGGGGAACATTTGCAATTCATCACGAGTCCTTACCAGTTGAACAGGGTAGTTGATTGAATTTCCTATGATCTTTCCCATGTAGTATTGTGAATGCCAGTCAGTTTGGAAGGTCATCCATGAAGGTATCTCTCCCTTCAGGCAGGTGATCTTATATGCTGTACTATAATTGACAAACCAGTCCATATCTCAGAATCAATATAAAAAGTGGGCTTGTGTTAGCAATGAAACAGTTATTAGGAACAGGCAATGTTATGAGCAACTGCTTCTAAAACATATTAAAGCAAAATATTCCTTCACAAATTTAATTGGCGCGCATAAATGGATTAATGAGGTTCCTTCCGTCCCTATCTACTATCTAGCAAAACCACAGTCAAGGGAACGGGCTTGGCAGAATCAGCGGGGAAAGAAGAGCCTGTTGAACTTGACTCTAGTCTGACTCTGTGAAGAGACATGAGAGGTGTAGTATAAGTGGGAGATCGCTCTGTGGCCGTCGGTGAAATACCACTACTTTCATCGTGTCTTTACTGACTCGGTGAAGCTGAGAGCAGTCCGAAGGGGCCACATTTCTAGCACTAAGTGTGGGGACTCTGAGCCCCGCACAATCCGCTCTGAGGACAGTATCAGGCAGGGAGTTTGAATGGGGCGGTTCGTAATTTGAAATTATTCAGATAAAATGGATTAATCTGTTACAGGACCACAGATGATCCTTTATTTAATTTACAACATTTACTTTGTACATAAGTACCTAACACAAAGAAATGGAAGTCATTAAATGTATGATAAAAAACAATTAAACAATATTAATGAATGAAAATTTAATCTGCTGATGTACTTTAGCATGCATTTAATTTCTAATGCACACTTAATTAATAAATTCATAACTATGAGCATCTGCAGAATTTTCATAATTAACCAAAAAAAAAAAAACCTCGAACATCCTCATATTAATATCTTGGGATTTTCAGTTCCCTTTTAATCCATTCCTTTTTCACATATTATTGCACTGTATTCAAGTTTTTATGTATGTAGAATTTATATATTTTGTATTGTGTTTATGTCAATTTATATTTAAATGATAATTTTTACAAATTCTTGTATCATAACTCTAGTTAACAGAAGATGTTTCTAACACCTTGGTAAAGTTTAATCTTCAGCATGCAACTCATTTTCCAACCTAGTTTCACGCTGAGTTATTTGTTAATAAAAATAGTCGCTAAATTACACTAATAATATTTCTGTTGTAATTTATAATACAATGAGTTCATGTGATTTATAATTCATTTATAATTTTTTCAGCAGTGTTGAAATTAATAGCAGATACTGATAATGTTATACATTTATATTGCCATTGCCTTCTTCACTGTTGCTTTTATACTACATTCCTAATATTTTATAATGGCACACAGATAAGTTTAACTCATTTTCCAAACATGTATATCTCTGATTCAGCCCACTTTTGTTCTTACGTATACTGTATCTTCTATTTTCTTCAATATTATGTTCAGCCTAATTTCAGAATATCTTATGATCAAGCGGAAAAGTCACTGAGCATTGGTAGTTCAACCCGAGTTTCTACTCCCAGAAAACCTCAGCTCTTTCTTTTTTTGTACTTATTTACTGTGTAAAAATACTTTTAAATTTTATTCTTTAGAAATGTTGAAAAAATTTTCACCTAGCATATCTTTTTACAAATCAAAATAAGGAAAGAAATTAACTCTGTTTTGGTGATTGATATCTCAGTTCAAATCGTGTAATTTTTTGCAAGAGCATAGAGTTTATATGGATATCAATAAATAATGGATTATTTCTAATCTAATTTTCTTAACATTTTTATTCCAGAATTTTCCTTTCGCACTGTAGCGTTTAACTTTATGAGTTTTCTAT
This sequence comes from Stegodyphus dumicola, assembly GCF_044657685.1. Lineage (NCBI taxonomy): Eukaryota > Metazoa > Arthropoda > Arachnida > Araneae > Eresidae > Stegodyphus > Stegodyphus dumicola. Next base: position 179,555,921 of record NC_140777.1, on the reverse strand, counting down.
AATCATTTACATTTGTTTATAATTTTACACGAATGAAAATGATTATTTAACTGTATAAGATTTGCTGAAAGATAAACGGGAAAACAAAATTCTATCCCTTGCGGACAAGAGAGTGTTTGATGTAATAATTTTTACATGTTTTCGTTGATAGTTTTACTTATTTTGTTTCATTTATGCATTACTACATAGTTCTTTTCAAAAATATTTTTCTGTGCCCTATGTCCGCATTTCAGTTTCAAGGAATTCTAATCGTGAAATCACAAAAAATACCTGCGCTTGTTAAGTAATTGTAAATCATCGATTCTTTCCTTCCTGTTTGCGTAATTCCTGCTTTTTCTTTTTTTTTTTTTTTTATGCTGCATCACACCATTTATTGCAGCGTATATATCTATCTGAATTTCACGAATTACATGTGTGAAGAAAAATATAGTCGGATGGGAATGATAAAAATTCACTTGGAATTTTGGATGAAGTGCTTCGCATGCATTTGTTGTTCTTTCTGATGAAATATCAGCGCAAGCCAAAAGTATTGGGGGAAATTTTGCATCCTCATCTAGGTAGTTCTCAGTTATGTAATCAGCAAAGCGTGTGATGATTGCATCCCGTGGTTGCTCTGACATCAGATCTTCAACAAAGCTATGGCTGCTAGGGTAAAAATAATTAGGCTTAGCCACACTTAAACACTTTTAAATTGTTGATAAAGTATTGCATGCAGATTCATTAAAGGTATAAAGACCTTAACTGAAAGATAAGAACAACATATAAGAATTAAGAAACTGAGCTCATTGAGCCGAGTAACAAAGTGGGTATATATAATGTGTATATATATATATATATTCATATACTTTTGGTTCGGCCGAATGCAACCAAAAACAGGTGTACATCTACATGCTATAGCAATCCTGTATACAAAATTTCAGCGTTCTGACACTACTCGTTTTTTGAGTTATGAGAGATACATACACACGTACGTACGTATTCTGAATCCATTTTAAATCAGATTTATAATTAGTTTGGGCAAATAGAGTCCTTTATTCTTTCCTTATGTACAGATGTCGCACAAAAACATCATTAAATTGCATTCAATAATTGTCAAAATGGATATTTTCATTGAAATATTATATCCAAAATTTTTCATGATTACAATAACTTCATTTACAAGGAAGTAAAAAGTATAAATTAAAATGACGCGCTAATGTTATTCGGATATTTCCGAGTATATAGCACAAACTTTTGCACCAAAAGTTTAAATTTTTGGTTTAAAAAATAAGCTTTTATTTATTGAGAGGCCTGATTGATTATATTAATTCTCAGTTCTCTTTATCTAATTCTTTCCTCTAGATAAATCTTACAAAAAACTTATCATAATAATTAAATTTATTTACAATTTATATGTCAGAGTTCCAAATGTGTACTAATGTTGTTGTTATAAGATTTCATGGTAAACTTTTTTAATTTAACTAATATTTTCTGCAAACATTTACATGATTAATTAACAAAAAATATTTCTAGCACACTTTGATACGGAATAATCTTTTGCACGTCAGGAAGCTATACTAAATTTTCCAGTCTAGTTCAGACATCATGACTATTATTGATGTCATTTTATAAAAAATATAATTTGTATGCTTTATAATTATTTAATTTATGATATTATTATAATACTTTTTGCTCTAATATTGTAATTAATGAAAGATGTTTGTAATGCTAATATGTATGTTTATTAATACCTTTTATTTTCTTTGTTAGCTCTTGCATTTATTACTGTTATTCAAGTAATTAGCGTGCTTGTTAAATATTCTTTACTTGTTCTTGTGATATGTAATTCTACTTCTTTATTTTAATTTTCCTCTTTGCTACAATTGGCTTCGAAAAGTAAAATTGTAACCCTGTAGGCAATGGGGGAAGAAATTTTTATTCGTGCAGTTGGAGTACACCCCTCTTGAGTATTAACTGTATGTCGGAGTTTACTTCAAAACACCTGTGAAAATCATTGCTATTTAAGTATTCATAATATGGCACTTTTTTTTATTTGTGTAATTTGTAATTCAGATTTATTTCTAGCTTCTATTTTCATAATGTTATACTTGTCTCCTGAATAGGTGTCCATAATGTGGGGAAAAAAACGTGATTTATTGTGTTTCCATTCATTAAAATATGTGAGGAAGAATGAAAGATAACTAACTATTGCTGAAGTAGTATCTGAAATTCATGAATTAAATAAGTAAAAATTATGTAATTCCAGCTATTTTCAGGAGACAATAAAAGCACAGAAAATCAGCATCAGACAACAAATACTGATTAAAATTATAACTTCCATGTCCATTTGTGATAGTCTTAATTGTTATGTCATTTTTAATAATTTCCAGTTCCAGTTTACTTTATCATTAAAATTACTTCTTTTCATATAATTGTTTCTAATGATAATTATGTGGTCATTTATTTTATGGAATTTTTTTATACCTGGCATTGCACAGTTCTAAAATCATTGACTATTTCCTCTCCATTTCTACCATGCTAATAAAACAGGAAGGGTTATTCAAAATGTTCAATCCTGCTTCAAGTAAACAAATTCCAGACTTCTTGTATATTAATTTTATATGCATAGATAAAAGTATGAAATTTCTGAGTTTTAAAAGGCACCCAAATGTTGCTGTGCCAAAAAAGGGTGATCCGAAATTAGTGCTTCTTGCCGTTTATGATATTGTAGGAGATTTAAACATTTTACCCTCCGGTTCAGTTGACAACTTTAAACTGTTTTTCATAGTTATGTCATTTGGGACTTTTCGATGTTTCAGCGAATGCCATTGTTATCTTAGTTGTAGGAGTACTATGCTGCTTTTTTAAATAAAGCCAACATAGCATATTCCCTTTTAAACATAATTTCGCGTTAATCACTCATATGCAAAAGTATATGACAGTGTTATAATGTATTTGGGTTAATTTTAGGTTATTTGAATATCTCAATGTGTTTGGAATAAAAGCAGTAGTATATTCCAACAGGGACGAAAGCAAACAGCTATCTGGTTTAACTGAAATGTTCCCAACTTTCTTTTTTTTCCTGCCGTCCACTTTTCAGAAAAATAGAAACCACACCGACCTTCGTTCTTGAAATCAATATACAGTCAAAAGTCTTTAATCCGGACCCGTCGGGACTTCGGCGATTCCGGATTATAGATCATCAATTTAAATCTGGTAAGATGGCATGCAGAAATTATAAAATTAAAAATATGAAACCATAATTTATGAAATAAAGAGCAATAATGATCTAAAGGGTATCAAAATTTACAAAAAAAAGCTTAATATTTATTTGTTTACTTTATTAAAAATTTCTTTTAACGCGCGCATGCGTAAGTCATACATTACGCATAGTCGAAATTAGAAAATTGCAACCAGAAAACTATTTGATGTGTATTCGTGATATTTATAATGACGAGGAATTTAATTTAAATCATATCAAAGACGGAGTACATCGAGATGAAATACTACATTTAGTAACGAATTATAAGCCAAATAAAATAAAAACATCTGCCCTGAAGATAAGGATAGTGCTGACAAATCAACTTCCAGTTCATTGCGCGCCGCGATGTTCCCCCCCCTCCTCCGCAGAGCAGCGTGAAATTGATAAACATATTTCGGAATGATTAGAGAATGAAAGGATATGCCTTTATCCATTTCTTGCTGAGTAATTCCACTTTTTGTTTGATGGACATCGAAACATGCTTTCGCTTTGTAGATCCTTTGGTAGCTCCAGAATCGGAAATTCTTTTTGACATAATCGAAAGTTCAAGCTTACTTTTATAAAATTGCTCTAACAGTCTGCAAAAAATAATAAGCCGGATCCAATTAGAAGATTAAGGAACAACGCAATCTGCAACATTAACTAAAACAGATAATTGTAGCTTAGCTTATACCGTCCGTTATACATTAAACGCGCATGCGTAAACGTATTATGCGCGCAGAAAGTTTAGCTTTGAGGTCCTAATTATAGATCATTCCGGATTAACGACTTTTGACTGTATTAGTTTACATAGTTTTCCACCTTCTTTTGGTTCATAGCCCGCTTTTTCAAACAAAATGTCCCTTTTAGGTGAAATATAAATGTATTATGCACTGAAAAACAAGGGCATAATTTTAAAATTGTTAAAAGTTATTAATATATAGGAGTATTGCTAAAAGTTTGATTACAAATATACATATGGAATAAATATGATAACAGTGAGAGGACTGATTTTGTATAAAAATATATTTCAACATTCGGTGTCATATTTGTCATCAGCTTGTGCAAACTTGTAAATATAAACTTTGTCGATCAAGCCGGTACTTACACACACATACTCTAGTGTGTATGTTCGTGTGCTAGTTAAAGAGGTATTTCGGAACAAAGCTACTACTATAACCAGAGTCGCGATGGTCTGTTTTCTACCCTCGCCAAAATAAAATATGCATCTAGAAAAAATATCGTTTCAAACTTTCAAATCGCTTTGTCCTTTAATGGAGGAGGAACTGCCGTTGATCTCAAATGGAATTTCAGTATTTTAAGCATACAAGTTAACAAAGGACTTGGGCTGTCTGTGGGTAAGACATTTATAACAATTTGTGAAATGTGTGTTCGAGGATTTTTACTATTAAAATTTTCATCGCGTTTCTGCGAATATAGTCCCGGGAGGCCGCAACTTGTCCTCAACGTCCATTGGCGTAACCAGATAAGAAAGATGCGTTGCAAATGGTGATTCCGAGGGTGACGGTCGCTCGTGTAACGAGCTCCCGCCAACGCAGGGCAATTCTCCGAATTTTTGCGATAATAATGATATTATTGACCAAGATATGAATGAAATTAGGGATCAAGCTCCCTCTGTGCAATCAGTGTCGCCAGATGACGAACGCATGGACCTGGTTATCAAGTTTTATGACATGAAACAGCAGTTTGAGGCCATACAGCGTCAGAAGAATTTTATGAAGAAGACGCCAACGCCACTGGACCAAAATGGATACGACCGGGCGGGTAAGTCACTTTTCCATAAGATTAATGACATTGCTAATGCTCTAGATGTACCCATTTTTCACCTTCCCTCAACCAGAGAGGAATTTCTAAATATATTGGAGAGCGAGCGCTTAGCCAAGATGGCTGCCGCTCAATCCGCAGAAGATCCTAGAAAGCACGAGGCATCTATTCCCACGCACGAGGTGCGGGGGAAACCGGTCCAGTCGACGTCATCGCGGAAGCGAAAGACGCAGACTATCGACTCCGACAGGTTTATCACCCCCGCGGCTCGAAAGCAAGGGAAGGCGCCTATTGTGGATCTCACAATAGATGATTTGGCTCTAAACACTAAAGATGCAAATAATATTATTCCAAATTCCAAATTGACAGCCACTTCAAAAAATGCTACTCCTAAAAAGGAGAGGAATACTAACAAGTATGAAAAAATCAAAAATTCATTAATCAGCGATCAATCCAATGACGCAGAAATTGCTACTGCAAGTACTAGTGAGGGAGTTAATTCCGAGCAGGCACAGAACGTACCCCTCCCACCCACCGCAGTCTGAGATTCCGGCAATACATCTCAAAAGCAGCAAAAACTGGAAGACACAAGTGTCTTTCATGAGAGAAATTGCCCCTAATTTACGGAGCATCCTGACTGGACCTTATCTCAAAATTTTTGTTCAGACAGAGCTGGAGTTCAGGGAGGTCACCCGCTGGATGAAGCAAGCCGGCATCCATTTCAAAACTTTCGATCTAAAGCAGGACCGGCCAGTCAAAATTGTCATCAGAGGCCTCCCTGTTGAAACTGAAATCGGGGATATCAAAGTCAAAGAGGAAGTTGAGGCGATGGGATTCAAAGTGCATCGCATCGTTCGGCTTACTCAGCCTGGCTCCAGACACCCAATGCCACTTGTTTATTTACAAGTTATCCCACACCCCTTCCTCGATCATCTGTTTGCCGTCACTGACATGTGGGGCACAGAGATCAGCATTGAGCGTTACCGCGGCCGCAAGGGCCCTACTCAGTGCTTTCGGTGCCAGGGCTTTTTCCATTCTTCGGAACTCTGCACCCTTCTAATCCGTTGTGTCAGATGCTCTGGACCCCATTGGGCACGTGAGTGTACCAAAGGCTTAGACGTACCTGCCACTTGCTGCAACTGCGGTGGAGATCATCCTGCTTCATATAAATCTTGTCCTCGATACCCAGGTAATAAACGGGCTCGCGGTAAAAATTCCGCGCCTTGGACTAGGGCAGCTGCTCAGACAGCCCCCCCCCCTCAGGGTTCTTCTAAGCCCCCAGCAACTGCTGAGACAAGACGTCCCATGCCTGCTCCCCCAAGCAACGTCAGTTCACCATCTTATGCACAGATGGTGAAGAACACCACCGAGCACGGATTCAAATCCACGAATCCAAGACTGCCGGTTGCAGAAGCCCCTGCAGCCCCAGCAGTGTCAGCCACAGCAGAGTGTAGCACTGATTCAGACGATGTCTTTGCATCTACACTAAAATGCTTAATTGAAATCTCCCGCGACCCAGCGGTAGACAAGCATATTCTGCTCCTTGCCTTCAAAAAAGCAATGCCTAAACTCAGGCAAGCAGATGCTTTAATGAGGGCATTTTACATTTATGAAAGCTATGTTGAGCTTTCAACCTAATCTGGCTTTATTAGACCCATGTCTTCTGTTTTTCAGTGATGAACCTCTAATAACGGCTTAAAATTCAATTTTATGAATAACAGTTCAAATACCACCAGAGAACTGACCATTTGCACGTGGAATGCCAATGGATTAACATCAAAAATTCACGAAGTTCGTGATTTTGTAGTAGAGCACGATATTGACGTGTTTTTAGTCCAAGAGACTCACCCTACCCCAGGGAATACTCCCAAAATTGGGAATTATGACATTTATTGCACTGACAGGGTGTCACAGGGCAGAAATCCCTGTGGTGGCGCTTGTATCTATGTGAAGCGTTCGTTAAAGCACCACATGATACCGTCCCCTGATTTAAATTTTTTGGAAGCGACAATCATCAAAATTTTCCTTCAAAATACCTCCCCGCTGACAATAGTCTCAGCTTATCTACCTCCACTGTCTACAGCACGTGGAAGGCCAGCTTTTCCTGTCAGTGATTTTGATAAACTTTTGAATATTTCAAATCACCTAATAATTGCTGGTGATCTAAATTCACACCATACCGCATGGTTTTGTTCTAATAGGAACAGGTATGGTGTTAGTCTAAATTCATGGTGCCAGAGTAACCATGTACAGATCATAGCTCCTACCCTCCCGACTTTTTACCCTATTAGAGGGTCCCCTGCAGTTCTTGATCTGGCTGCCTTTTATAATATATTTTTTCGGCATGAGATAAAAGTGATTCAGGAATTGGACTCTGATCACTACCCCGTTTTGATATCCCTAGATATTCAAAATCGATACTCAAAATTAGAGAAGCAAGTCTCAACAAATTGGGACGACTTTAGATTTATTTTGGAAAAAACTTCACTCCCTCCCATCAAAATTTCCAGCAATTCGGACAGTCATATCAAAAGTCTGGAGTCTATTGAAAGAAGCGAGAGCTGCGGCTTCAAAACCACGCAAACATTCAGGTGCTAGGCTCCCACCTGAGACTAAATTCAAAATTAAGCAGCGAAATTACTTGCGAAGAATTTGGCAAAGGTCACGAGATCCCAATATCCGTGCCCAATTTCGCAAGATACAGAACGAGATAAGGACCGAAACCCGCTTATTAAAACAAGCGGAGTGGAAAACATTCATTGAGTCCCTAACGACTGAAGACAAATCGATTTGGCGCGCAGCCGCCCGATTACGCAAACATAAAACACACATTCCGCCCCTTCAAACGGCCGATGGCGCGCAGATGGCCTACACTGACTCAGAAAAGGCGAATGTCATAGCTGACATCCTTGCAACTCAATTCACAACAAACCACGACTCCTACTGTAACCGCCCGGTTACACAGGGGCGCATACAAGCACGGGTTAAAGATTTTTTAACACAACCTACCACATCTTAACTCAGGCCGACGGACCCTTCTGAAGTCATGGTTTTCATAGACAAACTGAAACCTGACAAGGCACCTGGCATAGATTCTATTTCGAATCGCATGATCAAAAACTTCCCCCCTATGTTTATCGTATGGATCACGGTACTCATAAATTTAATGCTCAGGAGAAGCTATTTCCCCGACTGCTGGAAAATTGCAGCAGTCGTCCCCATTCCAAAACCGGGACAAAATTTAAACCTGCCCGTCAATTACAGACCCATCAGTCTGTTATCTTCTCTCTCTAAGATCTATGAATTTGTCTTACTTAATCGCCTGAATGAATTCTGTCGGGATCAAAATTTACTAATCCCGGAACAATTCGGCTTCCGACCTAAACACTCCACCGTACACCAGTTACTCCGTGTAGTGGAATTCATTCATGAAGGCTTTCGTAAGTGAGAGAAAACTGGAATTGTCTATCTAGACGTTGCCAAAGCCTTTGACAGGACTTGGCATGACGGGATTATTTACAAGCTCATGCGGCTTGGTTTCTCGGCTCATCTCATTAAAATTATTAACTCTTACTTGACTGGACGCAGTTTCCGCGTGCGAGTTAACCACGAATTCTCCTCTCCCCGCCCAATCTATGCTGGGGTGGCTCAAGGAAGTCTCCTCGCCCCCGCAATCTTTAACCTTTATGTAAATGATATTCCTAAGGCCCCAAATATCGATCTTGCATTATACGCAGACGATACAGCCATCATTTCTCAACACTCCAACACCCTCCAGGTAATCTCACAATTGCAGAGTTACCTTTCGACCTTAGAACTCTGGCTCGGTCTGTATCAAATCAAAATTAATGTCGCAAAATGTGCTGCCACCATGTTTACCTAACTTAATGCTCTTCGGTGAACCCATTCCCTGGGTCTCTTCTTACAAATATCTAGGTGTTTTACTAGACTCAAAATTAACTTGGCAGCCTCACATCCGCAAAATCATAGCGGGTGCGACAGCTGTCAAAACCGCCCTACGCCCCCTCTTAGCTAGTCATAGCGACTTGTCAACTGATAACAAAATCTTGCTCTACAAATCAATGATTAGGCCGGTTCTTACGTATGCGTGTCCCGTATGGGGCCCATGTGCACTGACTAACAAAAAACATGTCTAAATTTTTCAATCTAAAATGCTTCGGGAAATTCTAAAAGCTCCGTGGTTTGTACGGAACGAAGAGATTCATAACGACCTCAAAATTATGCCCATTAATCGCTATATACAGCGACTTTCGGAAAATTTTTCAAAAATATTCAACGTGTTGCAAATCCTGTGCTTCATATGCTACCCGTATACGATCCTGCTGTTGCTTCTTCCCGAAAAAGACCCAGAGCGGTTCTTAACAGGGAATATTCAGCTCTACCATTTAAACGGGCTAGATATGAGCACACTGATAGCCACGTGAATAACTACCTCTCGTTCCTTAACCCCCCCCCGCCTCTAAAGTTCTTTAATGCACACGGCATTAACTCGAGGAACCTCCTTAACGTTTCTTTAATAAGAAACATCACAGTCAAATAGGACTGATTTAACATACTTTAATCTATCAATTACAATAAAACTGAAAAAGATTTTTTAAACTGAAAAAGATTCTTTAACTTCTCTCTTCCTTTAAAAAGGAATTTTCTTAGGCGCTTAACAGCGTCCTTTTGGCTTTTAAAAACCGCATTGAATAGCGGTCAAAAATGAAACTTCTCCCTCCCAGCTGATCACTGACAGAACTACTCTTTCGACCTGTAAACAGGTTCCCCCCTCCCTCCCACCTCGAAGAACGCGCATCGGAATTCCCCTGCGTATTCTTCATCTGACGTATGCAAAGAAAATGATTATCAAGGTTCAAGGAAACTTCACCTTTTATTTTTCTAGTCAAAATTTTTTCTGACTGCCCCTATCTAAATTATTCTGGCCCTTTTTCGGCGCAAAATTAAGACCTTCTGAGTTTTTTGCCTTTTTTTGACTCAGTGTGAAGGCACTTACTCCAAGACATTCGGCTTATCAAAATTTTTACCCTATTTGACAATACCCTCTTTCGGATGATTTAATTTCCTTTGAAGATGTGGAGGTAAAGGCGTAATTGCCTATGAACTCGGTAAATTGCACTTCCTTGATCCTTGATCCGTTGCAAATGGTGCATTCGTCAACCAAAGTTTGAAGAAACTTCTTCGCAGAGGGGATTGTTTTGGGTAGTGATTAAGGAGTTTTTAAAATCCCAGTTCCACCCATATCATTTCATCTCTGTTGCCGAATTATAATCCTGAGATGTAAAGAGACGCTGACATTCTTGCAAATAGTCTCGCTATTTGTAGACCGAAAAGGTGTGAATAGTGAGTGCATGAGTGATTTTGCTCTAGCTTGATCGGAGGGGGACATCTGTCCCCGGGCACAGCATTCAGGCAGCGCCCAACTGCTGTTCAGAAATTTTAGAATGATTATGTTTTCCATTCTGGGCAAATAGGAGAGGGCGTGAAATCTTCAATTTTTCCCGGGTGCTGGAAGTCCTAGTTACGGCTCTGAGCTTGATTCAAGATATATCAAGTAACATTACGAAGAGTACAAAATGTTGTAGATTTTGTGATGTAAAATTGCTTGTACGAATAACTAAATGAAGGAAATTTTCAAGGAGCATCATCCATCAAATATATATATCAGGAAACTTCAGCATGACGGCAATAAACTGGCTAACATAAAGGCCAGTAATTAGGCAGGGAGCTATTGATAGTTAAAATGATAAACTGTTCTGAACTGGCTAATTTTTTTCAAAGGCTCAACGATATGTGAGTTTCTTTAAAGAAGGAAACACCTTTCTGTAGTTTTTTACAAGTTCAGAGTTCAACCGCGATGGATTCCCCCCCCCCGATCTTTAAGCAGAGAAAGATTAAGGGATTTGGGGAAGTTTCACTTTTCCAATAGGTATATTGATCTTATCAAATTTGCCATTTCAAAATTGATTATATGAAGTCAGAATCCTTAAGGCTAAGGGGTTCTAATTTTCTATTATCACTTTTTTCTCCTTCGAAAATTTAGTAAATCCACAATAATTTGTTGAGTAATCTTGAGAATATACTAGAAAGGTCTTGGAAACATCGAACTCGCAGCTTTTCGAACATATATACATGTTATGAAATTGCTCATCTAAAAATACATAATTAAAAAAAGTTTAGCAGAGTTTCACAGCGACTGACGTTTGTTTTCAACCATTGTATTTCTGAAATTTATTTGCATAGATCTTGTACTATATATTGAAACATAGACTCAAAATATTTTTCTAAGATTCAGCCATGCTTGTTGCAAAATTTATTCGAAATGCATTAGTCGCTAACTCACATAATAATTCGGGCACTTGAAAACTGTTAAAAAACTTTAACAGATGAAATTTCTTTTCATAATTTTTGTTTTAAATGAAAACATACAACAAGCATTTTTTTAGAAGTTTTTACTTGTTGAAGAGTTTCATATCTGAAGTGAACACGGCAGGACGCTTGGGTTTTCAGAGCAGAAAAAGTTATAAAATAATACACATCCAGAAATAAGTGTCAAAAGTAGCTAGTTATCTGATACATATGTAGATCATATGAGCAGGAATGTGATATATTATTACATGTATAAAATGTTATCGAAAAGTAATTGCCATGCGTTTTCTCAATAGACGCACATCATTCGACTTTTAATGCTAATTTAGCAACATAACAGAACAAAATTAGGAATCAGATGCCAAATAAATATAAACACATCTCAATCTCATTTTTCTCCATATATTTTCCTTTTCTCCCTAGCACTTATTCCCCACACGATATTTACTTCCGTTGGCATAATAAAATGTCGCCCATATCCTTTAAAGAAGCCAAGTTAGGGCAACCAAGGCTGTTCTCCGATCCTTATCCGATATTTAAATATTCATCATTTTCAATATGGTGAAAGTAGTCGAAACATCTCTGGAGGGGAGGAATAATCCTTCGTGTAAAGACTTCAGCTATCCTTGATGTATTAAAACGGTGGAAACTGTGTGGAACTGTTCAAAATACACTAAATTCTGCACTATATTCCAATCTAAAATGAAGGAATTCGGGACTTATTTTACGAAAAATCAAGTATAATCCAAATATTAATGCTATGAAACTTGCAGTCGAGTTAGAAGAACAGTTTGCAATAACTCTTAGAAGAGGACATATGGGCGATCAGCTATCGGTATCACATTCTCTGTTTCATTTTTGATTAGGTTTGAAATTTTTCTTGAGAAAGTACTGCGATAAATTTTACAAATGCAATTTCCAATACAGTACCTTACAGATTACATTTGGTGTCTTTGAAATAATAGCAATAAATGGTACGAAAATATAGTGAAAAATCATCAGACACTTCTTTGCAGTTGTGACTCTAGAATGCAGATTGACAAAATTCATACCCAGGTGTATTTTCTTTCGCCGGAGAAAGCGAAGGGCAAACATGTACTCGAAACAGTTCTCTGTTTTGTTTTCGCACTAATAAGTTGTTTGCGAAAATGCTGTGTGTCCTTTTCTCAGAAATACATATTCTTTGGCTGTGTGTCCATTTGTTAGAAACCTACATAATCTTAGAAACTCTTAGGAAGATATTTCACAAAGATTATGCGAGAATGTAAGTGTTATTGGTGCAGTATTTCTATTATTAAAATTAGTTTTACTTTTATTTCTTTAATTACCTGTCTATCTGCTTTCATAAATTTCAAAAATTAGCCATTTGAAATCAAATCTAGTGTTTTGAATAACTTTGCAAACTTTTTGAATCACTCAGGAGCAAAGACATTACCAGCGCCATCTATTGGTCAATGGAATTGGTGTTGGACATGCTAATGTTGTCAGGTGTGTTTTTCATTAATGTAGTAATGATGTTTGTGGGAAATCCCGTTCTTTATCTAGTCATCAATTGTGTCAGAGGAAATCTAGCGAATGCTGATAAGTATTTCGTAATGTGTTATCATAATTGCTGTAGAAATTTCTTTCCGGTAGAAGCATGTGTTGAAGACGTATATTTGTTAAAATTTTGGTGAGTTTTGTTTCTTCTTTAAGTTAAATACTTCGTGTTTATATAACGTATTCGTCTTAAACTGAATTCCATTTCGTTTAATATTAAATAACTAAGTGTTATTTTACACATGATGTATGTTTTAATAATATTTTACTATCCCATTACTTACTACACGATTGATAGCTATATTTTATCATTATAATGCCCCACAAAATGTGAAAGGAAAAATTTTCTGTATTAAAGTCGTAGCTATTTAATGTAATTTAAAACATTGGAAAAAACTTATATAAAAAGCTGCACTTATTTTTATGCTATTTTATGAGCTTATGTGATTCGTAGTTCAAGTTATATATGCAGTTGCTCCAAAAAGTGTTTGAACACTTTAAGAATTTGTAGAAAAAGCGGTGTATCCCGGAATTAAATTCGAATGTAAAGCAAAATATTTTTTCATATCATCTCCATATCCATATTTATGTAGGACTCCATGTAAGGAGTCATAGATAAAACATGCCACAAAAGTGCACGAAAACTTTTTCGTAAAACTTCATTAATAAATTTATAGTGTGACACTCTTTTTTTTTTTTTTTTTTTTTTTTTTTTTGTTGTTTTTTGTTTTTTGCATTTTGTTGACGTTTAAAAATTGGTTTGGCTTTATTCTTTGTTTGCTTACTTCGTTATAATTTAATTAATATTTAAAAATTTGTAATAGTCTTAAACAATAAATATCACTCAAATATTTATCATTTTTCATCAGAAGGGTGTAAAATAGATCCAGGATATTGCTGAATTAGTGAATTTATCTTATTCTACGGTGCATTATGTGTTAAAATGCGTTAAAGAAGAACATCAGATCGAAAATAAAGTACGTCGTCCAGCAAAGTTAATTCAATGTATCAGATGTATATATGTATGTTATCAGAGATTTATAGTTAGAAAATCTGTAAAAAAATCCACGTTTGAATGATCTAAAGATTTCTACAGAATTTACTGAACAATTTTCTGCTTCAATTTCACCTGAAACTGTTCGACAAGTACTCAGATCAGCTGGATTACATGGACGCTCAGTTCGAAGAAAATTTTTTCTGAGCACAATAATTAGAAAGCTTATTCTTTTCTTCACAAAATCAACAGTAAATAAGCCTGAAGCGTATCAAAACCATGTCTTATTTGCGGACGAAAGCAAATTTAACATTTTAGGTTTGAATGGGCATATAATTTTATGGAGAGGGAAAAATGAATAACTTAATCCCAAGACCTAGTTTGGTACAGTAAAGCATGGCGGGGGAGGTGTCCTAGTGCGAGGTTACATGTCAGAATCAGGATTAGGTAATTTAATGTTAATTGATCACATAATGAACCATGCTCTTTGTTGAAATATTTTAAAAGATAACTTAAAATTATCTTCCCAAAATTTGGATATTGAAAAATTTTTTTTTTAAAATCAGGATAGGATAACAATCCTAAGCATGGCCCTCAATGTTAGCCTTTGGTGTGTCTGTAATTATCCACATACTCTAAAAACACCACCTCATTCACTAGATTAAAACCCGATAGACTGCACCTGGAGACAATTACAGTTTAGAGCAGTGATTCTCAACCATTGTGCCTTGGCACTTTTGTGTACCACCAAATTTTAGAAATGTACGTAGTAAAAATTATAATGGGTTTAATCTTAGTATACAGTACACATGAGAATTGGTGAAATTCAGTTTTTAAGACATTAATAAACGTACCAATTATGGTATCTAAGTCGATTTTGGTGCTGAAGACTTTTGTATTTGAATTAACTTTAAACAAAGAGGAATAACTAATTTTGCTTTCTGATAATCAAGATTTAATTTTAAAATATTCAGAAGAATCAATTAATTCATTTTGGATTAATATTAGATGCAATTATCCCAAGATGGCCAAAACAAGCTTTAAAATTATTATTACAGTTTTCTACATCTTATTTTTGTGTGTTATTTTCAGTATTAACCAATATAAAAACAAAACAAAGATCAAGACTGTTAAATGTAGAAAACGATATAAGAGTAGCATTGTCATCTGTACGTCCAAATATAAATGAAATTATCAAAAACATCAAGCTCAAATTTCTCATTAAAAGTAGTTTTTTTATTAACTTGTAATTAATCCCTTAATAAACGTACTGCTGTTTTTGTAGTACATATTTTACAGTCAAAATTAGTATCGTAAACTATTTTACACAGTGTATTATAGGTCAGTAAACAACTTTTAAAATTATCTTTTTCTTTGTGTGCTGCCAAATTTTTGAAATTGTTAAAAGTGTGCCGCAGTAAAAAAAAGGTTGAGAATCACTGGTTTAGAGTATGAAGACACAACATAAAAATGTAAACTGAACTAAAAACAGGAATGATGGAAGAATGGTGGAACGTTGATGCAGATATTACCAAAAAAAAAAAAAAAAAAAAACTGGTTAACTCTTTGCCCAGATGTGTGAAAGTTTTCATAAGTGCTGCAAGATATCCTTCAATATATTATCGACATAAATACTACAATATTTACTAATATGTGCAGATTTTCAGAGAAGACTTTTGTGGGGTAACTTTTCTGCCACTTTTTTATTAATGAATTTTCCAAAAAGTTTTACAATGTTTATAAAATAACTAGTGTATTTTTGCTACGAAAAATTTATAGATATTATTAAAAAATTCTCATTGTGAGTCACTGTATATGTAGAAAGTACAATGTATCTTTCGTTTTGTTCGTTTGTTTAAAAATGTGTTGGTGATATATAGTTCTTCTGAAACCAGATGTATGTGAAGTTATTGGAAGTTAGTCCTGCTTTTTTTATCCATGTTAATATTTTTATATATGGAACTTATACAGTCAAAAGTCGTTAATTCGGACACCCATAATCCGGACATCAAAGCTACAAACTTTCTGCGCATGCGTCAACGCGACGCATACGCAGAAAGTTGTTATTGCATTGTGTCAATGCGACGCATGCGCGTAAGACCTTTACGGCTGCGTGTGTGCATGTACATAATACGTTTACGCATGCACGTTTAATGTATAAAGGACGGTATAAAATAAAATTATCTAATTATCTATTTCAGGTAATGTTGCAGATTGCGTTGTTCCTTAATCTTCGAATTGGATCCGGCTTGTTATTTTTTGCAGACTGTTAGAGCAATTTTATAAAAGTAAGCTTGAACTTTCAATTATGTCAAATAGAATTTCCGATGCTGGAGCTCCCAAAGGATCTACAAAGCGAAAGCATGTTTCGATGTCCATTAAACAAAAAGTGGAATTGCTGCAAAAAATGGATAAAGGCATATCCTTTGTTTCTCTAGCCATTCCAAAATCTGTTTATCAATTTCATGCTGCTCTGCGGGGAAGGGGAACGTCGCGGCGCGCAATGAACTGGAAGTTGATCTGTCAGCACTATCCTTATCTTCAGGGCAGATGTTTTTATTTTATTCGGCTTATAATTTCTTACTAAATGTAGTATTTCATCTCAATGTACTCCGTCTTTGATATGATTTAAATCAAATTCCTCGTCATTATAATTCGCTTCCGATAGTGAAGAAAGTGACACAGAGGTTATTGAAAACGAAAAAATTTTGATTGAGAAATTAGTCGGTATTCTCGACACAGCAATTATAGGACTTGAACAGCGGAACTTTGTAACTGAACAAGAAATTATGTCTGTTTATAGAATTAAAGAGAAAGTGTTATCACATAAAACGAAGCAACTTAAACAACTTACATTGAAAGAAATGTTTAATAAAGTAAACAAATATATATTAAGCATTTCTTTTTGTAAATTTTGATACCCTTTAGATCATAATTGTTCTTATTTCATAAATTATGGTTTCATATTTTTAATTTTATAATTTCTGCATGCCATCTTACCAGATTTAAACTGATGATCTTTAATCCGGAATCGCCGAAGTCCCGACGAGTCCGGATTAACGACTTTTGACTGTATGCAGTGAATGTCCTAGAGAAGCAGTTCTCAACCTTTTGACTAACATGTACCATCTAAATAAAAATTGAAAAACTTTAATACCACCACTACATTTTACAATGATTATTTTTCAGTTTCTCAGTAGAAATATTAAAATATATATATATATATTGCCATTTGCACAACCTATTGGCTATTTGTATTATATATGCAGACATAAAAAATATTAGATTAAAAATTGGTTACCATTTTAAGTATCAAAATTTAAATTATAATACTTTAACAGTAAAATGTAGTGTGAAATTTGGGCCGTTTTAAGATAGATCAGTTTCTCTATGTCTGGTATTATTTCATTTAGTTTTAACTGCAAATTAGGATCCACTTATAATTTTGTCATGTATTTATTTTTCAAATATAACATGGGAAGAAAATCCTTGTTCATGTGAATAAGTTGTACAAAAAGGCAATAAAAATTTAATAGCTTTATCTGAAATGCCTTTAATTTTTTTTTTGATTCAGTTTAAAGTTTAAAAGTGTGTTATTTTTTAAATCTTCAGTTAGAGTTCAATCACAGGAAATTTCTATCACTTGTTAATTTTCTTCATAAGATAAAATGAGTGCATTTGAACAAAATTGATGTCTAATCCAATTTTCTCTTTCATAATCCATGAGAAAATACATATTGAAATTTATGAATGAAAAACAAATATTTTTAATATTAGATGCTAATTCTTCTTTTATTTTCAAATTATTTTTGGATCAAAAAGACAATTTAAAACTTTGCCTCTGGAACCATCTTACTTCGCAATGTAACAAAAGCGTTTCATGTTCATTACCTGTCTCTTGGCATAAAATCATAAATATTCTTGAATTTAAAACTTGGCTTTTAATAAATCTAACAATTTTGACAGCTTGATACAAAACGATTTTCAGGTTTTCGGGAATTGTTTTGGCTACTAAAGCTTCATGATGAATGGAGCAGTGAGTAGATTTAGTTTCAACTGTGAATTTCTTTATTTGCGAAATAACATTGACATGTTTTCCTGTTAAAGCCTGAGTTCCGTCAATGCACGTATTCCAAGGAATATCATTGTCAGACATAAAATATTCAATTACTTTGAAAATTTCATTTGCAGTTGCTGTATCATGAAGAGATTCACAAAATAAATACTCATCGGCAATTTGTTTATCTTCTTCGAAAAATATGCAAACTAATAACTGAACAAAGTTCGTTACATCAGTACTTTCATCCAACTGAATGGGAAATACACACTGTTTTATTTATTTATTTTGAATAAGTATCTCTTTTATGGAATTAGCCATTTCATGAATTCGTTGACTTGTTGTATCATTTGATAACTGAATGTTATTAAGTTCATTAGCCGCTTTTTATTTGAATAATGTTAAAACAATAGCTTTAGCTGCTGGTAATATAAAGTTTTCTTCGATAGTGTGAGCCTGCTCAGACTTGGCAATTCTTAGGCTTAGTATGCAACTAGCTTCCAAAGCTTTTTCACATAAAGTAACAAAAGCTTTCATTACTTGTTTACTATTTTTGAACTCCGATAATTTCCTCTTAAAATATTTTTAAGATTTATCCTTTAAATTGGCATGCTTAGATTCAAGATGTCTTTTAAGAAACAATGGTTGCATGCTTTGATTGGAGAATAGTTCACCGCAAACAACACATTGAGGTTGATGGTCCATTTTATCTACATTCGAAGTAAACCCACATGGTAAATAAATAAAAAAATTCCTTTCAGTATTCTTACTGCTAGTAAATTGTTCTGGATCCATCACCTGTGAATCATCACTTTTCTGCTTAGTCAGTCCTAGGCATTTTTCCATTTTTAAAATCTAGATTTGTTTTATTATTTTTCACAAATATTTAAATGCACAATGTATTACGAGTTCTTCAGAAACAAAAAACGATATTTTCAAATCACATAAAGAAGTAAGGAATACCAAGCACAAAGAAGACAAAATACATGCTCTTAGAGACAGCAAATCCATGTAAAAAGATGACTTTAACTGAAAATAGAGCAATATGAGCCCAGAAACTGTGGCCACATAAAGTGAAGACATGTTAATAAATTGATCAGGTCTAAAAGAATTAATGAGACACTATTATATTTTTACAGGAACGTTATTTTTATTTCCTATTGAATACAACAACCATTTGTATTACTCCTTTTAAAAACATCATTTATCAGAAATTTTGTTATCTCTATGGCTAAAAGAATATTTGTGAAAATAAAACGGGATTATTTTGTTAAAATCTATGACTGTTAGCCTTGAACAAAGCTCAGATCGCATGAATTTACAAGTCTGGAAGAAAAAACTTAAACAGGCTGTTGGAGTATTTAATTTTTGAATTTAATAATTAAAATACTTTGTTTCTTTGCATACCACCTATTTCTATTTTTTACAGAAAACACTAACTGACATTTGATATTAAAGTGGGATGTATAAAAACTGGAAGTTCTTTGTATGTTGCAGAAATGTGCAGAGTTTAAATTAATATCTCAATTTCCTGGTTATAATAATTAGAAACAATAATCAGTCTTGTTCCCTATATTTGGTAATGCTATCTTTGCTGTAGAATCCCTTTGCCCTTCCACATTAATAGTATAATAAGTTTCGTTTAGAGCATGTGTTGGTGTGTCTTATTATTAGAATGTTGATGAATTAACTAGCTACTAGATTACGGAAATATTCCATCGCAGGCATTTGGTAATGCTTAGAACAATTGCATATTTAAAGACAGCTAATATTAATTAGAAGTTTACATAGAATAAAAAATATTTTCAAGCATTTTTGGTAAAAGTTACTTAATGAATGTAAGTTGGTGATTTTAGTGACATTTATAAAGGTCACAAACTATCAGTATTTTTTGTAAGCCCACAGACATGATCAACATACAGTGGATGGACAAAAATATGGAAACACCTTGTGAAATGCATGTTTGAAAAGAAAGATTGATTTTAATGAAATATGTAGGTGGCGCTGGTGTTTTTGACTACTGACGCCACCTATACAACTTCGTAAATGTGCTAAACAGTTCATTGTTGTCGGAGTACTGTTATGTGAGGTTGTCATTGCGTTATGTCAGAGTTAACAGACTTCGAACGTGGGCAAATTGTTGGAGCACGTATGGTAGGTGCTTCCGTAAACAAGGTAGCCGAGGTGTTTAGTGTTTCAAGAGGTACTGTATTGAAGATTTATTTCGCATATTTGAAAAGCGGAAAAACATCATCTGCTAAATCACAGCGCGGATGAAAGTGTGTCCTGAGTGATCGTGACAGACGATCATTAAGGGCAATTGTGACGAAAAATAAGAAGACCACAGCTGCAAAAGTTACTGCTGAAATGAATGTTGTGTTACCGAACCCTGTGAGTACCAAAACAATTAGAAGGGAGATTCATAAACAGGGAATTGCTGGCCGTGCTGCAATTGAGAAGCCACTCATCAGTGATGCTAATGCCCGTAACAGGAAAAGGTGGTGTTTAAGTCATAAAGCCTGGACTATAGAGCAGGAGAATCGAGTAATATGGTCTGACGAGTCTTCTTTCACATTGTTTCCCACTTCTGGTCGAGTTTACGTCTGGAGAACGCCATCTCAAGCCTATAATACAGACTGCTTGTTGCCAAGAGTGAAACATGGCGAGGGTTCTGTTATGGTTTCGGCAGCCATATCGTGGTTCTCTGCTAGCCCCATGATAACTGTGTCAGGGCACATGACTGCCAAGACTTATGTGAACATTTTGGCCGATCAAGTTCATCCCATGGTACAAACTTTGTTCCCCGATGGTGATGGTGTCTTCCAAGACGACAAAGCCCCTGTTCACACAGCTCACATTGTCCAGGACTGGTTTTCTGAGCACGAGGATGAGTTGTCCCATCTCCCCTGGCCACCACAGTCACCAGACCTGAATATTATCGAACCTTTGTGGTCTACATTGGAACGGAAAGTGCGTTCTCGTTATCCACCGCCAACATCGTTATCTGAACTTGCCACCGTTTTGCAGGAAGAATGGTATAATATTCCCTTGGCAAACATACAGGAACTGTATCCATTCCGAGAAGACTGCAAGCTGTTTTGGATGCCAACGGGTTTCCTACACCATATTAAGCAAAGAAACATGTTTTTTTAAAGGTGTTTCCATATTTTTGTCCAACCCCTGTATATTAAAATAAAACACTTTAATAATTTAAATTGCAAATTTTAATTATTAAATAAGGGTTATATGATACAGTACAAAAATAAAGCTGTTGTATATACATGTACTTGGGTTTGAATTATTCATTCTTTCTATTGCTGGTGGAGGTGGAGAGAACATTAATGAGGTATACTCTACATTGACATTTGTGACTCTTTTCGCAAGTCGCAACAGCCTACAGTTGTCAGAATTCAAGGCCAGTTCACACCAATGTGATCATACATACGTCGGGGCAGAAAGCAGTAACCAGTCAGAAATGTGTTCTGAACTGGTATTTTCCAGATAGTGAGAAAGTTTATAGCTTATTGAAGTTCAACTTTTTTGTTACTTTTCCGTTTTGCCGGCGCAAACGATAAAGTCGCCAGTAATGGTACAACTGATGCCGAACGGAATATCTTCGCTGGTAACCTTTTAATGCCTCATTTTCAAAACAAGTCACAGCCATTTCTTATCAGGTTGATTGTTTTTCAGTACTGGCATACAATTACATAGAATTTTTACAAAATAGCTAAATTTTATGCCATAAGACCATTCGCGGTAATTAAGTCAATTAGAATGCAATCAAACCGCTCACCCTAAGGTGAAAATATAGAAAAGGCAAAATCAAAGGTTAAATTCATCAATTCTAATGAGAATACACTAGCGAAGTAAAGCACCACGGTTTTACATAATTTCTGAGTAAGCTATTCGTACGAATTGAAATAATTCTTGCATTTAAACTTGTATTCCAAATTAAGATTTAACTTAGAATTAATGCAGATAATTACTGAGAGAATTAGATTTTTGTAGCGCAGTTTACGTGAGATGAGATCACTAGGGGTCACGTGATACGAACTGGCGAATCAGGATGTTGAACCATGAAAGCATAGTAAATTCTTAATTTAATGTCTTTTTACAAATTTATTATCTTTATTTATTGGCTTTTTCCCAAATTTTAAACCATATTAAAATGTTTATGCCTTCAAAATAAAAAATTTTTAGACCCAACATTTGTTAAAATTTTTTATGTGTATATCGTGTGTTGTCGCCAACAAAGTCTGCTTGGCGAGATTTGCGCCGGTGAAACGGAAAAGTACCACTTTTTTCTGCATCTGTTTCAAATATCCAATTTTTATTGCATTTTTAAATGAATATGCTTCCATAAACTCTTCTTAAGGGAAACATGAAACCGAATCTGGTTAAAAAATTTCATGTGATAATTAAAAATATTTAAGTTAATATAGTAATTAAATAAATTATTGAAAAAATTCTGAAGTTTTTTTAAGAGTTAATAATCCGTAATTATCGACTATAAATGAAATGTGGATAATTTTTTATACAGTAATCTACAGCAGTAGATTGTTGCAAGAAAATGATAGATTTTGAAAAACCTAAGATTTTTAATTTTTCTTAATCTGCATGTTGATTCATAGTGTCTTGTTACCTAATGGAAAAAACATTGGCCTTTGAAGCTAAAGATTGTTGGTTCAAGTCCTACCAAGAGCAGTGTTGTGACAGAACTGGAATTTAAAAAAAAAGGGGGTAGTCTATATTTTGGGGTACCCCTTATATTATTGGTTTCATTTATGGTAACCGGAGTATTTTCTGGTGTATGTTTTGGAAACCCTATTATGACATGATTGGTTGGATCCTATCATGACATGATTGGTTGTAATGTGTGATCCCGCTGATTTCAATTGTTGAGAAAACATTTCTCAAGACTATTTCTCCATTGGCATGTTGGTTGGGAAGTACGTTGTGTATTTTGTACTTTTCACCATAAAATGGCTGCCGGTGGTAAACTAGGTGTTTGGTGGTATAGAATGAGGGAGTGGAAGGGTTTTTTTTAAACAGGACAGAAGAAAGGAAACTTTGTTGGATGTAATTCAACAGAATATCTTATAATTAAGACACAATAACACGCCGAATAAATACTAATTCAGAAGTCAAACAACAAAAATCAGCGTTATATTTACAAAATTTTCACAGGACTAGTTTCGATGGTTTTACCGAACCACCATCTTCAGCTGCAAAAACGCAAATGAACAAGATAGGAAATAATGATTAGATTAGATAAGAAAGCCTGGACAAGAATAAGCAAGTGGCGCCATCTGTTGGCGAAACCAGAACTAAAACATAATTTCTCTAAAAGCCGAAGGCAAATTTGGATTGGAATTAGGATCGTTAACTAGAACAAAAAGATTTTTATGAATGTGAAATGCCTCTAGAAAATCCAGTTCTCCAATGGAAGATGTTTTTTGAATAATTTTGGCAGCAGAAAAATTGAAAGTGTGATTTTCGGACCAACAATGTTGAGCAACAGAAGACTTCTGTGTTTCCTTTTTTCTAACATATGCCTCATGTTCTTTGACGCGAAATTTTAAGGCTCTCTTAGTTTGGCCAATGTAAATTAAACCGCACTGGCAAGGAATCTTATAAATACCCCAGGAATTCAAATCCGGAATGGGGTCCTTGAGTATAGAAGTCGGAATTTTATTGATGGGAGAATAAACAACCCGAAAGTTAAATTTCTGCAAAATATGTTCAACTTTATAGCTAATTGATGGAAAGAAGGGAATGACAACAGAATTTTTATAATCTCCTAAAATAAGAGTGTGGCTTTTAGTGTGTTGAGATGAGAATTTTTTAACTGCTTGATTAATAATGTTGGGTGAAAAGCCCCTGTCAATAGCTATTGCTTTTAAATAATTTAGTTCTTCATCAAGGGCTAGTTAGGGGGAGCAAACTTGAAGAGCACGGAAAACATAGGAATAAAATGAAGCTAACTTTTGTTTAGTCGGATGACATGATTTAAAGTGTGGTGGAAGGCAAACCGATGAAGGTTTACGGTAAACCGTAGTACTGAAGTTGGATGTGTTACGTGTGACCAGAATGTCGAGAAACGGAAGAGAATTGCAAGTCTCAAGTTCAAAAGTGAACTGAATAGCAGGATCGATAGAATTCATTGTTGAAAGAACTTCATTTAAATCATCTTTATTACCTTCAAACAGGGTAAACGTATCATCTACGTAGCGGAACCATGCCGGGAAGTTTAAAGTTTCAAACAATTTTAATTCATAATAATGCATGTAGATATCAGCCAGGATGGGACTGAGGGGGCTTCCCATGGCTAATCCCTCAGTTTGCTTGTAATATTTATTTTGGAAAACAAAATGTGTTTGTTTCAAACAGAGTTGAATGAGAGAAATTAGCTCATCAATTTCGATGCAAGAGAAATGAAATTCGCGAAGTCTTGTTTCTAGACATCTTAATGCACCCTCCACTGGGACATGGTGAATAATGATTTTACATCAAAAGAAACCATGAGTAAATTACTAGGAGAAATGTTTTTAACCTTTTTTACAAACTCTATTGAATTTTTTATGGTGTAAATGTTATTGTCTAATAGAGTGGAAAATCTATTAATAATATTACAAGCAAATAAATATTACAAACAAACTGAGGGATTAGCCATGGCAAGCCCCCTCAGTCCCATCCTGGCTGATATCTACATGCATTATTATGAATCAAAATTGTTTGAAACTTTAAACTTCCCGGCATGGTTCCGCTACGTAGACGATACTTTTACCCTGTTTGAAGGTAATAAAGATGATTTAAATGAAGTTCTTTCAACAATGAATTCTATTGATCCTGCTATTCAGTTCACTTTTGAACTTGAGACTTGCAATTCTCTTCCGTTTCTCGACATTCTGGTCACACGTAACACATCCAACTTCAGTACTACAGTTTACCGTAAACCTTCATCGGTTTGCCTTCCACCACACTTTAAATCATGTCATCCGACTAAACAAAAGTTAGCTTCATTTTATTCCTATGTTTTCCGTGCTCTTCAAGTTTGCTCCTCCAAACTAGCCCTTGATGAAGAACTAAATTATTTAAAAGCAATAGCTATTGACAGGGGCTTTTCACCCAACATTATTAATCAAGCAGTTAAAAAATTCTCATCTCAACACACTAAAAGCCACACTCTTATTTTAGGAGATTATAAAAATTCTGTTGTCATTCCCTTCTTTCCATCCATTAGCTATAAAGTTGCACATATTTTGCAGAAATTTAACTTTCGGGTTGTTTATTCTCCCATCAATAAAATTCCGACTTCTATACTCAAGGACCCCATTCCGGATTTGAATTCCTGGGGTATTTATAAGATTCCTTGCCAGTGCGGTTTAATTTACATTGGCCAAACTAAGAGAGCCTTAAAATTTCGCGTCAAAGAACATGAGGCATATGTTAGAAAAAAGGAAACACAGAAGTCTTCTGTTGCTCAACATTGTTGGTCCGAAAATCACACTTTCAATTTTTCTGCTGCCAAAATTATTCAAAAAACATCTTCCATTGGAGAACTGGATTTTCTAGAGGCATTTCACATTCATAAAAATCTTTCTGTTCTAGTTAACGATCCTAATTCCAATCCAAATTTGCCTTCGGCTTTTAGAGAAATTATGTTTTAGTTCTGGTTTCGTCAACAGATTGCGCCACTTGCTTATTCTTGTCCAGGCTTTCTTATCTTATCTAATCATTATTTCCTATCTTGTTCATTTGAGGTTTTGCAGCTGAAGATGGTGGTTCGGTAAAACCATCGAAACTAGTCCTGTGAAAATTTTGTAAATGTAACGCTGATTTTTGTTGTTTGACTTCTGAATTAGAATATCTTATACTTGAAACAAAGATCAAATCCGATTGCTGGAAGTCATACAATTGTCTTTTTGATAATGGCTTTGTTCACCTCTGAGTAAATCACGCAGTGACATTTAAGAATCCTCAAACTTGAGCTCATATCAACACTATTGAAGGTATGTTGGGCTTAATAAAAAAGGATTTTTGAAAGAAATGCCACTAACAGTTCGCAACTAGGGAGGATATTTTTGATTCTTACTTTTGTGCATTTATATAATGATTGCAATATAACAGCTTCTAGGTCAGATAATTTTAAACAGTTTTTGGATGCTGTTAAGAAATTCTGTGTACCACACACCAAAGACACAGAAATTTCTAAATAAGGCAAGTCGATATTTCTTCTTTTTACTGCGCAGATTATATAACATGTATTTCAGTTTTTATGTTATTTCCTTGTTTTATTTTGATTTAAAATGCAGTTTATTGAGATTATATTTTTTATGTTTTAATTATGTTTGGGATACCATTTTACTTGATGGGGCATTGCATGTAAACAAGAATGGTGCCAATTTTTGCCAAGGGGAACCCTGAAATATATTTTTTCCCAAAAAATATTTACAGAAAAGTTTATCACTATCTTCAGAGCAGCCAAGATGCTTATTCAATATGTTGAAGATGAAGATTGAAAGTCAGTTTCTCATAGAAGACACTTTAGCATGAAGGTAACATGTGAAGAAATTACAACAGATACTAGGTATTGTCGTTTCAGGCCTTGCTTTCTCCCTGCTTTGATGAGAATGCCATTACAACAGATTTTTATCCACCCCCACTCATTTTTTGTGCAAAGGAGTTTGCATTTATTTTTTAATGACTGCAAACATAATTTTCATCATCTAGGCAATATCATGTGCAATATTCTTCTTATAATAATGAACCTTTGTCACAATTCACGAGATAGTCAGCATAAAAGCCACATGACATATGTTAAACAAACAAAAGCAATATTTGCAGGGGCATAAGATTGCTTTTTTTAAATACCATTTTAAAAGTGTATCGAATTCTTAGTTTTAAACAGCTAGGGATAATAAACCATTTGTTTAAAGCATTTAGGAAAAATATTATTTATAGAGAAAGAAAGTTTGACAGTATGTGGCATTTAAATTAAGACAAAATTCAACATTAAATTGAAGCTGATTTTATGAAATACTTCTGGGCATTTTAAGGCATCTAGTCATTTGAATGCTTAATTTTCCTCAAAAATGCACAACCATTTTTCACTCTGATTTTATAAGAACCACTCCAGAAGTTAAATCTTGATGATAATTTTACATTAGTTTATAGAGCACTTGCATGAGCTCTAACAAGTTTACTGCTTGTGGAGTTCAATTTTTTAAAAAAAAATTATGTAAATTGTAGTTACTTCAGTGAATTATAAAAAAAATGACTTCATAAAATAAAACATAGACAATTCTTCATTAATGTATGAATGACTAATTTAAATAATTATGATCACATTCAAAGGTAACATATGTATATATATGTATATAAGGCAAGAAATATGTTTAGATTTTTTCTCTTCTCTATATACATCTTAGAATCTGCTTCCTTTTTCAAATGCAATACAGTACAAAGCCCGTAATCCGGACGTCCCATTATCCGGAATGATCTATAATCCGGACCTCAAAGCCACAAACTTTTTTATTGTATGCTTTACGCATGCGTGTAAAGAATGCGCATGCATACATTACGCGTGAGCGCGTTGAAAGAAATGTTTGATAAAGTAAACAAATATTAAGCTTTTTTTTGTAAAATTTGATACCCTTTAGATCATAATTGCTCTTTCATAAATTGGGGTTTCATATTTTTAATTGTATAATTTCTGCATGCCATCTTATCAGATTTAAATTGATGATCGATAATCCGGAAAAAAATCCTAATCCGGAATTGCCGAAGTCCCAATGATTGCGAATTACGGACTTTGTAGTGTATTTGGTAATAACCCTATAAATCTTATGTAGACTATAATTAAAAATATTTTTTATTACATTAATAAACCATTATTAAGGGAAGGATACATTTTATAGAAAATTTTATAGTCTAACCCCATGAAAAATTAACTTTCTAAAATCAAAATGTAATAGTCATTCAATAAAATTATAAGTTACATTAGATATATACAATATTCTTTTCTGTTCTCAAAATGATTTATTTCTGTGATATTCAGAAAAAAAAAATTGTGTTCTGCTTTTAGTGAAGCTAGAAATTCATAAAATTGATGAGGTGTCATACAAAATTAATTAAAAAGACTTTTGATGTCATTCAAATGCATCTCCTTGCTGAAGTTGTCTCTCGCAAGTTGTCATCTTCTGCTTTTTCTTGTATGTAAAGCAGGAAGCAAAAAAAGTTTTGCTCTTTCAGAAATTGGATCCGTTTTAATTTAAAAATATAATTGTAAAAATGCTACACAAAAATATACATTTTTGCCCAAGTTTCCAATGTGAAGAGCCATCTAGTGTGTGCATATAGCAGCCTTTAAAGCAAAATTTTATTCTGTAGTGTTAAATTAATGCGCACAAGCATTTTTTCAGTTTTTGTGCAAACAGACTAGAATGAATGTAGCTTTAAGTATAGAAGTATCTGAAAGATGACACTGATTGCAGTTCACTGCAATTATAATTACTGTTCTTAATATATAAGCTATTTAGCATGAGTAAGAATTGGACATTTGTGATGTTGAATTAATTTCTGTCTATCGGTTTTCAGTATGCATATCTGCATCAAAGTCCATTTATGATAATTAAATTTTAATATCAATTAAAAATATTAATAACAATGAGTGAAAAAAAAACAGTTCTATATATCTCCCATTCTACTGGACCAATTGACGAAATTCAAATTGCATTTTTCATGTCTCGAAAGTGCGACTTATTAGATATATATTAGAATCGAAATATGGAAAAAAATTATCATGTTATTTCAGATAAGCCTGATTTGTGTCAAAATACCTATGTTAGAACAGATTTATATATAGCACTGTTCTAATATAGGTATTTTGACACAAAATCAGCCTTTTTCTGAAATAACATACTAATTTTTTTCTATATTTCGATTCTACATCTCGAATTATGCCAGTGCCTATTGTCCTATGACAGAACACTATTATAGAGAAAATGAATTAGATTTTAAGATTTTATTGATCTTGAGTAATGTTTCAGACCATAAAACTGATTTCTCTGATTTAAATAAAAAGGTATAAATAACTTTTGTTCTTTCAAATTCAGTGTCATTGATATAATCGATGGAAACCGTAATTTATGAAATAAAGAACAATTATGATTTAAAGGGTGTCAAAATTTACAAAAAAAAAAAAGCTTAATATTTATTTGTTTACTTTATTAAACATTTCTTTCAATGTAAGTTGTTTAAGTTGCTTCGTTTTATGTGATAATACTTTCTCTTTCATTCTATAAACAGACATAATTTCTTGTTCAGTTACAAAGTTCCGCTGTTTAAGTCCCTTAATTCCTGTGCTGAGAATACCGACTAACTTGCCAATCGAAATTTTTTCGTTTTCACTAACCTCTTTGTCACCTTCTTCATGTCTTTATCCATTTTTTGCAGCAATTCCACTTCTTGTTTGATGAACATCGAAATATACTTTCGTTTTGTAGATCCTTTGGGAGCTCCAGCATCGGAAATTCTATTTGACATAATCAAAAGTTCAAGTTTATTTTTATAAAATTGCTCTTACAGTCTGCAAAAAATAATAAGCCGGATCCAGTTCGAAGATTAAGGTACAACACAATCATCAACATTAACTGAAATAGATAATTTTAGCTTATACCGTTAGTTATACGTAAAATGCGCACGTGAAAACGTATTTTGCACTTGCGCACATGCATATGCGCAGTCGTAAAGGTCTTACGTGCATGCGTAAACGCCTATGCGCATGTGTCAACGCTGCGCATGCGCAGAAAGTTTTCAGCTTTGAGGTCTGGATTATGGGTGTCCGAATTAACGACTTTTGACTGTATTTATTTATTAAATGTTAAATGCACGCGCTCTTGTATTTTCAATTTTCCAGTTTACCTTTCTTTTAATATTCGTCATGCGCTGCACTGCGCAGGAAATAAAACCATTTAATTTACAATTCAACTAACATTAGCTATTTATATACCAAATCCGTAACACTACTAAAAGTATTCAAAGAGAAGAACCCAGTGCTTATTCTTATGTGTAATTTAATTTCAATTTTGAAAACTTTAAAATTTTTATATTCTATATATTCTTGCAAAAATATTTTGTTATAATTTAATATTGAAAGAGTATGTATATAAATCATATTTTACCTTATTTTATTTGTATTATAGTTTTCCTGTAAATGGCTATTCCTTTTGGCGAAAAAAGAGAAAAACCAGGTTTGTATTTAAATTTGGATATATATATATACATAATTCTAATTCTACATTTATAGGATTTTTTGAAATTTATTCATTTGAATTTTGTTTTTTATTCTTCATGAAAAATTGGTTCCAAATTTCTGTCTTTTTTTCTGGTCAGTTTTCTGTGGCATAATGCACAAAAATTCTTGGACTAATTCCATTTTTTTTTTATTTATATAAAAATTTTTCATGTTTGTATATTTATATAATATAGAATCAAACCATTTGAATTAAAAGTTTTTCTGTGTTTTAATTAGTGATTCAAATGATGTTACTTAAATGGAATTTTTGTCTCTGATATACCAGAGTTTTATATGCATTTTAACAAGCTGATCTTTTCTCTCGTATTCATCTAATGACTACTGAAGTCCATTTGCGATTCTTAAATGGAAGACAAGCAGTCATATTTAAAAGGAAAATAAGTTTTTAAATTATGATATAGTTACCATCATATTCTTCAACTGTCTCTCAAAGTTAGCAGATTCCTTTGTAGAAATTATGTAGTTTTTCTGCCAAGATGTTGTGAGGAAGCTTTCGCAGCTTACTGCATGTTCCATCAAAAGCAGGCCCTAAGTTTTAATAATTTTTTTAATGCAATGGAAAAACAGATAAACTACAATTAACTTATATTGTTCTTTAAAAAAATTAAACTGCCTTGTTGAGAATCAGTTGTATTTACATAAAACAAAGGCGAATATCTTATGATTTACCGTATTAGACGGCATATAAGACGCACCCTTATTTAGAAGGCCACACACAAGGAAAAAAAGTTTCAATAGTCAGCGCGAAAGCGCGATACTACAATAACTTAAAATACGATTTCTTTTAGTTTTCACGTTTCGTAAAAGCCAAATAAACAATCATTGAATGCAATTACCAAACATATTTTTATTAAGGAAAATTACCGAAATGCCTTGCTGAAATTACTGAAATGCGTTGCTGCTGCTCTGTTTCCATGCACTTTGGCGTAGTTTAACACTCCTAGTTTATACTGACTTGTATATCTTAATCTCTTGTTTCCTGTAGTCATATTTTCCAGGGTATTGTTTATAAACAAATAGTTTTAAGCACCGATACCGACACGTGTGTCGGCTGAGTCAAAGAAAGTCTATGTAAAGAAGGAAAGGCTCCATAGACGTAATGTGACCGTCGAACCTGTTCAAACTTCGACATCAGCTTCGAGCTTTGGCGCTTTTTGGCGACAGATATTTCACGCATGCGCAAAATAATTATGGCAGATGTAGAAAAAGTTATGTGTGTCTAGACTTTTATCCAGGCTAAAAGTAGCATTCAATATTGAAAGTTAACCTGTGTCCTTCACGTATAAGACGCAGGTAACTTTTTTGAGACCAAATTTAGGAAAAAAAGTGCCTCTTGTATGCCGTCAAATACGGTATGTTGTGACATTGTACTTATCTTTTATTGATGCTAAATTGCATGATTTAATGAGTTATGCATACTTTCTCATATGCTTAATTTGAGGAGGGGGCAAGAGGAAAATTCTAAAATATTAACATTAGTTCAATGTCTGATAGTTGGGCTTTCACTGTAACATGATATGGCATAAGTAAAATTTTTCTTTCTCTATTAAGCAATTCTCTTTGGCACAAATTACCTTCATTTGCCACTAAAATGTCTTATTGTGCTACTTGTCCATTGGTATATGACATGTCTATAAAATGAGCACTGTTATTGTCCTAAAATTATATTCCTGTTACTTGAAAAAACTGGGCATGAACATTTACTAACAGGAAATGTTAGTAAATGTATGCATTGTGAAACTTCCTAAACGATAGTAGAAATTTCATGTAAATTTCTGAAAAATCTTTAAGCTGAACATTTCTAGACAGTTGTCTTTTTAAGTACAGATTCTGTGAATTATTTTAACAGAAAACAGTAAATACCATTTTACTTATACTTTATGTTGAAGTCTCTTTTGCTACTTTTAGAATAATACTTTTATCCAGTACTTTGTTGAGAATAACACTTTTAAATTAAAGTTGAAATGCATTTTTATTTAATTTAATTGCATGTAAATCTCTTATTTTCATTTGATTTGACTGTGAACTGCAGTTTAAACTAAACATCTAGAATTATTTAGATTTAGGTGCATACTTAGCCAATGCTGTTGGGAATGAATAAATCTACAGCCTTTTTTCCCTTTCTTATAGATAAGGTAAGGGTCTCAAACTCAAATTGCATGCGAGCTGAGGGGCCAGAACATTTTTTAAATGAAATTTAAATACATTCTTTGCAAACCAACATCAACAACAATAAATAAATAAATTTCATTTATTAAATATTTATAAATACATACTTAAACAACAATCATAATTATACAAAGGAAAAAATTCAAATTTTTATTTTCTATCTGAAGTCTAAAGATTGGCATGTACCTGCAAGAAATTTCTGTGGGTTATAATTTTGTAATTGAGACATTCTGATAGCTACATATTAAATTTTAGACTCGTTTATGTCAGATAATTTCAAAATGTTCATTAACCACTAAATAACTCACTTTAATCTATGTTCCAAAACTGGAAACACCAAAATACCACCACAAGGGAAGACTGCCACATTTGCTACATATCTGTGATGCATCACACTGTATCTGCAACAGACATTCGAGCTGTTGGTTGCACCAGAGTAATACAGTGAATTGTAACAAATTAGTTACGTAAGTGACAGCTCCAGAGAGCTGTGTAGTGGGCATATTGCTAACTTCAAATCATTGCTATCTGCAACTTCAGTGTTGTTAAGCCAGAGCTCATTGGAGGGAATAGAGATCTGTCGTGTTCTCAGATGAGAGCCATTTCTGTCTTGATAGCTGTATTGTAGTTAAAAGAAGGACAGGTGAATACTTGGATCCAAGCTGTCTATGGTATAGATGCGCTGGACCTACCAGGGCTGTGGAGTCGGTAGGGGAAATGACCAACTCCAACTCATGGAATTTTAGACTCTGACTCCTTCATATATATGTAAACATATACAAAGGAGTTACAGCTTATTTTTTAATATAAAAGACATAGATGATACAGGAAAAAAACTGATGGCATACGAAATTATTTTTATTCTTTAGAATTTATTTCGAAATGGAAAATCTAGCATTAGTAATTTCTAAAAAACAGTATAGCTTCAGCAAGATCTTCTTTGTTAGAGGACCATAGATCTGATTTGATAAACTTCAGAGCTGAGGAGAGTCTTTCCACATTGACTTAAGTAGGAGGAAAATACTGTTAAGACTACTTCCTTTAACTTTTCAGGATAGATTTTTATAAGTTCTTACAAGACCAATCGTATTTCTTTATATCTTCAAAGGCCGTGTAGAAATCTTAAGTGTATTTTTTCATTTTTATATCTAAAGGCTCTTGGTTCTTTATTTTCATTTGTTTTGTCTTAGACTTTTCAATGTTATCCAAAATTTCTGAAAATCTAATTTAACACTGGAAGAAGAGGATAGAGACTCAGTTGCAATGTCTGCAGTTTGACTGTCGTGATTTGAAGATCTCATTGTCTAACAAACTAGTTTCTCATTTCTTCATTTAAGAAATGATTCCTTCTGCAATAAACCCTCCATTTCAGAAAAAACAAACATCACATTTTTCCATTCTCGTCTCCTGTTAATTCTTCAGATTGTACCTTTTTTTGTGGCTGTATACAGTGTGGAAAGAAGAGTTTCCTATTCTGCAAGATCATTCCGCAGTCTTTCTGTTAGTGAAACATTAGAATTATCTACATCTTCTTAAAGAGTTCCTAATTCTGACAACCTTTATATCATCAAATGTGTATTTACCCATCGCATTGCTTGATCAATAATTGCTTCTTTTTCTAATCGCTTCCTAAGAATGGCATCAGTTTTGGGAGTTTTTGCTGCTATTACTGCTTACCTAAATTTATCAATGAGATTTGTGACTAAATGAATCATTTTAATCAATAATGGTAAATATCACATCCGTCTCCTCCCTTATATTTATTAATATGTGACTAAAATAGAAAATATCTATTTATTAATGTATGTAGTCCATAAATAAAAATAATAACTCAGTTTGTCATTAATCTTTTTTTCAATTCACTTTAATGTCATTTCAAATTTAAACTGTCCAACAAAAACTGGAGTCGGAGTTGACATGTTTTTAGCGACTCCAGCAATGACTCCTTTTACCCAAAAATCTGCCTAACTTGGACTCCACAGCCCTGGGACCTACACAAGGAGTAATGGTCTGGGGAGCAATTTCCTATAATAGCACAAGCAATCTTCTTATTGTTCCACTCACCATGACAGCAAATTTGTTTATCTTACTGGTGATTCCATTATTTGTGCTGTAGCTCATTCCATGGCCATTTTCTAACTGAATAAGGCTCATTCCCATGCTGCTGTTATCACCTGAAATGCCATATATAGTGTTGAGATGTTGCCTGGGAGATCATCTGATTTTTTTCTCATACGGAAGTCAAATTCAGCATCACCCGCAACAGTTCATCGTTGATTTAACTGACCAAGTGTAACATGCATGGAACTCCATCCCACAAAATGACATATGGCACCTAGATGACACATTGCATGTCCATTTACATGCTTGCATTCAGTATCATTATGACTACAATGGTTAATAATGTATCACTAATTTCACGTTTTAAATGCCTCTATTCATGCATATTTTAGCCTGTGACCTTGAAATAATAATCAAATAAATATGTTACTTAGACAAATATTTTGCCTATATTTCATTCCTCTGAATTTGGTACTTGCATGCTATCACAACCACCTTAGTAGAAAATCGCCAAAGTTTCATAATATGCCAAACTTTGGTAACCAGGCAGTGATCACACCGAAATTTCCACCACAACAAAAACCCATTCATAACTAGGTTTACTGATTATTTTTTATTGCAATAAATATATATTTGATATGTAAATAAAGTACATATGCATGTTATAATTTTTTATGATGAAATTAATTGTTCTTTATCTTCCCTTAAATTTGACAAACTGCCCCAGGGTGGTTGTGATAATACATTAAGTACCCTGATTTTTATTTCAGTGTTTGGATTTTATTTTCCATATGTGCATTAATGTATTCTGAATATATTATTATTATTACCATCATTTAGTGAATATTTTTTTCCTTTTTCTTTTCTCTCCCTTCCCTGGGGGGATTATATTTTCAGATATTTTAGTATTAAAATTTGCAAATAAGCATATTCAAGTTAAACTGTTATTTTATTGGCTTTAAGTTTCATTCAATTAATATAATGCCTTTTTGAAAACCATACTTTTTTTAGCACAATCACATAAAACTAAATGGGCTTCTACTAACAAACACCGTGATCAGTATGATGAAAAATCTAAAATTCCTTCTACTTCAAAACAAGAGGATGCTACAAAAGATAAAAGTTCAACAAAAAATTCTGCTGAGAACTTAAATTTTGCTGATCAAGATTTTGCTTCTCATGATGAACCATCTCAGAACTGTAAGGAAAAATAATTTTTCTCCTTCCTTAATTTTTTTTTTCAAATTTTTGTTTTTTATTTGCAAATGAATTATAGTGCTGAGTAGTTTTGTGTAATATGTAAAAACTATTTCTTGAGTTGATGTGATTCAAACAGCTGCTAGATAAAGTCATGGAAATAAAATATTTAATGAAAATATTAACTTTTACAATAATAAATGTTTTGTTAATGACTCATTTTATTAGTGATTAAATGAAAGTTGTGTAAAATGTCATTTTATGTATTAAAAAAGAAAATAAAAAATATGCTTTGTATATGTTACTTTGAAATTACAATGTTTTCTTTAATAAGAATAATAAACCAAAAATTAAAGAAGTGAACAAAATCTATGAGAAAGACAAAAGCCTCTGAAGAAATCTTAAATGTAAATAGGAAGATATAAAGTTTTAAAAAGTTTGGGAGTAATACAGTACAAAGTCCGCAATCCGGACTCGTCGGGACTTCAGCATTTCCGGATTAGGGGTTTTTCCGGATTATATATCATCAATTTAAATCTGGTAAGATGGCATGCACAAATTATACAATTAAAAATATGAAACCGTAATTTATGAACTAAAGAGCAATTATGATCTAAAGGGTATCAAAATTTACAAAAAAAAAAAAAAAAAAAAAAAAAAAAAGCTTAATATTTATTTCTTTACTTTATTAAACATTTCCTTCAATGTAAGTTGTTTAAGATGCTTCCACAAAAAATTCAAAAAGTTCCTTTTGCTTGTGTCATATATAGTGGACTTTCCAATGCCATATTTCTAGCATAATTTTGAGACGGATAGGCCTTTATCCATTTCTTGCAGTAATTCACTTTTTGTTTAATGGACATCGAAACATGCTTTCACTTTGTAGATACTTTGGCAGCTCCAGAATTGGAAACTCTTTTTGACATAATCAAAAGTTCAAGATTAATTTTTATAAAATTGTTCTAACAGTCTGCAAAAAATAATAAGCCAGATCCAATTAGAAGATTAAGGAACAGTGCAATCTGCAACATTAACTGAAATGCTTTGGATAATTTTAGCCTAGCTTATACTGTCCGTTATACATTAAACGCACATGCGTAAGTGCATAAATTTTGTAGTTTTGAGGTCCGGATTATGGACATCCGGATAACAGACTTTGTACTGTAGTTTTTTTAGATAAAATTGCACCCTATTTTTTTGCATACACCTTTGTCATAGCTCCAAGCTGTCAGTCTTTCATTGCATATTCAAGCAGATCACACAGTTTCCGAATTTTTAACATTTAGTATTTACCAAGGAAACTGTTTTTACTTCCTTGTACGAAGTAAAAAGGAAGTATTGTAATCACGAAAAGTTTTAGGCAGCATATTTCAACGAAAATATCCATTTTGACCGCTATCGAATGCAATTTAATGATGTTTTTGCGTGATATCTGTACGTAAGGACAGAATAAAAGACTCGTTTCCTCCAAAAAAATTATAAAACCACTTTAAAATTAATTCTGAAGAGAATTTTCCGTGGCGTATGTACAAACGCATGTACGTATGTGCGTATATCGCATAACTCAAAAACGAGTAGCCTCAGAACGTTGAAATTCTGTATATAGGACTGCTATAACATGTAGATGTGCACCTCATATTTTGGTTGCAATCTGCCGCACCAAACGTATATAAATATATTTATATATATATCCACTCTGTTACCCGGCTCAGTGATCTCAGTTTCTTTACCCTTATATGTTTGTAAATTGTACATTTTTTGCTTTAAAAATGATTGAATTGTGTTGTTTTTATCTTCCGGTTAAGGTTTTTATGCCTTTAATAAATCGGTATGCAATATTTTTAGAATTATCAATAATTTTAAAGTTGTTTAAGTGCCGCTAAGCCTAATAATTTTTTTGATGGCGACCGTTGCTTGTTTACATTTGAAACAGCAGAGTAGTGGATTTGTTGCCAATCTAGAGAAACGTAGCTTCGCAGCAACAAAGATAATGCCTTCATTTATTATTGCGAATTAAATCATACTTAATCCTTTCTGGAATTTTTTCGAGGAAATAAGTGTTTAAGATTTACTTTGTAATTTTTAATATAGATATTTTGAGTTTGAACTGAATTAATTGAATGAGAAATACTCAATCGTCTGTGAAAAACTGTTTCTTTTTTGTTTTGTTTGCTTAATTTATTTTATACATCATTCTAGCTTTATTATAGTATTTGAGTAGAACATGTGGCAACGATTAGATAATTCTATTCTTTAAATGGTATAAATTATGTGCATTATGAGTTATAATATGAACGAAATATAATATTGTTAAGTGAATCTAGTGCCAGAGTGTCGCTATGGTAAACAAATGCTAGAGTGAATTTTAAAGAATGCATTTATTCTATTGTGGTTTATGCGCTGTCGGTGAAGTAGATTTAATTCAATCCAATAAGTTTAAATGAAATGCAAGAAAAAATGCGTATAATTTAATATTCCGTACAAGGAAGTCATATGGTGTACACATCTGATTTTTTTAATAATAAATGAAATTTATTGAGTTAATGAAATCTGAATTGTGTAAATTCTATTTCATCATTTGTGGTGATTTCCAGCATTAAGTTATTTCATTAAATTTCGTTTGATCTGAGTACCAATAATCTGCTGTAGACATTTGTAGAACTTTTTATGAAGACTGAAACAGAGTTTTATCTTTTTTTCATCATTATTTTTTACTTCCAGTGCACAAAAGGCCTTTGGAAACTTACCCTTAGACAGTGAGGTACAAATAAAGTATAAAGTAAAAATATATACCAATAAAATTTGGTTAAAAAACCAGAATCTAGACTAGTGGTTAGACACTTTTTTTGCCTCGTGCATCTCTTTCTCCTTTGTTAGATGATCATTATCCTCCCTTGCCTTCCCAAAACTTGAAAAATACGTATACATTTATTTAATTTGAGATTTTTTATTATTTTTTTAATTTTATATTTATTTATTTATTTATTTTAATCATCGTAGTATGCTTTGTTAGATCTGTGGACATTTCCCCAAAAATTTGACCTATGAACTGTGAACCATTGCCTGAGATGATAAATTTATTTAAAAATGAATCTGCACTATTTGTATACATTTTGAAAAATTATCAACAGTCACAAATAAATATCTGTTTTTATTTTTTTCACTATGTTAGTAAGGACCAACCCTGGCACTTAGTGGCCAGCAGATGCATCGGCAGGTGGTGGATAGCAGGATATTCTGTATTACCTGACTGGATATTGTCGAATAATAAATAAGAAGCTGCGAAACCCCTCCCATAACCCTGGTGTTCTGTGACTCGTGCTTAGGGTTATAGTGTTAACTGCTGTTATAGTGTCTTAATAGTCTTGAATGCCTGTCTACTTCTAGAGTATTTTGCCTTACCCAGCAACAAGCAATACTGGGTGAAACTTTTTTTATTGTGTACACACTTTTCTAGTTCATGGAAATGACGATATAATTAGAAATTCTGCTATTGCAGGTAAAACCACTGCAATAGACCTTTTTTCTCAAAACAAAGAAACCTAGACAATATCAATCAAAGGAGCAGAAATGAATCCTTTATCGAGTGAGGCAGAAATGACCCCTATTCAAGTTACTCGATCAAGATCTGGAGAAGGGCAGGAAGCTATTAAAAGCATGACTGCTGCTCTAGATAAGTTCTCTAGATAGTAAAAAAAGCTGCTCTAGATAGTAAAAAAAGGAAAGCTCAGAGTACAAAAAAAGAAGCGTGCCCGAGAATTGAAAATTGCCAAAGGTGCTTTGGTTGAAAAACCCTAGAGCACAGGTGAAAAAAAAAAAGGCACTTTCAAAGGATGGAGCAGAATACAGTCCCAAAGATTGCCAAAGGAGACAGACCTGAAGGTTATACCTTCAGGGAGGCTCTTACGGTAGTCAAGATGGTGGTCCTTATTGAGGGACATCCTGAAAAACATTTATCAGAGGAACAGGCTACTGACCTTGAACTTCTGATAATGTTGACTGCTTTAGGTATTCTCAATACTAAAGAGATTCACCTGATCTCTATTAAGGGGCTGTTAAGACTTTATAAACAAAGTGAGCAACCCAAATGGAGCTAGGAAGCCTTGGATTTGGTAAGTTTGGCACAAAATGCTATTTAGCAGAGGTGTCTAATACCTGATAAACTCATCCTGAAAAAGGACCTAACAGATCAGTTTCTATGATTTTGTTTGGAAATGTGACTTTTATGCTATTTAGGTATCCATTTGGATTATAATTAATATCGTTAACTAATTGGCAAATGCTACAGGACTTGACATATTCACTTTCAAATCTTCGTAGCTTTAGAAAATAAACAATTTCTTTTACTCTCTGAAATTTTTTTCTTATTCTTAGATGGCCTAACAATGGCACATCATGCAGTTCGAGTAAAATTTGCTGGAATAACTGGCTGTAATTCATTGTTTTTTTTTTTTTTTTTTTTTTTTTTTTTCTTTGCTACCTTTGAATGAAATGGGAAATGATCAATGATTTCATTGTCAGTTGCCTTGTTCCTGATTTCCGTTATGTCTTGATGTTCAAAATGATCGGGTTCCATGTTTTGAAATTCTGGGTCAGCTTGTAATCTGAAGTAATTCTTTTATGAATCTAAAATTTCGAAGTAACGCATTTCTTTCTCCTCATTATCTACTGTAATTCATGATAGGTCATCCACCACAACATTTTTTTTTTTTTTTTCCCGACATATGTTTAAATTGTAAGTCTTATAATTTAAGAGCCATTCTCATGTTATGAGTCTGGATGACAAATTTTTCTCAGAATACAGATGTAATATGGCCACATGGTCCATGTATATGATAACAGGTTCTTTGTCAAGTTAAACTCTTTAAGTTTTAAAACATCTAAAAGGTCAGTTAGTATTTCTTTTTTGGTAGGAGTATAATTTCTCTGAATCAGATTGTTTTTCTAAAATCTGTTTCTGGCTGTCTGTCTTGCATAATCTGGCTTTTACCACAAAATTAGATGCATCTATGGGGATTTGTAACCTGCTGTCTGCTCTGGGAAATTTCAAGATAAGGGTTGGAAATAATGCTGATTTAAATTTTTTAAAAGCCGTATTCACTTCTCACTAAGTGAATCTAGTCTTTTTCAATTGAATAAGGGCTCTGCTGTATGAGTAAAATCTTGAATGAATGTTCTATAATATAAGCACTAGCCTGAAAATGATACTAATTTCTTTCCCACTTTAGGTGACAGCTAATTTTTAATCACTGAAATTTTTAAATCTTCAATTTCTATTCTATGCTATGATATTTTATTTTCCTAGTACAGAAGTTATTTGGCTGCAGACTTAGATTTTGCTGCTCAAGGACACTGAAGATCAATGTGCTTATCAGTTATGGATACTTATGGCTGTTATGTCATCTAAGTGCACAAATGTTGGTTTGCCAAGCACAGGCCTGAAATTATATCCATTGCCCTTTGAAAGTAGTGAGCTCCTCACATAGGTCGAACAGCATTCTAAAAATTGCATATATCCCTGATTTAGTAGTAAATGCTGTTTTTGTTATCTTTTTGACTTCATGCATATTTCCATGTATCCAACAATTATTGGTAAAATTTTCTTCAGTCGATA
Source organism: Stegodyphus dumicola (assembly GCF_044657685.1). Lineage (NCBI taxonomy): Eukaryota > Metazoa > Arthropoda > Arachnida > Araneae > Eresidae > Stegodyphus > Stegodyphus dumicola. The sequence goes on along the minus strand of NC_140777.1, from coordinate 179,514,576 downwards.
GCAAATTGCCATGCTTTAAATCAGTGGGAGATAAATTCTTTCTTTTTGCGTGACACTACTTGGCTAGTGTAGAGACTACTTGGGATTATTACTTTGATTTTTAAAATTTCTGATACATGCCTTTCTGTAATTTCTTTAACTTTATCGTCATGGTAGAGTTTCGCTCTATACGGGGGGACAGGAATATTTCCAATCTCATTACTTATCATATGCATTAACCCTGAGGTTTCATTAAACAAGTTATAAAAATTTTGTATTAACTGCTCGAATTTTTATCTGTTTTTCTGAAGGCAAATTCTTCAAGCCCAAAGCTGGCATCTTTTTTTCATTCAACCTGTTCATATCCAGCTGCAGTGACTCTTCCGAAAAATCAATTTGTGCACCTGCTCTTTTTGAGAAATCCAACTCCAAAGTAACACTTGCCTGCAAATTTGTAATTATGGGGGGGGGAACCACCTCATGTTGCTTATTTTTAACTTGTACAGTCAGTCTTTCACCCAGTGCATTTGTAATGGTTTTGGGGTTTTTCTTTTCGTCGCTATTACCTTATTTCCTGTAACTTTAAATAAATGAAATTTTCTAAAATTTTTCTTCAAAAACTTTTTTTCCAGAAACTATTCTGTGCTCCTATCTAGCAGTGCTACTGATGACATCAAATTTAAAATGATTTGGATGTTCAGAAGTTGACATGTTTAATTAAAACTGTATGTAGTTGAATCTGAGAGGCATTTTCTTTATTCTGGAGGGACTGACGTTTCTGACACACAACGCTCCTAACTAGTTTAATGGTTTCTCATTACCAACATAACTCTTTTCAGCTTGGTGATCTTCATTCATAGATGAAGAATTCTGTTGTTTACCAAAATGTTGTCTCCCAAGAAATTTATCACCTCTTTCGACTACAGGGTTTCCAGAACTTTGGTTATGTCCTTCATCTTACTTTGTTCATTGAAACATACCAACTTTCAAATTTCGCATTTTATTCAAAACATTTTTCTAACATAACAGGATTTCTCAGCTATGCAAGATCTTGGATATATGGCAACCACATGAACAATATTATCTCATGGTATTTATCCGATTGGTTTTTCCTTATGTAACAATTTCACCACCTAGTTTTTTTTTTCCAAAATGAAATCAGTCAACTCATGTGCATTCATCTGATATTTATCATACAGCTCTGATTCTAATAATATTCTATCTTTAACTGAAATGTTTTCACCTGTGCAGTTTTGAATGCATCAAATTTATATTCCCAGTTCACCTAGCAGATAATTTTTGATAGCCTTTGTACTAATTCAGCACTTGTCCCCGTAATGTGATGGTTGCTATAGCAACGTTTTGTACTTCTTCAATCAGATATAATAAAAAAGTAATAACAAACCAAATTCCTGCCATCAGATTATTGGAAGGTTTCATCAACCTTAGCGTTGTATCTAAAATATACCCCCAATCCTTCCGCTGGGCTAGTCAGTAATACAGAAACTTGGAGTATTGGGGGTGGATGCAGGCTAAAAGTCACCGGGCATACTTCTTCAGAGTTGGTTATCAGTTTTAGAGTCCTAGCTGTGTAGAAAAGTTTACTTCAGGCCATGGGTGAGTGAAATCTTGGAACAACTGGATAACTGCGACTCCCCGGAGGAGCTGGATTCTACATATGACTTCATCATAACTAAATTAACTCAGGCAGCAAGAGCTTCCTACAAACTTAAAGCTATTAAGCCGAAAACATTTACATCGTGGTGGAGCAACCACCTCAAGCAAAGAAGAAGCAAAATACGAGCCTTAAGAAGGCAGGTGCAAGCGGAGAATGATGAAGAACAGAAAATATTAAAGTTGGTACGCTACAGGAAGGAGCTAGCGCAATACAAAAAGCAAATCAAGGCAGCGAAACAAGAGTCATGGCGTAAGCACTGCAGTAACGTGCAAGCAACCTATGGCACATTACAGAAAATAGCCACAAATAAGGTTTTTCAACCCCTACAACTTACCGCTAAAGTAAAACAAGATGCAAAAAGCAAAACAGAAGCTCTAAACACTATCCTAGAAACAATCTTTGTTAAAGACCAGATGGAATTTGATTTAGTAACTCACAGAGAAATAAGGCAGAAGTTTAATAGGAAAAGCTGGAAAAGCAGCAACAGAGATATTACTCTTCCTACAGACCACGAAGTTCATAATATCATCAAAGCCTTAACAGACAAAAAAGCACCAGGTCCCGATGGTATAGATAATATCATTGTTAAAGAAATTCACAAAGAATTCCCAGGTTTGTTTCCAAAATTATGCAGAGCCTGCTGGCGACTCGGCTCTGCATAATTTTGGAAGAAAATAGAAGCATGAAACTAGCCGAAATTGCACTCTTCCACAAGCAGGGCAAAGATTCGTCAGACCCGGCATCTTATAGGCCCATAAGCTTACTGCCTTCAATCAGTAAGATTTTAGAAAAAGTAATTTTGCAACGCCTTAATTTCCACATGTGCAGGAACAAGTCTATAAACGAAAAACAATATGGCTTCTGCGCAGAAAAGTCCACAGATAATGCCTTAAAACAACTGCTAGACAACATAGAGCAGAACAAAGACAACAATATGGACACACTGGTTATTTCGTTGGACATCAAAGGGGCATTCGACTCGTTGTGGTGGCCAGATGTAGTCGAATGCCTAGACATCATCAAATGCCCAAAGGAAATCCTGAATCTTATACGCAGCTACTTGCAGGATCGTTGGATACAGGTTACAACGGACAATGATGTACTCAAAGTCAAGTTGGAAAGAGGCTGTCCCCAGGGTTCCTGCTTGGGACCTACACTTTGGAATCTTGTAGCGAACACAGCCTTTGCGCTTTATGACCAACAGCAAGGAGTGGGTATCCAGGCGTATGCAGACGACTTTTTATTGGTCATTTCTGGTAGCACGAACATTAGGTTAAAGGCACAAAACGCAATCAATACTTTTGCAAGCTGGGCAAATCAGCACAAATTAAATATCTCAGCAGATAAAACTAAACAACTGTTTATATGTAAGCATGGAGCGCGAAATAGGATTCCCAACATTAAGCTAAATGGAGTCTCTATAAAAAAGGTCACTGACCTTAAATATCTAGGTATTATATTTAACAATAGGCTTTCCTGGGTACCGCATATTAAAGAGCTTAAGCAGAAAATAAATCAAATTAGTAATTCCATGGTTAGAACATCAGGACCTCATTGGGGCACTCCAATCACTATGCTCAAAAGCTGGTACAGAACAATCTCAGAAAAGATCATATTATATGGGGCTGCCATATGGGGAAGGAAGCTTACTGTCCACATAAGAAGACAGCTTCTCACCATACAAAGAATGCAACTTTTGATCATATGCAAAGGTTATAGAACATCCCTAACTGCGGCACTGCAAGTGCTGGCGGGTATCCCTCCACTGGACCTTCTAGTGGAGAGATAATCATTATTAGTAAGGACATTGCGCCTAGAAAATAACGTCTCTCTGTGGCAAAAGACATTCTACCATACAGACTATGAGAAGCGCAAGCCGATCATGCTTGCACACCCTGCAGATACTGATTTATCGCACACAGTATACATGCAATACACGCCGCCAAATGAGAAGGCATTTGCCATTTATACAGATGGCTCAAAGACGGAAAAAGGCACAGGCTGCGCCTACTGTGTACTCCAAGAAGGAGAAATGATTAAAACTTGGGAAAGACGACTGGCAGACAAAAATACCGTCTTTCAGGCAGAGCTTCTTGCATTAAAAGCAGCCATCAATTTGGCAAAATATCAATTAGGATTAAAGGTCAACATATATAGCAACTCTGCCTCAAGTTTGGAGTCCATCCGAGGGCACAAGACAAGGAGTCCTTTGGTGCAAGATATTCAGAAAATTCTTCTAAGTATCCCACCAGATGACAGACCTATCCTGATCTGGGTTCCAGCTCATGTGGGTATTACTGGCAATGAAGCGGCAGACCTGCTTGCGAAATCGGCTGCCAATGACTCCAGTAGATTGGAAAACGCAGTAAGTGTTCCGCAGTCCTATTTAAAAAAAACCACGCTCAATAGCCTTTTTCAAGAATGGCAGAAAAGATGGGAAAGGGAAAGCACAGGGAGGAGAACCTACAAGTTCTTTCCAAAAGTCACGTGCTCAGTTAATACATACAGCGGAGCACAAACTCAATTCTACACTGGCCATGGTCCCTTCCCACATTACCTTAAGAGATTCGGCATACGAGCATCAGATTTGTGTGAATGTGGTGCGGTAGATGATGCAGATCACTTCCTCTTCAACTGCCCACAAACCAATAAACTGCATTTAAAAATGCCAAGCAGTGAATACTGGCCGCAATGGGCGGAGAATACCCGCGGCAACAAGCAGACGAAAACTAAAATAGAGGAGGTAATCAGGCTTTGCTCAGCAAGATTCTAAGAAATTCTCCCCCTCTCTTGAGAATTGTATCTTCGCAGCATAATTTTAATAGCAATTCAAAATACTACAACAACTGAACATCAACACTAGGAAAATAGCTCACCCCGTAGAATAATAACAGGACTGTAAGAGCAAAACTATTGTAATGTAAGCATATTACTATCCAGTTTATATGTACTTGATAAAAATAATATTGTAAAGCAGTTTAAATGATATTGAAAATCCAGTCAATGTGTAAATGAATTACAAGTTTAATTTTGATTATCTCAGTAAAAGTATTGTAAATATGAATTCATATAATGTCTAAATGTACACATAACTGTCATGATTTTATGTATCTGTCATATGTAACTTGTACAAGACAATGATTGTAATCAACATATCTATGCTTATTCACAGGCCTTGTATGCCCATGTAATATTTATATGTATATTCTTACACGGAGGAAATTTTCCCTTCTGCCAGGATGACTACTAACACTGTAAGACTTTTACAACAAAGTCAGGTCAGTGGTTATCTCAGGCGGCGCCCAGCTGTGTAGAAATTAAATCAAAGTATTTTGATTGCACAAGCGAGCTTATGTTGATTTGATAAGCAAGGTCTTGCCATGTATGAATTATTTTGGCAGTGTCTTAAGAAGGTTGTAAATAACCTTTTATTAAATCTTTAAATGAATAGTAAGCACATTAATATTTTATGTTTATGTCTTTAATTATTTATAACATTAATATTTTGATGTCAGCTAGTAGAATGTGTAAAGAAGTTAAGGTTCATCATTCGTATGCTACTTGCAATTTCACTAAAGCCAAGAAAAAATATAATTTCTGTTATCTTGCTTTTCATTAAAAAGACAGATTCCTCACTTACTGGCTAGATGTAAATTTCCATGGGCTTTTTGGCCTGTAACCCCTGTTCATGTTGAGAGTGTTAGATGTGTAGCAGAATTGCACTCGTGGAGAAAATGAATGTATGTGAATATCAAAAGATTTTAATGGGTCTTCAGACGTAACAGGATAAATGAGCCCATGTGTGTCAATCTGCAACTATGGAAAAACAAGGTAAAAAATACAGGTGGTAATTTAACCATGATAACACTCCTGTGTCATGTCCATATGGCATTATATTATATTTGTTAGCAGGCAATTGACCAAGATTTGATGCATTGCTATACAGTGGATATTGACTGGGACCCGAATCTCGCACTCTAAGAGACTTCTGTTAACTATTTGTATCTTCGACCGCTATAACCATGTCAGCACTTCATGCCTCAAAGAACTGCCCCATCGAAGCAAGAACCATGAATAAATACAGTTGCACTTTTCCTTTCAGCAATGCACAGATGTAAGGGGGAATGCAAATATCCAAACACTTTCGTTTTTGGCATATTTTCAGATATTCTGGCATAAAACTTTACAAATCAACACATTTAAATTAAACTGTATTCAAGTGTTTTTGTAAGATTTATGCAGTTTTATGTCTTTAAGTTTCATTCAATTAATGTAATGTCTTTTTCAAAACCATACCGATTTTTCAGCACAATCACATAAAACTAAATGGGCCTCTACTAACAAACACCATGATCAGCATGATGGAAAATCTAAAATTCCTTCTACGTCAAAAGAAGAGGATGTAAAAAATAATTCTGCTGAGAACTTAAATTTTGCTGATCAAGATTTTGTTTCTCACGATGAACCATCTCAGAACTGTAAGGAAAAATACAGTCAAAAGTCGTTAATCCGGACTCGTCGGGACTTCGGCGATTCCGGATTATAGATCATCAGTTTAAATCTCGTAAGATGGCATGCAGAAATTCTAAAATTAAAAATATGAAACCGTAATTTATGAAATAAAGAACAATTATGATCTAAAGGGTATCAAAATTTGCAAAAAGAAAAAGCTTAATATTTATTTGTTTACTTTATTAAACATTTCTTTCAATGTAAGTTGTTTATGTTTTGCTTCGTTTCATGTGATAATACTTTCTCTTTAATTCTATTAAACAGACATAATTTCTTGTTCAATTACAAAGTTCCGCTGTTCAAGTCCTATAATTGCTGTGTCTAGAACACCGATTAATTTGTCAATCGAAATTTTTTCATTTTCAATAACCTCTGTCACTTTCTTCGCTATGGAAAGCGAATTATAATGACGAGGAACTTGTTTTAAATCATATCAAAGACGGAGCATATCGAGATGAAATACTACATTTGGTAAGGAATTATAAGCCAAATAAAATAAAAACATCTGTGCTGAAGATAAGGATAGTGTTCACGGATCAACTTCCAATTCATTACGTGCCCGCGGCGGCGACCCCCCCCCCCCCCCCCCCCCCGCCGAGCAGCGTGAAATTGATAAACAGATTTCGGATTTCAAAACGTACTTTCGCTTTCGATCCTTTACATATTAACAAATATATATCGGAAATTCTATTTGATATAATCGAAAGTTTAAGCTTACTTTTATAAAATTGCTCTTACAGTCTGCAAAAAATAATAAGCTGGATCCAATTCGAAAATTAAGGAACCACGCAATCATCAACATTAACTGAAATAGATAATTAGATAATTTTAGCTTATACGTCCATTATACATAAAACGCACACGCGAAAACGTATTCTGCACTTGCGCACACTCATATGCGCAGTCGTAAAAGGTCTTACGTGCACGCGTAAACACCTATGCGCATGTGTGAACGCGGCGCATGCGCAGAAAGTTTTTAGTTTTGAGGTCTGGATTATAGATCATTCCGAATTATGGGTGTCCGAATTAACGACTTTTGACTGTAATTTCTTTCTTCTTATTATTTTTTAAATTTTTGTTCTTTATTTGCAAATGAATTAGAATGCTCAGTAATTTTGTGTAATATGTAAAAACTATTTCTTGAGTTGATAAGATTCAAATAAGTACTAGATTATTAAAATAATGAATATAAAATATTTAATGAAATTAATATTGTCTTTTACAGCTTTACATATCTTACTAATGTTTCATTTTGTTGAACACTATTATAGTGATTAAATGAGAATTGAGAAAAAAATTATTTTAAAAATTTATATTCTATATGTTAATTTGAAATGATAAATTATACATACAATGTTTTCTGCATTCAGAAATATACAAAAACAAAAGAATTGAACAGAATCCATATGAGAAAGACGAAAGACTTGAAAGAAATCTTAATGTAAATATGAAGCTATAAAAATGAAACTTTGAAAGCATTGGCATAAATAATTTTTTTAGATGAAATTGCACCATGTTTTCATGTGTATTTTTATGTATGCCCTTATCTTAGCTGCGAGCTGTCCCAGTATTTCATTGCATCTAAAAGGAAATCAGATAATTTAAACTTTTAGCATTTTCTTTGGAAAATTTTCCTAGCAATAATTAAGTTATGCAAATTTCTTTCCCTGTACCACTTAAATAGCTTCCGGCTTTCCAGCAAAAGTTTTATCATTGAATTTCATTTGATCTCAATTGTCTTAATCTCTAGCCATTTGTATAATCTTTTATGAAGGTTGAGTCAGTGCTTTTTTTTTCCCTTTCCATTATCATAATTTTTACTTCCAATGCGCAAAAAGTCTTTGGAAAATTGTCCTCAGACAATGAGGTACAATGTGGAGTTAAAATAAATTGGTAACGGAACCTGAATCAAGACGTTTAAGAACAAAAGTTTAAAATACCTTGAAATCTATTTGATCTTGAGCTTCCCAACCAATGTTTCAATGTTTCTATTCAATCAGTTGATGTTTATGATTACTTTTGTTTTACATTACTACATGAACTTTGAGTATTAACTTCAAAATTATTGCATAATTAGGTCAATCGAGTATAATATGTAATCATACGCTAAAAAAATATTTAAAAAATTACTTTCAGAATTTTGAAGTGTTTGGGAATCAACCACAATTTATATAGCTTACATTTTTTTTAATTATATGCATGGAGAGAACTAAGTGTATAAAATAGCAAAAAAAGTACGTGTGGTGAATAATGAACACATTCTTTTTTAGAAATAAGGTTTGAAAGTTGTTCTGTAGTGAATAATACACTTTCCTGTTTATCACCATCAGCATTATTAACCCTCTGGCTGCTCATCCCGTGATTTCTGTAGCAAAATCTGTTCATCCCGCGATTTCCGTGAGCATGTGTTTTTCTTTCTTTATTGAGGAGCATTGAGGAGCACATCCCGTTTTTTTCCTGTTTAACGCCTGAAATAAATTATATACAGTATTAGACATTCAGTGTACGTTTTGGCCAACAGATATCGTTAGTTTTCCACTAAATTGCGGCATTTGAAGGCACGTGGTATTACCACTCAAACTCCACTATTTGCACTTTTTTCGTACAAAAATGGCTGCTAGAAAACATTCAACGATTATCTTGATTATTTTATTAAATTGTTGAATTATTAGATTTATTGATTAGATTAATAATTAGATTGATTATTAATTAGATTTATTGAATCTGGTGCAAAGACTGTGAAGTTGGACTTTGCCTTGAACCCTGTTTTGAACTTTTATCATACTAAACTGCATTTCTAAAATATTTTTTTTCTCGGTGCATTATATTTTCTTAAATTTTATATATTTTACTTTTTTATATTGTGCAATAAATAGAAATTAACTGAAATTTATTTAAAAAAAATTTTTTTTTTTTTGATGATAGCGTCTGAAACTGGTTTTTCTGGCAACTTAGTTTCTCATGATAAAAATCTATATTAAAAAAAAAATCTAGAAAGGAAAAATTCAGTTATTAATTCTCCAATATATATAGATTTAAAATATTCGAAACAAAATTTGCACAATTTTTGAAGCGATTTTGGTCCACAAATTGAGTGGTCAGAGGGTTAACAGGCTTTAAATACAGAAATAGCTGTTTTAACAGCATCAAAAAACAAACTTTAATTTTGTGGTTTATAAATATTTAATAAAGTATCTAAAATAATTTAATAAAATAATAATATAAAAATCTATTTATATCATTTATTATTTTAGGAAAGAATTGAGTATCTATTATTTTTAATTCTTAGTTACCTGTAAAACCACGGCATGTTAAATTTTCTGTCACTACTACAGATCTTTGATGATTAGTGCAGAGTGAGTGTCAAAAATAGCATAAAGAACTTTCTCTTCTTTGAAAATAGTTGATGATTAAAATTAGGATCTAGTGTTAAGAACTTTAATCAAATTTTATGCTCAATAGAAATTCATTTTTCCTTATTGTAAATTTTCTTACTGGTAAGACTTGGCGCAAGTGCAAACTGTAAATTATTTCTATTAATTCAGTCCTCTCATTTGCATTTTCTCTAGAAGCTGAAGATTTACTAAATAAATAAATATTTTGGGCAGTGAAGCAGTTGTATAGTTATAGCTCCTTTTTGAAGCTTGGACTAACCAAATTAATTTTAACAGAAGTTTTTCTTTTTTTTTTTAATCACCAAAAATGAAAGCAAGTGCACTTCTTCAGTATCTGGGTAATATCCTCTGCAGCTAGACACACAACAAATATATGCCATTCTTCAGCAAATTACCAGTAGTCACTCAGTATCATACTTGTCAGTCCTTTATAAATATGAGTGCAGTATACAAATCTCATGATACAATTACAAATGCATTGTACCATGAATAAGGTTTGTTATGTTTAGTAGTTTCCCTGCTGATGACATCACTTGCAGCAGAAAAGGAGATCTTGTGTGATCTTTCATTGTATGCGTTTCACCATTTTGGTCAAACATCAAACTTATTTTTTTCAAACTTATAAAAGTAAAACATTTCAAGTGCAAGGATCTTTAACGCAGTTTCAAGACAAAAATTTTAGTTCAAGTATATTAAAATTGTTCACAACGTAGAAAAATATGTTTGACCATTCATATAACAAATACAATTAACACTTGACATGCGTGTATACTTCAAAGCATTTGGCTTTATAATTTGTCTCTTGATACGATCAACATTACTACTTTCTTTCATTTCCACGGAATGGATTGAAGAGATGAGACTGACTTCTTTTTTGGATTGCCAAACTTGTACCAATATATCATTTTTTCTTCGAAAGATTGCTTCTCCTTTTTTCAAATTAGTTTTTTTTTTCAGGCACTCTGGTAGGCCTCTATTCTTCCTAATTGTTCCGCAAATTTTTTTTTTTTTTTTTTTTTTTTGTAAAAGGGCTTCCTTGTTATAGACGCTGTTTTAGTAACTGTCCATGCACAAATGGTACCAGACATCAGTATATGGCAAAACTACTGTGAGTATCGTTTCAATCAAACGTAATCCTTGAGCTGCATAAACTTCAAAATTGCAAATATAACCAATGTCACTTTCAAACAATATTCGTATGAGTATGCTGTATTTTATAATTTTACCAGCTTTGTAAACTCTAAAAAACAATCGTCCTTTCCAAGGTATTATGCCCTCATCTAATGATACTTGTTGTTTCAGTTTGTAAATGTTATTGAATTTTTCAACAAAATAATTTAGTATAAGCCTGACTTTGAATAATCGACGTTCGGGATGTCTTCATTGTTATGGAAATGCCAAGCCTTCTATATTTGGCGAAATCTATCCCTTGACATAGTTTTTGAAAAAAACAGTGTACTTGTGCAGATATCAGTTGGCCAATAATAGTCTCGGGAATGTTTATGAACTTGTCCCGTGAAAATAATAAGCCCCAAAAATTTCTTCATCTCTGGAATCGTACTATCTCTCCATTTCATGCTTTTGGGAGATATTTTGAACTGATTCATATTTTGATAATAATACTTGTTTGATTCTGCAACTAAATGTGCAGAAAAGTCATCGCTTATAAATAACTTTACTGCATCAGCTGTGGATTCAGGAACATTAGCCATGTTAGTTATCCCAGGATGACACAAAAACTCTTCAAGGTCTGGAGGATTGTCAATCGATGACCATTCATCTGCTTCTTCATCAAAAATTGTTTCAGAACTACTAGAAATTCTTCTTCGAACGAACACTTCGGAGAACGTGGAATAATGTCATCATCGTCACTTTCTTCGATATCTTGACTTTCAGAATCACTATCATATGAAAAGTCCGATAATCTGTCAGCGCATATTTCTTCATCACTATCTTTGTCACAACGGTTCATTTTATCAGTTTATTTAATCAATAATAAAAAACCAAGTTTCAAATTAATTGACAAAACACATCTTGTATGTTCTGGAGCTAAGAATTGGATTGAAGACAAAATAACTCAACAAAAGACCAAGTAACTCGACAGTCATAACTTGTTGAAAGAAAAAATGTAAACCGTTGCATAGCAATGCAAACAGCCCCCATATAATGTCATACATACATATAATTACACGTATTTAATAGATTTGTGTTGGTTAGCGGGTATCCACCACAAACCTACTAAATACGTATTTTTACGTGACCTGCGCTCCAGTGACAGACTGCAAGAAATGTAAAAATACGTTGCCCGCATGCCAAGTGTTAAATACCAGATGAAATACATGCAAGTACCTTTTGAATAAATATTAAATGTAAACACCCAAAATTTAATATTCTGATATTAGGAAAAAAGTTAAGCAATGCAATTTTCTTTCTTAGTGTATAAATTTTTAGTTGTGAGATTCCTGGATATGACAACTTAAAACTGTCAACATTTTGGTGGTACATTCCCTTTCTATGCAGAACTTCATAGCTAAAAGATTCAAGATCAGTGCTCATCATAAAAGTTTAGGATCAGTGTTTTTTATCCATCCTCATTAAAAGATTATGATTAGTCTGTATGAAGTCCATCTAGGTAGAATTTTAACTTTTTTGCTGCATAGACTAGTGAGGCCTAATAAAAGAAGGGTTAATTCATAGAGCTTTCCTCTGTGAAACAGGAAGGGAGGAATGATGACATAGTCATGTTGGCACTGACTGCAAAAATGTAATTCCCAGCAAAAAAATAAACATTTTAAATTTGGGAAAGAAAAAGAAAAAAAAAAAAAAAAAAACTTTAAAAACACTGTGCATGAAAAAACAGCTTTCATTTAGAAGAGATGATGTCATTACTGTAAAGCATTTATACGTTAAAAAGTGAATAATACTTAGTTATTAAATAATAAATACAGTACAAAGTCAGAAATCTGGACTCGTCGGTACTTCCGTGATTCCGGATTTGGGGTTTTTCCCGATAATACATCATCAGTTTAAATCTAGTAAGATGGCATGTAGAAATTATAAAATTAAAAATATGAAATCGTGATTTGTGAAATAATGAAATTAAAAATATGAAATCGTGATTTATGAAATAATGAAGTATTTATGATCTAAAGGGTATCAAAATTTACAAAAAAAGCTTAAAATTTATTTGTTTACCTTATTAAACATTTCTTCCAATGTAACTTGTTTTAAGTTGCTTTGTTTTTTTGTGCTAATACTTTCTCTTTAATTCTATAGACAGACATAATCCCTTGATTAGTTACATTGTTGAAGTCCTGCAACTGCTGTTTCAAGAATTCAGACTAACTGGTGAATCAAAATGTTCTCATTTTCAATAAATTCTGTGTCACATTTTTCACTATCGGTAGCGGTATTTTCTAGATCTAGAACCATACTACTGATTTCACCATTCATGATATAAAAACTTCTTTTATTTCATCTTCGTTTATTACCGTTTCTCCACATTTCTTTACAAAAGTCCCTTAATTGGAAAATTTCACCTTTGTTTTGCGATATCCAAAAACCTTTAAAATTAGCGGCTGTCATCATCAAATTTAGCTATCCTTCACTGTACATATTTAGCTATGCATCGTAAGCTTTGCGACTAGCGACAAGTTGTTCCGTTAAATTTTATCTTGCATCTATTGCGCACTGAGATAATTAAGCCTGAATTGTATTAGTTTAGTTATTTATTATACTTATGTCTATTTCTTGCACATGCTTAGGCTTATCAAAGTTTTGAATAAATGAATTCCCACATATACTTAAGCCTTATTGAGGGCCGGCGCTAGGTATCTTATCGCGTGATGCAGTCTTTGTGGGTCCAAAATTCTGCGACTCCGCGCGGTCATACGAGCCCTGGCGCTGGTTCTTATGTGAATAACAAATCAGTTATTCTTAATTCAAATAGCCTTAAATGTAATCTTTGGGTCTATGAGTATCATCAACAAAATCTATTTTTAGCACATAGAAAGAAATTTTTGGTAAATTTTTTCTCGTCAACATTTTTTAGCGCATTTAACTTAAATCTGCTATCATCGCCAAGCATAATGTCAACATAAAAGGTTACCATACTCCTTTATTATTCAATTACTAACATAAAAAAATTGTTCAGGCATCGCTACATTAGTCATTATTTAAGTTGTCATGTTTTGATAAACATGTGGTGATGAAAGGAAAGTATAATAGATAATGATTTGCCAGGTTGGTATTAAATGAACGATGTATCGATGTGGAATGTTTCGGTTTGAGATATGTGCCTAGCAAATACGCAGCAGCGGAGCCAAATTGCTGATCGTGCAAATTTATATTAAAATTATTGTTTCTTCAATAACAAGGTATTTTATTTAGTGTCGAAGTGAAATTAAAACTCTGTGTTTTATTATGTGCGGAGAGGGGAATGAAATGCACATGCGTAAAGCCTAGAAGAAAAACTATTTTGGTGATTTTGAGGTCTGGATTTTAGATCATTCCGGATAATGGACGTCCAGATTTCGGACGTTATACTGTAATAGTTAAAATACACTATGTTTTCTTAAAAGTTATAGTTTTTACCCCCCTGTGCATTTAGTATTAAACTATAAAGAAAAAAATGATGGCATTCATTATCTTCATTTGCATACTAAGTTGCAGAATTCCATTACGCTTGCTGAGATAATTTTAATAACAGCTTTTTAAAGTTTAAGGGGGAGGGAAAAAATCTTAATTTGGCATAGTGTTGAATTTATATGTCAGTTTCTTTTTTCTGCAGCTAAAGAATGGGAACTTATGTTTGACTGCCCTTGAAATTGATAGTTTTATTCAAAATTTAATCTAATCTAAGCCTGCTTTTTTTACCTAATTATAAATTTAACAGTAGCATGTTTCTTTACTAATTTGATATAATAACAGTTATTGTAAAAATAATTGTCTAACTTACATTTGTACACATACTACATTACATTTAAATAAATACAAGCTTGTTGTCTTAAATTTGATAATACAACTTTGCTTGCAGTCTAAAGAGAATTATTTAATCTTTGAAAAGAGGGACAAAGAAGGAAGATCTTTTTATGCGAAATTACTTTTATTGACGTTTTATACAATTATAAATTAGCTAAAATGCTGAGCTAGCTTTGTTTTTTACAAATTGTAATTGCATTCTTGTCTACAGTTAGGGCATTCAGCAATATTTACACCACCATTTGCAAGTTCTATTTTAAAATCATTTGTATTTGATTTATTAGTCCTATAATCATTTTCGTAATTGACCCCAAAAGGATGTATCTTTAAATTTAATTTGTGTAGTATTTCAAAAGTACTCTGCATTAGTTTTCTTTTCTTGACACAGTATTGGATTTCAACTGTTTCTTTTGGGGCAGTCCAAGTAAGCAATTTTTCATGTCTTCACAATCACTGCATAGAAAATGTTCGGCATTCTTCACATTAATAGTATCTCGACACGTGTCTCTTCATGACTTCCTCTCTTCACGATAATTTTTTTTTTTCATCAAAAGCAAATTGTCCTTTGGAAAAATCAGAAATATATACTAGCACTATCTTTCTCATTTATGAATTTTATGGCACTTTGCTACAATGCAAGAAGAGCTTCCTTGAGCTTTACTGAATAGATGAACAGGGTATGTAAACCTATGATGACATCTGCAAAAAAGCAGAAGATGAGTAACAGACAAATACTGGACTGGAATAAATTTTAAAATAACTGCTACATTATCTTAATAGAGTCTACTTGGCATTTCGTTAGGTAAGCATGTGCTTGGCTTTAGTTCCATGTGTTGATTCATAATGAATGCTGTCTGGAACTCTGCTAGATTTCTACATCCTTCCCAGTCTTTGACAGTTGTATTCCATGCACCAAATTGCCACACCACATGGAGGATCACGACTATACTGGTCATGTCAATAACCACGACAATACGTGCCCCAGATAGCCACATTGGGAGGACACGATCTTTGCTTCACTGTGGGATTGTAAAACATTTATCCTCTTCAGCGCTGCACAGCTGCAAAGGAGAATTTTTGAACACTCCTTTGTAGCATAAAAGGGAATAAAAGAGCTTAAAAGGGAATAAAATGAGGGGGGCTTTCATTGGTACTTGCCCAAATTTAAACTTTGATGTTGAATCTGTTGTTATGTTGAAAAGTTGCATCCTTTCCTTTACATGTAAACCATCTGATTTGATTAGATTCTTATCCAGTCAAACTTAGTTATCTTCTTCTAGAAAATATTCTCTTATAGTTTTTTAATTAAAAAATATGACACATTGTATAATTTTTAATGCTGTCATCTAAATTAATCTTCCATTAGAAAATTCGTTAGTTTCACAAAGCATTGTCAGTCATTCTCATTGACATATGATGACCACATGTTAAATTTTAAAACTAATCCGTAACTAAATATATCTTCATATTTTTAATTAATAAAAACTAGTCAACTGGTGAAAATACTTAATAATTTTCTTTTTGAATTTTTATTTTGGTTTGCAGAACGCAGTTTGAAAATCACTGATCTGAGTCTGTCTGTTTTTTAATGATTCATTCTTTTTAAAACTCTTGAAAAATTTAGAAATGCTTTGTTTGATTTAATTTTCACTTTTTTTTTTTTTTTTTTCTTTTTTTCTCTCTCTCTGATTTCTTTTTCACAAATGAACCTTTAAATAACTGATTTCATAGTATTACTTTATACTGCTTTTGAGGTAACCAGTCAACTGTCTGTGCTGTTTCTGTGATTTTATTACATTTTAAAAATTCAATAAAGAACACACACGCAAAAAAAAAAAAAAAAAAAAAAAAAAAAAAAAAAAAACTTGATAGCTATCTTGTAAAATACTAATAAAGGATTTCATCTGAGCTTCAGTATGTAACATCAGTAATTGAATTTTATTGTGGCTTGGTTAGGCTTATCGTCAAAACAAAATTGCAACTGATTGCTCTATTCTTGGGTACTTCCAAATGTAGGACAGCTACTTCACATGAACCAAAGCAGTTGTGCTTTTTTTCTGGATATCTAGCTGTAATTTTAATAGAATGTAAATAATTGGACAAACTTTGAGTATTATAATCTCGATTAGATTATTTTTTGATGCATAGTTTCATAGTATTACTGTAAAACAGAATGTTGTTAGGAGCAGTGAAACTTCAAAAATACTTTTCCAAAAAGGTTTCATGATTCTGGTTACTAGCGTATTTATTATAAGTTTTTTTCTTCTTTGTGTACTATTTGTTATTTTTCAGTTTCAGATTTGTTTTTATATTTAGGTTATCATACGAGGGCTATCCAGAAAGTAGATTACGTTTTGGAATAAAAAAATAAACAAAGTATAGGAAACAAATTTTATTATATACAGATGAAAGCCACACTCAAATACTACTTTTCTACAAAGTCACCATACAAATTAAGGCATTTATCGTAGCGATGTACGAGCTTGGAAATTCCTTCGTCGAAAAATTCGGCCGCCTGCGCCTTCAACCACTTCATTACCTCTTCTTGCCTTCCATCTTGCACAAAACTTGTGGTAACCAAGCTTTTCGCTGATGATTTCGTGCAACAAACTTCGCGAAATTTGTGGAAAACTCAAAGAAAGTTCCGTTATTGTGAAATTTCGATTTTCACGGACTTTAGCATCGACTTTTTCGAGAAGTTCGGCGGTCACTATGCTGGGTCTCCCACTTCGATCTTCGTCGTGAACATTGGTTCAGCCATTTTGAAATCTTATGACCCACTGACGCACTCCACCTTCAGTGATAATGTTGTCCCCATACACTTCACGAAGCTGCCGATAGATTTCTATCGGTTTACAGTTTTTTGCAGTCAGAAACCTTATTACTGAGCGCACCTTGCAGCTCGCGGGATTTTCAATTAACGCAGACATTTCAAACCGTCACAGTATCTGAACGGAGCACAGCACGAACCTCTCACTAGCACGGCTAGATGCAGACTGAGCTGCGCAACGCTCTGACCCCAAGATGGCCACCCTAGCCCCGCCCCTAGCGGACACAGACGGAAACGTAATCTACTTCCTGGATGGCCCTCGTATTTTAGATTTGCGGGATTTAGGACAGTTTTTATGAACCACATTTTTTTGGTTTAAAAATTTCTTCATTAAAAAATTTTATAAGTTTGCATTTCATTTTATATTATTTTGGTTTACAAAATGTATCACAATATACCGTGTTTGACGGCATATAAGACACACCCTTATTTAGAAGGCCACACACAAGGGGAAAAAAAGTTTGAATAGTCCGCGCGAGAGCTCGGTACCACAATAACTTAAAATGTGGTTTCTTTTAGTTCTCACATTTCGTAAAAGCCAAATAAACAATCATTGAATGCAATTACCAAACATATTTTTATTAAGGAAAATTAACAAACGGCAAGTTATTTTGAACATGATATGTAAATTTCAATAATGAATAAATGAATGAACGGCAGGTAATCAAACATAATATAAAATAAAGCAGAAACAACAAAAAACACAGATTCAAGGAATACGTTGCCTATCATGAAATTAGATTTTAATCACTTTCAAAACCATAAAAATCCTTTTCACTAACATCATCATCGAAAATGAGAATATCGTCATCACTACTGTTTCCGTCATTGCTAGTATCACCTTCTTCGAATAATGCATCGTCTTCTGTTCCGTCAAGAGCATTACTAATTCCGCACTTCTTAAAAGACAACAATTACTTCAGCCTTTACGTCCTCCCAAGATCTTTTTAAACACTCGCACACTTGTGAAATAGAGGGCCGCTTCATTCTACCTGAGGGTGTGAGGGCATGATGTGGCTCTCCTATCCACTTGTTCCATCATTCTTGCACTTTTTCCTTAAATGGCTTATTTACCGGTACATCTAAAGGCTGCAATTAGCTAGTCAGTCCACCAGGAATGACAGCTATCTGGGTTTTTAATTCTCTCGCTTTATTCTTTATGGTTTCAGTTCTATGGGCACTAAAGTGATCGAAAACAAAAAGAGTGGGTTTTCTTAAGAGTCCACCAGGTCGCCTCACCCATACATTCTGTAACCACAGTTTCATTCTAGCTTCGTCCATCCAGCCTTTCGAATGAACATGAACAATTACACCCATTGGAAGTTTTTCTTTCGGATGAGTTTTCTTTTGAATATGAAAAACGGTGGTAGTTTTGTGCCATCAGCACAACATGTTAGAAGTGTGAGTATTAAAGGGTCTAAATCACAACTGTGAGTATTAAAGGGTCTAAATCAATAACCATAAAAACCACAGGTCATGAAAAAACCGTATATCGGGTTTTTTCATGACCTGTGGTTTTTATGGTTATTGATTTAGACCCTTTAATACTCACAGTCTTGTTGGATGGTACATCAAATGTGAGTGGAATTTCATCCATATTTCCTATTTGACCGAGCTCAAAAGAAGTTTTCTTGCATGCATTTATAACAAACCTATGAAATGCTAGTATTTTTCTTCATAATCTGCTGGCGTTTTCTGTGCAATAATTGTTTATGTGCGTATTGATAAGCCTTGCCTTTTCATGAACCTGTAGCACCAGCCCTCAGACCCTGAAAAGGTTCTGATTCCCATGTTTTTGTGCAAATCCTTTGGCCTCATTGATTATCATTTTAGTTGAAACACTTATCCCAGATTTCCTCTTATCTATCATCCACATTTTTACGGCATTTTCAAGTTCAGGCCAAGATGGAGCTGGGCATCGAAGGTTATGTTTTTGTTTTTTAGCAGTCTTCAGTTGATCTTCCTGTAGTCGCCAAGTTTGCATCATTTTTTCAGTAGGTGGTGGACCGAAATGCCTTGCTGCTGCTCTGTTTCCATACACTTTGCCGTGGTTTAACACTCCTAGTTTATACTGAATTGTATAGCTTAATCTCTTGTTTCCTGTAGTCCTATTTTCCAGGGTATTTTTTTTAAACAAATAGTTTTAAGCACCGATACGTTTATACAGAGTAGCACCAATACCGACACGTGTCGGCTGAGTCAAAGATAGTCTATGTAAAGCAGGAAAGGCTCCATAGACGTAATGTGACCGTTGAACTTCGACATCAGCTTCGAGCTTAGGCGCTTTTTGGCGACAGATATTTCACGCATGCGAAAATAATTATGGCAGATGTAGAAAACGTTATGTGTGTCTAGACCTTTATCTGGACTAAAAATAGCATTCAGTATTGAAAGTTAACCTGTGTCCTTCACGTATAAGATGCAGGTAACTTTTTTGAGACCAAATTTGGGAAAAAAAGTGCGCCTTATATGCCATCAAATACGGTATCACCGCTTTTATAAAGTGGGGGGACATTATAATTTGTTTTAATTTTTCTTTTGCTTGCTTAGACTTTCGTGTTCAAAAGATGAAATTAACAAAATACTTATTCTGTACTTTCTGCTGAATGCCTAATCCAAATTGAAGAAATCTAGTAATATGTACTTTTTAAAAACATTTTTAAGGGCTATAAATTGTACAGATTGCTAGAAAATATGTATCTTAAATGAAAACAAATCACATACTTATACTACTGAAGTATTTTAAAATAAAATTGTTTTACTTTTATCATTTTATATTTTCTTATCACATGCTTGTATTACTGCAATATTCAAAAATAATAATTGTTTCACTTTCATTATTTAAAATTTTTGTCATGAAAGCTACCCCAAAAAAATTCATCTTGTGGATTAGATTTTCTAAAATCTTTCAAGATTCTATTAATGATGTACCTGTTTCATTCTTCTCAAAGTGTTTAAAAAACTTAATCATGTAATAGCATCATCTGAATTTTTGTATATTAGAATTTAGGAAGAAGTCTGCACAAAGTTGTCGAGATATTGACCTACATAAATAAATAAAAACTGCAATCCTAATAAATATTTAAAAAAAAAAAAATTATAGTCAACTTAATGTAAATAAAGTCATCCTTCAGTTATTGCGGTTAATAGGGGCCAAATTATAGTCAACTTAATGTAAATAAAGTCATCCTTCAGTTATTGCAGTTAATAGGAGCCAGAGCCAGCTGCGATAAGTGAAAAACCGCGAAGAAGTGTCACTCTCTCATTTTTAACATACACAAAAAATGTATGTATAATATCAACAAGCGTATATAAACTATATAAGAGGTGATGAAGATGATTTACTGCACAGGTTAATGAAAGCTTTACTGCTCCTCAGATGACACCTCATTGTCAGATGCTAGGGGCGCTGAATCATCACAGGCAGCTTCAGATAGAGCTGAGATAGCTGCAGGAGGCGGCGTAGAGGCAGCAGGAGAAGCTTCTGCAGAACATTTTTGGTGCACAAGGAACATCGCGATAGGGAGTTGACCATTGTTTTTTCTTCTGAGCAAAGAGGACCTTGTACAATGTCATTACACTGTCTATACGGTTATTGAATCCTATGACTCTGACCATGATGTCAGCGATTTCTTGGGGCTTTTGTTGCAGATTTTCCAAGGTAAGGCCATGTTCTTCAGCTTTGTTGTCGTCTCCGTCGTCAGCTACCTTCTCTTCTACCTCACTCGCTGATCTATTCATTTCAACGAGTTCCTAGTCAGTTGGGGGATTCGAGTGGCACTCGATCAGTGTGTTCACTTTACTCAAACATTCATTTGAATGAGCGCGATCATCTTTCCTAGATACGAGAGCGAAGGTGGGGAAAACGTCTAGGCCAATCAGCTTTCGAGATTCCAGAGTCGAGAGGGATATCAAATGGTGGGATGCTAGCCAGCCAATCAGAGACATGGATTTTTAATTGTGTAGGCAATCCCTGCCTTCTGCTGGCGTGCAGGCAGCTTTTTCGCCATAATTCCTCAATTTTGAATTTTTTATGAGTATTTTTAAACAACCCACGGTGTACTGAAGCCGTGATAAAATGAACCGCGAAGTAGCGAGGGATGACTGTTGAATTCAATAGAAATGGCGATTAAAATATTTCATTAATCATACAGGTTGCCTTTAAAAAAATAAAAGATATGACTGTATGTAATGCAATTTTTCTATCTAATAAGTGTTTAATGTGCTAGTTTCTCTACAAAAGTGAGTTAATCATTTATTGTTTAATTTTATCAATGTTTTATTTTAGTTTATTTCTTTGATAAACCTTTATAAGGTAGTGAAATATTCACTTAACTTATAATGGTTTGCCCTGGAAGCTGTTCCTTTCATTCTAGTGCGAAGTCCATGACAAAACTATTAGCTACTCCATCATAAAACATTTAAATTACTTACATGCAGATATCTTTAGAATATTGTTCTGATGTTGCCATTCCTGAAAAACACAACTCTTTTGTCACCAGCATCCGTGATTGCTGCATCATTTGTAAGCAAACCTGACATTTATAATGCTCTTTCTTTGAAGAGTCCTTTGAAATTTGCCATGAAACTTCTTCAACGTTTAAGCATCTTTTTTTTTTAATAACAATTAAGTAAATATTAGTAATACATTTATATATTTCTTACTTGTCACTTACTACATTTCTATGAAAACTTTTTGTTTTGGCCCTGTTTATGAAAGACAAATTATCAAGTCCAAATAAATGCCATAATATAAATATTGCTTATATGGAACCCAAATGGAAACCATTTAAAATTTTTTTTTTTAAATGTTATTATTAAGATGAATCACTACGGCAATACAAGCTTTCAAAGAAGTAACTTGGCATCAGTTAAGGATTTAAGCACCTTTAATCACTACAAACTCAGCATCTTCATTAATGCTATACACCAGGGTTTCTTAAACTTTTTTCATCCATGATCCCTTTTTATCACTGAGATTTTTTCGCGACCCCAGGACCCCATAATATTTACAAAAATTTTGTGGGACCCCATAAGTATTGCACAAATCCTACACATGCGTGAGTGAAACTGTTAATTTTTTTCATTTATACTGTAATATACTATTGCGGTTTTAGGTCATTAACTTTAATTTCTAATTTTAAGACAGACCAACGTGGAAATTTTAATTAGCTAACAGATGAAATGACAGCGTCATGGGCAAGGCAAGGAAAATGAACGCTTATATTATAAAAAGAATGAGTCGAAACATTTTCATTTTTTTCTTTGTCTCTATTGTCTTATCTTTATCTATTTTCAGATACATTGTGTAAAAATATTTGGTAATTGTAAAATTATTATAATTAGTTAAAGAAATATCAAAACTGCTAAAATTTTTGGCTACCCACAATTTAAGAAACCCTGCTGTACATTCTCTTAATTTAATATTAAAAGTTTATTGCTAAGTCTAACAAGATATGGAACTGCTATTGTTTCATTCTTGAAGATATTAACACATTATGTGCCATGTCAGTCACCAATGACCGATATTATGTTTTCTGTTTGAATCGCATTAGTAATCAGTGTTTGATGGTATACTTTTCGTTCAGGCTACACCACTCACTGGCGACTTGGCTGTATACAATTTATAAAATTATATTCTTCTATCCATCGTACAATTTACAAGATTATGCTTTTCTATCAAATTCTACACAGATTGCAGAATAAAAATGGAAAAGAAGAAAAAGCAGGCTAGGCACTTAATGTGTTAATGCCATAAGTATCTGAGATACTTTTGCGTACAACATTGATATCTATATTTGCTTCAATTGCGTTTACTAGTTTTTTCTGGGGGAACAAAAATCCTTTAAAATTTCATGAAGCTAAAAATATTCTGCAATAGGAAAAGAAAATATATGTGATAGATTTGTAAAAAAAACTTTTTGATTTACAAATGAAATCAACTTCCTTAGTAATATCTCGGAATTATTACATTTTTATATGAAGAAATTCATTCACAAAGAAAGCTAATTATAAAGAATCGAAACTAGTACAGTACAAAGTCCGAAATCCGGACATCCATTATCTGGAATGATCTAAAATCCGGACCTCAAAACCACCAACAATGTTTTTTTCTCCTAGGCTTTATGCCTGCACATTTGATTTCCCCTCTGCGCATAGTAAAACATCTGGAGAGTGCTGATTATTAATTTCACTTCAACGCTAAATAAAATACCCTGTTATTGAAGAAACAATCATCTTAGCATAAATTCGTACCATCAGTAAGTTGGCTCCGTTGCCGCACATTTGCTTGACACAAATCTCAAACCGAAACATTCCACATAGATACATCGTTGATCTGACGCCAACCTGGTGAATAATTATTTATTATACTTTCCTTTCATCACCGCATGTTTATCAAAATATGACAACTTTTGCCGGCCCTCAATAAGGCTTAAGTATATGTGGGAATTTATTTATTCAGAACTCTGATAAGCCTTAAGCATGTGCAAGAAATAGACATAAGTATAATAAATAACTTATAAAATTCAGGCTTAGTTGTCTCTGCATGATAGAAACAAAAAGATAGATAAAATTTAACAGAACAACTTGTCATTAGTCACCAAGCTCATGATGCATAGCCAAATATGTACAGCGAAGGATAGCTAAATTTGATGATGATAGCCACTAATTTTAAAGGTTTTTGGATATTGCAAAACAAAGGTGAAATTTTCCAATTAATGGATTTTGTATAGAAATGTGGAGAAGCGGTAATAAATGAAGATGATATAAAAGAAGTATTCCATTGTGATGACAATGCTTCTCAGTCGTCAATCAATTAATGAATGGTGAAATTTGTAATATGATTCTAGATCCATAAAATACCTCTATCGTTAGTAAAGAAAGTGACAAAGAAGTTATTACTGAAAACGAGAAAATTTCGATTGATAAGTTAGTCTGAATTCTCGAAACAGCAGTTACAAGACTTCAACAATGTAACTGAGATTATGTCTGTCTACGGAATTAAAAAGAAAGTACAACTTAAAACAACTTGCATTGAAAGAAATGTTTAATAAGGTAAACAAATAAATATGAAGTTTTTCTTTTTTTCTTTTTCTTTTTCTTTTTTTCTTTTTTTTTTTTTTTGTAAATTTTTGATGCCCTTTAGATCATAAATACTTCATTATTACATAAGTCACAATTTCACATTTTTAATTTTATAATTTCTACATGCCATTTTACTAGATTTAAACTGAGGGTCTAATATCTGGAAAAATCCCAAATCCGGAATCGTGGAAGTCCCGACGAGTCTGGATTTCTGACTTTGTACTGTATCAGTAAGTTGGAGTGTAAAGAATTAAAATTATCCTCTCTTTCTGTTGGTAGATACAGAGATATCAATATTAGTAGTTGAAGTGTAAGAGTTAAAATTATCCTCTCTCTTTGGTGGTAGGTTACAACAGTCCTTCAGGTATATACTGCATATCCAATTCCAGTAATTTTAATTGTGGCCCCACTTTCATCAATGTAATAAAAGGTTCTGCTTCTGAAAAGGTGAACTCTGGAGTTACTTCAAATAAACTGGATAGGTCTAGAGGTCGTCCTATAAAAGTTAGAAAAGGAGTGTTTGGTATGTTTTAAATATTTTTTTCAATCATTTGAAGCATGTACAGTCAAAAGTCGTTAATCCGGACGCCCATAATCCGGAATGATCTATAATCCGGACCTCAAAGCTACAAACTTTCTGCGCATGCGTCAACGCATTAATGCGATGGTGCATGCGCATTTAATGTATAACGGATGGTGTATAAGCTAAGCTAAAATTATTTAATTATTTATTTCAGTTAATGTTGCAGATTGCGTTGTTCCTTAATCTTCTAATTGGATCTAGCTTATTATTTTTTGCAGACTGTTAGAGCAATTTTGTAAAAGTAAGCTTGAACTTTTCATTATGTCAAAAAGAATTTCCGATTCTGGAGCTGCCAAAGGATATCTACAAAGCAAAAGCACATTTCGATTTCAATGTCCATCAAACAAAAAGTGGAATTGCTGCAAAAAATGGATAAAGGCATATTCTTTGTTTCTCTAACCATTTCGAAATCTGTTTATCAATTTCATGCTGCTCTGCGGGGCAGGGGAACGTTGCGCGCAATGAACTGGAAGTTGATCTGTCAGCACTATCCTTATCTTCAGGGCAGATGTTTTTATTTTATTTGGCTTATAATTCATTACTAAATGTAGTATTTCATCTCGATGTACTCTGATATGATTTAAATCAAATTCATTAAAAATATCACGAATACGCATCAAATAGTTTTCTGGTTGCAATTTTCTAATTTCGACTATGTGTAATGTATGCCGTACGCATGCGTGAGTTGAAAGAAATGTTTAATAAAGTAAACAAATAAATATTAAGTTTTTTTTTTTTTTTGTAAATTTTGATACCATTCGGATCATAATTGTTCTTTATTTCATAAATTACGGTTTCATATTTTTAATTTTATAATTTCTGCATGCCATCTTACCAGATTTAAATTGATGATCTATAATCCAGAAAAATCGATAATCCGGAATCGCCGAAGTCCCGATGAGTCCAGATTAAAGACTTTTGACTGTATAATTCTATTGATAACACATATTTTGCATTCTTCTATTATTACTTGTTTTTAAATATTAAAAAAAAATGTGCTTTTTTTTGTGCAAAGCTTTATTGAATTTGTCATTTTATTTTTAACTCTTTTTACCTTATTGGTTTTAACTTATAGGTTATATGTCTACCTTTAAATAAAAATTTTAAAATGTTACTTTTTCCTGCAGGTCTTGATTAACGGTAATTATATATTTTAAATCATGTATTTGTGAAATGGACTTGTTTTTAGATATTGTGTATATTTACATACAGTAAAATTTTATCTCTGTTTCCAGATTCAAAGCGGATAATATCAGATGAAGATATACAAGTTGTATCTCAGTATATTGCAGATGATTGGAAAATACTCATTAAGAGTTTGCCTGGGATCACAAGCTATAGTAAGGTTATTTATATAAAGAACAAATTTATTTAACATATCCCCCATATTAATAATAATATTTAAGTGTTTCAGTCCATAGAAAAGATTTCAAATAACAATTTTGCATTTAGGTGCCATTATAAAATATTCATATAGCATTTTTTTAAGAACATAAAGTTAAGGGAAGAATATTAAAGAAAAACGAAGAAAAAAATTCAGGAGAAAGTTAACATTATTAACACTAGTGAAGTTAACTTTCTGCTTGACTTTATATTTTAAAGCTTATTGAAGTAATATTTACATCTTGCGTCTTTTAGGGAGATGCATGTAGTACTTTACATAGTTTAAAGTGGATTTCAACAAATTGACAGTACGTGAACGTGTTTTATCATATAGCACTTTTAACTACTAGTAACAAAATATCTAAAGAGCAGTTGATTATAATATATGATAAAATGTATATTTTATATTAATGAAATTGTGTGAGTACAGAAAAATGATTGCAATTAAATCATAGTTTTATAATCATAAAGCAGAATATTTTTTATAGCTGCATTAAAATAACAGATACTGTTAGATTAGTGGTTCTCAACTGTTTTTGCCTCTGCATCCTTTTCAACATTGCTAGATAAGTATTCTCCCCTTTTTTCTATTTTTTAATATCTTTTATGAATTAAACAAGAAAAAGTAAGAAAATGTTAATAAATACCAAAATGTGAATAAATTTAGTTTTTATATTCATAAATGAAACCAAATATTTAACAGATAAATAAAAGACCGATCGCATTTCCCTTTGAAACTATGAAATTCTCCCTGTTTGAGAACCTTTGAGTTACATAGACTGTTTTTGTGCGTACGCTTGTATATTATATGGATCACCAGTGAGCAAGTGGATACAACCACAAAATATCCTGTAATTAATTTTGTATTCAATACTTGGTGAACTGAGCAGGGTGTCTGCATAGAGTTTTTATTTATTCTTTTGTCCTGTGTTATAGAAATAACTCATCATCCTTGCTCTGTGGAAGATAGTCTTTGTATGATTTGTTAAAGTAATCCAGTCTATTTTATTTACTCTGTAATGAATATGGGATTATTTCCCTATCATATGTATATAGTTTTTTTTTTCTATATCTGTAGAGCTGTTCAAAATCGCGAAATAGGAGACAGTTTTACTAATTTTTATGTCTTATATAAACTTTTTATTTTATAAGGTTCATTTTACATATCTGTTTTAATATTCACTAATTTTCATAATCATTCCTCATTTTTTTTTATATTTTTAAAGGTTCTTCTTTCCATCAAAGTTTAATTGATGCTTTGGACAGTCAAGATGATGTCAATTTAGCAGAACTAGCCTTGCTTAAATGGAAAGAAACACTTCCTCAAGTTTCAAACATCGGAAATTTAGCAAAAATTTTGTTCAGTATTGATCATCCAGATGTTGTCACTATTCTAAATCCATGAAACATTATAGGATAAAAATATATTAATGCAATTATATGAATATTATGCATTGCTTATTTGTTTTCATTATCAATAGTTTTATTTCTGTCATGAATTTAATACAGTTTTTAACTGTAAATAAATCAGTTTTGCAACTGAAATTTCTTCCAGTTTTTGGCATTTATGTGATCTTTGTATATGTGAAAATAGAAAAATAGGTATATCTTTTTTTCTGTTTAGATTTGGAAATTAATAATACTGTTTCATTATACTAGTCAGTTCCATTTAATTTGTTTTAATTGGTCTATTTTTATTTATGTACTTATTTTTACATCCGTGTATGAAGTAAATAAAGTATTGTAATCACGAAAAATTTCACTTATCATATTTTAGCGAAATCATCTACTTGCGGCTGCCATTGAATCCATTTGAATGATTATTTTGTGAGACATCTGTATGTACGGACAGAATAAAAGACTATTTTTCCCGAAACAAATCATAAAATGGATTCAGAAGTTATTTTTTCATGACATCTGTACATACATATGTATGTATCTTGCATAATTAAAGATGAGTTGCCATAGAAAATTGAAATTGTGTATATGGAACCGCTTTAACATGTAATTGTTGATAAACTCCCTTTTTCGTTTCAGTCAGATGCACCAAACACACACACATATATATATGCATGCAAGATAACAAATATATGAATCAAACTTATAATTTAAACTAATGGGTACCCTTTAATTCTTCCCCTCTGTTTTGCAAATTGTAATAACTTCTCTAAATTGTGTCATTTCTAGATCATTCCATTTTGCATGGCCTGCGCAGTGCTAATAATTGGGAATTGAAATTTTTAACTCAAACCAAAACCATTCTCTTTGTGTTCTTTTAGATTGGATAACTACGCAATTTAGCTTTTGCCTCTGTGCTGCTTAGATGCTGTTTCATTCTGCTCTGGCCCACCAGCGGCTGAGTGGTAAAGTCGCTGAACACTGGTAGTTCGGTCCGACGTTCGAATCCCGCGAACGGGCTGGCTGCATGGGCGTTTTCATGGTTTTCCCCATGTGTAACATGTATATGAGCCAGTTTCCCTTAGAAAGTCCTCCACGAAGGCATCCCTTCCCTTAGGCAGATAGCCCTCGTGTGCTTTGCCATAATTAAATACACCAACACCAACATTCTGCTCTGTGCCTATCGCAACAATATCAAAAATATAAATTTTCTTGAATAGGCACGACTAGAGTGCCTAGTGAACTATGGCCACAAATGTCAATTGCAAATAAAATTTGAATTAAAACTGCCTTGATTGCCAAGTTTTTTAGATATTACGAAGTCAACATATTAGCATACTATGCAATCAGAATTCTTCCGCTTCAATATGAATCTTACCAGGGTTGCGATGCTACCTGGAAAACCGGAAAAAGTCAGAGAATTCGAAAATTGACCAAAAAAGTCAGGGAATTTAAATATTCTAGTCAAAATCTGGAAAAGTCAGGGAATATCATACAATGATCCCTCCATAAAAGCGAGTTTTGCGCCGACGTCGGAAGCGATCGCTTTCTTGACGAATTGTGTATTGCGGAGCATCATTCGGACTGCTGGCATACAATCAATTTTCACAGCTCCAATTAGATTGTCTTTTAGAAAGGCAAAGCAAGTTTCCAGTAACCTTGAGAATCGCATGTGCAGTGCATGTTGAACTAAACAAAATACTTATTCTCGTATAAAACAAAATCAGTTTAATCCTAGTATATGGTACTAGGAAAGTTAGAATCAAAGAATATGTATTGTTAAGAAGGAAAACTTCTCTGCAACAGGAGTGGCTCCATTCCAACGTAGAGGGAAACAGCTGCGCATGCGCGAGATATCTCGCCAAAGCTCAAAGCCGTTGTCGAAGTTCAAAGGTCATGTTATCAAGAGTTCATAAAATGAATTTCGTTTAAAATTTCTTTAAACTTTAAAGCAAAAGAAAATATTTTTTGTGCAAGTAAATTAATTAATGGATTAGTTATTTTAAGGAAACTATGAAAATCCATGTTTAAATTATTGTGAAAAATAAAAAAAAAATTTTGTCAAAGAATGTTTCTTCTTAACTCATGTTCCTCAATTTCCTGCACATATCGCGGAGAGGGAAATTCTGGCCTCCAGGTTCCATTGCAAAATCCTTTGACGAGTTTTCCCTCTGCATTCTAGTGGCGTAATAGCATTACATGTATGGAACCTTTTCTTCTTTACATAAACGTTCTTTGGTTAGAATAACCATCATGTACAGTACACACGGGATATGGCGATATTATAATGAGCACTAAACGGGTCATTTTAGTGTTTGCGACAATTTTCAAAATCGTGCCAAGGCCTTACCACCGTATACTAGGATTTTACCATAAAATCTTTTAAACTTTTTTTT